>NC_057412.1:1161624-1885716 GCF_019320065.1 Cervus canadensis | reverse complement strand
AAAAACCATAGCCTTGACTAGACAGACCTTTGTTGGCAAAGTATGTCTCTGCTTTTTAATATGCTGTCTAGGCTGGTCATTAACTTTTCTTCCAAGGAGTGTGCATCTTTTAATTTCATGGCTGCAGTCACCATCTGCAGTGATTTTGGAGCCCCCCAAAATAAAGTCTGTCACTGTTTCCACTGTTTCCCCATCTATTTTGCCATGAAGTGACGGGACCAGATGCCATGATCTTAGTTTTCTTAATGCTGAGCTTTAAGCTAACTTTATCACTTCTCCTCTTTCCTTTTCGTGAAGAGGTTTTTTAGTCCTCTTCGACTTTCTGCCATAAGGGTGGTGTCATCTGCAATCTGGAGATTATTGATATTTCCTCCGGGTCCTTGATCAAGGCTTGTGCTTCCTTCCAGTCAGCGTTTCTTGCATATATTACTGGTGTATATAGTTACTAGCAGGGTGACATATACAGCCTTGAATACCTCCTTTTCCGTATTTGGAATCAGTCTGTTGTTCCATGTCCAGTCCAGTTCTAACTGTTGCTTCCTGACCTGCATATAGGTTTCTCAAGAGGCAGGTCAGGGGGTCTGGTATTCCCATCTCTTTCAGAATTTTCCACAGTTTATTCCAGATTTCCAGCCCCCAGAACTCTCAGATAATAGCTTTTTTTGTTGTTGTTTTAACTCACCCATTTTGTGACACTCTGTTACAAGATCTCTAGGAGACTAATACTCCACCATTACAGTAAAATTGCTCCTCTCCATTTTTAATAAAATGAGCTTGAGTTTCCTGATTATGATGGTCAGCTTTTCTGCCATTGCTGCTCCTATGATTACTATCATTATTACTATAACAAAACACTTATCAGATGAGATTGGGCATGTTCAGAGTGATATGGATGTAGACGATAAGCTACTTATCAATCAGGGAAATGAAACAATTGTTGCAGCCTCCAGAGTGGGTTTTCACCCTAAAAATGTAATATAACTGCTTAGGAGAAAGCATGCAAGATCTATACAGACAGAAAACAATTATGGGAACTGGGAACTTCCCTGGTGGTCCAGTGGCTAAAACTCTGTGTTCCTGAGGCAGCGGGCTCAGGTTCGATCCTTGGTCATAGGATTAGATACCACATGCAGCAACTAAGAGTTCGCCTGCAGAAACCGAGAAAAGAGATCCCGAATGCCACAACAAGACGTGGCACAGCCAAATAAATAAATAAATATCAAGAAAGCTGAGCGCCGAAGGATTGATGCTTTTGAACTGTGGTGTTGGAGAAGACTCTTGAGAGTCCCTTGGACTGCAAGGAGATCCAACCAGTCCATCCTAAAGGAGATCAGTCCTGAATATTCATTGGAAGGGCTGATGCTGAAGCTGAAATGCCAATACTTTGGCCACCTGATGTGAAGAGCTGACTCATTGGAAGAGACCCTGATGCTGGTAAAGATTGAGGGCAGGAGGAGAAGGGGAAGACAGAGGATGAGATGGCTGGATGGCATCACCGACTCGATGGACATGAGTTTGAGTAAACTCCGGGAGTTGGTGATGGACAGGGAGGCCTGGCATGCTGCGATTCATGGGGTCGCAAAGAGTCGGACATGACTGAGCGACTGAACTGAACTGAAATAAAACCAATTAGGTGACAGTTTGAGGAACTAAAACAACTGTCGAAACAGCCTCTTCCAAGGATGTGTGGCTATTAGCTAGGGAGCTGGCAGTTGCATCTGGCAGCCAAGAATTACAGAGAGCCAGGAGGCACCTTCACGGGAGGGAGGCCCAGCAGTTGCTCAGCGTTTTGCTTCTGCATCTCCTAAGCCACAAAATAGTGATAATGGTTTATCCCTCGTGGGGCTGTTGTAAGGCTGACGTGAGACGGGGCCTTAGCTCCTTGCCACGTACAGAGCAAGCTCTCCAATTATGTTGGCTGCTACTGCCACTCGCTAAAACCACTGGCTATTAGTCACAGCAATCTTCGGTGGTCACCCAGTGTCGCAGCGCAAGATGACAAGATGCACGGCTGCCAGCCAAGCTCAAGGGCGTGAAGGGTGAAGGGTCATGTACTTGGCTTTGAATTGTGGAAATGGACACCATCAATAACTAGTTCCTCCCCTCGGTCACTTTGATCAGGACATTCAGTCCCTCTAATGTCGAAATATGGAGAAAACAATCAAGGAGTGTAATGTCTAGCCTGTAGGATTATTTTGAGAATTTAATAAGAAACTATATGAAAAAGTGCATGCTTGCTCTGTCATGTCCTACTTTTTGCAACCCCATGGACCATAGCCTGCCAGGACCCATGGGGTTATTCTGCAAGAATACTGGAGTGGGTCGCCATTTCCTACTCTGGAATAAAATAAAGGCCCTGGAAATAATTTTTGAGTATAAATAATAAATTTGTGGCATTAAATATATGTGTAATATGTAATTAAAATATATATTATGATGTATGTATACACACATATGTATATTTATAATATGTATTTGTAGTTATACGTACATATTTATACAAATTGTATATATTATATAATACATATATATTAAATATATGTATAGTGACTATTAATACATGTATATACACATGTGTTTGACACATATCATAGAGGCTTATATTGTAACAGTAGAAGAAAATTGTGTTCTGTTAATTGGACCAATGGTATCATAATAAGTTAGAATCTGATTAATTAAAAATGCAAAAATAGATTAAGTATGGCAGCCAAAATAAAAGAGAACTCTATGATGGATGACTTCATTTTCATGGAGTGAAAGATACTTTTTTTTAATGTAAGGAGAACTGTGTTATCAACGGGGAGATTTTTACCCCTCACGTACACTGGACAACACCTGAGAACATCTCTGGCTGTCACACGTTGGGGAGGAAACGCTACTGGCATCGCGTGGGCAGAGGCCAGGGGTGCTGCAGAATGTCGCCACACACGGGACACCCCCACCCCGAGGAGGAGCTGCATTGTGCATCCTCATCGTGTCCGACTCTTTGCGGCCACGTGGGCTGTAGCCCACCAGGCTCCTCTGTCCGTGGGATTTTCCCGGCCAGGATACAGCAGTGGGCTGCCATTTCCTACTCCAGGGGGTCTTCCCACATCTCTTGCATCTCCTGCCCTGGCAGGCGTATTCTTTACCGCCGTGCCACCTGGGACGCCCACACCAAGAATGACCAGGACCGCATGTCAATGTCAGTCCAGGACCAGGACTGAGAAACTGGCTGTAGAGACTAACCCAGCTCTCACAATGGGCCCAGAAACCGGAGTCAGAGTTGCATTCATGTGTGTGTGTGTGTGTGTGTGTGTGTGTGTGTGGCATGGCTTGATGTGAGAGTGTGGGGAAAGTTAGTGGAATATGGACAAGCTTTGTATATATAGTAGCAAGATTCGAGGTTAGAAACAGTGCTGGGGCAGTTGGGAAAGTAAACTAAGATCTGAGTTCAGAACTGCTACCTCCGTGTCCTTGGAGAGTTGGAAGATTCTTAACAGATGAGTTCTTCTAGCTTTCTAAAGGAAGAAACTGTGACTTCAGACCTTTGGATGAAGTCAGACAGACAGACCTTTGGACTGTTGAATGAATTCTGTTGTCATGACTTCAGAACACCAGAGGGCGCTCAGAGAGGATGAGGTGGCCTGTTGGACCACCAAGGTGCTCTGGTGTTTGTCTTTAGATGGTGTATCCAAGGGCTGGGGAAGAAGCTAGAGAGTTCAGCCTGCCCTTTCATCTCCGCTGCTTCCCTTACCAACACTGGGTCCTCCCAGACTTCTGCCCAATTTGGTTCATCAAACCTTCCTGAATGAATGAATTTAGTTGCTCAGTTGTGTCTGACTCTTTGCGACCCCATGGATCGTAGCCTGCCAGGCCCCTCTGTCCATGGAATTCTCCAGGCAAGAACACTGGAGTGGATTGCCATTCCCTTCTCCAGGGGATCTTCTCAACCCAGGGATCGAACCTGGGTCTCCTGCATTGCAGGCAGATTCTTTACCGATTGAAACACCAGGACATCAAAGCTAAACAAGGCTTTGCTGCAGAGAAATCTCCTGGCTGAGGGGCTGAATCTTGGTCACCTTCATGTTCTCAGCACTTCAGTGCTAGAGAAAGAGACTTTAATTTAAAAAGAAGCCTTGGGGAGTGATGCTGCAATGATCTTTCAAGGCAAGGCTCAGGTTATTTCCTTTGGCAGTGAGATGATGGTACAATAATGGTTGACTGTAATCCATGTTCTAAGAAGGCTCAGTTTTTCCCTAACTGCTTATTTCTATGGGACCCTCAGGACTCAGAGGTTCATCTGTAGACTTGAATGGATGGGTGTATTAATTCCCCAGAGTTGCTGTAACAAAGCACCACACACTGGGTAGCTTAAACAGCAGAAATGTATTCTCTCACAGTTCTGGAGGCTGGAAGTTCAAGATCAGGGTGTCGGCAGGGCTGGTTCCTTCTGAGCCTGTGAGGTGCACGCTGTCCCCAGCCTCTCCTCCAGCTTCAGGTGGTTTGCTAGCTACCTTTGGTGTCCCCTGGCTTGTAGGAGCATCACCTTGGTCTCTGCCTTCATCTTTAGATGATACTTCCCTGCATGCCTGTTTGTCCAGCACCCAAATTTCCCCTTTTCATAAGGACATCAGTCACACTGAATCTCGTCTTAGCTTGATCATCTGCAGAGACCCTATTTCCAAGTAAGATCATGTTCCTGGGTGCTGGGGGTTAGACTTTGGCGTCTTTTGGAGGTATGTAATTCAATCCATAACAGATGGCTTCTAAAGACTCTCCCGGTTTCCTGCCATTTTGGCTATGGAGTCCCGAGACTAGGACTGATTCCACGCAGTGCTATCTGTGTCCAGAGAATGCTTCCGAGGAGGAAGGTCTAGTGGTTTCAGGCAGGGAAACCCAATTCCAGCTCAGCGGCCACTGGAATCTTCAAGTTGATTGGTGACAATCCTTCCCAAGGGGTTGTTACCGCTGTCTATTGCCACCCTCAGTGTTTCAGAATCACTTTGGTACCAGTTGGAATGAATGGAAAACGTGTTAAACTTAAAAAGCAAAGCGCACAATGCTATCGTATTGCACAAGCAAGCGTGCAGTGGGCCAGGGGGCAACTACTGTTTCAAGATGATTGAAGAATTTGATCCAAGGACTGGCTGCACAACTGCCTGCTTTGAAAGGCACCTCACAGATGGGTTTCATAATTGAGAAATGCATTTGTTCTTTGTTGGTGTGTAAAAAATAACGTGATTCAAAGCTCAGGGTTGGATGTCTTTCTGAAAGTGATTGCCTTCTATCATGCACCCAACTACTAGTATCTTTTTGCAGAAATGACATGCAGGTGGAAAGGTGGGGATCTTGCTGTAGGCTTTAGGAAGGACTGCACATCCATCAAAAAAATAGAAAATAAAAATTAAAGCATTTGTAAGCAGACACTGCAAAAGGAAAACAAGAGCCAAATAAAGCATCTTGGAAGCCTTGCTTTGTGTTTAGAAAACTAGCTACAGAGAATTAAAGGTGTGGCATATTCTTGATGCTGAGAGCATCACAGAGGCTGGAAAGCCATAGGCTTGATGAATTTTCAGGTTCTGAGACATTCAGTATAGAGCAACCTTTTTTTAAAAAAAACTTATTTCTTTAGTGAGTTATTTATTCTGGGGGCCCTTCTGGGTCTTCGTTGCCACACGGGCCTTTCTCTAGTTGCAGGGACTGAGGGCTCCTCTCCAGCTGTGATGTGCGGGCTTCTCACTGCGGAGGCTTCTCTTGTGGCAGAGCACGGGCTCCAGGGCACACGAGCTTCAGTAGTTACAGTGCATGGGCTCAGCAGGTGTAGCTCCCGCCCCCAAAGCACAGGCTCAGGAGCTGGGGCCACGGGCTCGCTGCTCCACAGCATGTGGAGTCCTCCCCGATCAGGGATGGAACCCGTGTCTCCTGCATTGGCAGGTGTACTCGTTACCACTGAACCACAAGGGAAGCCCAGAGCAAGCTTTTATTGTAATTAATTATTCCACATTCAGCATTTTCCAAAGCCCGTAGTACATGACCAGCTTCACACGATATTTCAGTGTCTCCATCAGCCAGCTGGACCATAAACAAAACTGAGTGCTGAAGAATTGAGGCTTTTGAACTGTGGTGTTGGAGAAGACTCTTGAGAGTCCCTTGGACTGCAAGGAGATCCAACCAGCCAACCTAAAGGAAATCAGTTCTGAATGTTCATTGGAAGAACTTGTAATGAAGCTGAAATTCCAATACTTTGGCCACCTGATGCGAAGAACTGACTCATTTGAAAAGACCCTGATTCTGGGAAAGATTGAAGGTAGGCAGAGAAGGGGACAACAGAGGATGAGATAGTTGGATAGCATCATTGACTCAGACATGAGTTTGAGCAAGCTCTGGGAGTTGGTGATGGACAGGGAAGCCTGGTGTCCTGCAGTCCATGTAGTCACAAAGAGTTAGACATGACTGAGCGACTGAACTGAACTGAACTGAACTGATCATCCAGTGAAAACAAATTATTTACTTTAGAAAGGAAGAAGTAAACTTGTCCAAGAATCACACGATTAGGACTTCCTACTGGTACCTGGAAATTGGGACATTTTCCAAAGCCCAGTGACTCTTAATCCCATCCTGTTTGGCTGGTTTTGGATCCCAAGACATCACATGGCTTTTCAATGTTCCCAGGATTACTGACTTTTTCATAGAACTAAAAGGAAACCTGTGTGATGTTTTCTTTCTTGAAAGACCTACATACAAGAAGGCTCTGCGGGTTTTTCTGGGATGGGAAACACATGGGTCCTGGTTTTCGAATACCTTCCTTTGATCTGAGCAATTTCCTCAAATCACAATTAGTATCTAAACATGTTCACAATGGGCCTCGCTTGAACCCCTGTCAGCTCCAAGACACAGGACCCACTGGGTTACTGACTCACAGTGGATACAAGAGCTGAAAGGGTGCTGGTGATTCAGTTACCCAGAGCAGAGGTCCTCCAAAGCCAGCGAGCAGGGGAATGACAGGCAGGGCTATGAAAGCAGACTGCTGGGCCTCGCTCTGGACTTTCTATTTCCACAGGACTTGGGCGGGTCTGAGACTTTGCCTCTCTAACAAGTTCCCAGGTGATGCTGCTCTGCTGCCTGGGGACCACACTTGGTCGGCAGTAACAAAGAGCCCAGGGAAGGGTGCTAATCTAATGCCTCCTAAGGATCTCGCACCAAAGGTCTCACCAGAGTCACCATGCCCACTCTAAGACTGCCGGCCCAGGTTTCCCGTCTCTGCCTGGAAGCCAGGCTAGTGTGAGGGATGCTGGAAAATGATGCAGTGACAGGCTACTTTACCTGGATGACTTAAAAACAGACACATTTACCTCTGGTTAACTGCGATCTGGCTCAGCATCTGATGCAGTCAGTTCAGTTCAGTCGCTCAGTCATGTCCGACTCTTTGCGACCCCATGAATCGCAGCATGCCAGGCTTCCCTGTCCATCACCAATTCCCGGAGTTTACTCAAACTCATGTCCATTGAGTCAATATGCCATTCAACCATCTCATCCTCTGTCATCTCCTTCTCCTCCCACTTTCAATCTTTCCCAGCATCAGGGTCTTTTCCAATGAGTTCTTTGCATGAGGTGGCCAAAGTATTGGCGTTTCAGTGTCAACATCAGTCCTTCCAATGAATATTCAGGACTGATTTCCTTCAGGATGGACTGGTTGGATCTCCTTGCAATCCAAGGGACTCTCAAGAGTCTTCTCCAACACCACAGTTCAAAAGCATCAATTCTTCGGCGCTCAGCTTTCTTTATAGTTCAACTCTCATATCCATACATGACTACTGGAAAAACCATAGCTTTGACTAGACAGACCTTTGTTGGCAAAGTAATGTCTCTGCTTTTTAATATGCTGCCTAGGTTGATCATAACTTTTCTTCCAAGGAGCAAGCGTCTTTTAATTTCATGGCTGCAGTCACCATCTACAGTGATTTTGGAGCCCCCAAAAATAAAGTCTGTCACTGTTTCCACTGTTTCCCCATCTATTTGCCATGAAGTGATGGGACCAGATGCCATGATCTTAGTTTTCAGCATCTGATTAGGAGAGTGTAGTAGAGACAGACCCTCCAGGAGGAGCCATGACTATCAGATGTCAGAAGAGGGTAGGATATAAGGTGGGATGTCTGTGGCTGAGTCAGCTCACCTGCTACAGGGAGAGAAGTCCTCTAACTTCTCCTTGAAAAGGGGGTTTCAAATACTGTTTGAACAGCAGATTACTTAAAGACATGCAAAACATGGAGACAGAGCTTCGCTGGTTGAAGCGGGAAGAGGGTGAGTGAGGACCCTGGAGGCGGGAGAAGGTTACAAGAAAGACCCCCACCACCACCACCACCGCAACGTGGCACTGCCCTTCTCTCTATCCCCCAGGGCTGAACCTTGCAGTACCCGCAGGGACCACCCGAATTCCTCAGAACAGTTTGGAAACCACTTAATGGTTCTTTTCCTTCTCCTCCATCCATGCATCTTCCAAAGACTTTCCAAGCTCCTCGCTTGGAGGAATATTCGAGGCGCTATGAGACACGAAAATGCCCACATCATCCTTTCCACCTTGAGTAGAGCAGAGGCTGTCTATCTAGAAAAGGCTGGATCAGAGCTTTGTTGGAGAATTGCTGGGTGGGGGGGCCGCGACAGCAGGAAGTAGTTGTTCTGTGTGGGTTTGCTGAGGAACAGCAGCTCTCTCAGAGAGGGAGAAGCTTAACCAGAGAGGAGTAACACCAGGCCCTGGGAGAAACCTACATGAGTGAGTGTGTATGTGTGCATACACATGGTAGGGGCGACATTTCAGATTACTGGACTTCTGCACATAGCAGACCCTCAGGAATAAGGCTGGGACTGTTCCCTTGGCCTGCTCATAGGCCATCGTCTCTGCTATGTTATAAGGAGACGGGAGAGCCTCACAGTTGAGAACAGAGGCTCCAGGCGGCACTAACCAAGTTCCAACCCCAGCTCCACTGTTTCTGCCTGCGTGAACTTGGGCAAGTTACTCAACATCTCTGACCTTGTCTGTTCATCTGTGAAAATGAGACTGACGATGTTAACAGTGCTGGCTTCATAGGTTTATTGAGAAGATTCAATGAATTAATATATTTCAAGTACTTTGCAAAGACCTTAGCGTGTGACAAGGACTATATAAATATTTGATATTTTTATTTTATTACAAAAGGTTTTTTTATGCTTACACATTAAACTCTCAATAAATATGTTATTTTTATTTTTAGGGGGCAGGGCAGGGAAAGCGTTGGAAGCTGGCTTCTTAGAGGTCTGAATGTAACTTTTCTCAAAACTTAAAATCTTTTGAAGGTGCAGGTGGCACCTTCAAGGCCAGATGTGAGCATTGCTGGGTGGTATAAGGGCAGAGTAGTTCTGAAGAGAAGCAGACACGGTTGGGGCCCAAGACTGATCCCTGATCTCTAGTTTTCTGCTCTCTCTACCTCTTTCTCATAATTCAAGAATTCATGATTGAGGTGGGGACCACTGGGGCTGGGAGGGTGGTGATGGGGGAGGGGGCGACGGCAGGCAGCCCTGCCTGGTTGGGTGTTGGGAGTCACAGCACGGTCTCCATCCTCAGGACCGTCCTGGCCATCATGGGTCCCGTGGAGGATGTGGAGAGCTCAGGGCTCCTGGTTGGGCCACAGCTCGGCCCTGAGCATTCAGGTAACATGGGGGTGGCAGTGCTTATAAATTCAAGCAATCAGAGGAAAGAGTTCTGGAAGTTTCCAGCCCAAGCTAGAAGTCATTATGGCTTCTGGCTGCTAGACATCCAGACCCAGGTGGTGGGGTGATTTGGGGATGGCAGCCTGCCTGTCCTATAGAGTGTCACATGCATGAATTGGTGCTGGGGGTGGGGGACTCAGTGCTGGACCAGCATCCTGGTGGACCTGATGTGAAATTTTTGTCCAATAACAAAGCTTCTAAATGGTTTTCTAGGATTATTTCTGCATTGAAAGTTTCTAATTACACTTTAAAAAAAATACTGAAAATAAAGTTTAGAAAACAAAGTTGTTTTTCAGTCACTCAGTCATGTCCAATTCTTTGCAACCCCATAGATTGCAGCATGCCAGGCTTCCCTGTCCTTTACTATCTCCCGATGTTTGCTCAAACTCATGTCCATTGAGTCGATGATGCCATCCAGCCATCTCACCTTCTTTTACCCTCTTCTTCTCCTGCCCTCAAACTTTCCCAGCATCAGGATCTTTTCCAATGAGTCAGAAAAGAATTAGTGCTAAAAACTGAGGGTCAAGTGGGAGAAGAGGAGGGCATCCTTCAGAAGCTTTGGTCACTAGGACAGCAGAGCTAGTATCAGGTGCTGTTTAATGAACACATACGATGGGCTCTGGGCCGTGTTCAGAGCCTCACCTATGTTCTGCCCTAAGCTAGTTTTCCCAGGGGACCAGAAACAAAGGTTCATGTGCCAGCAATTTATCAAGGATAAGCTCCCAAGGGAAATGGGTAAGGCGGTGAGAAAGCGGGACAAGGAAGGAGAAGAAAGCAAGCAAGGGTATGATCTCACACAAGACTGTTCAGAGGCTGCTTCCACCCACTCCTACAGGGGGCTGGGG
Organism: Cervus canadensis; assembly: GCF_019320065.1. Taxonomy (NCBI): domain Eukaryota; kingdom Metazoa; phylum Chordata; class Mammalia; order Artiodactyla; family Cervidae; genus Cervus; species Cervus canadensis. The sequence continues at coordinate 1,875,145 of NC_057412.1, read as the reverse complement.
GGTATCAGTTACACCTCAGAGTCATCCCCAGTGGAGGCAGGGAAGCTGGGCCTTTCTTAACCACACATCATCAGTGAGAGGATAAAAGCCACCCTGAAGTCAAAGTGTCAATTGTTCAGTCATGTCCAACCTTTTGTGACCCTATGGACTGCAGCCCACCAGGCTCCTCCGTCCATGGAATTTTCCAGGCAAGAATACTGGAGTGGGTTGCCGTTCCTTTCTCTAGAGGATCTTCCCGACTCAGGGATCGAACCCAGGTCTCCTGCACTGCAGGCAGATTCTTTAGTATTTGAGCCACCAGAGAAGCCCAAGAGCCACCTTGGGGGAATAGAAATTCTAAGACACTTCAGCACTTCAGCTCTGAGCAAAGTGGGCCTCCAGCAGCCACAGGAGGCTGGCTGTGGGAAGCAACACAGTCTTTAGGGGGAAGACTGGGAAAATAAGAAGGAGAGATCCAAGAAGATCCCAGAGCGGAAGGACTCAAACAGCCCAGTCCTTCTGCAGTGGTGGGACTCTGCCCCAGAAGATAAGACCTAGACATCGTGATCTTGACCTCCACCAACCCTCTGTCAACAAGTGCCAGCTGAGGCCAAGTGGTGCCTGGTTGTCTCTTGACTTAGATTCAAATCCTCCTTCTCCATTTACTCCCCATGTGAACCTGGTCATCTCTTTGACCTCAGTTTCCATATCTGTCAAATTGAGACAATAATAGAATACATGACAACTGTCACTATGCGGATGCGATGTAGGCACATCAGGATAGGCACAGTGAGAGAGGGGCTGGCTAGGAAACAGTGAGGTCAGGCACTAGCTAGGCAGACAGGGGCTGACAGAATGAACAGGACATTAGTGCAGGGAAGTCAAGTCCAGGCAGGAAGGCTTAGGCACCAAATGCAGAAGGGGGAAAGGCTTTTGGACCCATAGCTGGGAGATGAGGCAGTTAGCATCAAGAGTCCTGGGAGAAAAAACCCAGATGGTGGGTCCAGGCTCTTTGCTCTTGGGCCCATTTCATTTTGGTTGCTGGGTCGACCCCACTTCCCTTTTGAAAAAACATCTTTATGCTTTTTCCCAAAAGTATTCTATTAATTTATTTTGTAAATGTTTTGATCATTGGACTAAAAGGAAGTAACATAACACTGAAAACATTTTGGTAATGAAAACTCACAAATAAAAATCACATGTCAGCTAAATGTCAAATGAAAAACATCTTTATTGAGATGTTTAATTTGCACACCATAAAATTCCTGTGTTTAAAATAGACAAGTCAAGTCAATGGTGTTAGTATATTGGCAGAGTTGGATAACCATCAGTTCAAACTTGCTCAGTTGCTCAGTCGTGTCCAACTCTTTGTGACCCACGACCTGCAGCACATCAGGCTTCCCTGTCCTTCACTACCTCCAGGAGTTTGCTCAAATTCACATCCATTGAGTCAGTGATGCCATCCAACCATTTCATCCTCTGTCGCCCACTTCTCCTCCTGCCCTCAATCCTTACCAGCATCAGGGTCTTTTTCCAGTGATCAGCTCTTCACATCAGGTGGCCAAATTACTGGAGTTTCAACTTCAACATCATTCCTTCCAATGAACACCCAGGACTGATCTCCTTTAGGATGGACTGGTTGGATCTCCTTGCAGTCCAAGGGACTCTCAAGAGTCTTCTCCAGCACCACAGTTCGAAAGCATCAATTCGTTGGTGCTCAAACTTCTTTATGCTCCACAAGAAAACAAGGGGAGCTTTTGCTCACAAGAGCTTTCCAACCCAGACAACTTGTCACCCGGGGCTGGATTCCCTTGGAACCCATTTATCTTTTCGTTTGTCATTCCAGTTGAGTCCAGAGATTCAGATTGAAATGCACGTTATCGAACTTTGATCTGGACTTGGCAGAACAGAGAATTCCCTGCCTGCCTGCATTTCTTAGAAATAAGTTCATCTGTGTGAAACCAAGACCTCCAAATTAAAGTGGCTTGAAAAAGACCTGAGATCACCTCTCTGTCATGTGTCCAGAGGTGGTGGGATGTCTCTGTTTTCTTGGTCATGGGGGGCTGCTTTGCCTCCTTACCACAAATTCATAGAGTGTGAGGCATCCAGCCATTTCATCTGCAGTCAGCAGGAAATAAAGGAAAGCAAAGAAGGGAATTTCCCTTCCTTTAAGGAGTCTTTCTGGAAGTTGTACACCATTCCTACCTTCAGCCTTTAGCTGGAACTTAGTCACAAGATCACACTTGGCTGTGAGCAATTCTGTTAAATATGGTGGTGTTTTTCCAGGCTGATATGTACCCAGCTATGAATTGCCGTCTCCATTGCAAAGGGAGGGCTTCCCTGGTGGCTCAGACGGTAAAGTGTCTGCCTGCTACGTGGGAGACCCAGGATCGATCCTGGGGTCGGGATGATCCCCTGGAGAAGGAAATGGCAGCCCACTCCAGTACTCTTGCCTGGAAAATTTCATGCATGGAGGAGCCTGGTAGGCTACAGTTCATGGAGTTGCAGAGTCGAACACAACTGAGCGACTTCACTTTTTTTTCACTCTCAGAGGGACCAGAATAGAAGGGACACTGCAGGGTGTCTAGACTTCTCTATCAGAACCCAGGGCAATCTTTCCCGAGACTCAGGGAATCTGCTTCCAACTGCAGTTCTACAAATGATTTGTCAGCCCTGTTGGGGAGCTGGCTGGGTCAGTGTGTGCTGCTGCTGTCTTGCTCAATTTAACCCTCCTTCATTCCTACATTTTCATTTCATATATTTGGATTTAGTACAGAGTGGGAGACTAGAGTTCTAGACACTGAAGGAAAGGAAATCTTCCTTTTTCAAGCAGCGATTTTGCTGCTTGAAATATGGTTGTACTCTCCACTTTCAAACGAAAATGCTGACATTGTTTTCCAGAACAATTGCACCGTCCAGACCAAGGGACCCACAAAAGTGTCAATTCATTGCATGTTCTGCATGTTAGCTTTTTCTTTTTTTTTAATATATGAAACTAATCGTAACAAGGGTTTGCTGTGAAAACAGCAGGCTCCCTAAGGCTGCCCTTCCAATGACCCGTACCCTGACCTGGACAGACCACCTTCTTCCCAAGAGAGGAAAAGTTTTGTTCCTAGATCAGATGAAACTCTGGCTTTACCCCTGGTGACCAGCAGGATTAATCAGACACCAGTAAAACAGCCGACAGACACACTAAACCAACAGACAATAATGAGCGCACACACCAGGCAACATCCATCCAAGAGGTTCACTTGGTCCCTGTCTTTGCCCTAAAATATAATACCTGCTCCGTGGCTTGGCTCCCCATGCTCCATAAAGGGAGCACTTGTAAGCTAAGATGCTGCCCATTTTTAGGATCAATATGGTACTCACCCGAGCTGGTTAGGAAACACAATGCGAGGGACAGAATTTGCAGTGGGGGCTTGTGTGGGATTAGGCTGTTTCCTCAAGATTTCCGTCCCAGTGCACAGCCGGCGCTGAAACCTTCATGGCCCGCCCTGTGGCTCCTGACGAGGCGAAAGGCGGTCTCTTTGGGTTTTGGTTTTTTCAAAGTAAAAATCTTCCCAACGTGAAAAAAGCAGCCACTAACACTGAGCCACATGCAGATACAGAGAAAGAGTGAAAGTCAGCAAAAGGAAAACAAATTTCTGAAATTTTACCTGGGAGGTTCCTCTGAGTCTCAGAGAAGCCGTCAGGCTTGGGATGTCGGCAGCAGTGTAAGGGTCAGAACTTAACTTTCCAAAGCCAATTTCTTCTTCGCCTTCCTGCCTTCTTCACTCAGTAACTGTTTGGGTTCTGTTTTCACTTTTCTTCTTTCATTCTGTTCTCTAGGGCAAAGCAGAACGCAAATGAAATCTCATTTGTGCTGAGAACTTACTATCAAATTGGTTTTATTTCCAAGTGATTCCCCTCCAATTGTACTTTAAAACATGTTTGAAAAGAAACTTAGGTTTTATTTCTGGTCCAAAATATGGCTATCTCAGATATTGTTATGGAAACCCTGGGGGTGTCACAGAAGGATGAGCTTGAAGCTTAAAAATATGGTGACTTTAACAGACAGGGAAAGACAAGAATCATACAGTATTGCTTATATTTGAAATCTAAAAAGAAAAACACACACACACAGAAAGAAGCTTATTTATCCTTATAAAATAAATAAAGATACAAAGCAGAAATCAAGTCACAGATGTAGAAGACAAACTTATGGTTACCGAGGGGGAGGGAAGGCGGGATAAACTGGGATACTGGGACTGACACACACACGCTGCTAGGTATACAATAGATAACACGGACCTACTGTATGCACAGGGAACTCTGCTCAGGGCTCTGTGACGGCCGATGTGGGAGAAGAATCTAGAAAGAGTGGACGTGTGTACACAGACACCTGATTCGCTTTGCTGAACAGCAGCAACTAACATAACACTGTAGATCACCCAATTAAACAAGATGGAATTCTGTAGTCAGGAAACACACACAGACAAAACAAAGTGACTTAGAAAGGAGGGCAGAATATCACTCAGTGACTGTTTCTGAAAGTGTTATACTGAGGACAGGAGAGACAGTAAAAAACAGCTGTATCTGAGACATAAAGATGAGAGGTGGGGAAACGTGGTTCTATGGGAGAAACAACTTAGTGAATTTAAATCAGATGCCAAAAAAAATCGTTCTGGGGAAATAAAATCCATTTTTCTGATGTGTGCTCCGGAGGAAATGACTCAAAGCAAGACAATCTGTATTTCCAAATGCCTTCTGGAAATAGGTTCTCCCCCAAGGACACAACACCAGTGCTATTAATCTTGACTTAGTGAATGAAAGTATTATACGGACTTCAATCCAGACCTTCAAGCCTTAAAGAGCTCTGAAGAGCCCAGATAAAGCGACCCGCTTTTCACTTTGGCAATTCCACGGAGGTAACTCACTCTAATTTCCCTTTCATCTCTATGGGAGGGACTCGAGACTTGAAAAGCAAACAGGTTTCCTTTTCTAATTCCTGGAGAGAAGTCTTCTGTTGCTTTCTTACGCTGCAAGGCTGAAGGTGGGTGACCCGTCTTCATCTGTTACCCTGGAAGACGTAGAGAAGCAGAAGTAAGTCCGAAATAATAGGTGACTGGTAGATTCCTCCCATGTTCGAGAAAAGTTATTGCCCTTCCGAATGCCAGTTTGTTTTTTGATTTTCCACGGTCCAGCCCTGTATTTAGCACAGAAAGCCACGACACTGATAATAACCCCCCAACATACACGAGGACAAAGCCAGAAGGCCTGGACGTTTTGTTCTGTCAGGCAAATTATGATCTAAGTTTTCTGCCAACAGCAGTTTTCCTGGTTTATTTACAGCAACCCCAGCGTGTGTGTGGAGATTGTAAAATGCAATAGAATTTTCTGAGATTAAAAAAAGAGACTGTGCGCTTATTATGTAGAAGTAAACTGTTTCACATGGAAACACTTCCCATTGTGGAAAAAAAAAGTGTTGTGGAAAAGGATACCAGGTTATCCAAGCTGAAGGAAAGATTTGAAACTTCCCTGGGTGTCTTTTTAGGGACCAGAAAGAAAGGATATAATAGGAATTGTGTGAAAATAAACAACTAAACCAAGATGCAGGAACTAGGTTTTAGTCCTATTAGTCCTGCTGGATCCATGCAAGGTCGTTACTTTCCAAACAAATGCCCAGGGGGAAAATAGCTCCAGTAGGTCAAATTTCACATTAAATAAGAAAACAGGACACATATCAGCATTTCCCCCCACTAAGGCATTACTAAAAGACACCAACTTATCTAAAAATGGTATGAAATTGAATGGTATTTTTAATTGATGCCTTGTGTTTTGTTTTTCACTGTGTCCAAATCCTGGGCTAGGCAAAGAAAAATAGAACTTGGAGCCTCAAATAATTTTTTTCTTTTTTTGCTTTGAAGATAGTTGTCACATGAGTGTGAAAATATGGTAGGAAAGGGTAAAAAAATTTGGGAAAATCTGGCATTTTTAGTTATGGAAAGAAACTCTGAAACTGTTAACATTTATATGAGAGTAATATAAATCAGATAGCTAAATCACTAAATGCTGATCACATCATGGGGAAAAATGAAAATGAAGTCAATTTTAATGAAAAGTCATTTAAATTAAAAGATACTACTTCTCATTCGTTAAATGTGGTTTGACTATGTGTATATTTTTTCACCCAAATAAAGGGATTTCTCAAATATTTGGCCCACAATCATGCAAGGAATACCAAAACATAGAGATTGTACAATAACACAAAAAAATAGTTTTTGTCTGATTTCGTTAAACTCTAAAAGGCGTATTTTTTATGTGAATTAATCAAAGGGTCTACAGTGCTCTCTTTCCACTCACCAAAAATATCTGTGAATTAAATTCTGTAAACAGGGGATCCTCAAAAGCTGAAGTGTTGCTATGCTCCCCTCCCACACATGAAGTAGTCACATATGAGTTCCCAGAAGAGCCTCTGTGTGCATTTTTCAGCAAGCAGAGTCTTCTCTGGGTAGACTCGGAAAACAGCCCCTTCCCAGCGACTTTATGAGATGTGCCAGAGACCAACACATGTGACCAAGAGGTCTCTGAAGTTGTAGCCTTTTGTATTTACACTTTTGAAATATCTCTATTGTGATGCAAATCTTGATTTTCAATCAAAATTGGCTGGAGCCAAAAAAAAAAAAAAAGAGAGAGAGAGAATCTTTCTCTGGAAACCATGGTAGGAAGTAAGTAAGCCTAAATCTCAATTTTCTCCCTCCTGGCTTCCTATTAAGCCAGAAAACAATGATAGGAAACACAAGCATCTTTTGCAAATGCTGATGGAAAACTCTACTGTGTCAACCAAGGCTTCTAACTGACCAGTGTTAGTCTCCAAAGACACCGAGTTTATGCATTTTAAATGACTAAAGTCTTTTTCTACCCCACGCCTTTTTCTAATTTGGGTGCTGATGTAAATAGCACCTAAGAACATTTTTGCTTTTGTTGACTGTTTAAAATCAAATCCATTTTAGAGAGTTGGCCTTTCTGGGCCTGGATCCTTTCTTTCAGTCTAAACAAATAAAATAAAATGGAAACAAAAGGATAAGCATCATCATTACCAAGCAGGCCTCCCCCTTTAATTTGTTTTTAAAGCTGAATGTTGAAATACCAAATCCGGTACTTCCACAGAAAGTCGGAAGACTTTTAGGACGGAGGGCCTGGTCTCCTCGTGGAAGCTGTTCATCCACTCAGGTTAAAGTGGTTTGTGTCTGTGTGTGCACGCCTGTGCCTCTGACTGTACCCTTCGAGATGGAGTTCTGAGGAAGCATTTCTCCTGCCAAAATACACACACAGCCTGGGATTAAAAGGGCTGAAACCTACCAGCAAGTTCTTACCGCCCTCCCACAATCATTAGACCAAATCCACCATCATTCTAGATTCATTTTTCCCTTATTCATCTGTCCAACTAATTCCTGCCGCATTCACCAGGCTTATATCTTAATCTTTTCTGTTACATAGAGAATACATAATGAAAAGCTGCATTTTCTGGGTACATGCACACATTTGGAGCGGATGAACCATATGTGAAGTGACATACAATGCTGAATGAAGCCTGAATGGTGTCCAGCGCTAAAAACACTGCGAAGACAGGAACAAAAAGCAGCGAACAAGAGCCAGAGCGGGGCCAGGCTCCACTAGAACACCAGGGGATTCGCCGCTAAAACATGGGTATAATTTCACTGTTTTCACTCACACAAGCTGTGGGAAAGGAGTCACCATCTGATGTTTGATTGTGTGGGATATGTTTTTGGCAGTGGCCTTGTATTCCGCATTGACAAAAAAAGGAAAAAAGAAAGAAAGGAAAAAAGGGGCAAAAGAGGGGGTGGGAAGTGTGGGTCGGGGGGGAAGGAAAAGAAAAAAGAGAATAGAGCTACATTTGCTGTTTTTAATTTGCCGTCTGGGGTCCAGGCACAGCTGACAGAGCTCTGACCAGTGGTCACCTGCAAAGTAGGGCCCGGGCCTGGCTAGTGGCCCCACCGCCTGCACCCTCCCGGGCCCCTTTATGCTGATGCTAACCACCAGGGGACTTTTAACTGCCCACCCCTGTCGTCCGGTTAACTTATTCCTGAGCAGTGGGGTTGACGTTTGCCTGATTTAATAAAGCCTTTTATCTGAGATAGTGACTGGGGAAACACGCCCAGGGAACCAGGCTCCTGCCCACCGACCCTGACATGGCGGTGGAGGTGGAGAGGCCCAGACTTCAAAAGGAAGCATTGCCTGGATCTCAATGGGCCCTGGGAAGTGCTTCTGGGTTGCCAGCTCAACCTCCAGGTGGCTACAGGGGTCTCTCAGGAGGACCTCAGCTTCAGGGTTTCTCCTGTGGGGTTTGTGGCTGGAGGCAGGCGGGGTCCCCTACCCCAAACAGAGAATTGAGAAAGACATGTCCTTTGTCCTCTTCTCCATCCTCTTCTCATCCAGGAAATGCCAGATGGAGCAACTAAAGAAGGATGCCCAGTTCAATCTGGACTGCAGTTAAAGAACGGGTACTAAAAAGTGATGTGAGGTTTGTCAGCACCCCACATTTAACTGGATGTCCTGTATTTTATCTGGCAACCCCATCCCTTCCCCTCTGGGGCCCCGGAGCTGGCCACTCCCTCCTACTCCCCCAGCCCCACCCCCTCACCTGTCAGGGAGGCAGCCTGTTTCGGCCTGCATCCCAGAGTGTTAAGAGGATAATGAGAAAATAGATGGGTAGCTGCTTTCCAAAAAAATGGCTAATTAGCCTGGCTGGTGAACATGTGGTTCCCATGCCCCAGCTGTGCAAAAAGACTCTCCTCTAACTTCCAGCTTAAACTAGGAGACAACAGCAGGGCTGCCAGACAGAGAGAGGTTGTCCTTACTTCCTGGTCTCCACAGCATCTCCTCCAATGGATTTGGGCATCATTTTATTGGGACCACGTTTCTAAACCAAACTCCTCAGAGGTAGATCCTGCGCTTAATGGGAGATTTGGGGATAAAGCCACTTCTTCCCCAGTTGAGAACATGCACCCTCTTCGTCTGCCCTGACCCCACCCCTGTCAAGGCCCCCACCTGCAGCAGCAGTCATGGCTACAGCTCCTGTTTGCCCAGGTATTAGATTGCTATTTTGGTCACTGGTGTTTGTTTGTTTCTTATTTGTTTAGTCGGCTGTGGTATGCAGTATGTGCGACCTAGGATCGAACCTGTGTCCTCTGTATTGGATGCTTGGAGTCTTAACCACTGGATCACCAGGGAAGTCCAGGGTGTCTTTAAATAAGCTGCTTCCAGGATTTGCCCCAAGATGAGCACTCTGCTGTGAGGCTCCCCTTTGTGGGACTGTGACGCATATCTGATTAAGGATAGAGGGAAAGAGGAGCTCTCCTCTGCAAGTGGTGGGTGGACAGGACGGGGAAGGCAAATCTCTTGGCTGGCCACGGCCTGGGTCCACGTTGTCCTTTGTCTGCCGGTGGGCAGGTGGAAGCAGGTACAGGCTCCCTATGGTAACCTGGTCCAAGCTCTGATCCTCAAAAGTGCAGCTGGAAAGATTTCCAAAGGAGTGCTGCTCTTTTGAATCCTTCAGGGGCTGGAGACAGGAATGGCTGTGTGTATTGGCCAGGATGAGAAGTGTGGTTTTCCCCATGTGGCGGAATCGCTCTCATTTCCAAACATGATACAGGGCATAATGGCCATTGGTAATGACCACATTAGCATCATGGAGCAATATATCTACAATAAATTAAGACTGCTTTGCAATTAGTACTGATGATCACAGCTGTGGAGACAAATGGCATATGTGCTAATTAAATAATTTGTCACTTGACTGTTAAACAAACAATTCAGGCTCTTTACATTACAAATTGCCATCTCCAGAGCACCACCATGGGCTGTTAACCCCAGGAAGGAATGGTGTGCCATGCCTACAATGATGGGGGAGCCCGGCCTCAATGGCAGGATAAAAAGGGACAGAGGAAAACTCAAGTGGACTAAAACTCTTGGGAAGAAGAAAACTTTGGAAGTTTTCTTGGAAAACAAGTCCCAGGGGGACAGAACACTCCCTGCCACTCAGGAAATATTTGGAAAATAGCCCATCCCAGTGTTAAGGTTTCTCAGCTCTGTCAGATGCCTCCTACTGAACTAAGTCATTGGATTGGTGGGAGCCAATAAATACGGTATCACATCATGTCTTGACTTAGTCTTGTGTCTTTAGCCACAACCCCTCCCCGATGGCAACACATTATTCCTGGTTCCTCTTTTCCCCCATCAGCCTTCCTTTTTCTACCTCCCACTCATATGCTAATCCTAAAGCTGAATTGTGGAATATGTCTTTAATGGGGAACGCTGTTAGCCCATTAAATGGCTCTGTAGGAACTATAGAGGTTTCAGCCCCATGCAGAGCGTAGGGTTTCGGTCTCTGGATTTCAGTCCAGAGATTTCACTCTCTGCTTACCTCCTTGGTCCAGGACTCTTGTGCAATGAACAACCTGCCCAACCATATATGCAAACCTATTCTCTGCTGCCTCTGAAAGCAGGAGAAGTTTTGGGTAATCTCAAGCCCCAGAAAATCCCCAAACCAATGGTCATTATTATTCTTTCTTCCTTGTTCTTTTATCAGAGTTGTTAACTAGGAGAACTTGATTATGCCTTCTTGTTCCTAACTTTGCTCTTATACAAGCAGCAGTTTGGTCAGACAAGAGGAGAAAGAAAGCAGTGAGGATTTTGTGTTATTATCCATTGATCAAATCATTCCTCAGGTGCCACATTTCCAAGGAGCTTTCAGCACTAGGGTAGTATTGAGTGTAAGGAATCATGTGATGTTACCATTTGGGGCAAAATACTCTGGCATGTAAGTTTCTTTCAAAGTGACTCAATTGCAGTAAATTTCTACAAGGCAGGAAAGAAATCAAATGAAGCTGGAAAGTTGAGTCTTTTGACAGGAAGTTGAATCCTTGAATAATTTCAGATTAGGGCTTAATAGCTACTTTTGGGTAGAATATGGGAGGAACAGAGAGGAACCCACACTGTGTTCAATTGTTTTGAGAATCTGTTTGGACAAAAAAAGGCTGTAATAGAGCCAAAGCCAAGTTTGTCAGCAGATGATGACTTATGTACCAAAAACCCATTCCATTTCTTTGATAAGGTGAAATCTAGCTTTATCCCAGAAGGATTTGGGCACAAAGAATCTCAGCTAGCATCACATAGGAGAAAGCTGGGCACATGGAAAGTGCTCAGTAAAAACTAGCTCTTATGAATGGATAAAGAAGATGTGATACACATATACAATGGAGTATTACTCAGCCACTAAAAAGAATGAAATAATGCAATTTGTAGCAACATGGATGGACCTAGAGATTGTCATACTCAGTGAAGTAAGTCAGACAGAGAAAGAGAAATATTGAATGACATCATTTATATGTGGAACTAAAAAGAAATGATACGAATGAGCTTACAAAACAACAGAAAGAGAGCCACAGATTTAGAGAACGAACTTATGGTCACCAGGGGGAGGATGGGGGAAGGGATAATTAGGGAGTTTGGGATGGACACAGACACACTGCTATATTTAAAAGGGATAGCCAGCAAGGACCTACTGTATAGCACATGGAACTCTGCCCAGTGTTACATGGCAGCCTAGATGGGAGGAGAATTTGGGAGAGAATGGATATATGTATATGTATGGCTGAGTTCCTTTGCTATCCACCTGAAACTATCACAATATTGTTAATTGGCTATACCCCAGTACAAAATAAAAAGTTTTAGAAATAACTAGCTCTTATTATAATTGCTTTTATCAATTATAACCAAATTTTGTATCATTGAGTTTCTTCACCATCTGTTAACATTGCATATCAGGTGTGTGCAGAGTGGGGGGAGGCAGATTCCCATGAAGCAATGTTGTTTATTTTTTTAGTAAATTTTTTCAAAAAGATTTTTTTTGTTAGAGCATAGTTGCTTTACGATGTTGTGTCAGTTTCTGATGTACAGTAAAGTGAATCAGTCATATGTATACGTGTATCCCCTTTTTTTGGATTTTCTTCCCGTTTAGGTCACCACAGAGCACTGACTAGAGTTTCCTGTGCTTTACATAGGTTATCGGTAGTTATCTATTTTATACATGGTAGTGTATATATGTCAACCCCAATCTCCCAATCCCTCCCACCCTTGTTCTCTACGTTTGTCTCTATTTCTGCTTTGCAAATAGGTTCATCTGTACCGCTTTTCTAGATTCCACATATATGTGTTAATATATGATATTTGTTTTTCTCTTTCTGATTTACTTCACTCTGTATGACAGTTTCTGGGTCTATCTATGTCTCTGCAAATGGCACAATTTTATTCCTTTTTGTGGCTGAGTAATATTCTATTGTATGTATGTGCTACATCTTCTTTATCCATTCCTCTGTTGATGGACAACGGCTTTAAAAGAACTGTTTCCTGAAGCCTGTTCACACATCAGGAATTGTGGAGGAGTTCAGGGAAACTCAAGAGGCCTTTGAAGCATTACCAGGACATAACATGCTTTTCCTATAGCCACAGTTCAGTTCAGTCACTCAGTCGTGTCTGACTCTTTGTGACCCCATGGACTGCAGCACACCAGGCCTCCCCATCCATCACCAACTCCAGAGTTTACCACAAAACACATCATTCTCTTCACTGTTTTCTTGGCAGCCTCCCACTTTCTGGGACTAACTTTCATCTGCCCGAATAGGACTGAGATATGAGTATGGAAGCATCCAGACCAGCCAGCACCCTGTAAGTGATGGCGAATCCTTAGAGTTTCAAGACAACCCAGAGACTAACTCATTCAGCCTCTAATTTCTCCAGAGAGAAGAAATGGAAGTAAGTGTGAGAAAACAGTGACCCTAAATCCTGCTGCTCTGACCCTCCTCTGTGTGTGTGGTGTGCCTCTTCCTCCCACCCCAACTCCACTTGCTGATGTAAGATAAAGAAGTCCAAAGAGTGTCCTTTCCTCCCGATATTAATCAGGACTCAGATATTTCACCAGCCATTGACTTCTTTCTGATATAAGGTATATTTGGTCATGTAATTTTTTGACTCTTAAAGGAGATCTGTGGTGAGAAACCTACTGGGGCAGGGTCTTGTGTAACATCAGTGAGAACAATGCAGGAGTCTGAAAAGGTCATTAGGAAATAAAAGCTTAGATTCCTGAATAGATTCTTGACAATTGTTCCAGGGCATGCAATCTGGGACACAGAGGGCACCAGCTAGCCCCTCACCCACTGGCCAACCCAATTAGACCACATTCTATCTTTTATGAAAATTCACTAAATTTTGTATCAGTGTAGGCTCTCATTCACTTTGAGAATCAAATTAAAATTTTTAATCTTCAATGTCACTTAGTCATACTGAGTCCCTAAAGCATATACAGTAAGTGCATGTCTAACTTAAGGGTATATTAACTTTTTAGTCATACATTTCTAGAATCTTGAAAAATATTGTCAAGCACTTTAAAAAGATAACTCATTTTCACAAATATATATTCTCTCATTTGAAAATCAAATAACACTTAAATGGATTATAAGGAACGAGCACAATGTTCTGTTCCCACTTTTGGAATCTCACTTTCATGCCCATGCAAGGAATTTCAACTATTTGATCTGGGGTTTTCTTCTTCTGAAATTTACCCCTATATTTCTAGATGGTATGATTTTAGATTTCCTTGGTTATATTTTTCAACACTTTCTTACTTTTTATTTTTAATTCAGTTATTTTATTTTAATTTTCAAGAACTCTAATTCTCTGACTGATCTATTTTTATATCTTCCTGTTCTTGTTTCATGAATGAATATCTTCTTTTGTATTTCTGGAAAAGTCACAGTTTTATTACAACAATGTCTACTTGGTTAGAAAAGTTTACTGAATTGTCTCTTTTTCCTCTGGGCTTATCTTTGTTTATTTTGTCTTCATTTTTCCCTTTGGAGCATTCCTCAGATTTAAGAGGGATGCCTTAGACAGCCCATTGGATCTCTGGGTACATGATGAGACAGAAGCCAGCTTTCATATCACGAGCAATTATTAAAGTTTTCCAGCAAGGGTCACCACCTGACAGAGCTACATATTTATTTCTTTGTTGTACATTTCCTCCTGGTCTTGAGTAAGTGCCATGAGAATAGAAGTTGGTTTGAAAGAAGAGCAGAGAAGACTCTTGAACGTTCCTTGGGCTGTAAGGAGATCAAACCAGTCAATCCTAGAGGAAATCAACCCTGAATATTCATTGGAAAAATTGATGCTGAAGCTGAAGCTCCAATACTTTGACCACCTGATGTAAAGAGCTGACTCACTGGAAAAGACCCTGATGCTGGAAAAGATTAAGGGCAGGAGGAGAAGGGGACAACAGAGGATGAGATGGTTGGATGACATCACGAACTCAATGGACATGAGTTTGAGCAAGCTCCAGGAGAAGGTGAAGGACAGGGAAGACTGGCACACTGTAGTCCATTTGGTTGCAAAGAGTTGGATGTGAGAACTGAATGACAGTCTGCTCCCAGGTGGTCTTATCTGGGATGAAGAATGCTGACATCTTCCATTTGTTGGGGGGCTTCATTCTTTAAAGAGCTGGAAGATACATTCCTGTGTGTGCCCTGAGAAGGAACCAGGACCCTGCCCCACGGCTGCACTATTGTTTCTTGGCTGCTCCTCCCTTGTCTCAGCATCACCCACCCACCCCCACCCCCCATTCTCTGATCAGCAACTGTTCAAACCTGCCCTTTGGAACTCAGGGAAGGTCATGGAAGTTGGAGACTATTCCCTGCAAACAAGAAATGGGGTGCTTGGAAAGGCTTCTGTGCCCAGGAGCCCCACACATTGCTTCTCATTTCCAACTGAACCAGAAACATGAAGAATGGGTAGATCAATGTCAGGCAGGGTAAGAGGAGAGAGGAGAGAAAGTGGTCTGAAAAGAGGCACGGAGAAGTTGCCCTCTCAGTGCCTTAAAGATCATCCATCTGATACTCTTCAAATTGGGCACCACTAACCACTCACATATCATGAGATCAGTTTAATGGGTCTTGACTAGCATTTTTTAAAATGGAAATAGACTATATCATAGATAGCTAGGTGAGTTTGGTGAAATTTTATTTCAGGAGCAAATGTATATATGTGTGAATATAAATTTCAGTTCAGTTCAGTCACTCAGTT
This sequence comes from Cervus canadensis, assembly GCF_019320065.1. NCBI lineage: Eukaryota > Metazoa > Chordata > Mammalia > Artiodactyla > Cervidae > Cervus > Cervus canadensis. The sequence continues at coordinate 1,860,028 of NC_057412.1, read as the reverse complement.
GTATCTGACTCTTTGCGACCCCATGAACCACAGCACACCAGGCCTCCCTGTCTGTCACCAACTCCCAGAGTTTACTCAAACTCATGTCCATCGAGTTGGTGATGCCATTCAACCATCTCATCCTCTGTCATCCCCTTCTCCTCCTGCCTTCAATCTTTCCCAACATCAGGGTCTTTTCCAATGAGTCAACTCTTCGCATCAGGTGGCCAAAATATTAGAGTCTCAGTTTCAACATCAGTCCTTCCAATGAACACCCAGGACTGATTTCCTTTAAGATGAACTGTTTGGATCCCCTTGCAGTCCCAGAGACTTTTAAGAGTCTTCTCCAACACCACAGTTCAAAAGCATCAATTCTTCTGCGCTCAGCTTTCTTTATGGTCCAACGCTCACATCCATACATGACTACTGGAAAAACCATAGCCTTGACTAGATGGACCTTTGTTGACAAAGTAATGTCTCTGCTCTTTAATATGCTGTCTAGGTTGGTCATAACTTTTGTTCTAAGGAGTAAGCGTCTTTTAATTTCATGGCTTAATCTAAACTAAAATTTAAAAAAGTTTGAAAAGTACTGCTCTAGAATGAACCTTCCTCCAAATCTAGGATCTTTCTCTTTGGGGTATATGCCTCCCTGCCACATATCACCCACCTCCTCTTCTCTAGGACTGCTACTGAGCACAAAATGCCTCACTGGGAGGCCACTGATAGCATCAGCTGCTAAAATCCAGCCTAGATCCTTTTGTTCAGCCTGGGAAATTACGTAAATAGGCCCACTGTGTCTTTTTTATTTTGAAAAGCTTAAAGAAACCAAGAAGTCCACAGAATAACACCTGAACATCCAGAATTCACAACAGTTAACATATTTTCAAATTTGTTTTCAGTGTTTCAGTGTTTCAGGGTATAAAATTAACATACAGAAATCCCTTGCATTCCTATACTCTAACAATGAGAAAACAGAAAGAGAAATTAAGGAAACAATTCCACTCACCATTGCAACGAAAAGAATAAAATACTTAGGAATAAATCTACCTAAAGAAACAAAAGACCTATATATAGAAAACTATAAAACACTGATGAAAGAAATCAGAGGACACAAATAGATGGAGAAATATACCATGTTCCTGGATTGGGAGAATGAATATAGTGAAAATGAGTATACTACCCAAAGCAATCTATAGATTCAATGCAATCCCTATCAAGCTACCAATGGTATTTTTCAGGGAACTAGAACAAATAATTTCACAATTTGTATGGAAATACAAAAAACCTTGAATAGCCAAAGCAATCTTGAGAAAGAATGGAACTGGAGGAATCAACCTGCCTGACTTCAGTCTCTACTACAAAGCCACAGTCATCAAGACAGTACGGTACTGGCACAAAGATAGAAATATAGATCAATGGAACAAAATAGAAAGCCCAGAGATAAATCCATGCACCTATAGACACATTATCTTTGACAAAGGAGGCAAGAATATACAATGGAGAAAAGACAATCTCTTTAACAAGTGGTGCTGGGAAAACTGGTCAGCCACTTGTAAAAGAATGAAATTAGAACACTTTCTAACACCATACACAAAAATAAACTCAAAACGGATTAAAGATCTAAATGTAAGACCAGAAACTATAAAACTTCTAGAGGAAAACATAGGCAAAACACTCTCCGACATAAACCACAGCAGGATCCTCTATGACCCACCTCCTAGAATATTGGAAATAAAAGCAAAAATAAACAAATGGGACCTAATTAAAATTAAAAGCTTCTGCACAACAAAGGAAACTACAAGCAAGGTAAAAAGGCAGCCTTCAGAATGGGAGAAAATAATAGCAAATGAAACAATTGACAAAGAATTAATCTCAAAAATATACAAGCAACTCCTGCAGCTCAATTCCAGAAAAATAAAAGACCCAATCAAAAAGTGGGCCAAAGAACTAAACAGACATTTCTCCAAAGAAGACACACAGATGGCTAACAAACACATGAAAAGATGCTCAACATCACTCATTATCAGAAAATTGCAAATCAAAACCACAATGAGGTACCATTACATGCCAGTCAGGATGGCTGCTATCCAAAAGTCTACAAGCAATAAATGCTGGAGAGGGTGTGGAGAAAAGGGAACCCTCTTACACTATTGGTGGGAATGCAAACTAGTACAGCCACTATGGAGAACAGTGTGGAGATTCCTTAAAAACCTGCAAATAGAACTGCCATATGACCCAGCGATCCCACTGCTGGGCATACACACTGAGGAAACCAGAACTGAAAGAGACACGTGTACCCCAATGTTCATCACAGCACTGTTTATAATAGCCAGGACATGGAAGCAACCTAGATGCCCATCAGCAGACAAATGGATAAGAAAGCTATAGTACATATACACAATGGAATATTACTCAGCCATTAAAAAAAATACATTTGAATCAATTCTAATGAGGTGGATGAAACTGGAGCCTATTATACAGAGTGAAGTAAGCCAGAAAGAAAAACACCAATACAGCATACTAACGCATATATATGGAATTTAGAAAGATGGTAATGATAACCCTGTTTGTGAGACAGCAAGAGAGACACAGATGTATTGAACAGTCTTTTGGACTCTGTGGGAGAGGGCGAGGGTGGGATGATATGGGAGAATGACATTAAAACATGTAAATTATCATGTGTGAAATGAATCACCAGTCCAGGTTCAATGCATGATACAGGGTGCTCGGGGCTGGTGCACTGTGATGACCCAGAGGGATGGGGTGGGAAGGGAGGTGGGAAGGGGGGTTCAGGATGGGAAACACACGTACATCCATGGCGGAGTCAAGTCAATGTATGGCAAAACCAATACAATGTTGTAAAGTAAAATAAATTAATTAATTAATTAAAAAAAAATAAAGGAAGAATCGTTTTCACTGCTCCCATCCCATTCCTCTTCCAACTTCCATATTTGCTTGTATACTTCTTGGTAATTTTTTTAAAAAATTGGGGTATAGTGGCTTTACAATATTGCATTCGTCTCTGCTGTACAATGAAGTGAATCAGCTATATGTATACATATATCCAGTCCCAACTTGACCTCCCTCCCACCTCCCCCATCCCATCCCTCTAGGTCATCACAGACACATCTCCAAAGAAGACACACAGATGGGCAAGAGGCACATGAAAACATGCTCAACAGCATTAATTATTAGAGAAATGCAAATCAAAATTACAATGAGGTGTTGCCTCACACAGGTCAGAATGGCCATCGTCAAAAAAACTCTACAATAAATGCTGCAAAGGATGTGGAAAAATGGGAACCCTCTGTTGGTTGGAATATAAATTGATATACTCCCTGTGGAGAACAGTATGGAAGTGCCTTTAAAATCTTGTTTAGTTTTAATACTTTCATATGCATCTGGGAACATAAGGTGTTATTTGGTTGAGTGCTTTGAGTTCTTATCAGTGTGTGAATGTATCAGTCTGGGTCTTGTTTTCTTTACTGAGAACTGAAGTCTTGAGATCACAGGCAAAGTTCTCAATCCAAAGGAAGGGCACCCAGACTTCAAGAAAATAATCTGCCAACCGATTGTGCTCAAGGGAGCCATCTTCTGTTTCTGAAACTTGCAGATGTATCATCTGCTTGCATCTGCAGAATGAGATTTCCTTCTTATTCCATGGAATTTCAAGGTTGCTTCCAGTAACTCAGGCAGGGAAAGGAACAGTTGAATTGCACTCGACTCCACCTCTCTACTCTTGCCTGGAAAATCCCACGGATGGAGGAGCCTGGTGGGCTACAGTCCATGGGATCGCTATGAGTCGGACACGACTGAGCGACTTCACTTTCACTTTTCACTTTGATGAATTGGAGAAGGAAATGGCAACCCACTCCAGTGTTCTTGCCTGGAGAATCCCAGGGACAGGGGAGCCTGGTGGGCTGCCGTCTGTGGGGTCGCACAGAGTCGGACACGACTGAAGTGACTTAGAAGCAGCAGCAGCCACCTGAGGGAACGTGGGCATCCTCCCAGCCTGGGGGTTTGCACCGCCCCAGTCCTTACCCTGAGCATCTCACTGGGAAAATCTGGAGCCTGAAAGGCTAAAGACCAGTTTTGGCAAAGAAGGAACAGTAGCTTTAGGATGAGCTCACCTAAGTCTGAGTTTCTTTCACAACTTAGACCGAGAGCTCTCCTATAATGCCAAGACAACTGCACGGGTGTTTTTCAGGCTTCTTTTATTCAGCCTGCCAACGTCTGTTGAGCACCTACTTTGTGCTCTGAAGCAGTGTGACCAGGTGGTTAAGGGAACAGGATTTGACCTCAAGACATGACCTCTCACTCTGGCTGTGTGTCTTTGGGCAAGTGACGTACCTCTCTGAACCTCAACTCCTTTACCACTATAAGGAGAGTTATCACAGTACATACTTAAGAACGGCTTTAAGGACCAAGTGAGTTGATTAGTGTAAAGAGGGCTGGGCACAGAGGAAGAATTCAGTAACTATTAGCTGTTTTTGTTTTATGATTGTTGATTTTAATCAGACATTGCACTGGCCACCTGCCGTCCCCAAGCTTTTTGGCTCCAGGGAGCAGTTTCATGGAAGACAATTTGTCATGGAAGAGTGGGATGGTTTGGGGATGATTCAAGTGCATTACATTTATTATGCACTTTATTTCCAATCTAATGCTGCTGCTGATTTGACCAGGAGGTATTGGTGCCTGGCCAGGAGGCTGGGGACCCCTGCACTACGCTATGGAGACACGGAAATGAATAAAACCTGTTCCTGCCCTTGAGCTTCATAGACAAGTAGGTTTCCTCTAGACTCCTTTCTTCCTTAATATCTCATGACTTTTTTTTTAAAGGCAGGAAGTACAGACTACCTCCATAAGCTGTCAAAATGATTCTTGGAGTTTTTTGGAGGAAGCGGGTGGGAGTGGACAAGGATTCATATGGGCAAGGACCAGCAGAGGAAAAGTCTACAGCCTCTTCCCTAGGGACTCTGGCTGTGCTGGGGCTATAAACAGCAGAGACTTGCTCAGGATCTAAGACAACACTTCAATCCCAAATCTGGTCAACTGTGATTTTCCTTAGTGACAAACTCTATTGATCCTGGTGGGGAAAGGTGGTAAAAAGACATTGCCACTCACTCCTACATTAGAAAAGCAAACAAGTTCCCTCCTACATGGGGATTAGAAATTTGGCAAAATTGAGAAGAATGCTTCATTTTCTCCAGGCTTCTACTTGCTCCCAGTCTGACCTTGTCTAAATATTGCATTATTATTCTTTAAAAGGATATTTTTCAAAGATATAATTGCTGACTTTAAAACATAATAAAAAAAAAAAAAGTCCATTTTCTTGGTTGTTGTAGCAATCCCTACATTTTAAAATGCATTTTCATTTGCATCCGCACCCAACCTCAAAATCTACAGCACATATATCCATCCAGGAAGGCAGCACAGAAGTCACCAGACAAGGAGAATGGCGAAGCATCAATTATAATTCATAGCTATGCAAATCTATTTCTGCTTTATTGACTACACGAAAGCCTTTGACTGTGTGGATCACAACAAACTGTGGAAAATTCTGAAAGAGACGGGAATACCAGACCACCTGACCTGCCTCTTGAGAAACCTTTATGCAGGTCAGGAAGCAATAGTTAGAACTGGACATGGAACAACAGACTGGTTCCAAATAGGAAAAGGAGTACTGTATTTGGAAAAGGCTGTATATTGTCTGCTTCTTTAACTTATATGCGGAGTACATCATGAGAAACGCTGGGCTGGAAGAAGCACAAGCTGGAATCAAGATTGCTGGGAGAAATATCAATAACCTCAGATATGCAGATGACACCACCCTTATGGCAGAAAGTCAAGAACAACTAAAAAACCTCTGGATGAAAGTGAAAGAGGAGAGTGAAAAAGTTGGCTTAAAGCTCAACATTCAGAAAACTAAGATCATGGCATCTGGTCCCATCACTTCATGGCAAATAGATGGGGAAACAGTGGAGACAGTGTCAGACTTTACTTTTTTGGGCTCCAAAATCACTGCAGATGGTGATTGCAGCCATGAAATTAAAAGACACTTGCTCCTTGGAAGGAAAGTTATGACCAACCTAGATAGCATATTAAAAAGCAGAGACATTACTTTGCCAACAAAGGTCCGTCTAGTCAAGGTTATGGTTTTTCCAGTGGTCATGTATGGATGTGAGGAGTTGGACTGTGAAGAAAGCTGAGCACCAAAGAATTGGTGATTTGAACTGTGGTGTTGGAGAAGGCTCTTGAGAGTCCCTTGGACTGCAAGGAGATCCAACCAGTCCATCCTAAAGGAGATCAGTCCTGGGTGTTCATTGGAAGGACTGATGCTGAAGCTGAAACTCCAATACTTTGGCCACCTCATGCGAAGAGTTGAGTCATTGGAAAAGACCCTGATGCTGGGAGGGATTGGGGGCAGGAGGAGAAGGGGACAACAGAGGATGAGATGGCTGGATGGCATCACCGACTCAATGGACATGAGTTTGAGTAAACTCTGGGAGTTGGTGATGGACAGGGAGGCCTGGCATGCTGCGATTCATGGGGTTGCAAAGAGTCGGACACGACTGAGAGACTGAACTGAACTGATGCAAATAAAATGTATGGTATTATGTTTTCTTTATGAGTTTTATACTTAATTTTACAGCTTACTATTTTAAATAAATCAGTGCCAGAATTTGCCTGTTGGGAAGTCTGTTTTGTAAATAAAATGGGCCCAAATATTTATGTCAGTGGTAGAGAAACTGAATCAAACCAAAAAAGATTCAGGTGCAGAGGTTGGCGAGGTAGGGGGCAGGTGGGAACACCTTCCCCAAATTTTGAGTCAAATCTTTGGTCCGGACCCCAGCTGCACACACAGTTTCCATGGCAGTCAGACACCTTCCTGTGAGGGTACTGGGAGGGGAGGGATCGTTGAATGACACTCATGGGTCACTTTCAGATGGGATCAGAACCCAGGGCACAGAAGGAAGGGAGGGAGACAAAAAAAAGTTAGAATATTCTGATGGAAGCAGCCACTAAATTCTTGATTTCCTAGTGTTATTTTACTTACAAGGTTTTCATTTTTGAAAAGAAAAGTTAGAAAAAAATCATCATCAAAAGCTGAAGGGGGCTTTCCTGGTGGCTCCGTGTTGAAGAATCCACCTGCCAATGCAGGAGACACGGGTTTCATCCCTGATCAGGGAAGACCCCACATGCTGCGGAGCAACTCAGCCCGTGCACCACAGCTACTGAGCCTGTGCTCTAGAGCCCGGGAAGTGTAACTACCGAGCCCACGTGCTGCAACTATCGAAGCCTAGGTGCCCTAGAGTCCTGCTCCGCAGCGAGAGAAGCCACCGCAGTGAGAAGTGCAGGCAATGCAACCAGAGAGTAGCCCTCACTCGCAGCAACAAAGACCCAGTACAGCCAAAATTAAGTGAATGAATGGATGAAAAATCATTTTTAAAAAGCTGGAAAATAGAGGCCATTTTAACGCAATCGAAATACGACCATTTTAATGTTTCTGTATTCCCTCTAATTTGTTGGACCACATGCATCCATAACCTTTATAGTTATAATTATATCGTGCATAACAACTTGTGATCTCCTTTCCCCCTGAACATTGCCAGGCAGCTCCAGAGTCTTCCAAGCAATTATTTTAATGGTGCATAATACTTTATTGAGTGGATTTATCATCACTGAACCACTTCCTTATCGATAGGCATTCTAAAGTAGGAAAAATAATTCCCTTCTACCTTTCTGAGTTGTTAGCTGAGGCTTCTGTAAGGAAAGACAGAATGACAAGAGAAAAGCAAACAGAAGTTCATTCATGAGTCTACCTCATGATTCATGACAGATAGGAGGGGAAAATGAGCCACTCTCAAGGTGGTTTAAAATTCAGGATTAAATGACACCTTAATAAGGATAAAGGAGGAGGGAGGGCAGCCTTTTAGGGGACAGTAAGTGGTTTTTAGGAAAGATGAAGGGGCTCTTAAGAGACAGGGTAGAGGGTAGGATATTTGTGACAAGAATTTGTCTGGGTGTGGTCCTGACTTCCTGTCTCTCCTGTGGTGAGTCATTTATCTCTGGTTGATGAAAACCCAAAGGAAGAGACTGATATATTGTGTTCCTTTTGGAGGATCTGTCCAGATAAAAAGAGTGAGTTCAGAGAAAGCCTCTTCCTGCCTTTGCTGTTTATGCAGTGCTTCTAAAACAAAAGTGAAAATGAAGTTGCTCAGTCGTGTCCGACTCTTTGCGACCCCATGGACTGGAACCTACCAGACTCCTCTGTTCATGGGATTTTCCAGGCAAGGGTACTGGAGTGGGGTGCCATTTCCTTCTCCAGGGGATCTTCCCGATGTCCCTCTCAAATCCAATTCCCTTACTCTGATTATGATTTATCTCTCTCCAAAACTGTATTCCCTTTCTTGTCCTCACTGACCTCAATCGGGTGCTTGGGTGCATGGGTGCCTGGTGACTTCAGTCGTGTCTGACTCCATGCACACCTGTGGACTGTAACTCGTCAGGCTCCTCTGTCCATGGGATTGTCCAGGCAAGAATATGGATCGGGGTGCCATGCCCTCCTCCAGGGGGTCTTCCTGACCCAGGGATCAAACCTGCATCTCTCTGTCTCCTGCACTGGCAGGCGGGTTCTTTACCACTAGCACCACCTGCAACCGTGTGCTGACTGAACACTAATCAACCAGAGCCAGGTGACTAAAATTGCTCTTGCCAATAACACGGTTAATGTACTAAAACTGTTAGTGTAGATCTCATCATGAAAGCACACACTCAGTTTGTTTCTCCAGGACAAGTGGAACTCACAGACCACCTGACCTGAGAATTATAAACCAGGGACAACCTGACTCCCAAACTACGATTAAAACATGTCACAAGGCAATGATTAATCCCAGCTTTTGTGTTTCTCCTTTGTTAAAAAGAAAGAAAGAAAGAAAGAAAAATCCTCAGAGACCAAGTGGGAGTGGATCTGATGCTTGTCTCCCTCTCCCTTGCTTAGTGAAAGTGAAAGTGAAGTCGCTCAGTCCGACTCTTTGTGACCCCATGGACTGCAGCCGGCCAGGCTCCTCTGTCCAGGGGATTCTCCAGGCAAGAATACTGGAGTGGGTTGCCATTTCCTCCTCCAGGGGATCTTCCCGACCCAGGGATTGAACCCGGGTCTCCCACATTGCAGGCAGACGCTTTACAGGCTAAGCCACCAGGGAAGACCCCTTGCTTAGTGCCTGGCAATAAACACTGTACTTTCCTTCACCACAGAGCTGCATGAGTAGATGGGCTTTGCTGTTTGTGGGGTGAGCAGAACCAAGTTTGGTTCAGTAACACCTACAGCTCAAAATAATCAGTATACCAAGGCGGTGTACTTTGGGGTGACATGTCCTGAACTCCTGGTCACATTTTAAGGTGGCACATTCTGCTATCATGTGGCACTGAGATTTCTTCTAGTTTTCCCCAGTTATAAATAAACACACTGAAGGTTATATATGTATGCACGTATATATGTAGCTACATGGGGTTGGCCAAAATGTTTGAGCTTTCCATAACATCTTATGGAAAATCCCGAATGAAAATTTTGGACCATCCAAAAATCTACATACACATATGTGTTTGTGTGTATTCTTGTGTTATTTGCATATATTTATACACACACACACACACACTATTCAACTAATGGGGAGCTTCTTAGCTTTCAGTGTTGTTGTTTAGTTGCTCAACTAACAAGTCTTTATGACCCCATGGACTGTAGTCCGCCAGGCTCTTCTGTCCATGGGATTTCCCATCACAAGAAAGGTTGTCATTTCTTTCTCTGGGGGATATTCCTGACCCAGGGATCATATCTGTGTCCCCTGCAAGTCTCCTGCATCGCAGGCAGATTCTTTACTGCTGAGCCACTAGGGAAGCCCAGGTTTCAACAGTCATCCTTCCACAATTAGCTCTTACATGGATTTGCTCATTTAACCTTTTTTAAAATTTTATTTTTATTTTTGCCTGCCCTGGGCCTTCCTTGCTGTGCTCAGGCCTTCTCCAGCTGCGATGCACGAGCTTCTCATTGGGGAGGCTTCTCTTGTCGGGGGCACAGGCTCTGGGGCACACGGGCTTCAGCAGTTGCAGCTGGTGGGCTTCAGGATGCAGGCTCACAAGTTGTGGCATACAGGCTTAGCTGCTCCACAGAACGTGGAATCTTCCTGGGCCAGGGACTGAGCTCATATCCCCTGCTTTGGCCGGCAGATTCTTTACCACTGGGCCACCCGGGAAGTCCTGCTCACTTAATTTTGACAACCACCATAAAGATAGGTATAACCAACATCCTCTTCAGAGATCAGAGGACACAGGTTTAAGTAACACACTGACAGTCCACAGCAAGGAAGTGATGCTTCAAACCCCAGTCTGACTGCTGAACCCTTTCTCCTTGACCTCAGCACTCTCCATTCTGTGAAAGTCTGTACTTAGTGCAGTCAAACAGAAGTGTGGCAGAAAATTCACACCTTCCTCCTGTCGTTGCCCCCCACCCCACACACAGTGTTTATACTCATACTCCTGAATTTCTTCCCTACAACTGTGCTGTGACAGGACTTAAAAGTGAGCCGAATGCAGGGGGAGGAAGCCGGGTCTGTATTTTCATTTTTTGTTCCAATCTGTGAATTAGAAGTCCCCATTTTCCCATCCTAGTCACGGAGTAGTCCCAAATGGTCCCTGAGTAGAAGAAGGGAGAGATTTACCGGGCTGAATCCTGGTCCAAGTCAGAGAGAAAAGTATTCTTTAGAAAGACATCTTCTGATGATTATTTTGAGAGACTTTCTGGTAATCCCCAGCAAATCTGCATGTTAATAGGAATCATTTACTCAAAGCAGGGGTCCAAGAAAATAGCTTTACATAATAACAGTAGCTTGATTTGATTACTTCAATTTGGTTCTTGCTTTGGAATTAAAGGTAAAGCCAAGCTTTTGGAAGTTTTACAGGATGATAAACAAAGCGGGAATAGTAAATTAAGACAAACTCTGGTTTCAACCTACACATCTTTATTACTTCTAATGAGCAGGGAGATGTACACAGGCTCGGAGAGTAAAACCCATTCATAATCTCCTTAGCATTCTGGATAATTTATCAGTTTCTTTCCCACACTGAGGGCTCTAAGCCTGTCTAATATTCGTTAAGGTTTCTTGGCAGCTTCTCCATAAAAGAAGCGATTTTCTTTCTCATAAAAGCGATGTAGTTTTGTTCAGTTGCTCCCCAAAATGCTGATCGACATTTCCAGTAGCATTTGGCCATTTTGAGTCACAGCAGCATTTTTTTTTAAATGATGTTTTACTCACAGAAGAGTGGGCTTCCCAGGTGGCGCTAGTGGTAAAGAAATTGCCTGCCAGTGCAGGAGACAGGAGAGAAGCAAGTTCTATCCCTGGGTTGGGAAGATGCCCTGGAGGAGGGCATGGCAACCCACTGCAGTATTCTTGCCTGGAAAATCCCATGGAGAGAGGAGCCTGGAGGGCTATAGTCCATAGGTTTGCAAAGAGTTGGACACAGCTGAAGCGACTTAGCATGCTAGAATGCACAGAAGATTTGCAAAAATAGAACAGAGGGTCCTGCCTGCTTCACACTCGGATTCCCTCTAGCATTTGAAATAATCTTAGAACAACCATCAAAATTAAAAAACTAATATCTGCATGATATTATTCTCTAAAGTACAGAACTCATCACATCTTCTGTTTTCCACTTACGTCCTTCTTCAGTTCCAAGGTCTGGTTCAGGGTACCACATTGCATTTAGTCATTGTATCTTCTAAGCCTTCTCCAGTCTATGACAGTTCCATACTCTTTCCTTGATTTCATGACCTCAATCCTTTTGAAGAGTACCAGTCAGTTATTTTTTAGAATGCCCCTATTTTAGTTTGGGCAGCTCTAACAAAGTACCATAAATTGGGTGGTTTACACAACAGACCTCTATTTATCACACAGATCTGGAGGTTAGAAGTTCTTGGTGAGGACCCACTTCTGGTTAACAGTCACCCACCTTCCTCTTATATCCTCATATGTCAAGAGGGATATCGTCTCTTTCATAGCCCTTCTTAGAGGGCACGAATCTCATTCATGAGGGCACCACCCTCATGACCTAATCACCTTAAAGGCCCCACCTCCAAATGCCATCACATGGGGGGCTAGGGCTTCAATGTATCACCATCAGTTCAGTTCAGTTGCTCAGTTGTGTCTGACTCTTTGCAACCCCATGGACTGCAGCATGCCAGGCCTCCCTGTCCATCACCAATGCCCGGAGTTTACTCAAACTCATGTCCATTGTGTTGGTGATGCCATCCAACCATCTCATCCTCTGTCATCCCCTTCTTCTCCAGACTTCAATCTTTCCCAGCATCAGGGGCTTTTCCAATAAACCAGTTTTTTGCATTCGGTGGCCAAAGTACTGGAGTTTCAGGTTCAACATCAGTCCTTCCAATGAACACCCAGGACTGGTTGGATGGACTGGTTGGATCTCCTTGCTGTCCAAGGGACTCTCAAGAGTCTTCTCCAACACCACAGTTCAAAAACATCAGTTCTTTGGTGCTCAGCTTTCGTTATAGTCCAACTCTCACATCCACACATGACCACTGGAAAAACCATAGCTTTGACTAGACACCTTTGTCTGCAAAGCAATGTCTCTGCTTTCTAACATGCTGTCTAGGTTTGTCATAGCCTTTCTTCCAAGGAGCAAGCATCTTTCAATTTCATGGCTGCAATCTCCATCTGCAGTGATTTTGGAGCCAAAAACATAAAGTCAGCTGCTGTTTTCATTGTTTCCCCATCTATTTGCGATGAAGTGATGGGACTGGATGCCATGATCTTAGTTTTCTGAATGTTGAGTTTTATGCTAACTTTTTCACTCTCTTATTTCACTTTCATCAAGGGGCTCTTTAGTTCTTCTTTGCTTTCTACCATAAGAGTGGTGCCATCTGCGTATCTGAGGTTATTGATATTTCTCCCAGCAATCTTGATTCCAGCTTGTGCTTCATCCAGCCCGGCATTTTGCAAGATGTACTCTGCATAAAAGTTAAATAAGCAGGGTGACAATATATGGCTTTGATGTACTCCTTTCCCAATTTGGAACCAGTCTGTTGTTCTATCTCTGGTTCTAACTTTGCTTCTTGACCTGCATACAGATTTCTCAAGAGGCAGGTAAGGTGGTCTGGTATTCCCATACTTGAAGAATTTTCCACAGTCTGTTGTGATTCACACAAAGGCTTAGGTGTAGTCAATAAAGCAGAAATAGATGTTTTTCTGGAACTCTCTTGCTTTTTTCAATGATCCAGCGGATGTTGGCAATTTGATCTCTGGTTCCTCTGCCTTTCCTAAATCCAACTTGACCATCTGGAAGTTCATGGTTCATGTACTGTTGAAGCCTTGCTTGGAGAATTTTGAGCATTACTTTGCTAGCTTGTGAGCTAAGTGCAATTGTGTGGTAGTCTGAACAATCTTTGGCATTGTCTTTCTTTGGGATTGAATGAAAACTGACTTTTTCTGGTCTTGTGGCTACTGCTGAGTTTTCCAAATTTGCTGGCATATTGAGTGCAGCACTTTCACAGCATCATCTTTTAGGATTTGAAATAGCTCAAATGGAATTCCATCACCTACATCAGCTTTGTTTATAGTGATGCTTCCTAAGGCCCACTTGAGTTTGTATTTTAAGATGTCTGATTCTAGGTGAGTGATCACACCATTGTGACTATCCGGGTCATAAAGATCTTTTCTGTACAGTTCTTCTGTGTACTCTTGCCACCTCTTCTTAATATCTTCTGCTTCTGTAAAAGTATGTTTTTTGTAAAATAAGGATATTCTTACTGGACAAGAATTAGAAATGAAGGATGAGGAAAATTATTAGAAAATGAACAAACAAATGGGGACAATGCAAGCCCAGTGCCCCAGTGGAGATCCAGCTGGTGGTTGATGGAGCCAGGGCTGGGAACCTCCTTGTTTGAAATGCAGGTAAAGAAAGAAGGAAATAAGAAAGATGTCTTCCTTCTCTCTCCATCCTTTTTGTTTCTATCTTGTGATAATAAAATGATCTTTCTCAGGGTTCTGCAAAAGGAGGATACTGATATTTTGTTGTTTAGTCTCAGAATTGATTCTGGCACATCTGTTTATACAGCCTTATCCTTCTTTACCAGGGGTACCCAACTAGAATCACGATGAGGTGAAGAAGGAAGAAGAAGAGAAAAAGAAGAAGAGGAAAAAGAGGAGGACCCAGTCTAGAAAAATAAATAGATATTTGTACAGAAGGTAGCAATACACACACACACACCATACCATATGCCATGGAATCTTCTAGGCAAGAAAATTGGAGTGGGTTGCCATTTCCTTCTCCAGGGATCTTCCCGACCCAGGGATTAAACCCATGTCTCTTGTGTCTTCTGCATTGGCAGGTGAATTCTTTACCACTAGCATCACCTGGGAAGCCCCATGTACATATATTGGGTTGGCCAAAAAGTTTGTTCAGGTTTTTCTGTACCATTTTATGGGAAAAAATCTGAACAAACTTCTCAGCCAACCTAATGTATACATTGTATATACATCCTTATGTTGCTAGAATCTTTTACATTCTCTCTGATAGCTACCTTTTGTTTGTACCAGACCAGTGATACCACACATAAAGTATCTGTTTCTCTATTTGGATACAAAATATGCAGTCCAGGAGATCTGGGTGAGGCCCATGGTATTGAGTAAGTTGCTAGCCGGCCACTTAGATCTATATGACCTTCACGACCAGCAAAGATCTGAGCAGTGGGGTCCATCTGTGACCTCCCAGCCATTTGGCTGTAGTCAAATAAATATTTGATTTCTATGTGTTCTCCTCATGGTGAAGATCTCACATTATGCCTAAGTGCTTGACTGATGGGTTCAATGTGTGGCTGCTTTTGAATAAATAAAAGGTACAGTTTTTCTTCTCAAAATATGAGAGAATAGATCCAGGTGCTATACGAAGGAATAGATGATAATGAGAGTCGGCAGCATAAAAACAGGAGAAAAAAAAATAGAAAAACCATTCCATAAGACAAAAATCTGGCTATTCACATATGAATAAATAAGTTTAAAATTCTAGTGAAAAGCCGTCAGCTAAAGTTGAACCTGTGTTTATAAAACTCTGATTAAGAAGGCAGGGACAGGAACTTCCCTTGTAGTCCAGGGGTTAAGACTCCACCTTCCCACACAGGCTGTGTGGGTTCCACCCCTGGTTGGGGAGCTAGGATCCCACATACCTTGCAGCCAGAACCCCAAACAGGAAGCAGAAATAATACTGTAACTAATTCAATGAAGTCTCTAAAAGTGGTTCATATAGAAAAAAAAAAAAACAGGGCAGGACATATGCAAACTTTTTAAAGTTGTACTTTTAAAAGTTGTTTTTGCCTAAAACTGTTAGTTTTCAAACAAATTTTGGCACCATCTGAAGTTAAGTGTTGGAAAGGAAATGGCAACCCACTCCAATGTTCTTGCCTGGGAAATGCCAAGGACAAAGGAGCGTTAGTAATTTAGAAATGTAATTAATGTGAAACTCCTTTTGCTTTTATTATGCAGATAATCAGGTATTGTTTGGGGTTCCCCACAAAGTCCATGTAAATATCCCTGCTAACCAAAAGGCAGTAGGAACTCTCTACTTATTGGAGCAAAGTTGTGGACGATTTTTTTTTCCCTTGCAGATAGGCTGGCTAGATGAGGTCCCCAGCAGCATCTGGCCTCGTCCTCCACCACATACACACATCTGTGTCCCCCACTTTGCAGGCACCGACACAGACGTCTCCACAGCAGCTGGTGGGCTGGACCCAACCAGCCAGTGTGGGACAAACAGAACGTGTGATTGATGAGAACAGACCCTGGGTCTGCGAGGCAAGCAGTTCCTTGCACAGAGCAAAGGATAGGGGTGGACAGTCAGTTTGGGGGCAAGAAGCCATATCCCAGCAACTTGCGACGCCTTTTCTCTTCCTACACAGCCTGGCATTGTCTGTGTTATAAAGCTGCTCAGTGCCCTTGCTGCAATATACAAGGCCCAGTCCTGTCTTCTGTGAACAACTCAAATATGAATTTTGAGAGTAGTGGGCGTCATTCACCCACCAACTCATAACAGAGTCCCAGTCGATGAGGGGAGGAAGGAACAGAGACTGAGATTTTGACGCTTTTTGTTTGTTTGCTTTAAACTTGGTAGCTGGGTCTTCTTGCTTTTAAAATAAGCTTATCCGGGAATATTGAAAACCGAGACTCACAGTCCCTCTCCTGGGTGAAGGCCACAAGGTTCAAGAAGCCACGTGGGTCAGGCGGCCAGGATGTACCATAATTTGGGTGTAGAAGAAGCAGGGCTGGAGAAGGAATGCATTTCACTTATTTCACCCATGTTTATGGTCCTTCATGAGCTATATGGGCTTCCCTGATGGCTCAGATGGCAAAGAATCTGCCTGCAATACTGGAGACCTGGGTTCGATCCCTGGGATGGGAAGATCCCCTGGAGAAGTGAATGGCTACTCACTCCAGTATTCTGGCCTGGAAGACCCCATGGACAGAGGAGCCTGGCAGGCTATAGTTCATGGAATCACAAACAGTCGGACACCACTGAGCGACTGAGCACACATGAGCTATTTGAAGGGACCTCCCTGGTGGTCCAGGAGTTAAGAATCTGCCTTCCAATGCAGGGGACTCCCGTGTGATCCTTGTTCAGGGAACAACTCCCCAGGGCAACTAAGCCTGGGAGTGCTGCAACTAGAGAAAGCCCGCATGCGGCAAAAGAGACCCAGCGGAGCCAAAAGAAAAAATCCAAGATGAGCTTTTTTCGCACAAAGGCCAAACCTATTTTGTTCTGATTAGAGTCTCCTTATTAAAGTAATCATTTAATTTCCAAACTAGGAACCCAAGTTACTTCACAAGGTATAAAGATTAAGATAAACAGATCGGTAGGTGAGTGAGGTAACAGAAACACTTAATTAAAGCTGTGCCAAAGAAAGTGTCTCCGAAAATAATACTAACGTTTCCTGCTAGATAAAAGTGAAAACGCAAAAAATAGCCACTTTCAATTTAAATGAATTTTTGGCCCATATTTCTACTATCTTATGTGACAACTGTTTTCATTTACTCATGTTCGCACGCATCTTCCCAGGTGGTGCAGTGGTAAAGAATCTGCCTGCAACGCAGGAGACGCAAGAGACGTGGGCTCGATCCCTAGGTCGGGAAGATCCCCTCCTCCAGGCAACCCACTCCAGTATTCTTGCCTGGAGAATCCCTATAGACAGAGGAGCCTGGTGGGCTACAGTCCGGGGTCACAAATAGTTGGACATGACTGAGCGACTAAACACACACACGTATATTTTCATTGGATTTCTACTTACAAAAGTAATATTGTAACATCATTTCAGTCATTCTGTAGATATATTGTTCTTTTCCATGGCCCAAAAAACTTAGCAACTTTATCATTCCCAGTAGTAGAGAATATTCCAACATATCAACATTTCATGTTTTGTTTATCCAGTGCCTATTGCTAAATTTTTAGATTATTATATTCAGTTTTTCACTGTCATAAATAAAACTGCTATAAATTATCAATACATGCATCATTTCTTCTTTTAAATTACTTCATTGAAATAAATTCCAAAGAATGAGATGACAGGGTCACAGAGCACAAGCGTTTTTGTGACCTTTGACTCTCATTGATTGGCAAACGCCCTCCAAAGGCATTGTATGAGTTTCTAAAGAGTGAAGTATCTGCTTCCCCATGGTCTTATTAGCACTGAGTTATAGGATTTTCCTGTATTTTATTTCTCCAGTCTCAATGGATTGAGATTAAATACTATGCTCACGAGAGTAATATTATAAGTATTAATAGCTGCATAATTTATTGATTACTTAATAACACTTAGGCTATAAAGAAAGGAAAAGAAAACAGAAAAAGCAAGCCAAATCAAATACTTGCTTAGTATTGCTAAATGCCTTTGCACATTAAATATCTGTGAACACTCCAAGCTTCAATACTGAGAACAAAGGAATCGGCCCTGAAAGACTTAGAATCACTTAGGTACCCCAGAGTCAGATAACTCAAATTTAATTTTATGAATACCTCCATACACTCACAAAGCTTGAAACTTTGCTAAAAGATTAAGACTAAGGGAAATGAATGCTAACTTATTTTATCAATGTCTAATGTACTAATTTTAAGCAGCAAAGAATTTTACTCTCTGTGACCTCTTGCAAAGACTTCCAATTATTTCACAGTGGCTTTTCTGTTTTGTTTTGTTTTTCCCACTATGTCTCAAGTGATCTTGAATAGGGAGAGGAAAGATAAACGGGTGAAAGTAAAATAACAAGGGCAAGAGTCTCTGGTTCCTTTTATAAATTTTGCATCAGCCCTGGCCCTGTTTTATGAAATACTGTGCAAACACAGAAATGGGTCAATGCACCTTGCGGATGCCATGGTTAAAAGAAAAACCCTTAAACATCTAATTCTTTGTGACCAGTCCAACTCAAAGACAGTTCCTTCTTAAAAGTGTGCCTTAGGATTTCTGTGACAGCGTGGCTTAGGGCAGTGTGTGCCCATTTCGTTCAGTCGTGGCCGACTCTGCGACTCTATGGTCTGCAGCCTGCCAGACTCCCCTGTCTACGGGATTCTCCAGGCGAGAGTACTGGAGTGGGTCGCTGTGCCCACCTCCAGGGGCTCTTCCCGACCCCAGGGATTAAACCTGCGTCTCTTACGTGTACCTGCATTGACAGGCAGGTTCTTTACCACTGCTGCCACCTGGGGAGCCTGGCTCAGAGTAGACATACTATTAGATATACTGTTGTTATCGTAGAGAGAAACCTGCTTCAGCTGCGTGGGCATCTCTTACTAGCCCCAACACATCACAGCCCGTGGACTTGGTGTTTGTAGCTAGGAGGACAGGAGAACAAGAACATGTAGGTTCAATACTTTAAGGCCCACCCATATTGGTCATGGAAAAGTATAAAGCAGGAAGCACAGAGGGTAACTCAGATCCACCCCTACCTTCTACCAGAGCTACCCAGGAGGAAGGGCTGGAACTGAGCCCAGGGCCATTGGAACAGGAAGAGACTGGCATTTGTATTCACTGTTAGATCTCAGGGTGGACGGCTCAGCGCAAGCTCCTGGCTGGGCCTGGATGCGCTGAGTCCAGTGGGGCTGTGAATTTCTACCCCCACCCCTCGCCCCCCATCTTGCTTGCTGCTGAACTGTGCCATGGGTGGTGACCCCCCCCCGCCCCAACCCCAGTGAGGGAAAGCCTTTCCAGGCACCCTGGGGCTGGGTTAGGGGACAAGTGGGAAGGTCAAGTACTGGGAAGGGTGAACTAGAGAGGCGTGGTCATTTGCCAGAGTGGACCCTTCACTCGGAGAGAGGAATTGTGTGAGTGAGGCCCCTCGGGCTGGGAAAGAGCTTGTTCAAGGAGAGGATCCATCAGTGTCAGGGGCCGATTCAGAACATGGCAGCTCACTGATTTCCATGCCTTAAATTACACGTAGTGGCTCATCGCTGGGAACCCTGCCTTACAGGGTAATGAGCATTAAGCTGAAGTACCTTTATTTAGCTCTTAAGAAACCTCCTGACCAGGTCTGCCTGTGAATGGCCACGGGGAGGAAGAAATGGGCACAGCTCCGCTGGAGGCTGCTGGGAACCAGTAAGTGTTTGACTTCACTCCCTCCCCTTTGAGTATAAACGGACACTGAATTCTAACTCAGGAAAGATGGTTCTCTGGGGCATGAGCCCACTATCTTCTTGCTGGCTAGCTGGCTTCTTGCTTCTAGCTGCTTTCTGAATAGAGTTGTTATTCCTTGCCCCAGTGATTCGTCTCTTGATTACTGGCTCTAGCTTAATCACCCTCATTTCCATAGTCCCTTTCAAGGCTTGGAAAAGGCCCTACCACCAACTCGTTCACATGGTGGTGATTTTGTAAAATTTGTGTCTGTTCGATGTTTTCACCAGAATTCCCAGGGACCACTGTCTTTTTCTTCTCTGCCCCTTCCCCACTCGCCTGCGCCTGTCAGTGTTGGAGTGGCTGAGAACACCTGGAGAGAGGACTAAGGGGCCCTTGACTTGGAGGGTAGGTGTAATTCCCCAGGATAGACTCGTGTGCTTGGTAGTCACTTCTCTATAGTGAGGTTACCAGTACCTGGGTTATGGAAATACCTTCTAGGGAAACCCCTGCTGCCAAGTCCCCAAGTGTGGAGTCCCCAAGCAGAGTGACAAGAGAGGGCAGAGCCAGAGACCACGTCATGATACAGATGCATCCTTGGTCCCCAGAATCTCGTTGGTGGTGGAGGAGAGACAAGGTTTTTTTGGTTTCTTTACATTCTTATTTATTTATTTATTATTTGGCTGGGCTGGGTCTTTGTTGTTGCACACCAGCTTTTTCTAGTTGCAGTGAGTGGAGTCTGCTCTCTAGGTGTGGTGGCTTCTATTGCTGTGGGACACAGGCTCCAGAGCATGGACTCAGTGGTTGGGGCACATGTGGGATCTTAGTTCCTGGACCAGGGATGGAACCCACGTCCCGGTGGACTTTTAACCACTGGACCACCGGGGGACGTTCCAAGACAAGGTCTGAAATGTATCAAGCTAGAACCGGTCTGTGGAAAAGCGTCGCAGAGGGGTGCCCTAACTTTGCGTTCATGTTTTACACAGTCTTCTCATCTGTACAAGCTAGATTTGCTTAGCCTGCTCAGGGCTTATCCTGGAGCATCCGAGGGGGACGCCTGCATGCAGAATGCCATCTTTGTGCTTCATCCCAAAGTGCTGTCATGGAGACACATCCCTGGGCTGCGGGGACGCTGGCTCTGGTCTCCTAGCAGGAGACGTCCCCAGGGGAGCAGCAGCTGCTTGGTCCCCTGGGGACACTGGGACCCAAGAGCCTGATACCTGTGAGCTGTGGTCTGCCTGGGCGCCTTCCTTCCTGGCCACATGGCTGCTTTTGGCCAACAGCTGCCTGTGCGCAGTCCCTCTCCCGAGAATCTGTGTGGCCATTCACCACAGGCCTCCTCTTGGAAAGGCAAAGAAGGTTGCATTATATTAGGTAAAGCTTATCTTTCGCATCTGCCAAGATCCGAGAGTTTCCCCTCTCTCTCTCCGCCCCCAGCTCCCAGCCCCTCTCTCCTCCCTTCTTCTTTACCCTTTCTGGTGGGTTTTCAATAGTGTGTGCTTTTTTCCCCCCTTTCTCCTTTCTTTCTAGTCAAGACAGGGTTGTCTCTCTGGGTGGAAAAAGGCCGTGTGTTTGTGGAGTGCAGCTGCATTTCAAAGGTACTTTGTTGGCCAGTTATGAATTTGCCTTCGCTAATGTGGGGAAACAGGGAAATGCTTTAGCTTCCCTCCTCCCCCCCCAAACTGAAATTGATGTTATTTCTTTGCCAGTGGTACCCAAGGAAATGTTTTGTTCCATTTCCTCCCCTTTCAGGCTGAGCCCTATTTATGTTCGGAGCTGGGGCCCTGCCACTAAGAATCATTGTCGTTACCACCAGGGTTTGAGGCTGGCCAAATTCAGCAGCTGTGGTTTCATGCCTACCCTCACCAAGGTTTATTTCCTTGACAACATGTTCTTGTTTGGACCAACTTTCTTAGTCTTTCTCTTGCTGTTTTTTTTTTTTTTTCTCCTTCTTTGCAAAACCCCCCTTACAGTTTTGTGGGGCTTAAAATTAGAAAAGAAAAAGCGTGTATATGTGTGCCTCTGTGTGTGTATCTGTGCATGTGTGTGTGTGTGTGTGTGTGTGTGTGCTTTAGGGGCAATGGGCAGAGGACTGGAAAGGAGATAAAGAGTCTGAAAGTTGAAGAAAGGGTACACGGGGCCGGAGCAAGGGGCTAGTGGTGGGAAGTTTTCACCATAAATAACGGCATTAAATTTGTTATCAGTTTGATGGCCCCCACTCTTCTCCAACCCCCACCCCTGTCAAAACTGAGTAAGACTCACCCTCGGCCCGCCTCACCCACCCTAGCCTTTCAAATGGAATACCTAGGTGGCCCAGGGGACCCCTGACCCCTATATCCTGTTCCTTTCTTCCTGCCCTGCTACTTTTTCTCTCCGATAAAAGGAGAGAGTGAGAGATAATTAACAAAAAACATGGCCCCAGGACAATGAAACAACTGGCCTTGGCCGGCCAGAAATTTATCCTGGTTTTCTAGGTGAACTTTCTTCCATCAATCTTTCCTTTAACCTCCATGTTAGTGGAAGCAATAGGAACACCCCTCCCTCCCCTGAGCAAATGCTTTCTTTTGAAGGGAAACAAAAAAGGGGGCTCAGAGAAGGCTGAGGTGAAATCTGGGTGGTATGGGGCACAATGGGGCCGCTGTGTTTTACAACAGGGGAGGGGCGGGTGTGACTGGTCTGATGATGGAAACAGTCCCCCCTTCCCCGATTCAGGCCTACAAACGCATCTTCTGTTCCACACGGAGCTGGACAGAAAAGAGAAAAGTGACAAAGAAAAGGGGTGGGGGCGGAATTCAAACAAAACGCGTGAGGCTGAAAAATCTCCCTGCTCCTACACGGCCCGAGAAAGGAAATGCATCAGAGAGGCTTCGGGACTCCTTGGGGCCACATCTGAATAGCTCTAGCTGGACTCTGATTTATCGATGGAGCTTAAGCGACACGTTAGAGAAAGGCTCGGGGGATCCTTTGTCTTCGGCAGAAAGGACAATGGGCCACAAGGGCCCGGATCTCTTGGGACGCTCTTGGGGCATGCCTTCCTCTTGCCCTCTCCTCTCTGCAGACGCCAGCGGCAGTAAAAACGATTGGTGGTGTGTCCGGGAGAGCTGGTGACAAGGCCGGGCCACTTGAGGTCTCCTTAAGAGGGTATTATGGTCAGGGAAAATATTTGTGCTGTGAAGATGGCACACTCCATTTTGTTAACGGCTCTTATCCGTGTGGGATAATCGCTGCCCCCCGCCACCCCCCGCCGGCTGCCTGGCTGTCAGGGGTGCAACCGTGGCCAATTCACGGCGCCCTCAGAGAAAGCCCCTTCTCGGCCGCAACCAAGATGGAAACATTGTGTTCCCCTCCTTGAGCCGAGGGGAAGGTGACCACGAGGGCAGCCCGAGTTGTAAATTACCATTAAAACAAAACCGCACAGAGCCTTCTCTGCCCTGGGTGGGACCCGGTCCAATAAATGATGGCTGGACCAAGAGGGGGACTCCAGGAGAGACCGGGCGCTGGGGCGTCCCTTCCCCTCGGGGCTGGGAGTAGAAACGGCTGAGGGATAGGAGTCTGGGAGGATAGGCTGGAGAGTCCATGAGGTCCACAGGTTGCCCTGGAGAGTCGAGAGGGAGACCGTGCCACCTCACGTGGTTGCCAGGTCAATTAAGTCGGGCCCTTTGTGGCCCAATGCCTACCTCTTCCCGCACATCTTCATCTGCCAGGCTCCAGCCTTGGCCATCATCCAGGGGAAAGGAGAGAGTGAGGGAGAGGGGAAAAGGAAAGAAAAAGAGAGCCAGATAGAGGCGGGAGGAACATAGCGAGGGAGGAAGAAAGAAGGCAGGAAGGCAAGAGAGAGGCTTGGAGAGAGAGAAGAAAAGAGAGAATGAATGAGAATGGAAAGGTGGCAAAATGCTAACAATTGGTCAATCTAGGGGAAAGACAGAAAGTGAGGAAAGAAATGTTCACGTATTGAGATGTAAGTAGGTCATCCTGGCTTATACATGCATTAACTGGAATTTCATGCTAACTAAACCAGCCCCTTTGTGGTCTAATCAAACACACATTGTACATCTTCCCTAATTATTAAAGAAAAGGGCACACTCACCAGAGGTTAAAAAAAAAAATGTCCATGTTAAAAATAAAGGTTAACTGCCTCCCTTCCTGGGACACCAAGGCTGATGCTCCTTCAGTGATAAGACTCCCTTCCCCGGTATCAAGGCCATGCTGACTCAACTGCGTACATGCTGGTCTGTTAATGCTTTTAAACCCTGAAGGAATGTATCCCCGACTTGTTTGATATTCCTTCTCTGACAAGATAGAACACAGAGCTTCTTTTTTTTTCCCGATTTATTTTTATTAGTTGGAGGCTAATTACAATATTGTAGTGGTTTTTGTCATACATTGACATGAATCAGCCATGGATTTACATGTATTCCCCATCCCGATCCCCCCTCCCACCTCCCTCTCCACCCGATTCCTCTGGGTCTTCCTAGTGCACCAGGCCCGGGCACTTATCTCATGCATCCAACCTGGGCTGGTGATCTGTTTCACCATAGATCATATACATGTTTCGATGCTGTTCTCTCGAAACCATCCCACCCTCGCCTTCTCCCACAGAGTCCAAAATTCTGTTCTGTACATCTGTGTCTCTTTTTCTGTTTTGCATATAGGGTTATTGTTACCATCTTTCTAAATTCCATATATATGTGTTAGTATACTGTATTTTGGTCTTTATCTTTCTGGCTTACTTCACTCTGTATAATGGGCTCCAGTTTCATCCATCTCATTAGAACTGATTCAAATGAATTCTTTTTAACGGCTGAGTAATATTCCATGGTGTATATGTACCACAGCTTCCTTATCCATTCATCTGCAGATGGGTATCTAGGTTGCTCCCATGTCCTGGCTATTATAAACTGCGATGAACACTGGGGTGCACGTGTCTCTTTCAGATCTGGTTTCCTCGAATACCGGACTTCTCGGAGCGGCTTCTCAGAGTTATCTAAGAGGCTGTCTTCTGGTTATGGTCCTCTGTTTGCTCAAATAAAAGTCTTTTCTATCCACATCATAGGTTAATTGGTCATTTTTGTCGACAGAAGAAAGGAAGGAGGAGAGAGACAGAGACACAGAGAGAGACAGAGAAGGAAGGGAAGGAAGGAAAGGTCACCATTCTTAGCTAAAAATGACAGAGAACCAGTTTACTAAAAGAGGTTCCTCATCCTTGCTCTGAAGACGTGAGCTCTGTGTCTATAACATGCTAATACCAAACAGATGCTGGCCGTCAACAAATAATGGCATCACTGTGTACATATCAGACTCATTATAACCAGCACCTGTATTATATTGTTTATCCAAATTAAGTCCAGAGTAATGGATAACATTTTCTCCTCTGTCAAAGCAACAAGTTCTCAAGACTGTCAATCACTCTTCCTCAATTACATTGCATACATCCTTGGTTTTAAACAGAGGATACTGAATTGAAATGAACTCTGCTTGTTGGCTCAGGGTCAAGTGAAATAGAACGAAAAATGCCCTGTAAACCATACAGCACCAGGCAGGTACAGGCCAGTTTTCCTTCCGGTGACTGTCCCCAGGCTGCACGAGCCAGGCCACGCTGGCTTGGAAGGTCTGGTGTCTGCCGTCCCTTTTGCAAGCTACCTTCACTTTGCTTTGTTGTCCCTGTTGGCTTGTGAAACCAGATTACCATGTCCGTCGAGTGACTGTCAAGACTCTGGCTTTGTGACCCTGGACAAATTATGTAACGTCTTTGTGCCTCTGTTTCCTCCCCTGCAGCATGGAAATGGAAACAGTACTTACTTTGGGGCATTGTTGAGAAAATGACATAAAATAACACATCGAGTGCTCAGAGCGGGGACTGAAGTATAGTAAATACACACTAAAATATTAGCTATTATTAAAATGATAATTTAGCCTAACTAGGAAGGAAGTTCCGTCTAGTCAAGGCTATGGTTTTTCCAGTGGTCATGTATGGATGTGCGAGTTGGACTATAAAGAAAGCTGAGCGCAGAAGAATTGAAGTTTTTGAACTGTGGTGTTGGAGAAGATTCTTGAGAGTCCCTTGGACTGCAAGGAGATCCAACCAGCCCATCCTAAGAGAGATCAGTCCTGGGTGTTCATTGGAAGGACTGATGTTGAAGCTAAAACTCCAATACTTTGGCCACCTGATGCGAAGAGTTGACTCATTTGAAAAGCCCCTGATGCTGGGAAAGATTGAGGGCAGGAGGAATAGGGGACGACAGAGGATGAGATGGCTGGATGACATCACCGACTCAATGGACATGGGTTTGGGTAAACTCCGGGAGTTGGTGATGGAGAGGGAGGCCTGGCGTGCTGTGATTCATGGGGTCTCAAAGAGTCGGACACGACTGAGCAACTGAACTCAACTGAACTGAACTGAGGAAGGAAGGAATTGTCTGATGAGTAACGGGCGCAGATTTCAGTCCCTGCATTTTGTATAATAAGAAAGTGTTCAGTATTAGCTGGCTTGCTTCTGACTTCTTTGCTTGGTTCTCTTCCATATGGTTACCTAGGTAGCTGCCTTCAGAAAATTCAAAATCGTCATCTCAGCCCTCCGGGGCTGGACTAGTCTCATCAGCTGAGGATGTTTTCTAAAGTGCACCAGCTCAGACCTGTACCCCTCCTGTGCTCCACCTGCACTCACCCCCACATTTGTGTCTCACCACAAGCAGTAAGAATAACAATGATCACAATGACTGTGCCTCATTTAGCACCCGCCCGCACGCCGGGCACGATGCTCAATGCTTTATCTACATCCTGAGTTCTGCAGCTTCACCGGTGGGTTTTCTCTTTGAGTCCATAGATGCTGGAGACACATTCATTTTCCCATAAGAGTCTGACCCCTGGGAGGTAGACAGACATGCTTGGCATCACCCAGCCGGGTATGAGCACCCATGTCTCCTGACTCGTTAGGCGCTGTGCTATCGCATGATGTCATATTCTTGGTCGGCCTCCTGGTTTCACTTGTAGTCTCACTTGTGCTGTGTGCAAAGTTGCCTCAGTCACGTTCGACTCTTTGCAACCCCTGCCAGGCTCCTCTGTTCATGGGATTCTCCAGGCAAGAATGCGGGAGTGGGTAGCCATTCCCTTCTCCAGGGGATCTTCCCAACCCAGGGATCAAACCTGTGGTTCTTACGTCTCCTGCACTGGCAGGCAGGTTCTTTACCACTAGCGCCACTTGGGAAAAGTCTCCTCAGCTGTTTCCAGTAGTCTCACTCAAGGCATCTTTTCTGAGCACTTTGGTAAAGCAAAGCAGAAGGCACGTGGGGATGACTCGGGGTTGGGAGGGGCTGGCTGGAAAGCTGGAGCTCAAAGGTAAGGGGATCATTACCCCAACACAGAACACAGACTCCCCTGCCTCAGGGCACCCGAAGGATAATTCCCAGAGGAGCAGAGGAGGGTGACCCAAGTGACCTTCACTTTTCCTCAAGCTTATTTTTTAATTGACTAAATAATTTGATTTTACTGATAATGCATGATTGCTCTAAATTAATCTCAAGTTCCAAAAAGAACCACCAGTGAAAGCTCCATAGATTCATTCATATATATATAATAACACACAAACATATGAAAAGGATCATGTACTTGAAAATCCTTTGTTCTATTTTGTTTCATTAGCAACAGACTGTGATGTTCAATAACATGGACTCTGGAGTTTTTATGTCCTCATAGGGCTCTCATAAGAAGTGAGTGAGTTAATATCTATAATAAAATATTTACAATAGCATCTAGCATAGGGACAGTATTATAAATACAAAGGGAATTTTGTCATGAAAACAAAACAAAACCTGCTTTCATATATCAACACATTAGTTTTCATCTTTGCTTGATTAACTGCATTAATTTGTCATTAACTTGTCATTATTTATTGGATGAGTTTCCTAATGATGGACATTTAGGTTTTTCCAACCGTTCTGATTATAAACAATGATGCAATGAACATCCATATATATAGATACACATTTTAATTCTTATCCTAGTATTTCCTTTAAGTAACTTCCTTAGAGACAGAGATACTGAATCAAAGACAACAATATTGCTAGATTATAATCCAGAAAGGTTAGATGAAATGGTATTCTCACTATGGACTATGAGACCATATTTTCAAATCCTCACCAGTCATGTCAACATCATTCTTTGTCATCATTGGTATCCTACAAGAAAAAAAAAATGAGGTCTCATTTTGACTTGTATTCAGTTGATTAAAAGAGTTGAGTATATTTTCATGTTTTGTTTATATCCTCTGCCCATTATTCTATTGAGGTGATTTATTAAAATTACTATCACTTTGTCCCATACGCTGCAAGAACTTTTTTCTAGCTGGTAGTCTGTCTTTTAATTTTGTTTTCTGTTCCTTCTGCCATATAAAAGCAAGATTGGTGGAAATGTCCTGGAGACAGCACCACTTCAGCGGTGATAAATAAGCCCAGTCTTGATTCATGAGTGTGCATCTTCTGAGCAGAGAGCATGGAGGGCAAGTGTCATTCCAAGCAAATAGAAGATCAGGTTGGGTTCCAAGTTGATTACAAAATAAACTGAAACTAATTTTTCCTGTCATTGAAAGTCAGATGAAATCTATCACCCGAGTCCTTGTACAGAGATGCTAGGTCCCCTTCTGTTCCCATCCTCTTCCCTACCCGTCCCCCCTCCCATCCCACGTGGGGGTGGCAGCAGCAATGTGCCTGGTGTCCAAGACGCTGGGCACCGTGGGTGGGGTGGGCGGTGGGTGTGGTAAGCAGGGAAATTTGCCCAAGTGGTGTTGAGACTGGTTACACTAACCCAGTATGTTAAATGATTGAGCAAATAAGCAAATGCACTGAGGATGGTGGGAAGCTGGTTTCTCACTATCAGAGAATGGATTTACAAAGATGTTACTGGAGAAAGCTAGAAATAACTCTGGGGTGTTGGAGGAGAATTAGAATTCAGTTCAGTTCAGTCACTCAGTCGTGTCTGACTCTCTGCGACCCCATGAACCGCAGCATGCCAGTTAGTATGTATATTTACATATTTTACTCATGTATATATAATGCAAACATACTATATATATATATATGTAATATATACACACATATTAAAAGGGAAATAGTTATAGATGTATATGTACCCTTGCACATGTATATACTTAATAATTCTTCCCCTGAGATAATGACACCTCAGTAACAATAAACCCACCGAGTACCCAGATCCTAGTTGGTAAATACTCCTACACCAAAAAGGAACAACATCTCTATGGGGAAGGAGTGATTCAGGGCTGGGACTGAGAAGGTGTAAAGTGAGCCTGGAATACCTTATTGTCCCACAAAGTAATGAAATGCTCAAAAAATGATGAAAACAGGAGTCAGCTTGAACCAGCTCCCAGTTGGCCAAAGCTAGGACAACTGAGGGTCAAAGTAAACAATGAGATTATCACGTTAGTATCCACTGAATAAAATACATCCATGATATAAATAAATGAGCCAATAAACAAATGAAGAAGAGAAAATAGAATGCTAACAAATGTAGAAGGAACAAATCCTCTATCTGGCAAGGGGATTATATCTAGAACATATAAAAAGCTATTGTAACTTAATAATCAAAAAGACAAATAACTCAACCAAAAAATATTTGTAAACTATATGACCAACAAGGGATTCATCTCCAAAATTTACAAACATCTCATGCAGCTCGATATTAAAAAAAATAAAAATAAAAAATGGGCAGCAGACCTAAATATACATTTGTCCAAAGAGCACATACAGATGACTAAGAAGCACATGAAAAGACACTCAACATTGCTAATTACAGAGAAATGCAAATCAAAACTACAATGAGATATCATGTCACACCAGTCAGAATGGCCATCATCAAAAAAAAAAAAAAAACTACAGACAGTAAAATGCTGGAGATGGTATAGAGAAAAGGGAACTCTCCTACGCTTTTGGTGGAACGTAAACTGGTACATCCACTACTGAGAACAGTATAGAGGATCCTTAAAAACTAAAATAGAGCTACCATATGATCTAGCAATCCCACTCCTGGACCTATAAAATAGAAAACTGTAATTCAAAAAGATGCATGCACCCCAATGTTCCCTGCAGTACTGTTTAAAATAGTCAAGACGCTGGAAGCAACTTAAATGTCCATTAACAGATGAACAGGTAAAGAGGAGATGGTACATACATACAATGGAATACTACTCAGCCACTAAGAATAATAAAATAAAGCCATTTGCAGTAACATGGATGAACCTGGAGATTATCACACTAAGTGAAGAAAGCCAAAGACAAATATCATCATATGATATCATTTAAATGTATTAGAATCTAAAAAAAAAATGATACAAATGACTTTATTTCCAAAACAGAAACAGACTCACAGACTTAGAGAATAAACTTTTGGTTACCAAGGAGAAGGGGAGGGGGAGGGATAGACTGGGAGCCTGGAATTGACATATACACACTACTGTATTTAAGATAGATAACCAACAAGGACCTAAGGTATAACACAGGGAACTCTGCTTAATGTTCTGTAATAACTAAAACAGAAAAGGAATGCATAACTAAATCACTTTGCTGCACATGTGAAACTAGCACAACATTATTAATCAACCAATATAAACTAAAAAAATAAAGGACAAGAGTAGATTTTTGTTATGAGTTGAATTGTATCCCTCCAAAAATATATTTTGAAATTCTACCCCCCAGGACCTCAAAAATGTGACCTTACTTGGCAACAGGTTTGTTACCGATGCAATCAGTTAAGATGAGGTCAGACAGGAGTAGGCATCCTATGCATGCTCAGTTGCTCAGCCGTGTCTGACTCTGCGACCCCATGGACTGTAGCCCACCAGGCTCCTCTGCTCCCATGGATTTATCCAGGCAAGAATGCCGGAGTGGGTTGCCCTTTCCTCCGCCAGGGGATCTTCCTGACCCAGGGATTGAGCTCTCATTGCCTGTGTCTCCAAACAGGAGTATGGTGGGTCTTAATCCGTCTGAGTGGCGTTCTTATAGGAAGACAGCCACACGAAGACATAGACCCAGGAGAAGGCCGTGTGAAGCAGAGGCCGTGGTGAGTGACAAGCCGAGGGATGCCAGGAGCTGCCAGGCATCACCGGAGCTCACAGAAGGCTCAGACTCTCCCTCAGAGTCCTCGGCAGGAGCCACGCTTCCCAACTCCTTGATTCAAGCCCACTGTCACTCTTGACTCTCACAAGCACTCTATGGGACGGATGCACTTACCGTCTTTGCTTCACAGATGCATAAAAGGAGGTTCAGAGAAGCTAAGAAACTTGGCCAAGGTCACACAGCTAATGAGTGAGGGACTTGAGATGCAAAGGCAAGGCAGCTTGGTCCAGAACCAAGTTCATTGCCACCACCACCCAGCTCTTGATGCAGCAGTTCAAGAAATTATTTGCATCTGTAGAATAGTTTGCTGATTATTAACCATGCTCCCAGAGCCAGGCTAGGATCAAAGAATCCTATGATGGACCCAGCCCTAAATAGAGACCTAACTCTCTAGTTGAAGAGATTAGTCAAGGGTCCAAAGGATTCCAGGGCTCCCTTCCCTCCATTCCCTGCAACTACATCTCTGAAATACTCAGTCTGGGCAGCTCTTGGTCTTTAGAGTTCTCAGGCTGGAAGGAGAGGGAGTGGTAACTCCATGATTTTCACAAAGTGGTTGATTCTGTGGCAATGACAAGCCATAAGCTTGGTTTTAAACCATCTCCTTCAAAGCAGTATGCTCTACTTAGTCATTCAGTTGTGTCTGACTCTTTGAGACCCTATGGACTGCAGCCCACCAGGCTCCTCTGTCCATGGGATTCTCCAGGCAGGAATATTGGAGTGGGTTGCCATGCCCTCCTCCAGGGGATCTTCCCAACCTAGGGATTGAACCCAGGTCTCCCGCATTACAGGCGGATTCTTTACGAACTGAGCCACCAGGGAAGCCCAAAGTAGTATGAAGGCTGGACTCTTCCTGGAGCAGATGTACTCTTGGAAAAAGCTTCCTGGAGCTGTGGGAGTGGTTTGGCAGGATTAATAAAAGATACAGCCAAAGTGTGGGGTAAAGAAAGATGGTGTCAGAAGCCTTCTTGGGAAAGGAACAAGGAAAGGGGTAAGAATGCAAAGAAGAAGTGGAACCAAAGAGTTCAGATACTGTAACCACCCAGGCTTTCAAACTGTGGTGCCGAAGTCTTGAGAGTCCCTTGAACAGCAAGGAAATCAAACCAGTCAATCCTAGAGGAAATCAACCCGGAATATTCATTGGAAGGACTGATGCTGAAGCTGAAGTTCCAATACTTTGGTCACTTAATGCGAAGCGCCAACTCATTGGAAAAGACCCTGATGCTGGGAAAGACTGAGGGCAGGAGAAAGGGCCGACAGAGGACGAGATGGTTGGATGGCATCATCGACTCAATGGACATGAATTTGAGCAAGCTCCAGGAAATAGTAAAGGACAAGGAAGCCTGGCAGGCTGCAGCCCATGGGGTCACAAAGAGTTGGACACAACTTAGTGACTGAACAACACAACTGCCCAGGCAAGGGGACCCTGGGTTTTCCAACGAGCATGCCGATGAAACCCTCAGATTCCCTAGGTCAAAGACCAGGTCCTCTCCAAATGCGCTTTTGGTGCCTCACACCCACCTCTGCTTTATCACACACGGGTTTTTGCTCTTTTATTCACTTCTCTCCATCGAATCTCCTCCCTGTTTTAGAATAATATATTCCAAACACAGGAGAAAAAAATCTCAGAAAATAAAATAACAAAATCTGTGAACTTGACATTGAAATGTAAAAAAAATAGTTACATTTTGGGCTTCCCTGGTGGCTCAGTGGTTAAAGAATCTGACTGCCAACACAGGAGACACAGGTTCCACCCCTGATCCAGGAAGATCCCACGTACTGCGAAGCAACTAAGCCCATGAGCCACAAAACAGCCTGGGAGCCAAAACTACCAAGCCCATGTGCCACATGTACTGAAGTAATTACATAAACTTATTTTTTAAATGGTGGCATTTTGTCTCATTGCTGGAGATCTTTTCAAGATAAGGAGCATTCTAGATCCTGTGGGTGCGTCTCTGGAACCCCTCCTTGGTCTTGTTCTTGCTCCCTCCCCACCACTCCTCCAATCTGCAGGCTGCTATGTGTCCTCACTACTTTGGAGAAATTCTGCTGCTGTCTCCTGATATCCACTTCTGCTAATGTGATGTCTATTCTCAGCCTAAGGTTTTTTGTTTTTGCTTTTTGGTTTTTTTTTTTTACTATTTTATTTATTTATTTATTTTTGGTTGTTTCGGGTCTTGGTTATTGTGTGAGCCTTTCTCTAGTTGCAGAGAGTGGGGGCTACTCTCTAGTTGCAGTGCGTGGGTTTCCCAACGTGTGACCTCTCTTGTTGTGGAGCATGGGCTCTAGGGCGTGTGGGCTTCAGTTGTCGCAGCACTGGGGTTCAGGAGTTGTGGTTCCTGGCTCTGGAGCACATGCTCGTAGCTTTGACTCACAGGCTTAGTTGCTCCACTGCATGTAGGATATTCCCAGATCAGGGATCAAACCTATGTGTCTCCTGCTTTGGCAGGCAGATTCTTTTTCACTGAGCCACCAGGGAAGCCCTATTCTCAGTCCAAGTTTCATTCCTATTCACCTTCTTTCTAAAATCTTGTAAGACTCTTCTCTTTGTCTCATCATATTACACCTACGCGGGGATTTACTGATGGACGGATGCTGGTACAGCATGTACTGTGCATGTGCTGGCTGCGGATTTATGTCTCTCTTTAATTGTAAACAGTCTCCCCTGTATTCTTCTGAAACACCCATGAGATACTCATTGGGGCCTCCCAATCTGTTTTTCAGATGGCTTAATTGCTTTCACATATTTATATTATTTTTACCTCTCTGAGATGCATTCTTCGCTGACTTCTCACAATTGCAATTTGAAGTTGTTGATTAAGAATAACACGGGAGGCTTTCCTTTTCTGGTAAGCGGCCTGAGGTGACCTCAAAATATGGTGTGCTACTCACTTGACCCAGAAAACTCCACAAAATCATGCAAATAAAGAGGTTCAAATCTTCATATTCATTTTAAGAACACTCATGAAACTGCCCAGGCCATTAAGTGTATGCATATCAGAAGACCCACCAAGTATCTGAAAGATGTCACCTCAAAAGGCAAGGTGTGCTATCCCATTGTTACTGTGGTTGAGCTGGTAGGTGTACTCGGGCCACTCAGCGGGGCTGGACCAGGGTCGGTGGCCCAAAAAGAGTGTTGATTTTTTACTGCACATGCTCAATTTGCAGAGAGTAATGCTGAATTTAAGGGCTTAGATGTAGATTCTCTGGTCATTGGGCACATCCACGTGAACAAAGCCCCCGAGATGTGGTGCAGGACTTAACCGAGCTCATGGTTGGGTCAACCCATACAGAACTTTCCCTGCCGCATTGAGATGATCCTTCGTGAAAAAGAACAGGTTGTTCCTAAACCAGGAGAGGAGGTTGCACACAAGAAAAAGAATCCCAGAAGCAACTGAAGACACAAAAACGTCTGGCCTGGGAATAAATGCAGCAAAAAGCAAATGCAAGTAAAACTAAAAAAAAAAAAAGAACACAGGAGGTGGTTTAATCCACTTGCAGTGTTTGGTGGCAATTGTTATATAGCAATTGCTATATAGTCAGATAAAGCATTTTTCACAGAAAACAAGAACACTAAATAATAATCACATTGGAGACCTAAGAGTATTTCACTTATACGTGCCAAACAATATCTTAAGATGTGTAAAAGGAAAGTAAATATAAGGAAAAATATAAACTGAAATATGTCTATAGCTGAATGAAAATCCCAGAAAATAAAAAGAATTAGGCAAACAATTGTAGAAATCATTGAATAAGACAAAACTGACACATATATTTGTGTCTGTGTGTTTAGTTGCTAAGTCATGCCCAACTCTTTGGAATCCCGCGGACTATAGTCCGCCAGGCTCCTCTGTCCATGGGATTTCCCAGGCAAGAATACTAAAGCAGGTAGCTAGTCCCTTGTTCAGGGGATCTTCTCAACCCAGGGATTGAATCCAGGCCTCCTGCATGATTCTTGACCGTCTGAGCCACCAGGGAAGCCCCACTGCTTGCCCAGTTGGCCCCTAGATCCTTTTTTTTTTTTTTTTATAGACCTGGTAAATCTCCCTGATTCTACTCTGTCAATGAACTCTGAAAAGTCACTTCCCTTCTGTTTGGAATCTGAAGGACCAGTTGGTATCTGATCATCTTGAGGGATGCTAGTCCTGGGGACACATTTATTTGCCCAGCTTAGAGAGCCACAATCTGGAGAGCTTTGCCATTCATAGGCTGGTAGAGAGATAACAAGGGACAAGAGGGAAAACAAGAGGGAAGTCTTAACTCATGCTCACATCCGAACAGATTTTTTTAAATCACAAGTAACGTCCATTCAGTTTCTCTAATCAGCTTCAAAGGCCTTGCAAGGCTCCCTCTACCATTGTGGGGCTGGTAATTCTGTGTCACAACTAATTACCGCTTAATAGCCATCGTGGGTGCAAAGTCTCCAGTTTAAAAGCCAAGTCGATTTCTTCCTGCATTCAGACCTCAGCTGCCCCTGAATGGTGGAGATTACAGGAGGTAATACCGGCGTTATTTCTACCTGCTGTAGCCCATCAGCTCCATCTCCAGCTGAGCGAGCTGCCCTCCTCCCCCTTGGACAAAGATTACTTGTCATTAAAATGCTCAGGCTCACGTCGGCTCTCTTTTACAATCTGGATGTTGCCTACACTTTGAGAAAGGTTTTTGAAGGCAGATTAGCAGGATTAGGAAAGGTTCACATATGTTCAGCCTCACTCTTGGTATTCAACACATCACAACCCTGCACCACCCAGGAAGCTGGAGAAAACGGAGTG
The DNA here is from genome assembly GCF_019320065.1 of Cervus canadensis. Taxonomy (NCBI): domain Eukaryota; kingdom Metazoa; phylum Chordata; class Mammalia; order Artiodactyla; family Cervidae; genus Cervus; species Cervus canadensis. The sequence goes on along the minus strand of NC_057412.1, from coordinate 1,824,500 downwards.
AGCCCAGGCAGGCATGGGGGAGGGGAAGAGAAAAGGGAAGGGAGAGGGGGAGGGAAGCAGGGCAACTCTCCCCCAACAATGCAAAGCTGGTGTCAGATGCAAACCTGGGAATATTGAATATTAGCGAATTCCCAGGCAGTTCACTAGAATTTTGGAATTTAGCTCTGTTTTCCCTTCACTTCTGGTGTGGTTTTTTTTTTTTTTTCTTTGCTTGAGAACCTGGCTAGTGGAGGGGAGGGGAGGTGTCAGAGGCATAAGTCAGCACTGTGGCCTTTATGCAGGTTCTAAGAGCTGTGCCTAAACTGTTGCTGTTCCTTGGCATCCCCAGTCCACGTTTTCTCACCTTACCTGCTTCCTGAAAACACTGGATGGGACAGGAGTCATGGCTCCCGTGAGAAAGCGCAGCCCTGGGCTGGCCTGTTTCATCCAGCCGTTGTTACTGTTGTCCAGTGGCTCAGTCGTGTCTCTGTGCGACCCCATGGACTGCAGCGCACCAGGCTGTCCTTCACCATCTCCAGGAGTTTGCTCAGACTCATGTCCATTGAGTCGATGATGCCCTCCAGCCATTTCAGTCTCTGTGGATCTTTCTCCTCCTGCCTTCAATCTTTCCCAGCATCAGGGTCTTTTCCAGTGAGTTGGCTCTTGACATGAGGTGACCAAATTACTGAAGCTTCAGCTTCTGAGTCAGTCCTTCCAATGAACATTCAGGGTTGATTTCCTTTAGGATGGACTGGTTTGATGTCTCCTTGCTGTCCAAAGTGAAGTCGCTCAGTTGAGTCCGACTCTTTGCAGCCCCATGGACTGTAGCCCACCACGCTCCTCTGTCCATGGGATTTTCCAGGCAAGAATACTGGTGTGGGCTGCTATTTCCTTCTCCAGGGGATCTTCCCGGCCCAGGGACCAAACCCTGGTTTCCCACTCTGTAGGCAGACTCTTTACTGTCTGAGCCACTGGGACTCTTAAACTCTGATTAACCTGAACCGATCACTCATCTGCTCCCTTGGGATGTCATGCTGGGTACCAAGAGGAGGCAAAAAGCGTATGAATAATAGCTGGGTAGTTTTAGAATCTCCCCAAATGTCCCCATAAAGTAGAACTAAATTAGCAGAGCTAAAGAGCCATGGAGAGGATCTATAACAATGATGATGCAATCCCCCCAAACACCAAAAGTAACAGGTCTGGACAGAGCCACTAAAGGTCAAGAAATATGTGCTAGCAGTGAGGCAGGAGATAGATGGGCCCCCCCAAGCTAAAGCAATTGGGGATTCCTCCCCTAAGGACTGGGCTTCCCTGATAGCTCGGTTGGTAAAAAGCCACCTGCAATGCAGGTGACCCCAGTTCTATTCCTGGATTGGGAAGATCTGCTGAAGAAGGGTAAGGCTACCCATTCCAGTATTCTTGGGCTTCCCTGGTGGCTCAGCTGGTAAAGAATCCACCTGCAACGCGGGAGACCTGGGTTCAATCCCTGGGTTGGGAAGATCCCCTGGAGAAGGGAAAGGCTATCCACTCCAGTATTCTGGCCTGGAGAATTCCATGGACTGTATGGTCCACGAGGTCGCAAAGAGCTGGAAACGACTGAGCAACTTTCACTTTCACTTTCCCAATGGACTGAAACAGAGAATAGCAGGACAATTAAGGGAGGAGGCTGGGCACAGCCCAGACCACGTATTTTTTCATTCCCAAAGTCAGGAGACCTCCTCAACCACACATACTCAGAAAAGCTCCATGCAGGTCAAAGGTGAGTGGTGCTAAGGCCAGGCCACTCAGACGCCTTTTTGGTGATATCCACCTTGGCTAAGAGATGAATGTGCACACATGGGAGGATCCTGAGACACACCAAATATGGACTGTGAACCGGGCAAATCAAAATGATTGGCCAAAGAAACCCGAAATAAATGCCCAATAGAAGTACTTCAAACTTCCACAAGGGCGTGACCTAGGGACTCTCTCTCTCTCTAAGTCTGCCCATGTGTCTACCCACGTGTATGGTACATTTTTTCCTCTTGATGAATACTCTACTTGATTCACTACTTTCTGTCTTTGTGGAATTCTTTTCCGCAAAGGCAGAAGCCAGGACCCTTGTTACTGATCATCGGTCTAGTGGCCAGGATCTGGTGCTCTCACCGCCAGGACCCAGTCCCATCTCTAGCTGGGAATCCCAGCCCGGCTCCAAGGCCTTGCAGGCCGAGGCCACCCAGGACCTGCAGCATCAGTGCTGGGAGAAAGAAGGGAAGAAAGCTGTGGTTCTGCAGATGAGGATGGGGAAGTTACAAAGCCACCAGTGTGTTTACTAGAGGGCACAGCAAGCCAATCTGAGAAGAGCAACTGAAACCAGGAGCGGGTTCCACAAACTCAGTACGAGGCTAAGTATGATGGGCCCTGATCCAATAGCCTGACGGGGTTGGAATGGGTTGGGTCCTCTCTACTCTCAAAGTGACAAACCTCCATCTCATTCAAAGCCTTGCCCTGAGGAATATCTGCGCAGAATGACAGAGGCAAGGAGCAAAGATCCAGACAAATGGGCTGAAGTCGCAGAGCAGAGGAGGGAGCTCTGGAAAAGCTGGAAGATTTTTATTTTCTTATTTATTTGGGAAAAACCAGAAGAGACAGCTCTAGAGCCTGAGAAGTAGAAAGGCTGTCCTGGCCTACCCTTTGCTCCTGAAAGTAGAGGAAAATTCATTTCACTTAGAAAATGAACAACAGAGAAGCACTGTGGTAGAAATCCATAAAAAGTTAATTTAAGAGAAAGAAAAAGAAAACATAAAAATAAATTTTCTACAATGAATGCCTGCTTGGAAGAAATGTTCATGGAACTTTTCAAATATTCCAAAACGAGTTAAAGGAAATTTAAGAAAATGATAAACGATATGAAAAGATAACATACCTCAGTGTTAGAGGAAAAAAACTCAGAATTAAGGTGAATGACAAAAAGAAAATTTGAAAAAAGAGGTGACAGAATTTAGAAAATAACTAGGAATAAAATAAAAAATGATTGGAGAGATATTGACACACAAATTGGCAGAAACACAAGGGACAGAGAACATTCAATGACATAATAGGGATGAAATGAACAAAATCCAGACGGTGAGAAACTCTAAAGGACAAATGATTCAATTTCTTCAACAAAAACAATAAAAATTTTGGAAAAAGAAATAAAAAGAAAAAGGAAGAAATTAATATAGATAAATGAGATTTGGAAATTGTTTCAGAAATTGCTAAGTAGCGAACTTGTTTGGATGATAATTCAAACATATTTACCATTTAAAAATTGCAAGACAACTAGGAAAATATGAATGTGACAGTATTTAACGATATTAAGAGATTAATGTTATTTTAAAGTCTGACATGATGATATCGTGGTGATGTTTATTCAAATAACAATTATCTATTAAAGCATATACTGAAATGTTTGCAAATAAAGGTACTTAATGTCACTATAAAATTACCCAGAAGGAGGGGGGTGGGTGGAGGTGCAGATGAAACAAGGCTGTATTTTACCGATATATGGTGAAGCTGGTTGATGAGTCCTTAGTAGTTCTTTACATTACACCAGATGTGTATATTACTGTAATATACTTACATTACTTATAAGTCTTATATTACTGTAATACAAAGCTTAATAAAAAACAAACAATAAAGGAAGCCTTAGAGCTTGGTACCCACGAAGCATGAACAGCCCATGATTCTCTTATGAGACAGCAGTGACGTCTGCAGAGAATTTCAATAGGTGGAGACATACTGTGTAACCTGTCCCCTCAGCCTGTCTTCCCTTTTGAGTTTTGTAGTGTTATCTCTCCCTAAACTGACCTGGAGGCGCTGTTCCATCACTTACTAGAATGTAAGATCTAGCAAGGATTTTGCTAATTTTATTGCTGCTATAATGATCTTAGAATAGTACCCAGCAGGTAGTAGGAAATATTTGTTGGTTAATTGAACAAATGCCCATATGTAATTCTAGTACACTATTTCAGACTCTAATGATCACTTCTGGTAATGAGGAAATTAATTTCTTGGATAGAGGATGAGAATTCTTCACTGTGTAATGACCTAAGCGTGGATTAGCTTCTGATATGGCCTGCAAAGATAGTCGACGTCTGATGCTGCCGCCACGGAGGCCTCTGCGCAGCTGCTGAGCCGCTGGCGGCGCCGCAGAGAGCGAAGGACTGAGGACCGTGGGCAGCGCTGCTCTCACTTTGCTGGGCGTCCGGGATCAAGCAATCAGCCAGTGGGCATTGCTTAAAACGCAGCACTATATATGTTGGCAATTGATGGGAATAAGTAAATGGAAATCTTCCATATGATTTATTTACCTTGTTGTTTGGTTCGTTTATTTCATCAGTGAAGATACTTAAAAGCTAAGTGCAGCCCTTTCGTCTCCTCAGTTGAGAAGCAGTAGACTGTAGTGGAAGCATGACAATTTTCAAAATATATAGACCCGAGCTGAAATCCCAATCGCAGTAGCCTTTAAAAAACAAAATTGGCCAGCTGATGCCTTCTCCACCGTCAACCTCTGTTTCTTTCTCTCTCTCTCTCTCTCTCTTTCACACACACACACACACACACCTTTTGTATACATATTCACAAAGAGAGGCCTGAACTTATTTATAGCAAATATTAATGGCTATTTCTACTAGCGGAATTTTGGGTGATTTTCAGTTTTCTTTTTCTATTTTAATCAACCTTAGAATGACAAAGAAGTAAATATTGAACTGAAGATGCCCCCAGGGAACTCTGTATAATGTTCTTATAGCAGCCAGGCAAACTCTCATCTCTTTCCATATACTGAACCATTTGGGATGGAGTCAACCAGTGATTTCCCTCATTGAAAAGATGAAGCCGTGTTGTTAAAATAAATCCCTGGACAACAGAAGTCAAACAACTGTTTTGTTATCAGTCACTAGGAAGTTGAACCCTGCTTCTCTGAGAATGGAAAATGCCCATCAATGACTGCCATTCTCTCCAGGCTGATGTAAGAGTTCAGTTTATGTCTGGCCAAGGCAACAGCAAACTGTACCAATATGACTTAAGTCACAAAGGGGGTCACTTTCCTCACAAAGCAAGAAAGCGGGAGGTGAGCAGTGGAGGCTTGGAATGGCCGCTTGACCGGCGGCGCCCAGTGTGACTCAGATGGGTTTGCTCTTCCTGCTCTGTCACTCTTGGCTTTCAGTCTCTTAACTGCAAAATGGCTGCTGTGCCTCCACACAAGATGCCCACATTCCAGACACCAAGAAAGGACCACAAGGCCTTTTTTCCTCAAAGCTTTGTGTTTTCTTGTGGGAATGCATGCCATTCCTAGATTTCTGCCAATATTGCTTTGGCCATATGGCCATCCTTAACTGCAAGAGAGCCAGGGAAGATGGCTATTTTAATATGGTCAAAATGACACAAAAATCTAACAAAATTAGATCTTTGTTAGAAAAGAAGAGGGCTCTGGTTTGATTCCTGGGTCAGGAAGATCCGCTGGAGAAGGCATAGGCTACCCACTCCAGTATTCTTGGGCTTCCCTTGTGGCTCAGCTGGTAAAGAATCCGCCTGCAATGCAGGAGACCTGGGTTTGATCCCTGGGTTGGGAAGATCCCCTGGAGAAGGGAACAGCTACCCACTCCAGTATTCTGGCCTGGTAAATATACAGTCCATGGGGTTGCAAAGAGTCAGACACGACTGAGTGACTTCCACTTCCTTTATTTCAATGAGGTAGATGAACCTAGAGTCTATTATAGAGAGTGAAGTAAGTCAGAAAGAGAAAAACAGCTATCACATATTAACGTATATATATGGAATCTAGAAAAATGGTACTGATGAACTTATTTGCAGGACAGAAGTAGAGATGGAGACATAGAGAACAGACTTCAGACAAAGGAGAGGAAGGAAAGCGTGGGATGAATTAAGAGTAGCATTGAAAATATACATTACCATACGTACAATGGATAGCTAATGGGAAGTTACTGTATAACACGGGGAGCTGGAAGTGGTTCTCTGGGACAACCTAGAGGGGTGGGATGTAGCTGGAGTTGGGGGGGGGGTTCAAGAGGGAGGGAACACATGTGCACCTATGGTTGATTCACGTTGTTGTATGGCAGACACCAACACAATACTGCAAAGCAATTATCCTCCAATTAAAAATACTTTTCTACAAAGTGGGGGAGGGGCGGAATCTATGTGTGATTTTCAAGCTTGACTGTAAGCAGTTACAAAGGCTTTGCCGGGCAGGATCCACGGGGGAAGAGCTGCCTTCCGCATACTGGACTTGGTGACGGCCAGCCCCTGCATATCTGGAGTGTCACACAGATACCGGTGCTTTTGCTCCTGGTCTCCCTTAAGCTGAGGCCTCCAAGCTCCTCTGCTGAGACATGCTTAGGAAGGCAGGGAGAATAACCTAAGAATTTTATCACCAGTGCATCTCCGGATCCTAATCCCGCTCTCACATCTGGAATTCACTTCAAGATCATCTGAGGCCAGAGGAGTTGGAGTGGGTGTAGACCGACTGTGAGTTGATAATTGCTGAAACTGGGTGACTGGCATATGGGACTTCACTCTGTGAGTCTCTCAATTTTTGTAGGTTTACCACTTTTCATGATCAACAATTTCGTTCTTTTTTTTTTTTCCCTCTGTTCTCCATTCTGACAAAAAAAAAATAGCATAACAACGTGTTAACTCTGAGTCTCTGGAAAGTCACGACCGCTCCCCCCAAACCCAACTCATTCCCTGTGGACCGTGGCCACACAGAGGTGTTCGTGAGCACTGTAAGATCTGAAAAACATATATTAACAGACCAGTCATATTCAAAGAATGATCACGAGAAAACCCTGAAACAGGTACATATCGCTTTTGATTCTGAATCATTAAGAAGGAAATTCAGCGGCCCTTGAACTGAAAAAGACCAGGAGGGCAGGTGCCGGAGGAACCATCAAGGAGCTTTTGCCACTGGTCGGGACAGGCAGCGACAGTGTTGGGCGGTTGGGGAGAAAGGCCAAGAAACGCAGGTCCGATCCCGACTCTGCCGCTGGCTTGCTGTGTGGCCTCGGGCCAGAGCCTTCACCTTCCGAAAATCAGCTGCTGATCTATAAGGTGGGCAGCTGGGGAGCAACCGACGTCTAACTTTCAGCTCTTTTAGCCCGGATGTGCTCGAGGCAGTGAAGACAGAGCTGAGGACACAGACAGCGGCCACCCCAACACACTAACCGAGCAATGAACCCAGCCACACACACTGGGAGTGTGGGAGATGTGGCCGGGGGGTGGGCCGTGGGGCGGTGCTGGCCCAGCCAGAGGGGGGAGCCCGAACAAGGACGCGAGTCCTCCTGGGGCGGGGGCGGTGCCCCTGGGGCGGGGGCGGTGCTGCTGGGGAAGCCCCTCCCTCGGCCAGCAGCACAGAGGAAATGGTCAGCGGGTTCCAGGACACGTGTTTCAACCTAAAGGGAAAAATGGGTGAACTCATGGCCCAGACCAGGAAGAGCCAGCTCTCCAGAGATCTACAGGTCCGTCCCAAGCGTGCATGAGCCAGAGCTCCAGCCCTCAGAAGAATCCATAGAGGAGCTTGTTGGAAGGAGAGGTTGTCAGGACCCACCCCCACTCTGATTCGGTGGGTCTGCACTGGGCCCTGGGTCCTCCACTTTTTAACAAGCTCCTCAGCTATCCTGATGGTGGCGCAAGTGGTAAAGAACCCGCCTGCCAATGCAGGAGACATAAGAGATGAGGGTTCGATCCCTGGGTCGGGAAGATCCCCTGGAGGAGGGCATGGCAACCCACTCCAGTGTTCTGGCCTGGAGAATCCCATGGACAGAGGAGCCTGTCAGGCTACAGTCCACAGGGTCGCAAAGAGTCAGACATGACTGAAGCGACTTAGCACACACACGCACAGCCGTCCTGATACAGGTGACTGGGCCATACCTCAGTGTAAGAAACGTAGCTCTGAGGGATGGAACCTGCCAACGAGGAGGAGAGACAGGAGCGCTATTTGCTCACCACATCTGGGACAAATGACCCGAGCGCCTTGAGATTCTACCTCGACTGTCTCTAGGTTTGGTGGCTGGAATTCTATTACCGCACTGCCGTGAAGGACCAGCTCAAGGGACAGGCTGCGGGGAGAGGAAGTAAAGAAAGGTGGTTCCCTGGCACACAGTCTCCAAGGATAAAGCTCCCCGTTTTTGCTCCTGTGTGTAGACAAGAAAGAATTGAACGTAAGACAGAGTGACGAGGAAGCTGGCGAGGATGACCCAGTTATGGGAAGTGTGGAAGCTGATCTCCAAGGATGGCTCCAAAGGAACCACACCTCCTGGGACCCATGCCCTTGTGTGCTGCCCCCTCTCACATCAGCCCGGGCCGGCCTGTGACTCACTGACCAAAAGAATGCGGTGGGACTGACATCATGTCATCTGTGAGGCTGAGCCCTAAGGGATCCACAATGTCTGCTTTCACTTCTTGGAAGCTTTCTTCTTCTTTCAAAATTTTTATTGGAGTATAATTGCTTTTGGGCTTACCAGGTGGTGCAACAGTAAGGAATCTGCCTGCTAAGGCAGGAGACACAAGAGACGTGGGTTTGGTCCCTGGGTCGGGCAGATCCCCTGGAGGAGGAAACAGCAACCCACTCCAGTATTCTTGCTGGAGAATGCCATGGACAGAGGGGCCTGGCGGGCTATGTGTCCACGGGGCTGCAAAAGAGTTGAATACAACTTAGCGACTAAACAAACATCAGTTGCTTTACAATGTTGTATTATTTTATGCGGCACAGCAAAGTGAATCCGTCATACACATACATATATCTTCTTTTTGGATTTCCTTGCCATTCAGGTCACCACAGAGCAGTAAGTAGAGTTCCCTGTGCTATGGGCTAGGTTCTCATTAGTTATCAGTTTTATACATAGTATCCATAGCGTGCATATGTCAATCCCAATTTCTCTCAGCTCCTCTTTCCCTCCTTGGGAATGTCCACACATTTATTCTCTACCTCTGTCTTCATTTCTGCTTTGCAAATAGGTTCATCTGTACCATTTTTCTAGATTCCACATATATATGTTAATATACCGTATTAGTTTTTCTCTTTCTGACTTACTTCACTCTGCATGATGGTCTCTAGGTCCATCCATGTCTCTGCAAGTGAATCTTTCTTCTTTTTTTTTTTGAATCTTTCTTCTTGAACCAAGCCGCCACATTGTGAGGAAGCCAAGGCCGCTGGGTGGAGATGCCCCAGCAGAGCAGAACTGAGGCCTGGGTCAAACAGCCCCAGCTGAGCACCCACTGTGGACCTTCTAGCTAACCCTGCATCTCAGCCAGCACCAGGTTAAGCAGAAGAACTGCCTGGTGAGCCCACAGACTCATGAGAACTAACACACTGTTATTGTCTGAAGTCACTAAGTCTTGGGGTACCCTGTCACACAGCAGCAGATAAATAAAGTGAGGAGTTTCCCCCAGAACTGATATCAGATTTAAATTCTGGGCTTCAGCAAAATTGGAATGGTTCTCTACTGTGTCCTGATGCTTAGACCTGTTTGCAAAACTCTTTCCAGAAATAGTGGTTTATTCTCAAGCACATGACTCGGGTACCACTTACTAGAAAACAAAAACAAAAAAAACCCTACCATTTTTCCTACCAGTTTGCCAAACAATAGTATAAATTTGAAGGATAATGAGAATTAGGAAGTTTTGACATGTTCATGTTGGTACATACTTACCACTAACTGTAAAATAAATGAAATTATTTAATAATAAATGTCTCCAATTTTAACACTAGTAAACTAGAGCCAGGACTGTGTATCAGACCATCCAGTTATTGCAGGAGAGTTCGGAGGACTCTGTGGAAGGCATATGTTTATAGAGCTCAGTAGAAAGACACCATTATTGTCTTCAGGTTGCCTGGTCCCCTATCCTTATAATGAGTAAGATATTTAAAGTCCCAAACTGTTGATGTGACATTTCAATAAGTAATGCAGAGATTCGACAACATTTCCATATTCCTCTTTTAAAGTCTGGATGCCTCTGCCTTAATCCAAGCTCCTTGGCATTTATTACTGTTTGTTACACTAACAAGTAAGATTACGAGAATTCTAATGAAGGCTTCCAGTGAAAAAGTCTGTGATTAAAATGCGGTAATAACAGTTGCATGCATTTATGTGCCTGATTACCATAATCTATTTAGCACAAGTAAACACACAAACAGAAGGAGAAAAGCAAGCCCACTGACAGTCCAGCTAAAGGAGAATTTGAAATGCGAGAGAGAGACAATGTAAATATGTAAATGTCTTTGTGCATTCTTTTCATCTCTCTCCTTTCTCATCCTTGCCTGTGTTTTTTTTTTTTTTTTTCTGTTTGCTAATGAGAAGACTATACCATCCCATGTGGTCCCTGCTTAACCAGGCTGAGGTACATTTGGGGGCCATCTGCTGGGGCCAGAATCCTAAACAATGCCACCCAGGGAGCGCTGGATATATCTGTGGCCACCTTTGACATCCTGGACGAGAAGGAATGGACGCTAGTCTTTGATGCGCTCAATCTGAACACTTAGTTCAGCTGTTACTCCATTCATGCAAGGCCTGGAGGAGCAGGGCCATGTGCACCCTGCCCTCCGCCTCCTCCCGTTGCCCTTCCCCCACAAACACCACACTGTCAACAAATTATTACAGCAGCGATCACGCCAGATTTCTCAATTAGCCTCCCTCTGCATCTCTGTTGGCTTCCTTATTTTTCATTCTTAGTAAAATGTCAGGCAGGAGAGTCCCTGGGATCTTCTGCTTGGTGAAGGATTTTACAAAACTTTTTAAAAGTGGAACCGAATACTTTAACAGTGGGATAATGGTGACGGGCCTGGTAGGGAAACAAATTACAGAAACTTGCCGGAATCCCAAGCGTGTTGTGCTAAGGAGATGGCATAGGCGTGTTCTTTGCTCAAAAGAGGAAATTCTCAAACAGGAACAGGAGGGTAGTTATCTGGTCTTAACAGAGAGAGAGGAGCAGGTAACTTCACATGGAAAAGCGTCAGAGAGGACACAGATGTAGAGATCAGACGTATGGGCGGTAAGGGGAGAGGGGAGATCGGGAGACTGGGATTCAGTCTGTTCAGTTCAGGCGCTCAGTCGTGTCCGACTCTGCAACCCCATGGACTGCAGCACGTCAGGCTTCACTGTCCATCACCAACTCCCAGAGCTTGCTCAAACTCATACCCATCAAGCTGGTGATGCCATCCAGCCATTTCAGTCTCTGTGGATCCTTCTCCTCCTGCCTTCAGTTTTTCCCAGCATCAGGGTCTTTTCCAATGAGTCAGTTATTCGCCTCAGGTGGCCTAAGTATTGAAGCTTCAGCTTCAGCATCAGTCCTTCGAATGAATATTCAGGACTGATTTCCTTTAGGATAGACTGGTTGAATCTCCTTGCAGTCTAAGGGACTCACAAAAGTCTTCTCTAACACCACAGTTCAAAAGCATCAATTCTTCAGCGCTCAGCTGTCTTTATAGTCCAACACTCACATCCATAGATGACCACTAGAAAAACCATAGCCTTGACTAGATGGACCTTTGTTGGCAAAGTAATGTCTCTGCTTTTTAATATGCTGTGTAGTTTGATCATAGCTTTTCTTCCAAGGAGCAAGTGTCTTTTAATTTCATGGCAGCAGTCACCATCTGCAGTGATTTTGGAGCCCCCCAAAAATAAAGTCTCTCACTGTTTCCATTGTTTCCCCATCTACTTGCCATGATGGGAGATTGGGATTGCCATTTGTATACTAGTGATACAAAATGGATAACCAATGAGAACTTACTGTGTCTTTATAGCACAGGGAACTCTACCTAATGCTCTTTGGCAACCTAAATGGGAAGGAAATCCAAAAAAGAATGGAGAAGTGTACACACACATATACACACACACACACGACTGATTCATTTTGCTATGCAGCAGAGAATAATACAACATTGTAAAGCAACTATACTCCAATAAATTCTTTTCTTTAAAAAGCCTAGGGGAGACAGTTGGTACAGATCTATTGTAGAACATCAGACAAATATAGAACCTATGGGTTTAGATGAGACACTGAGGCCCAGTGATAATCATACTGGCTTTTGATTTTAAAGGTTTTTTTGTAGGGACTTCAAAAATAATTTTGAGGTGTATACAAAAAAATCTTGGCACCCTCATATATAGGGGGCACTTACAGCCAACATTTATTGATCTGTTACTATATCCAGTCCCTGCTCTAAATGCTTCCCACACATCGTTAAGCTTGACTCCCACAGTAAGCTTGTAAGGAAGATCAACCACAGATGACATCTCACAGAAAGGGTAAATAGCTTGCCTGTGCTCACTCGCTCATTTGTGTCTGACTCTTTGTGGCCTCGTGGACTGTGCCTAGGAAGGTTCTAGTTTAATAAGTGAGCAAATTGGAATTCTAGCCCAGGCAACCTGAATCCAGAGCCTATACTTTTAAATGGAAACCTAACTTAAAATTTTGCATCCTCCATAGTTAAAGAACCACATGTCTAGTGGCAAGCGATATATCCTAAAAACAATATAGTGTCTGATGTGTAGTAATCCTGTAATACAAGGGTCGCCAAGTCCCCGGCCTCGGCATATTAGGAACTGGGCCACAGAGCTGGAGGTGAGGGCAGGGCAAGCTAGCGAAGCTTCATTGGCATTTACAGCCGCTCCCCATCGCTCACATTATTGCCTGAGCCCCGCCTCCTGCTCAACAAACTCAATACATATAATGCCTTTAAATCATCCCGAAACCATCCCCTGGCCCACCATCCATGGAGAGACTGTCTTCCATGAAACGGGTCCCTGGTGCCAAAAATGTTGGGGACCTTTTTGGTCTGCTGTAATATACACTCGTTACAACCATTCATAGAATCAGTATCATCACAGGAATAGCATTGTTCTTAGAAGAGAGAGCTCTTTCCACTCCTACACTTCTCCAACACGTGCACATTTTTCAAATGAAAATGTGCATTTTCAAATGAAAATGATACACATTTTTCAAATGAAGAGATCTTTAAAGTAAGGAGGCCGGCGGAGTACAGAGAGGTAAGGACATTTATCACGCAAAGTGAAATAGCCCGTTGTTTGCCCACCCAGCCCCACCCTTACCTGCCCTTGTGGTGGCCCTTGGGAACCAGCAGGCTAAGCCCATTGAGCACCAAATAATCATCACAGGGGCAGGTTAAGGAGACAGTCTTTCCCCTAATTTGACCAATTTAGCATTTGGGGAGTAGTCTGTGTCTGTTTTGGGAATTTTGTAAACAATGGGTTGAAAGAGAAATTAGGGGAGGCAGAAAATATTTTGGAATCAACGTAATAAACCCGAGCAGCTGCAGTGCAGACCACCCGCTCAGTAAATGAGGGGCCCGTCTTCGAAGATGAAAATCAATGTCAGCCTCCCCAGGGGCTGTCCTCCATCAGCCGCTCTGGGCCTGGACAACCTCCTCTACTCACAGGATGGTTTACACTCGCCCCAATGCGCTCTTAGTTTCCCCTCCAGCCCTCTTGCTCGATCCCCTGGAAAACATCCCCCCCTGGCTCTAGTCATCCTCCCTGGGGGTCCCTCTTGTACCTCCATCTCAACTCAGCTGAAACACCTGTTCCTTCCCCATCGCTCTCCATCTCAGTCAATGACCTGGAATGACAGCCCATCCAGCGAGCCACCCAAGTTAGAAAGCTATTAAGATCCTAGACTTCTCACACCCGTACTGTCCATCAGGCTGGCCAGTCTTATCCCCTGAGAACATCTTCCTCCATCACCCCTTCTCCGCATCCCTGCCACTGCACCCACACTATTAGTTTGCTAGAGTTTGCATTGCAAATACCACCCAGAAACAGTAGAAAGTCATTGTCTCACAGATCTGGACGCTGGAAGTTCAAGACCAAGATGCAGGCAAGGTTGGTGTATTTTTTTTCAACTTAAAATCCATTCACTTTTCTATTTTATTTTTGGCTGTGTCTTGTCTTAGCTTCTGCACATGGACTCTTTCCACTGTGCTGTGTTGGCTCAGCTGCCCCAAGGAATGTGGGATCCCAGTTCCCTGACCAGGAATCGAACCTGCATCCTTGGCATTGGAAGGCAGGTTGTTACCTACTGGATCACCACGGAAGCCCCGGGGTTGGTGTCTTCTGAGGGCTTGTCCCCTTGGCTTGTAGGTGGCTGTCTTCTCTTTGTGTCGTCACCTGCTCTTTCCTCTGTGTGTCCATGTCCTAATCCCTTCCTCTTATAAGGACACCCTAATGACCTCATTTTAAGCTGATGGCCTCTTTAAAGACCCTATGTCCAAATGCAGTGACATTCTGAGTTAGAATGGGGTTAGCATGGGGTTCAAGTTCAACACAGGAATGGAGGGGCAATTCAGCCCCTAACAGGGTCCTTGTCACCTTTCATAGCATATAGCCTAGTTAGTCACTCAGCCATGTCTGACTCTTTGCGACCCCATGGACTGTAGCCCACCAGGCTCCTCCGTCCATGGGATTCTTCAGGCAAGAACACTGGAGTGGGTAACCATTCCCTTTTCCAGGGGATCTTCCTGACTCACGGATTGAACCCAGGCCTCCTGCATTGCAGGCAGATTCTATACAGTCTGAGCCACCAGGGAAGCCTTGTCACCTCTTACTCAACTACAATAAAACCCTGAATTCTCCAAGTTTTCTACAGTTATGAAACCTTTATTTTCCAGGTTTTTCTAACAAGGTCCATGTCTTACTTCTGTTATCGGAAAACAATGATCCATGCATCATTTTGAAGAAATCGGTGTCACCGTTGAACTCAGGGAAGCCTCCGAGGACACTGTGTCCTGCTTGATGTCTCTTCTCTCCTGCCACGCCTTCCTGTTTGCCATCCCATGACCTCGCATCGGGGTCTCTTACACTGATTTCCTTTTAACAGACTGACAAGTCAGCCAGACGGTCAGCTGGGTTTTGGGGTGAGGACACCCTCCTCGGTATCACATGCAAACAGTCGACAGGCCACAGAAATCCCTCAGGGAACACGGTGGGGAGTCATGGTTGAGCCCTTGTCAGGGAACAAAGAGACCCAATTTGAAATCAAAGCATGGTCTTCTGTTCTATAGTGGGTGTCAGGATCTTTATCCTAATTCTGGGATTTAGAAAACTGTGCTTGACTACCCTTCCTAGGGAGGAGGAAATGGCAACCCACTCCACTATTTTTGCCTGGAAAATCCTATGGACAAGAGGAGCCTGGAGGGCTACAGTCCATGGGATCGCAAAGAGTAGGACACAACTGAGCTATACACACACGCCCTTCCTGGGGAGCTAATGGAGACACATGACCCTCCCCTTCTCCATCCATGTTCCAGCCCCCCATTCCCCCCGGCTTTGCCAGGCAGGTGGAGCCTCACTGTGGCTGCTCCTCCAGACCTGGAGGGGTGGGGTGGGATGGTGGAGTACCTGAGTTCCCAGTTGCTTCTCTCCTGTCCAATTCTTTGGGACCCTATGGACCATAGCCTGCCTGCCAGGCTCCTCTGTCCATGGGATCCTCCAGGCAAGAATACTGGAGTGGGCTGCCATGCCCTCCTCCAGGGGAACTTCCCAACCCAGGGATTGAACCTGCATCTCTTGCGTCTCTTACCTTGGCAGGCAGCTTCTTTACTACTAGTACCACTTGGGATGCCTTCACAGGGGGAGGGGCAACAACGGCACCTCTAGGCTCCAGCAGGGGTGGTCCTCTGGAAACTGGAGGCTGGATCCCAGCCCCTGAGATAGAGAGATACATGGGACAGGGACAAGAAAGCCTCTGCAGAGCCTGTCCCTGAAGCCCTCCCTTCCCCCAGCCTTTCCAATGTGTAGCTCTCCCCACTTGGAGGGCTCTGATCCTCAGGAAACTGACCCCACCTCCTGACATTCTGCACTGACTCCCACCAAGGCCTCACCTCCAAGCCAATAGCTGCGTCCAGAGTGGAAGTGTTTCCCAGGGCTGTAAACAACAAACTTGGTGGCTTAAAATATCATTAGATATCGATTCTGTCACAGTTCTGGAGGTTCCAAGTCTGAAATCAAGGGGGTGACAGGGCCGTGCTCCCTTCAAAGTCTTTGATAACAATTCTTGCTTCCCTCTTCCAGCTTCTTGCCACGTCCAGTGGTCCTTGGCTGTGGCTGCATCACTCCAGTTTCTGCCTTCGTCTTCACGTGGCCTTCTCCTCCTTTCTGTGTCAAGTCTCCCCCATCCGTCCCCGGTCTTGCTCTTAAAAGGACACTTGTCACTGGATTTAGGGTCCACGTGGATAATCTAGGATGATCGCAAGATCCTGCAATGACTTTTTTTTGTTTTTCCAAGTAAGGCCACATTCACAATTTTCAGGGGTTTGCACATGGACATGTTTGGGGGGTGGGGGCACTGTCATTCAATCAGGAAGAAGCTTTTTAATTCTTGGAAAATAGTCCTGGAAGGAAGCCCCACACCAGCAGGAGATCTGCTGGCTCCTGCTGAAATCCATGCCCTGAGCCCCAGGAGGGGGGCTCTGGCGGCAGGTTCTGCCTGAATCAGTGTCACAATTAGGGACCAAGGGCAGCTGAATGGACTGGGTTGCCCCTTGGGAGCAGCTGCCTGCCTCACCGAGGCAGACCTAGGCAGAACTCAATGAAGGCACCCACATTATCCTGGGGGGCCCAGGAACAGCCCTTCCTCGCATGAGGGTCCAGGGCTGGCTTCCCACCAGCTGTCTCCTGCCCTCATCTCATCAGGGATGCCCATCTCCTAGAAACGCACGCTGCCCACTTCATGCCAGCTTTCTGCCCAGGGTTCTGCCTGTCCCCTCCCCCTCCCCCTTGGCCTCAGCATCACCGCTTCCTGAATGACACAGTGAGGGACCAAGACGGGCTCCTTCAGAGTATCTCTGAAGGGAGGATGGCCTCAAAACATGGTGAAATCTTATCTGGTTAGGATTGTGCCCCATCAATCCTAAGGGAAATCAACCCTGAATATTCACTGAAAGGCCTGGTGCTGAAGCTGAAGCTCCAATACTTTCGCCATCTGATGCAAAGAGCTGACTCATCAGAAAAGACCCTGATGCTGGGAAAAATTGAAGGCAGAAGGAGAAGGGGACGACAGAGGATGAGATGGTTGGATGGCATCACCGACTCGATGGACATGAGTTTGAGCCAGCTCCGGGAGATGGTGAAGGACAGGGAAGCCCAGTGTGCTGCAGTCCATGGGGTCGCAGAGATTTGGACACGACTGAACAACTGAACGACAGCTATGTTAATTAAAATTCAGCCTCAACCAATAGAACAAAGATGTCTGCAGTGGAGAGATGCCTCTTCAGACATCAAGAAAACCCAACACAACAATGGATTTAACAAAGCAGAGGAGTTTTGCTCTCATCTAGAGAACAAAGGCTTGATCCCGGGTGGGTCTGGTGTCCCCTCCCTGTGCTGTCAGGAGATGTACCCAAGGCACATCTCTTAAAGCTTTTTCATATGTGTCCCCATCCTGATGGCTCTTACAGCCCGACCCATCAGGTCGAGATTCCAGCCAGCAGGAACAGAATGAGAAGGACGCCACCGGAAGCCACACGCACCACTTGTGTCTATATCCTCCTGGCCAGGACTTGGTTACAAAGGAGGCTGGGAAATGTAGTCCTTGTTCTGGGTGGCCATGTGCATAATCAGAAGTTCTGTACAGAAGGTGGAACAGATTTGGGGCAACAACTAGCAATGTTTGCCATACGAATCGGGGGGCAGTGGGTTTATCACATACATCCTACTGTAACCACCTTTCAGGGCTGTTGAGAGAATCCAAAGAAATTATAATAGTAATCATGATAGTAATTACTTTGTTACCATGTTTGAAAGCAGAGATGTGGTCTTGTTTTTTTCACTGCTGGACCCCTGGTACCTAGGACAGCTCCTGGCACAGGAAACAAGCCCAGGAAGTATCTATTGGATTATATGCTTGAAGATAAATATTTCTCAGCAGAGATAAGGCACTAGCATACTTGAAACATTCTGCCCAACCACTTGGAAAAGTCATTAGTAAATCTTTGAAAGGACTGAAAATGGTACCAGATGGCGAAATCTATTATGATTTGTAGCTTGATGTTTTGAAGGGGGAAATGGCATTTTATTATTCTACCCTGAAGAGTCACAGAGGTCAGTTTATCACCTATTCTGACATCCAAATTAAAGATCACGTTTTCCCTGCATTCAGGAAGATAAAGACCGTGCCCTTTAAGTTAGCTATTAACCAGGCAGACTCTCTTCTACATTGTGACATAAGTCAGGACAACACTTGGGTGACAATTTGGCAACATCTTTCAAAATTACAACTGCAGAGGCTGTCTGACCTAAAGCTTCTCATTCCGCATATTATGCTCATAACCACATATTATGTTACATATATGAAAATGACAATCTATAAGATATTTTTTGCATCCTTGTTTGTAATAGTATAAGACTACAAACATTATAAACTTGTCTTTCAACAGGAGAATAGTTAAATAAGTAATGGTAGAGCTCTATTACGGGATCCCTATTCCTTTTTTGGGCTTCCCAGGTGGCTCAGTGGTAAAGAAGGCACCTGCCAATGCAGGAGACTCGGGTTCAGTCCCTGGACTGGAAGATCCCCTGGAGAAAGAAATGGCAATTCACTCCAGTTCTCTTGCCTGGGAAATCCCATGGACAGAGGAGCCTGGTGGGCTGCAGTCTATGGGGTCACAAAGAGTTGGAACCACTTAGGGACTGAACAGCAGCCAACAGTAGCATTCCTTTATTTTAAGGAAGAAGTGGCTGTCAATGCACAGCAAAGAAGTGACCTCCAAGACAGTAACTGAAAAAAGCAAGGTAGAGAGCCAAGTGTCTCATATGCTACGATTTGTACCCTTTTAATACAAATGGCAAACAGAGAAAGAGAGAACGTGTGTGTGTGTGTGTGTGTGTGTGTGTGTGTGTGTGTGTGTGTGTGTGTGTGTGTGCTTGCTTGAATTTGCATAGAATACCTCCGGAAGAATAAGCAAGAGATGATGACTAAAGAAGGGAATTGAGGGGTTGCCCTTAGCCCACGCAGGAGGGAAGCAAACTTTTTAAGATATGCTTTAGAATTTTGATACTGAAGCTGAAACTCCAATATTTTGACAACCTGATTCATAGAACTGACCCATTGGAAAAGACCCTGATGCTGGGAAAGACTGAAGGCAGGAGGAGAAGGGGACAACAGAGGATGAGATGGTTGCATGGCATCACCAACTCAATGGACATGAGTTTGAGAAAGCTCCAGGAGTTGGTGATGGACAGGGAAGCCTGGTATGCTACAGTTCATGGGGTCACAAAGAGTCTGACACGACTGAGCGACTGAACTGAACTTAAGAGTTTTGAACTATGTGAATACATCATTCATTCAACAAATAATAACTAGTTTCATCTCACATGTTGCATTGTTGCATTGCATGTATGCTCAGTTGAGTCAGACTCTTTGAGGCCTCATGGACTGTAGCCCACCAGGCTCCTCTTTCCACGGAATTTTCCAGACAAGAATACTGGAGTGGTTTGCCATTTCCTACTTCAGGAGATCTTCTCAACCCAGGGATCAAACCTGTATCTCTTGCATCTCCTACATTGGCAGGTAGATTCTTTACCACTGTACCACCTGGGAAGCGTTCATTTCATGGTCTTATACGTATTTTTTAAAGTATGTCTTCCTGTATCTTTCTGGTTGATGGTCCTTCAGACAGGACAAATGATTGCTTTTGCAATTAGAAGAAGAAAAAGTGGACACCCCTGCAAGTTTTTGGCAGTGGCTAAAAGTACCATCCTGGGGACATGGTGAAGAAGCTCCACTGCTCAGTACGGGGATCACTCCCTTGATCTCTTGTTATCTTTGGTTCAGAGTGTCCTAGCTTCTCTGTGACCGAGAGAAGCAGAAATATACCATCAGGATCCTGTGTGCCCAGACTCCGATGCTATAATGCTCCATTTTGAGGTGGGGGTATAAGAATAAGGAGAATTTTCTTACCCTCTCTGACTGCTCTGGTGAGCATTTAAGGAGCAGGTGTATTATTGTAAATATGTGTGTGTGCATGCTGTAAGGTAGAGTGTTCTCTATTCAGGGGGAAAAAGTTAAAATAGAGAACAGTATACAGAGTATGTTACCACTTGGGTTCAAAAAAGAAAAGAGAGAGATCTTTAAATATATAATTTGTACTATCAAAGAATATTTCTGGAATACACAAGAAACTGGAAGAACAGTTGCCTTTGTGGGGAGGTCAGTTGTACCAGGGAGACTAACTTTTAACCAAATGCTCTTTGTGATATTTGAGTTTTATTTTAAGCATGTGCTATATAGCATCTTTGGCCACCTGATGTGAAGAACTGACTCACTGGAAAAGATCCTGATGCTGGGAAAGACTGAAGGCAGGAGAGAAGGGGATGATAAAGGATGAGATGGTTGGATAGTATCACAGACTCAATGGACATGAGTTTGAGCAAACTCTAGGAGTTGGTGATGGACAGGGAGGCCTGGCGTGCTGTAGTCCATGGGGTCGCAGAGTCAGACACGACTGAGCGACTAAACTCAACTGAACTGACTAATATAGCATCTATTCAAAACATGTAAAAAAGAGAGACTGCAGTTTATATGATATAGTTTCTTTCTATTCCCACCTCCCCCGCCCCCCTTTTCCTGCTCCCCTGCTCTTTCTTTCAATGGAGACTGTAAATTCTACCTGAACAGACCAACCTCTTTGCTTACACTTAGCATTAAGATCAACCCAGAAGTGGATGACCTTTTCCGGTTGCTGTTGGAAATGTGGAAAGAAAAAGGAAATCGCATATTTAAAACGTCGGCATCTTCCAAAAATGACAGAGTTTCCGCCCTGGTCTCAGTCCCAGGCCATGGGTGTTCTGTTTACATTTCAATCATTCTCCCTGAGCCGGCGGGAGCCACAGACAGATGGGTTAGCGCTTCCTGTACATCTGAATGCAGGCGAAAGGGGGGCCAGTCTTTCTCACTGTATCTGCCAGAAGGGACTTCTCCAAGATGATCCAGCAACTGCCAGGGAGCCCAGCAGGGGCCAGGAGGGGAGCTAGCCTTTGGGTTTGCCAGGCAGCAACCCTGACCCCATGGTCCTCCCACCACCAGGGCACACATACAAGAAAACTCTTTTCAGGGTTTCTGGCTTTGATGTGCTTTTCAGGGCTGGACAGGCAAAGGAGGGAAGGATCCAAAGGGGATAGATTGATGCGGCCTTAACTTGTTAAAGGGGTCAGGTGGATCTTACAATGATGTAGGAAGATGTTCACAAGACGCTAAGAAATGAAAGAAGCAGGTTGCAAAGCCTGCACACAGCCTGGAAGGACTTCACTAAAATCCACTGTGACTTGTGGGGGAGGGGAGTTGGTCAAATGGTGCCTTCCGCTTCTGTATGGTTTAAAAGGTCTTGTTTTATTTTTTACAATTGGGCATGCATCTTTTTTTTTAAATCTTTTAATGCTTATCAAATTTTATTTGACAGATGGTTAAGGGAGTGAGAAAAACCATTCAAATACTGGGGAGAGACCGTGGAATCTCCAGAAAAAACAGCATTTTTTCAGCCCCAGAAAGGATCTGTGTCTGTATCTGGAAGTCCCAGGGACCCTGGGGAGAGGAGCATACCTGCGCCCTCAAAAGACCGAAGACTCTGCTCGTGAATCACGTGGGGACCTTGGTTAATTTCGATGCTGTCTCACTGGTCCGGAAGCGCCTGAGACTTCTAACGAGCTTCCTCCCAACGCTGATTCTGCGGGCCCCAGACCACCAGAATCTGGAGAGGGGCGGGTGTGGGCCCATGTAGTCCAGCCGATGGTTCCGGCTCTTCCCAGCTCTGCAAGAGTCATTTCAATAACGTGTCTGTGTATGTGTCGGGGGGCGGGGGTGAGTCGGTGGATACAAGCTTGCGCGGGCCCACTGTATGCGTGTGAGGGGAATGAGAAAAAAAAGATAAAGGACAGGAAGGGAGACTCACAGAAGCGAAGAGGGCGCGAGCTGGAAGGGAAAGAAGACCGGGAGACGCAGGAGATCATGCCCAGCTCCTGTGCCGCCGCCTTCTTCAAGCCCAAGCCCACGGCCGTGAGCGCGCCGCGGAGGGCCCCGGGCTCTCCCTGGGCGCCGCCCGCTGGTCCCCACCCGGCGGAGGTTGCGGACGGCCGGCCCCACGCGATGGCCAGTTTGCTGGGTCCCCCGCTTCTCTCTGTGCTCCACCGCCGAGAACGACTGGGGGATCGCGGCGGGGAGACGCGGCTAGGGAGACCCACGCCGGCTGGGCGTTCCGGAGAAGCCGGGGGAAGGGCGCGGCCCGCTGGAGGGGCCCAGTTGGGATCC
The DNA here is from genome assembly GCF_019320065.1 of Cervus canadensis. Classification (NCBI taxonomy): domain Eukaryota; kingdom Metazoa; phylum Chordata; class Mammalia; order Artiodactyla; family Cervidae; genus Cervus; species Cervus canadensis. The sequence goes on along the minus strand of NC_057412.1, from coordinate 1,802,228 downwards.
CCGGAGCGATGCTGGCCCCCCGCGAGGCCTCTCGCCACCCTGAGCCCACCTCCGGGACCTCGCACTTGATAAGATAACCCGTTTGCCTTGGGGGGGTGGGGGAGAATCTGTGACCCTCTCCCCACGTGACAAGGAGTGACCCAGCGTTGTCAGCATCCGGCGGTTTTGAATTGGGTTTGACAAGGGGGAAATCTTGTACCTCTGATGCTAGGTTATTTTTGTCTTCTGTGGTATGTGGAAACTCCAGGGAAATTCTCTGGGTGTAACTGTCCTAACACCAACATTGACTTGGATCTACTGAGCCCGTCTGGGGCTGCCCCTTGCTCTGGGTCCCCCGGGGTGCAAAGAGAGTTGGGGCACAGTGAGGACCCACAGGGACTTGTCCTGCTGCGAGGAAGCCAGACCCTCACCACAGTAGAGTGGACCCTGACTGGGAGCAGGGAGTGAGCTCTGCTCTAGGGGCTCGAGAAGGAGGTGACCCCCTGGAAGGGTGGCACAGGATGGGATGGACAGGGATGCAGGGGAAGATGAGGGGAGAGCAGAGCCCCCCAGGCGCTCCAGGTCCTGAGAGGGTGGGAAGGGAAGGAGGAGCGGCCAGTGGAGGCCAAGTCTACTGGGCACTTGGCCTTGAACTACCAACCGGAGGATCCTGAAGGCAGTGGGGAGATACAATTCTGCTACATCTTCCATGATAACAAGGCAGGCCATCCATCCGGTGCTCAGAGTAGGGCTTAGCCCCCGCCCCCCACCCCCACCCCTTTGCACTTGGAGCTCACCCAGACCACACTTAAGCTATGCAGGAGTGGGGGAGTGCATGCACTTTCTGTCCCATTTCTGGAACCTGGCTTTGCAGACTTGTCACCTGTAGCCTGAAAGAACTTCTCCCACGCTCAGAAACCCACTAATGTCAGGTCTGGGCCCCAGGCAGGGTTAGGGGCTTCCTGGGGCCCTTTGTCCATGTCACTCTGTACCCGCATGGAGCATACCCCACCTCAGGACTGGCTCTCTGGATTAATCTCTCTGTTCAGCCCACCCCCACCTTCCAGATGAATCTCAGTGGGGAGAGGGGGAGATGCCTAGTGTCTCAAGGACGGCAGGAGAGAGTGGCTGGAGGGGTAGGACCAAGCCACGGAGGCCCCCGGGACTGGGGACCTGGGGGGCCAGGGGCTGAACTCAGCCCCTGCCCTGACTTCAGTCTTCAGTCTCTTCATTTGTAAAGGGGGAACAAGGCGCCCTCTTCTAAACACTGAAGGGCTGCTGGCAGAGCTTGGGTGAAGTTTGTAAACTAAGATCTGTGTAAGCTGGTTCCGGGTCACCTCTCAGTTCCGATTCCAGCTTTACTCCCCTGTAGATTGGGGAGGCATGTTGACATCAATGGCAGGGCTCCTCAGGAGCAGGTGATGGTCACGGACTTGATGGGAAGGGGGTGCTCCAGATGGAGGGACTGACTGGAAGGAAAGGGTTTTTAGTTTGGGGTTTTGTTTGACAGTTTTTTGTTTGTTGTTGTTTCCCTTTAGCTGACACCCAAGGGTGAGCCAGGCCTGGGCAGGGGTCCTTCATTTCTCAAACCCTCACAGTCCCTCAAACAGTATCAGCAGAATAGAGAAATCACAAAGGGAAGGTATCGTCCAACCCTCCCACTCCCTCCTCAAATCTTACAGCAGATACACACCCTTAGAGACCACAGGTAGCGTCTAGAAACCCATTTTAGGAACGAGAACCTGAGGCCAAGAGAAGACAACCCGAGGTCCCACAGCCTCAGATCCCTAAGTTTCAGATGCCCACCACCACGTTCTCCATCACCATGCTGTCTTCCTGGACCTGCCTCTCTGCTCAAGGGATCTTGAACAAATGCCCACATCCCTCTGAGGGTCAGTTTCCTCGTCTGTAATATGGGAGTAAGTAATCCTCCCTCCTAGGTCAGGGAGAGATTAAATGAGATGAAGTCTACTCAAGACCCACTAGGCACAGCTTCGGTCACCTCTAAGTGGTCATCCCTTGTGGCTCAACTGGTAAAGAATCCGCCTGCAATGCAGGAGACCTGGGTTCGGTCCCAGGGTTGGGAACATTCCCTGGAGAAGGGAAAGGCTATCCACTCCAGTGCTCTGGCCTGGAGAATTCCACGGACTGTATAGTCCATGGGGTCGCAAAGAGTTGGATGCGACTGAGTGACTTTCATATTCACAATTGGTCATTAGGTGGAAGTCATTCCACCTGTCATTCTAAATGCTCCCATATCCCCTGCAATCCAGATTACAGACCTCCTGGTTTACTGTGTAAACCGAAGACATACACAGGCACCGCCCACCACATTTACAAGAATGTTACCAGCTTGGTTTCACACCAGTCCACCTGCATATCTGCATGTGAGTGCATTCCAAAGTATTTACCAAGCCAGCTCCACGTGTCAGGCCTTGGGCTGGGGGCTGGGGCCTGGGACCCAGAGGTGACCTTGGACGACTCCGGTAGCTGAGTCTCAATTGCTCAGTGGTGTCCGACTCTTTGCCACCCCAAGGATGTAGCCCTCCAGACTCCTCTGTTCATGGGGATTCTCCAGGCAAGAATACTAAAGTGGATTGCCACGCTCTCCTCCAGGGGATCTTCCCAACCCAGGGGTCGAGCCCGGGTCTCCTGCCCTGCAGGCAGATTCTTTACCCTCTGAGCCACCAGGGACGCCCAGAGTCTTGCAGGGAAGACAGGATTTGTTTGCAGAGTTCTGCCTCCTAAGCGGTCTGGTCGCTCACGTCTGGAATCCAAACGCTGGCATTGCGCATCCCTTCTGGTTTCCGGACCAGGATGGCTGAAATGCTTTTTTCTTTTCTTTCCGGGAGCCTGGCCTTCCACCGCCAGCCCCAGTCCGCCCGGCGCAAGGGCGCCGCTCTCCGTGGCAGCCGGGCGGGTTCGCTGCCTGAATGTGCGCAGGAACTCGGAGAGATGGGCAAGGCGAGGACAGGCCAGAAAGGCCCGGGAGGAACCCGGGAAGCCGTGGGAGGTCTGAGCCTTTGCAGCCCCCGCGCCAGCCCGCCCCGGCCCGTTTGGCACAAGCGCCTCCCGGGACGCCAGGCGGCTGAGCAAAGGCCGGCCCCGCCACGCACCCGGTCTTTTGTGGGAGCGAAACACAAAAGAGAGGGAAAAAAATACGTCTTCCGTTTCGACGGAGGAGGCCAACAGCGCCAGGACTCCTGGGCCAGCCAGGAACCCCCGGAGCCCGGCCCATTAGCCCCAGCAAAGGAGCACTCCATTTCGCGGGAAGGGGCTGTGTGCGCGCGGGTGGGAACCGCAGTGCCAGGGACACTCCCAGGATGCGCACACCAGGCGCCGGGCGCAAGACCTGGACAAGGGCCGGGACGCCCTAGGGCCCACGGGAGAGCAAGCGCCGGTGGCGGACTCTAGTTTCAGATTATCCCTGGAGGGGATGGGAGGACCCGGAGACACACTCGGGAGAGTTTGGCTACCGACCAGCCCCAGGGCTAAAGAAGCCCAGGGCACACAGACCGCCCCCCACCTCGAGCAACTGGCAACTGGAGGATGGGGTCCTCCATGGGGATGTTGGGGAAAGGGTCCGCAGCGCTGACCTGCCAGCCCGAGCTCCGGGAGTGCGCAGTGAGGACCGCGAGGCTCCGCTGCACCGCCCCGGAATGGCCACCACTGCCTCAGGTCGGTGGCGCGGGACCAGAGCCCAGAGCATCCTTACGCGCCTCCACGCGGGAATCTGGCGAATAAGCCAACTCTCCTGACTCCGGACTGTGCCTTCCCAGGCTCTAAACTCGCGCAGTGCCAGGATGGGCCCCTCGAGTTTCGCCCCTGCTTCCGACTCCAGGCTCTGAAACCAGCGCGTAAAGAACCGCGGACTCGCGCGGACCCGGGCGCAAGGACTGTCGCCGGTGGCAAGCCACGAAAGAAGGAACCGGGGCTCCAGGACACGTGCCACCGTCTGGACTAATCTCAGCGGCTGCGACCCAGGCGCGCACTCTTTGCGCCTGCTGGCGTTTGTGAGATACAAACTGGCGCGCTCACAAGACCACGCCCCGGCTGGGGGCCCGTAGCACACACCCCCCACGAATGTCCTCATTGCCGGTGGCCCAGGATGCCCAAAGGAATGGTACTCAAATACCCCAGCCCTGCCATCCCCAGCTCCCCATCCCCACTCCCTGCGTTCTTACAAGTGACAGATTCGCCTAAGTGAACCGTTGTGGGTCATCCTCTGGAACCGTTGGACGACACATCTCCACGCTTCAGTTCTTCATGTTTTAAATACATATTTAACGGATGGCTGCAGAGCCAGCTGGGAAACAGGCGGATTGAAAAATAACGCCCCAGAAGGCACGAGCAGGGGGCAAGGGGGAGAACCCGCCTGGCTTTCTGGTGTAGACGGGACTGTAAGACTTACCCCCAAACCTGGGGTTTTGTTGGTTTATTTCATAACTTTGCTGTTTGAAGGTAAATTACTACTAGCCAAGTTTGTCTGTTGTTGTGTTTTTAAAACCGTGAATACAAATTAAAAGCTCCCAAATAATGTAGAAAACCAAGAGGCTGATAACACCCCCTTGGAGAGAGGGCTGGGGCTGAGTCTCTGCGGCTGCAGTGTAAAAGCACTAGTAGGGTCATGGATTTGAAGAAACAAATCTCTGTGCTCAAAATGTATGGCTATGAGAAATTCAACCACGAGAAAATGTCTGAGGGTAGGGAGACGGGCCCCTACTATAAAGTAACCACCAGAGCCCCCCATCTGCAGTTTAGGCAGAGGTGCGCAGTAAAGGGTTGAGTTTGTTTTTTTTTTTTTTTTCCCCTGTAGGCTTGCTACAGACACAGTCTCTCGATTTTCCCATCTGTAAAATGGGCGGAGGCGTCGGTACCACAGAACTACTTCAGTTGGGCGCTTTCCCAGATCGGATTTAGTTCCTCGGAGGTCAAAGATTTCCAGGTTTGGGAGCCAGGCCGCGACTGGTAAAACGCAATGGATCTCGGCCACAACGGGTTGGATCCCGCGGTCTGGCCCGTGGTATGGAGAAGTCTTGGCCCAGGTTTGAGACTTCTTTCTGCAGACAAGCCAACTTTGCCCCTCTACGCCACGGCGTGGTGACCGCCACAAAGATGGTGCAGAAAATACCGTCCTCTGGTTCCCGGTGCTGCGAAAGGATGCCTGACCCTGGGCTCAACTCTCCGCCTGCGTTAGCGCGGTTTCTCAGTGCAAACGCCTCGTCCCGGCGTCTGCGCCATCGTCAGATTCCTGAAGAAGGCGATTTCTTTCAAAGCCCCGTCTTGGTAGCGGGTCCCCTATTGCCTTCCCCGCCTTCCTCCTCGCCAGGCCCGGCGCCCAGCTGGGGGCGCTCCTGGCCGCCGGCCGAGCTTCAGCCGCAGCCACCTCTCTGAGGCGCGCTTCGAGGGCAAAGAAAGTAGGAGTTTCGTGCCTGGTTACCGTGTACATTTGGGGCTCAAAATGCCCACGTGCTGATGAAACCCACGAAGTGGGAACAGGTGGCGAGAACACACACACACACACGGGGTGGGGAGGGAGGAGACTCCAGCCCAGCTCCTGAGTAGCCAGGGTTATTTGCGAAGATCCCCAAGGTCCCAACGCCTTGGGCATCAGGTTAATATGTGCGCACAGCACCCCCGCGCACCTCCTCCCCCAGCCTGACTCTGCGTTCCCGTATTTTATTAGAAATTTGACAGTGTCCCCTCTCTCCCTCGGTCCCAACAGCGGCGCTCTGCATTTCCCCCGCGAGCCCGCCCTCCTCCTCCGGCTTTGCCTCTCACTCGCCCTCTCGGGGTCCACGCTGCAGTCCCTCCGGTAAGACTCTCCCTGCCGCGGGCGCCCATTGGCTGAGCGCTGGGAGGAGGCGTGTGCCGGCCCGGCGAGTTTCATTGAGCGGAATTAGCCCGGATGACATCAGCTTCCCACTCCCCCCACCCACCCCCACCCCGGGCCTGCCCAGCTCATTGGCGCCGCGGCCCCTCCAAGACCCGCACATTGTTCCCCGCCCCCGCCGCGGCCACCGTCGCCGTCGCCGCCGCCACCCGGCTATAAAAACCCTCCGAGCGGGGAAAGGTGCGGATGCTCATTATAGACCGACGCGACATCGGCGCCCGGACCCGGTTCTCTGCGGCAGCCTTGGGGACCGAGCTCCTCTAACCGCATCCGCAGTAAGTATGCCTGCCCCTCCCAACCCCCCGTCCCAAGTAACTCCAGCCTACACCCCAGGGACAGAGGCCCCTCACTTCGGCTGCTACCGGGGGAGCTCCGCTAAAGTGGATCCAGATCCCTCCCCTACCCGCCAGTTCTCCTGAGCGGCTTCGCTGCCCTGACCCTCCCCACGCTCACCGCACCACCCCTTTTGCTCCAAAGCGAGAAATCGGGGCCACAATAGCGGTCTTCTGTCCCAGCACCAGTCATCTGGGCGAGCCCCCGGCCCGCCCCAGGCTCAGCGCGTGGAGTCTGGGCTCCGTGGCGGGCGCTGGGTGCGCAGGTCGGTGAACGTGTGTTTGCCGAGCGGTGTCGATGGAGATAAGGTGGATGCGTTTGAGGAACCAAATACTTCTCTATTTTAGATCTCCACCCTTCCCAAAGAAAAGCCCTCACTTGACACTTTTATTCCAGCCCTGGAGATCCAGCCTCCTCATTCTTAGTGTGTTAGTTGCTCAGTCGTGTCCGACTCATTGCGACCCTATGAACTGTAGCCTGCCAAGCTCCTCTGTCCGTGGCATTTTCCAGGCGAGAATACTGGAGTGGGTTACCATCGCCTTCTCCAGGACATCTTCCCGTCTGAGCCACCAGGGAAGACCTCATTCCTACCAGAAGGCATAAAAACCGTAGAATGCCACCCTCCCAGAGGAGCGCTCCATCCTCCCTGGATTAAACAACCTGTGGATGAGAGCGGCGGGGAGGCGGTAGGGTGGGAAAGAGAGGTAACTTAAGCTTACCTGCATGCCAAGGCCAGAGACAGCGAGGTGGACCCGAAGCGAACGGCCACCAGCGCCTGAACCCCGCGCTGCGGTGCCGGCGGGAGCAGGTTCTCTCTCTCACTGACCCCAGTGCCGCTCGATCTCGATTTCGATCTTCTGTCTCTTTTGTGTTTCTCTCCTTCTCTCTTCGCAGTAGGCGTCCTGGAACAGCTCTGAGGACCCAGGGAGGGGAGGACCCCGCGAAGGCTGCGACGATCCCTCGGGGCCATGGACTCGGACGCCAGTCTGGTGTCCAGCCGGCCGTCGTCGCCGGAGCCCGATGACCTTTTCCTGCCGGCCCGAAGCAAGGGCAGCGGGGGCGGCGCCTTCACGGGGGGCACCGTGTCGTCGTCCACGCCGAGCGACTGCCCGCCGGATCTGAGCGCCGAGCTGCGCGGCGCCATGGGCGCGGCGGGCGCGCACCCGGGGGACAAGCTGGGCGGCGGCGGCGGCGGCTTCAAGTCCTCCTCGTCCAGCACCTCTTCGTCCACGTCGTCGGCGGCCGCGTCGTCCACCAAGAAGGACAAGAAACAGATGACGGAGCCCGAGCTGCAGCAGCTGCGCCTCAAGATCAACAGCCGCGAACGCAAGCGGATGCACGACCTCAACATCGCCATGGACGGGCTGCGCGAGGTCATGCCTTACGCGCACGGCCCGTCGGTGCGCAAGCTCTCCAAGATCGCCACGCTGCTGCTGGCGCGCAACTACATCCTCATGCTCACCAACTCGCTGGAGGAGATGAAGCGACTGGTGAGCGAGATCTACGGAGGCCACCACGCCGGCTTCCACCCGTCGGCCTGCGGCGGCCTGGCGCACTCAGCGCCCCTGCCCGCAGCCACGGCTCATCCGGCGGCCGCGGCGCACGCGGCGCACCACCCGGCCGTGCATCATCCCATTCTGCCTCCGGCCGCCGCGGCCGCCGCCGCCGCTGCGGCCGCCGCCGCGGTGTCCAGCGCCTCCCTGCCGGGCTCCGGGCTGTCGTCGGTCGGCTCCATCCGGCCCCCTCACGGCCTGCTCAAGTCTCCGGCGGCGGCGGCGGCGGCGGCCCCGCTTGGGGGCGGCGGCGGCGGCGGCGGGGGCACTGGCGGCTTCCAGCACTGGGGCGGCATGCCTTGCCCCTGCAGCATGTGCCAGGTGCCCCCGCCGCACCACCACGTGTCGGCCATGGGCGCCGGCAGCCTGCCACGCCTCACCTCCGACGCCAAGTGAGCGGGCCCGGGGGCAGACGAGTTCTGGCGAGCCGGGAGGGTGGGAGCCCCGAGGCTGCGTGGGGGCGGGGGGTGGGGAAGCCAGGACCGGCCGGCGCTGGGGCCTGGGAACTCAGTCTCAAGGAGGAGCGCCGTTCCGTGAGCTGGGGGTGGGGGGCAAAGGTGAGGACTCCAGTACCCGGCATCCGATGCAGCAGAGGAGGCGTGCGCTGAACCGTGGGCAGTGAGAGGTTGCATTTGCTCTGGGACTTGGTTCAACCCTCTCTGGCTTTAAACAGCAGCGCTACTCCCTTGGACATCCTTTTATAAGAAGGCGCAGCTATCCGCATCCCGTCTTTCAATCCTCCCTCTCCTGCCCACCCCCCCCCCCCGAACCCTAGGAAAGAGGTGATTCTAAAAACTGCTTTCCCTACGAACTCGGCCTCATTCGGCCCGGGCAGCACTTCGTAGTAGCGAGGAGGAAGGCAAGGAGGGGAGCGTTGGGGACTACCTCGCCTCTCCGGGCGGGTAGGAGACTCTGGAGCCGCAGTCCAGAAGCGGCCGTCCGGACTCGCCCTCAAGGGTCGTCCCCGGCCCAGGGACTTACGGTCGTGTCCAGTCTCCGTATCTGGATAAACCCACAGCGGTCTCGGACTGTTCCTCCCTGTCGCTTCTAATTAGTTTGGGGGTTTGTGATTTTCAAAGGTTTGTTCTTTTTCAGCCGTGCGATCAAGCTTTATAGACAGTCAGAATAGAACCACTTGTGGATTGTTAAAACCTACAACTGTCGAATTTGGGCGCGGGTGTTTTTTGTTGTTGTTGTTTTGTTTTAGTTATTTTAAAATAGAATTTCCCTCCCTCCCCCTTCTTTCCGTCTCGGAGCACAAAGTGGTTTGGTTTCCTACCTGGCTGGGGAGTCATTTGGGTACCCGAGGATTTGACAGAAATCAAAGGATGTTGCTGTGAATATAGTTTGGGTTATTTGGGAGTTCTGTTGATTTCTTAGTTTTTTTTTCTCTTTGGAATGTATAAATAGGTCAATAATGAGGTAAGTGCGTGCTGCTAAGCTGATTGCTCACGTGACTGCCACTCCCCCCCCCCACCCCCCGCCCAAGCCGGGTTTCTTCTATATTGGTTTCTTTTTGCCAGCTTAACACAAATGACAAACTCTTTCCACGTGCTTCCTCCCTCCGCGCAAATCGCCTCGGCTTGCAGAGTTGCAATATGGGCTTCACAGCGTCGGCCACGTAACATCCCCTCTCCGATCGCTGCCCCTTGCAGAGAGTGTATCATCTGTTTTATTTTTGTAAAAAGATAAAAGTGCTAAATAATATTTATTACTTGTTTGGTTGCAAAAAAAAAATGAAATAAATGACTGAGTGTTGAGATTTTAAATAAAATTTAGAGTAAGTCGGGTGTTTTCCAGCCTTGGGGGTGGAAGGAGGTGTGGGGAGCCGCCTGGGAAAAGCGGGCGGCGGGACTCCATCCTTCTGGGCTGGATTTGGGGACCGCTCCGCTGGTTTCGTCCCAGAGAAAGATTAAGATGGTTGTTGGCCCATTTTTCTCCCCCCTAACATTCTCTTTAAAATACGTTCTGAGCACCTCCTCGGCGTGCTCCTCACTTGTTTTTATTTTTATTTTCTGAAGCCTAACCTGGAACTCCTTTTCTACTGGGTTGAGAATTAGGTTCATTGAAAGGGAAAAATATTCCTCCGTGCAGCGCCGAACTTTGGGCCTCCCGGGTGAGACCCGTGCCTCTGGCTGGGAGTCCGGGCGCTTAGGTCCCCGTGTTCTGAAGCGATTCCATTTTCTCTCTGCTGAGAGGCGGTTGTCCACCCGCACCCGTCTGCGGACCAGCGACGCGAGGCCCTCTCGGCCGGCATCGCCACGTGGTTCCCGGCAGAGCGCTGCCGGCGCTTGTGGCACGGGTTCCACTCACCCTTCGCTCCCTTCCCTGCGCTACGCACGGCCTTCCCCCGGCTCCCCCACCGGCCTTGAACCGCAAAAAGTCAGGTGCTGGGAACCCCCGGGAGCCAGGCTGTCTCCAGCCGCGCTTTGGTCTCCCGCTTCCTAACCCTGACTCCCGCCTCCATTTCCTCGCTGCTATCGGCTTCCTCACAATCCAAAACTGCAAGGCAAATTTAGGACGTGGCTCTTAAGAGAGATTTGGGGATAAAAGTTTAAAAGGCTTCGGCCTGTCCGGATCAAGGAAGAGGAGAGAACGTTTTGCCATCTTCCTGTTCTCCGGCTCACAGCAGAACGCGCATCCGTGAACGCTGCGAAGTGCAGACGTGGTGGATGGTCCCCGGCCCTGGGCCCGCTCGCTCACGATACCTTTGGTAGCCACCGGTGGAAGGTCCCAGCGCCTAGAGCACCTGGGGCGGAGGTTTCCCTGGTTGGACCACCACCGCCCCCCCACCCCGTGCCCCGTTTCCTGAGATCGCCCCTGATCTCCCCCCAGCCGGGCCCACGATGACTGGTCCTTCAGGGGAGGGAGGTTGGTTCCATCTCCTGGCTCCTGGACAGGTAGTTTCTGGGTCCGCCAGCAGGTACTGTCAGGCGACTGGCCTAAACGAGCGGGCGCCCCCGGGCATCAGATGCCTCCTACTGGGCTTCACCTCTCCCCCACGGCGGGGATGAAGGCCGGGGGGCTGCAGAGAGTGGAATAAAGGGGTCCGGCCCAAACCGCGCCAGGGGAATCCCAGAAGAGGGTAGGGCAGGATCTAGTAGATTTTGCTTTCAAATTCCATTTGAAACGGAATTTGTCAAGGATTTAAAACTGGGTCCTTCTCCAGCCAACAAACCACACAGAGGACCCCGCGGTGCAGATTGGGTTGGGGGGGCCTCCCTGTCGCAGTCTCGGCTTCCTACACCCACCCCAAGACTTGGCAGATGCAGGCGGGGCTGCCCGAGGCGCAGTGTATCCGTAGAGGGGCAGTTGTTGAAAGAAATCAAGTCTTCCCCCCCCCCCTTTTCCTGTCCCCCATGTCCAAGCTGTCGGTTCGTGTCCAGCCACCAGTCAGACTAGACCTTGGCCCCCAAGGAAGGAGGGCCTGGATTCAGCCTGGCTCCGGATGCTCCCCAGAGCCACCCGCCTAAACCCAGCCAGGGATCTGGGCCACCACGTGTGAGAGCGGAGCGCGCTCGACGCCGCGGAGGAGGCGCACACGGCAAGCAGGGCCGCTCAGGGCAGATGGCTCCTTGCGGAAACTGGCCCTTGCGTGGCGGGGGGCCTGGGTGAGGGACTCAGGTCAGCGGTTGGGCTTCGGAGTAGAGCGAGAAAGGAAGTTAGGCTCCCACGCTGACTTCCAAGGACAACCTCCGCAACCCCGCCCCTACACTGAGAGAGGCGGGCAGGGAGAAGGCGGTGTCCAAACAGTTGGGCGCTGGGCAGTGACTCGATCCTCGTGGCACTGGCTCCTAGGACCCCCTTCGCAGCCGCATTAGGTTCTGTGGGACGCTGGTCCACAGCACAGCTTCCCCATCCCCGCACGTGGCCCTGAAAGTGTCTCAGCTCTCAGCTGGGCGCCCAGGCTTCTGTCACCAGCTCCCAAGGTCTTCCAGATTCTCCCCCACCCTCTCCTCTGCATAAAAACTGACTGATTTGAGGTTGAGGGGGCCTCCTCCTCTGTGGTCTCTTTCCTCCAGGGCACAGTCTTCCCTCCCCAGTCACTCCCTGGGCAGGAGACAGAGGAAGGAGGAACCCCTGGTTTGATCCTGTGTTGGAGGGCACACGGGAACCCCTGGGGCGGCGCTTGGCCCAAGCCTCCAGCGCCCAGAAAGTTGAAACTCTGAATTCTGGCAACTGGAAGTCCGCCAATGAGCAAAGCAAACCCTCACATGTAAAGCGCATCTCGATTGGAGAATGTGCTGCTGAGGCCCCAGGGAGGTCACACTCCCAGCAAGGACGGCTGGAGAAAGACTCAAGTACCAGGGAGATGCATGGGGCTGGGGCTGGGGCCTCCTCAATCCCAGATGGGAAGGCAGGAGAGGGGGAGGGGCCCCCAGGCCAGGACGTTGGATTTTTAAAAGCCCCCTAGACACTCTCAGTGCTGGAGAGCCATCTGTCTGCCTCCCTTTAGGATAGAACTCAGCTAACAAAGAGTCTGAACGCCTATCAAGTAAATACCTTGATGCCCCCTAGAAGTTCATCAAAGGCAAAAGATACCCGCTATACAGGCCTACCTTTCATTTTAAGGCCCTCTTTTAGTACAGACTTCGGGCCAAATCTGGGCCTCTACACAAGGGCCTCACAGTGCCAGTAAGACTCTTGGGGGTCTCTGACAGCTGCCGTACACCCAAAGTCTCTTGACAGGCCCCCTAAGTCTCTGAGCACTTGCAAGAGAGGCCAGAATCAGGCCTGGCTGTTTTCAGGGTAAGTGGCTGCTACACTGAGTCCTACCCTGGCTGGGGAGAGGTCAGCATCCCACAGCTCAGTTTGGAGGGGGCAGGCAGTGTGACCCCTGGGGTGAAACCTTCCATTCCTGGTCAGAGTAATGGGCCAGCAGGGCAGAGACGGGGCTCACCCCTCATCAATTCCTCCTACCCTCAGGGGCTGCCTTGTTGCTACAGGGCCACATGCATTGTGGGTTAATGGGGTGAGGGGACACTCCAGTGACCAACGGTTGTGGCAGATCCTGGAGCCTGCAGGCAGTGCCCAGCTGTACCCAGGAAGATGCCAATAATAAGCGGAAGAGGCTGGAAGAGGAGGCACCAACATTTACAGAAGGCTAGTCTGCGATTCATGGGGTCGCAAAGAGTCGGACACGACTGAGCAACTGAACTGAACTGAACTGAGTCTGTATAGGGCATCACCCTGAGAGCTTTGGTTGTTAATCATTCATTCAATTCTCCTGGTAGCCCTTTGAGGATGGTGCTATTATTTATTATATTTATTTAATTATGATTTTACAGGTGAGGAAATTGAGGCTCAGTGAGGGTAACTGGCTTGCTCAAGGGAAGACACAATAAATGGAGGCAGCAACGTTGGGATCCTGGGGTCTGGCTCCAAATCCAACCTTGGGAAAGTTGCACCATCCATACCCAGGCCGCCCTAGCAGTCTCTCCTCCGTTCCAATCTAGTCTCTAGATTCTGGGGAATCCTTGAAGCTCCCACACTGCTGCCCACCCCCACCCCCACCCAGGCCCCAGCCCCCTTAGGTGACACTCCTAGCATTCTCCCTGTGCGCCTGGACCCCATCTGGCCCCGACGCCCCCATCTGGGCAGCGGGCGGTGCGCGCGGCGCGGGCGACCGCTAATGAGGCGGCCAGCGACGCTGAGGTGGACCGGCGTTCGTGGCGGGACAGCTGCCGCCCCCCGCCGGCCCGCGGACCGCATCTCCTGCCCAGTGGCGCAGTCCACACCGCGTGCCACAACAACTCGGGAAGGAATCGCAAACTGAAACGCCTGCGCGCGGTCGGGACGCGGGTCGTCCGTGCAAACGGTGGGGGCGCGCGAGCTGGGAGAGCGCAGTGTCCTCCCCAGGGACCTTGGGCCCCACTTTACCACACACTGAGGGCCCCCCGGACACTGGGGGAGGGGGCGGTGTGGCACGAAGTGGCCGGCGGGCTTCCAGGCTGCAACCCCTGAGAGTGATGCGGCTGATCAGGACGGCAGATTTGGGTCGTTGGCGCTGCTGGGGATCTCAGGCCGCGAAGCCTCCGAGAACCCAGTAACTGCGCGATCTCCTGCCGAGCTGGGCGCCGCGGTCCCCTGGCTTCCCGGATCGCGAGCAGGCAGAACGCAGGCCGCGGGGGCCCCGGCCTCGCAGGCACGCCCGGTCCGCCCGCCTGCTGGAGCCCCAGCGCGTCCCGCTTGGGCTCGGGTTGAAGCAGCTGCCTGAGGCGGCGCGCGGCTTTCCTTTGCAGAGCTTTGCGTCCCGCGGCCGCAGGGCCTCTGAGTCCACTAGCTGTGGGAGGGATTGAGAGTCCCCCACCCTCCACCCCGCCCCGAGAGGGAAACAAGCGGATTTCTCCGGAAGCGCCTAAGTTCATGTGGAGACCAAATAGCATCCCTGACCCCATTGGGGGTCAGACACCCTGATCCGTGCTCACGCACAAGGACTCAGGCACCGGAGCGCACCTCCCGGGGTCCACACGCACACTGGCGAGTCTGGAACCTCGAAGCCTTGGCCTTGGTCTGGAAGCCCTTGAGGTCCCGTGAGACAGCGATGGTTGGCCGGGGACAGCTCGGTTTATCTTCCCCTTCCTCGACTATCCTCGGGAGCCTGGGAATCTATCCTCTCCCTGCCTCCTTCTAGGCTTTGTGGGCTGGCCCACCACCCTTCCCTCTGCGACACTCCCCCCCACCCCCAGTCCCAACCCGCTCTCTGAGACCTCAGCTTTCCAGGCTAAAGTCTTGGATCTCCAGCGAGAGTCTGTGGAAGAACAGGACGATGAGCAGTTGGCTCCCTCTTCATCCTCGGATCTTCTGGGCAGTGGAGGCTGGCCTGGCACAGCAGAGCTGGAGTGGCCCCTCAGAAGCCCGGTGGGCGCTCTCTGACCTCAGTTTCCACACCTGTAGAATGGAGCCAGGTAGGGTGATCACAAAAGCTCTGTGGGAGGATGAGGCTTGGCTCTGAGTGCCCTGGTCCACCTTTGGGCAGAGGTTCCCAGAGCCCCTGGTTGGCAGGGAGAGTGTGATGGGTGAAAACAGTTCCCCTTAGCGTCCTGTGTAGGCAGGGACCAGTGCTTCCCAGGTGGCACAGTGGTAAAGAACCCGCCTGCCAATGCAGGAGACTCAAGAGATGTAGGTTCAATGCCTGCCTGGGGAAGATCTCCTGGAGGAGGAAATGGCAACCCACTCCAGTATCCTTGTCTGGAGAATCCCATGGACAGAGGAGCCTGGTGGGCTGCAGTCCGTGGGGGTGGCCTAGAGTCAGACACGACTGAGCTACTGAGCACGCAAGCACATAGGGGCCAATGAAATTCACAGCCTCCACTGAAAGGGGAGTGTAGACAATTCCAGAAACAACTACTATTTGTCCTTGACTTTTCAGCTCCCCAGGTAGAAACTGGCTTAGATACCTTTGTATCTAGACTTCTATCTGGACTTGCCTGCTTGATGTAAATGAATGAATGTGGATGGTAAATGGAGGACTCAGGGAAGGAAGAGGTTTCCAGAGTGTGGGGGAAACACGACTGTGAGAGGCCAGGAAATCATGCACGGATACGTGCCACTGGGGCCTAGAGGCTAGAGGGCAACTTTGATTCTACCCAGACCTCCCACGCGACAGAGAGCCAGGCTATCAGACCTCCCAGAGTGCCTGTCTCTTTTTATGTAAATAGAATCATTACTAGTAGCACCTCACAACTGTGTTATTGCCAAGAATAAATGAAATGGCTTCCTGCCTGGTTCTAGCTGTGAATGGATGCCCTGAGCCCAGGCGTCTGGCCAGAGTGCAGCCAGCAATATGTAGGTCATGTGTTGAGAAGGTCAGGAGTGGGTGGGGGTTGCGGGGTGTGGATCAAGAGCCATGAAGACCATGTTTTGCAGTTGGGTGTGGGGCTGTGGTATGCTGCCTTGGCCGGGCTCCACCAGCTGTGTGACCTGGAACGAGAGACCTGGGCTTTTTGAACCTCAGCTTCTTTATCTGTAAAATGGATGTGGTACTAATACCATTTCCACAGGGCGTCAGGATTGAAAGGGACAACTGGGCCCTGGGCCTAGCATACAGGGCGAGTCCAATAAGCAGAGGAGTCTACCCACCTGGTGGGATGTCATCTCACTGAATCCTCTGGGAGGTCCTGTGGGGCAGGGTCCCTGTTACTGTCACATGACCTGCCCTGCAGCATCTGGAGGGGGCCTGTTTGACCCAGGACCCCAGGAGAGGGCCAGAAGTCCCCTGAGCATGATATACAGAGTCGAGTCACCCCCGCCCCACGCAGGGCAAAGCGCATCACCTCTGCATGCCCCAGGGTACCTGATACAGGCCTTGATACGTTCGTAGCCCTTGCATTGCCTAACTGCCTTGCACTGGAGCAGGGCCCACATGCTGCATAGAAAACAAAATGTGCGTGTGCGCTAAGTCACTTCAGGTTATGTCTGACTTTGTGTGACCCTATGGACTGTAGCCCAGCAGGCTCCTCTGTCCATGGGAATTCCCAGGCAAGAATACTGAAGTCGGTTGCTACGCCCTCCTCCAAGATGGAACCCATGTCTCTTACATCTCCTACATTGACAGGCAGGTTCTTTGCCACTAGTATCACCTGGGATGCCCAGAAACCAGAATAGAGTCCTTGTAAGGGCGGGAGACCTGGGTTAGATCCCTGGGTTCGATCCCTGGGTTGGGAAGATCCCCTGGAGAAGGGAAAGGCTACCCACTCCAGTATTCTGGCCTGGAGAATTCCATGGACTGTATGGTCCATGGGGTTGCAAAGAGTTGGACACGACTGAGTGACTTTCACAAGGGCAGGAGTTAGGATCAGGGAGGACTAATTGAAGGGAAATTTACCTGTGAAGCCGAGGCCCCACCCTCACAGTTCTCTGCCCCCCGCCCCCGTCTCAGGGCCTGGCCTCTATCCATGCCCCTGGGATGCCCAGTGCAAGGGGGCAGCTGGACAGTAGAGGATCCTTCCCTCTCTAGGATTGCAGCTGGGCGCCACAGGGTGAGCTCTGGTGAGAGGGACTCTGGAGAGTGGAACGAGGAGCTCCCCATCACCCCGCTTCTGAGCTCGTCCTGCTATTCAAGCTGGTCCAGCTAGTGAAGACACCCGAGTTCTGTGTGGCTTGGCCAGAGAGGAAGAAAGTGACCTAGTGCAGCCCGGACGCCGGCAAAGGTTGCTGCAGTGGCAGGGAAGTCAGGGAACTGTGGAACCAAAAAAGCCAGGAAGACACCTCCACCCCGGGCTTAGGCTGTCTGCCCCTCCTTCCCAGTCTCTCTTCCATCAGGCCCCGCCCACCCACGGGCAGACCTGCTTGTCTTTACCCCACGTTTGCTGTTTCACCCATCAGTTCCTCTTACTCAGATACTTCTTTTTTTAATTTTTAAAAATTGTTATCGAGATATAATTGATTTACAATGCATTAGTTCCAAATGTACAGCAAAGTGATTCAGATATATACATACACACACACACACACACACACACACACACACACACATATATATATATATATATATATATTCTTTTTCAGGTCCTTTTCCATTATAGCTTATCACAAGATATTGAGTTCCTTGTCTGGCTATACAGCAGGTCCTTGTTGGTTTCAGTCACTTCTTTTTTTTGTTTTAATTGAAGTGAAATTTCCATAACATGAAATGAGCCATTTTCAACTGAACAATTCAGGGGCATTACAATGTTATACACTCACCATTTCTCTCCAGTGCCAAAACTTTTTTTTTAATCACCGCCAGAGTAAAATCATGCTCATTAACCACTTCCTTTCCCTCCAGCCTCTGGTAACCACTAATCTGCTTTCTGTCTCTATGGATTTACCTACTCAGGACATTTCATATATGTGGAAACATGCAATATGTCACTTTTGCATCTGTTTTGTTTTTCACTCAGTATAATGATTTTGAGGTTTATCCATCCTATTGCATGTGCTTCACTCCTTTTCAAAGCTGAATAATATTCCACTGTGGGCTTCCCTGGTGGCTCAGCGGTAAAAAACCTGCCTGTCATTGCAGGAGACATGGGTTCAATCCCTGAGTTGGGAAGGTCCTCTGGAGAAGGAAATGACAACCTACTCCAGTATTCTTGCCTGGGAAATCCCGTGGACAGAAGAGTCTGGCAGACTACAGTTCCAGGGGTCGCAAAAGAATCGAACATGATTTGGCAACTAAACAATGACAATATTCCATTGTATAGATGGACTGCATTTTGCTAACCCATTCATCTGTTAGACCTTCCCTGGTGGCTCAGACAGTAAACTCTGCCTACAATGCAGGAGACCTGGGTTCAATCCCTGGGTCGGGAAGATCTCCTGGAGAAGAAAATGGAAACCCACTCCGGTATTCTTGCCTGGAAACTCCCAGGACGGAGGAGCCTGGCAGGCTACAGTCCATGGGGTTGCAAAGACACGACTGAGTGACTTCACTTTCACTTTTCTTTCTTTTTCATTCATCTGTTAATAGTTGCATTTACTCCTGAGTAATGCCCCAGGTCATTGCATGTGACCTTCCATAGTGAAAAGAAACCTGGGCTAGGAGTTAAAAATCTAGAGCAGGCTGGGCATCCTAAGACAAGTTGCTTGACCTTTCTGGACTTCAATCTACTCATCTATTGCAAAACAGAAATTGAAAAGTTTGGCAAGGCCCATTCCAAGGTAAGGTCCTCTTTGACTTTCCACAGCTCTGACATTCTCCCTGCCAGTTTTACAAAGAAGCCCCGTGTCTTTCCTGCCAGCCACAACCCTGTGTCAAGGATCCCATTCAAAAGAAAGCCCTGGGATTTGACAGGCACCCCCAGTGGATCAGGTCCCCCTAACAAGTTGGTAACTTTGGGTCTTAAAGGGCCAAATCTTAGTGAGAAGCCTGGCTGAAGTGGGCAGTGTTTTGTGAGTCATTCCCTTTTTAAACATCTAGCCAGACTCTCATCAGTTTACCTACACAAGACGTTTCATATAAATGGAAACGTGCAATATGTCACTTTTGCATCTGTTTTGTTTTTCACTCAGCATAATGATTTTGAGGTTTATCCACCCTATTGCATGTGTCAGGTCACCTAGAGCAAGTTGTGACTTGGTGATGAGACGGCCAGCTTACTTGTTGTATGTACAGGACCTCGTTGTGATATAGATAAGAGTCACATTTTAAGAAGTGGACATTGAACTAGATCATGAGGATTCAACATAAATTGGGGGAGTGTACAAATTGATATCCTGACTCCTGTAATCCCCATCTTTCATTCAACACACATTCACTACCCTTCACCCCATCTCCTGCTTTGGGTAAGTTGGAAACATACAGAAACAAGAGTTAAGAAACATGGTCTTTCTTAGCATTTCAGAGCTTTGAGACCTATTTAATTGGAGTCAACTGATTCCAGTTTTGGTCAACTGACTTTTTCTAAATAGAATTGAACTTGGAGGAGCAGGGGGCTATAATGTAGGGGAGGTACCATTATCTGAGGATGCTCTACATTTCTCTTGGGAATATGGAAGCTCTGTCAATTGAGATAGAAATATCACCTCCTTCCTTTTTAATACTCCAGCCTTCCCTGGGCACTTTCAACCCCCTTACTTGGCTCACTTTTCTTTCCTTCTTGCTATATTTTTAAAAATGTCTTAATTTTGTTGTTTATTGTCTGTCTTCCCCAACAGAACATAAGCTTCATGAGGCAAGGATGTTTTCCGTCCTGAGCACTGATACGGAGTGGTGCCCAGCACACAGTGAGAAGTCAGTGGGCAGTGGCTGCATGGAGAAATGAATGAATGCACACGTGGGCACACACGTGTGTACTGAATGAGTGCACACGTGATGGGCACCCACGGAGGGTCTCTGCCACCAAGCCCTTTCCTGAGCGGAGCGGAAGCTTCGCTGGGGCTCCCACACGAGGAATCACCGGCAGAACCTGATGCTTCGGAAAGTGCATGCTTGAACTCTGCCCTCCCCTAAGTGCTTCTTAAAACGTCAACCAAGTCCTGGAGGCTGGTCTTGTATTGGTCTTGGGATGAGAGGTAAATAAGGAGTTTCCTGAAGTAACCTATCAGTCAGGATCAACATGTAAAGCTATAGCATCTTAAAAACTTACTAAAGCTGTAACACTTAACAAACTTAACAAAACTGTACCATTCTCCTCTTCTTCCTTGAGTCCCTTGGTTAGTTTTTGAGCATAATTAGGATCCAGACTCAGTCGTGTCCGACTCTTTGCAACTCCATAGACTGGGCCCACCAGGCTCCTCTGTCCATGGGGATTCTCCAGGCAAGAATACTGGAGTGGGTTGCCATTTCCACCTCCAGGGGATCTTCCCAACCGAGGGATCAAATCCATTGCAACTGCATTGCAAGTGGATTCTTTACCAGCTGAGACACCAGGGAAGCCCATGAATACTGGAGTGTGTGGCCTATCCCTTCTCCAGGTGATCTTCCTGACCCAGGAGTTAAACCGGGGTCTCTTGCATTGCGGGTGGCTTCTTAACCAGCTAAGCCACCAGGGAAGCCCTGAAGCCTCAGACTGACCTTTAAATTAAGTGGATTCATAGTTAGACAGTTATCTTAATCCTTTGGGAGACAAACTCCTTGGGTTAAAAAGAAGTTATTTAAAAAAGGCCAAAGATTCAGTTTGATGCATATCTGAAAGAGGAAAAATATTTCCTGGTACCTTAGCAGCTCCCGAAACCATCCACGTCCAAGGGTAGGAGGGAGTGGCCGCAGCTTTTCAATTCAGACAGTCAGTGTAAACCTTCACATTACATGTCCCAAGGGCGGGGGTGGGGGTGGGAGGGGGAACAAAACAAAACTTCTCAGTGGTTGTATTTATCCCGAATGCAAAAACCGTCCCCTTTGTTGAGGTCGGCTGAACCAACTCGTCCCAGAGAACAATGTCCAGTCTGCTGGCGGGCCATGTGCTAATGTGCTCATACATTACAGGCCGCAACAGATGGCTGTGAGCACGCCCGGGCGGCGCCTGCCCGGGTCAGGACGCAGTGCCCAGAGCCTGCTTCCCAGTTCTGTCCGGTTACAAAACACTGCTCCTCTTTGGAGAGATGATGGCTGTCCACCGGAGCCAGGCTGGGCCCCTTCTGCAATGCAGAGCTTGATGGGAGAGCAAAGATGCAAAGGAATCATTGTTGGGGGGCAGGGTGTTGTTGGTTTGTGTGAACCATGTTGTAGATTGGAAAAGTATATTCATACGATTGATAGTCAGAAGAAGGGAGACACATGCTGTATTGCTCCAACACGTTAGCTCATGGGTACTGCTCACATTTCTCATCTTCTTCTACACCCAGGATTTGGCGTTTGAGGTATAGTTCTAATTTTTCTCCCGTTCCATCTGAGAAGTCTGTCTTCCCTCCTGTCCCACATCTCGGTAAACCACTGAGGAAAGAGAGTAACCCACTTCCTAAAACAAAAACAAAAGCCAGTTCAGTCATTCAGTCGTGTCTGACCCCATGGACTGCAGCACGCCAGGCCTCCCTGTCCATCACCAACTCCCAGACTTTACTCAAACTCATGTCCATTGAGTCGGTGATGCCATCCAACCATCTCATCCTCTGTTGTCCCCTTCACCTCCTGCCTTCAGTCTTTCCCAGCATCAGGGTCTTTTCCAATGAGTCAGTTCTTCGCATCAGGTGGCCAAAGTATTGGAGCTTCAAATTCAGCAGATAAAACCCAGCTTTCTTGCAACTGGGCTTCCCTGGTGGCTCAGATGGTAAAGAATCTGCCTGTGATACAGGAGACCTGGGTTTGATCCCTGGGTTGGGAAGACCCTCTGGAGAAGGGAATGGCAACCCACTCCAGTACTCTTGCCTGGAGAATTCCATGGACAGAGGAGCCTGATGCACTACAGTCCTTGGGGGTCACAAAGAGTCAGACACAACTGAGCGGCCAACACTTTCACTTTTCTTGCAACTACACAGAAGAGTCCAAAGAAATCCCTCTGGAAACATA
The DNA here is from genome assembly GCF_019320065.1 of Cervus canadensis. Lineage (NCBI taxonomy): Eukaryota > Metazoa > Chordata > Mammalia > Artiodactyla > Cervidae > Cervus > Cervus canadensis. Next base: position 1,780,540 of record NC_057412.1, on the reverse strand, counting down.
GCTAAGTGGGGTGCACCTAGCCTCCTCTAATTCCATACCTGCCTCTCTGTCCTTGAGAAGGAAACCCACAGAAGCTCCCACGTTCACTCTTTCCATCGTGACCTTGAAGTGAAGGCTTGAGTAGTTTGGGCTGCGCCTTCGTCTTGAGGCTCACGGTTTTCAGGAGAGGAGGCAGGACCCTCACTGACTGCTTTTGTCTCCCCATCCGTGGAGCCAGGCCGAGCGGTCCAGCCAACATTGCCCCCCTCTCCTGCCCATGTCCCCAGGGCTGGGCACCAGGACTCACCCTGGGCCAAGCCTCCCGAGATGGAGGCAGTACTGTGCTAAGTCGCTTCAGTCGTGTCTGACTCTTTGCGACCCCATGGGCTGCAGCCTGCCAGGCTCCTCTGTCCGTGGGATCCCCAGGCGAGAATACCGGACTGGGGTGCCATGTCTCCCTCCAGGGGGTCTTCCCGACCCAGGGGTTGAACCCACGCCTCTTATGTCTCTTGCATTGGCAGGTGGGTTCTTTATCACTAAGCCACCTGGGAAGCCTGAAAGCAGCTCATGGAGTCAGTATCTCAGATTCACCCCAGCTCTACGCAGGGGCAGAGAAGCACCCACAGGGACAGAAAGAGCCAGAAAGGACTCTGAACCGCTCTCCTCTGACTCTCTGAAACAGACAGGCAGGCTTACCCTTGCCATTTGGTCTTCAAAGTCGGTCTAAGCTTCATAGTGTTCATGGGGGGAGCCCTGAGGAGCTGGCAAGCACCCCAGCCTCTCCCTACCAGCTACCAGTGGCACTCAGCATTCCTCCTGCTACTGCCAATGTCTGGGTAAGCGTGGTGTCTCTGGGAAGCCCTATAAAAACGCCCATTGCCTGGAGGGAAGACAGGGCAAGCTGTGAGCAGAGGTCGGTCAGATGAACCTATTTGCAGGACAGGAATAGAGACGCAGACATGCGTGGAGGACATAGGAGGAAGGAAGGAGAGGGTAGACTACTGGGGCGAGTTAAGAGAGTAGCATTGATGTATATACACGACCACGTGTGAAATAGACAGCTAGTGGGAGGCTGCTGTGTAGCGCAGGGAGCTCAGCTCAGTGCTCCGATGACCTAGAGGGGTGGGGTGGGGGGATATGGGAGGGAGGGCCAAGAGGGAGGGGACATAGGTATGCATATAGCTGATCCACTTCATTGTCCAGCAGAAACTAACACAGCGTTTCAAAGCAACTGTACATGCATGCTAAGTTTTTTGCTTTCCTACTGTTTCTTTTCTTCTTTTTCTCTCTTTTTTCTCACCATATTTAAAATTGTCCGTTTTCAAATTAACTTTTCACTTTGGAATGTGTTTTAACTCAGAAAAGTTGCCATGATATGAAAATGAAAGAAGTGAAAGCATTAATCTCTCAGTGTCCAACTCTCTGTGACCCCATGGACTACTGTAGTCTACCAAGCTCCTCTGTCCATGGAATTCTCCAGGCAAGAATACTGGAGTGGGTTGCCATTTCCTTCTCTAGGGCATCTTCTGGATGCAGGGATCGAACCTGGGTCTCCTGCAATGCAGGTGGATTCTTTAACCACCAAGCCACCTGGGAAGCTTCCATGATGTAGCACAGAGGACTCCCATACCCTTCTGGCAGCTTCCCCTATAATATCTGACATAACCTTGGAGCATGTGGCACAACTACGAAATTAACACTGTTACCCTGATATTCGCTGACCTACAGATTCTGGTTAGATTTCACCAATTTTTCCATTAGCATCTCTTGTTGGTTCCAGAGAAGAGTGGAGGGTATACAATCTATGATAACTCATTGCATTGAGTTCATCTTTATATTTAACAATGTTGAACAAAGACTCACTCAATGTAATTCTAGGTATTGCTCCTATAGAACATGTGACACAAAAAATCCACTATTGTGAAAAATGGACCCAGAGAAAGCTAATGATCTTTGGATTAAGTTTTGGTGGAAGGAGATTTATGAGATTAAGGGGAAATCGGGTGAGCATGGTATGCTGGGAGGAAGTATTAGAATCACTGAGAGTGGAAAAGGACTGAACCATCCTAAGGGACCACATAATTAAAGCACAATAGATAACGATTCCCCTGGAAAAAAAAAAGGGTGCAAGGAAAAAGAAGTGCCACAAAGACTGCTCAGAGCAGAGAAGGCTCCATTTTGCAAAGCGAGGAGAGACTCTCCCTCTTTTTTTAAAAACAACTTCTTATTTTATGTTGGAGTATGTTGTGATGATTGTGGTACAGCAAAGAGATTCAGTCATACATATATATGCATGATTCTTTTTCAAATTCTTTTCCCATTTAGGTTATTATAGAGTATTGAGTGACTTTCCCTGTTCTATAACCTTGTTGGTTACCCATTTTTAAAATTGGGGTACAGTTGTGACCATGGGGTCACAAAGAGTCAGATATGACTGAGCAATTGAACTGAATTGAACTAATAGCTGCTTTTGGGCTTCCGTGGTGGTTCAGATGATAAAGCATCTGTCTGCAATTCAGGAGACCTAGGTTCAATCCCTGGGTCAGGAAGATCCCCTGGAGAAGGAAAGGGCAACCCACTCCAGCCAGTATTCTGGCCTGGGGATAGAGGAGCCTGGCGGGCCACAGTCCATGGGGTCACAAAGAGCTGGACATGACTGAGGGACCGACGCACGGATAGTTGCTTTACAAAGTCGTGCTGGTTTTTGCTGTATAATGAAGCGCATCTGCCACACGCGTACCTGTGTCCCCTCCCTCCTGGCCCGCCCCCCCCACACCTCTAGGTCATCACAGAGCAGCAGCCTGACCTCCCTGCGCTATACCGCAGTGTGTGCGAGTCAGCCAGAGAGGATCTCCCTCTTAAATCCTTCTTAGCAAGAGTCTAATTTCCACTCTGACTAATGCTGCTGAGTGATGGCGTTTACCAGGGGAAACGCGAGAGGAGAAAACAGAGATAGGAGTCTATGCGTGGATGTGTCTAGATGCCGCAGAAGAATCACGCCTACTTCAGAGCTGCCAACAAGGCCTCACTCCTATAGTTAGAGGGAGCCTGGTTGCTTTTACACCAAATCTGCGATGTAAACATCCAGACTCCACTTTATCAGAGGCACTGGATAAGGAACCTTTACTTAAAGGCACCACCAGCACGCCTAGCTGAATCACTGAGAAGTTCAGTAAGATTTCTGCTAGAAAATAAGGAACAAGCACTGGATTTAGAGACACGTAAGAGGACATACAGCTTAGGTCTCTCTGCACACCGCTCAAGCAGGCATCCACCTGTCCCCACCACATCAACATTAAAACTGGCATTACTGTGATTTTTTAAGGACCATGAAACGATATCGGAGAAGAGGAGAGAGATCAGGAGATTGAAAAACAAGGAAACATGATACACTGGAAGCAGACTTTCTCCATCTGGCACTGCTCTGCCCCCCGACCCCCACCCTCGAGTCCTCCCCTCACCCCCAACACTCCCAACTGTATCTCTGCCTTTCTCCATATGTAAGTTCCTAATTTGGAGTATTCATTCCTTTTTTTTTTTTTTTTCCCGAGATGGAAGAGTCTACTTAACAATGGGTAAGAAAAGCATGACTCTTACCAGGAGAATGGATGTCACAGTTTTTTCCAAATCAGGGCAGAGAGGTGCCAAGAACACATATCACTGGAGAAATTTAGCAAGCTGTGGAACAAACCTAACCCTTTAGGCTAATGGAAATCACAAGGAAGAAATGTACAGGAGATTTGCATGAAGGTGACTAAAATGAATAAACTCGAACACACCCCACTGGAAAGATCAAAGAGCAGACCCTAGCTTAGCTGAACTGACAATAAGCAAAGCGATGATTAGCTGCTCTGTGATGGCTCCCTGACCCGGTCAACACACCTGAGTGGTCCAGCTGAAGTCAGTAACCACAGTGTCAGGGCGGCTGGGAGACAAGGACCGCCCAACGAGGAGCACGCCCTTCCGGGAAGGCCAGCTAGCAGGAGAATGGGCTGCGTGATTGCAACAAGTCATGTTGTTCCACGTGTTCCTAGACCCCTGATGCGTCACGGGTAATTGTGGAGGTGGAGAAAGCAAGAACAGGCCAGGGATCTGAAAGGTGGGGAAGACTTCAGGAAGGACAAGGGACATAAACTGGCCCTGAAAGGTGGATCCAACTTGAGCATGGGACTGGGGGATGTTAAAAGTTAGTACACCCTTGGGTTTATTCTGCCAAGAGAACTCTGGCATCCTTCCAACTATGGAGGGAGCGACATCAACTTGTAGTAAAGAGTAAGATCTCCACTCTTGGGTCATGGCTCACAAACTAGAGCAAAACCAAGTGGGTGTTTTGTTTGTTCATTCTTAAAACATCCACCGTGGGCTTCCCCAGTGTCTAAGTGGTAAAGAATCTGCTTGCAATACAAGAGGGGCAAGTTCCATCCCTGAGTCAGGAAGATCCCCTGGAGGAGAGCATGGTGACCTACTCCAGTACTCTTGCCTGAAGAACCCCATGGACAGAGGAGCCTGGCAGGCTGCAGTCCATAGGGTGGCAAAGAGTCGGACATGACTGAAGCGACTTAGCATGCACACGTGCAACACCCACAGCAGGCTTTGACCCCAAACCTACTGAGTCAGCATCTTTGGGGGCGGGTGCCAGGGATGTGTGTGTTTGTAATCACCAGGTGATTCTGACTCAATGAGCTATTCCAATGAGCCTACCTCAAAGACAAGAAACTGAGGCCCAGACAAAGGAGGGAATTGGCCCACAGGACCCATAAGAGTGAATTCCTTTGACAGGTGAATTTCCAAGCATTCTCCCCTAGCCCTTCTACCCTAGTGCTGTGCTTGGAAACCCCACTATGGTGGCAAGCAAGTGTGACCCTAACATCTTCTGGGCCAGGTCCTGACTCCCCACTGGGTGCCAGAGGATCTGTATATTGAAGCTTCCATACCTTGCAGTTGCTTCTTGGCTAACAACCCACTCACCTGGAGGAAAAAGAAGCAGCTTCTTGATCCGCCTCTGGAATTGGACGACTTGTCCCTAGAGAGCTGGGGGAGGGTAAAAACAATATTGTAAAGTAATTAGCCTCCAACAAATAAAAATAAATGGAAAAAAAATTGCTGATGTTGCTTTTTTTTTTTTTGGCTTTGCCTTTGACCTCAATCTCAGATGCTGCCCCAGCTGCAGACACACCATCTCTGAGTAAGTAAGCGTGCTCTCTGGCCCCTCAGCCCAAACCTCATTCCTTCCAGACTGTCATCCTGGAGGTTTCCTTGCAAAGGCTTTTAGGCTCTTTTCTCATTTTTAAAAAAGGATGTGAATGAGCATGCAAGTCCTGCTCTGTCTTAGAGAAAACAAATAGGTTCATATTCTTAAATAATCGTGCATCTCCCCACTTCTCTCATAATTTACCGTCTGACCCAACCTCCAGATTTCCTTCCAGATGTCTCTGAATCCCTAAGCCAGACCACTGTCAGGTTCTGTCCTCCTGCAACACTTCCTCCCATGAGGCTTTGCAGCTCCTGCCAGCCCTGCCCAATCTGTTGCCCAACCATCTTCCTCATCTAGCACCCTAGGGGCAGCACTCAGACCAACCCTCAGCTGCTTTTAAACCGCTCTGACCTTTTTGCTAGATGCCCCACCCTCCATTTCAGTCCTCCCTGGGTTTTTCTGTTTCCCAAGAGAGTCTTTTAGCTCTCCTTCCAAAGGCGGGTCCTCCCAGGGTAGGGGTTTCTGGCCATGTGCACACCCTCAGCCCTCCCCGTCCTCTGCACACTGCCCCGACACCCCATCAGCTTTGCTTTGAAGGATGCTCTCTGGCAGGGGACTGAGGCCACTGGCATAAGTGGGGTTTAGGGATTACATGATTTCATTTATTTTTGCCCCTCCTCATTAATACTGAAAAGACTTTCAGTGACTCATTTGTTCACCAAATATTTATGAAGCACCTGCTGTATATCAGGCACTGAACTAAGCTCTGGGATAGCTGAGAGACTACAAAGATGCTGTTCAGTACAAAGGCTTAGAGATTATTTAGCAACCAAATCCAGAGTTGCCCTTCCCTGGTGGTCCAGTGATTAAAACTCTATTTCCACTGCAGGGGGCAAGAGTTCAATTCCTGTTTGGTGAACTAAGATCCCACATGTGCTAGCAAAAAGAAAAAAAAGAAGAAGAAGAAATGGATCAAAGAATCCAAGTGATTCAAAAGTCTTTCCCCCTTCCCCTCCTTTTCTTTTTTTAAATGGATAGGTATCAGGAGACAGCGAAAAACATGTCACAAAATTTGTGTGGGGCCCAGGGACTTGGTTGGGTCATACACAAGGTCTTAGTTACACAGCTTAGTGTGGTCCCATTCATTTAATGACATTTATTAAGGACCTCCTGAGTTTGATGATCTTTCCTCTTCAGATGCCCGCAACCATGACCGTGGAGTTGTGGTTGCTGCTGTGGTTCAGTCACTAGGTCGCTCCAACTCTTTGCAACCCCACAGACTGCAGCACGCCGGGCTTACCTGTCCTTCACTATCTCCCAGAGTTTGCTCATTTCATGTCCATTGAGTCCGCGATGCCATCCAACCACCTCATCCTCTGCTGCCTGCCTTTCTCTTGCCTTTGCTGAACAGGTGCAAAAATGTTCTGGCAATCAGCTGACAACAATATATATATCATTAATGCCACTGAGCTGTACACCTAAAAATGGTTTAGATCTTATGTTTGGTGTTTTTCTAGCAAAATTAAAACAACAACAACAACAAAAAAAAAACCCTGACATCTCTTGCAATATCCTGCCCCTGAGGAAAACTAGCCATTTCCCCACGGACAGTGGTTTCTGGGCAGGACCAGATGAGACCATTGCCCTGCAGGAGAGACTCATGGTGAGGGTGGGGGTAGACCAGGGCCCAAGAATGAGGAGGCATCTTCATCTGTGTTGGGTTGTAGGGACACAGCAAAGGAGGGACAGACAAGCCACAAGTCGTCACACCCCACTTGCTCTGCCAGGCAAAACCCAATGGCAGCCAGGGTGCCCAACATCTGGGCAAATGCTACTCAAGGCTTCTATTTCTCATTTTTCTGGAGCGGGCAGGAATTTTCCATCTCTGCTTTCTCTCCAGAATTCTGACCGTTTCATCAAATGCATAGTTCTTTACAGAGCTCATTCTCTGAACTGATAGAATCATGAGTGAAAAGGGAAAGAAAAAAGCAGCTTTACACTTGGAAAGACAAAAGCACAAAAATGCCTTTAGAACCCAACTGCTAGTGTTGAAGGCCTGATCTGCTCTTTAAACGGGCTTCCCAGGTGGCACAGTGGTAAAGAATCCACCTGCCAAGGCGGGAGACTCGAGTTCCATCCCTGGGTTGGGAGGGTCCCCTGGAGAAGGAAACGGCAACCCACTCCAGCATGCTTGCTTGGAGAAGTCCATGGACAGAGGAGCCTGGCGGGCTCCAGCCCACAGGGTCCATAAAAGAGTCGGACCCGACTGAGTAACTGAGCATGCACGTTCTCTTCAAGTTCACCTGGCCAGGACAGGCAAAATAAATTTGAAATCGTTTTTCACTTCATTTCATCTTGACTGAGTATCTCTGGGCTCATGGGCTGTATAAAATTTGGATTTAATGTCACCTGCTCTCTCCTTGTCCTCTTTTCCTCTCTTCCTTATAGAGGACAAAAAGGGCTCTTGGCAGGGCCAGTTTCATGGGTGTGGGACCCCTGCAGTCTGTCAGCCAAGTTCCAATGCTCAGTAGAGCTCTGTGGTTGGTTTAATGTTCTGCTGTCACCCTCTAGAAGTCCCTAATGATTTTTAAGTGAGACATCCCTAATGATTTTTAAATGAGGGAGCCCATATTTTCATTTTGCACTGGACCCTGCAAATTAAGTAGCCAGTCCTTCTCTTGATGAAAAACTCTTTGAGGTGGTTTTCACAGTTTCTCATACCCCAGACAAGCAACTTATCACAGTGTCCCCACTTCCATCAGAGTTCCTTCTTGGCCATGACAGTAGAAGAAAAGGTAATTTTTTAGGTCCGAAACCAAGAAAAGGGGCTTCTTAGGTGGCTCAGCAGTAAAGAATCCGCCTGCCAATGCAGGAGACACGGGTTCCATCCCTGGGTTAGGAAGATCCCCTGGAGGAGGAAACAGCAACCTGGTCCAATATTCTTGCCTGGAAAATCCCATGGACAGAGGAGCCTGGTGGGCTACAGTCCACGGGGCTGAAAAAAGAGTTGGACACGACTAAACAGCAACAACAAAACCAAGACGAGGGCTTTTCTCCCTGTTAAAAATTACGCTCCATCTTAAAGTGGCAACATAAGTCCTAAGTAGGGGGTATAGAACTTTGGTTTGATATTCTAAAATGATTTGACTTTAAAGAAAAGAAAATTTCCTTGTGGGTCCCACATATACTAAAGTAATAGAAGACTAACTTAAGAAAAACATATTCACTCCTTAAGCTCAAAGATTTTGGCTCCCATGGAACACATGCAAGCATTTCTGTTAATATTGAGCAAAATACAACTCCCACTCTTAAGGTCCTAACTTATTCATGAAAAACAATCATTGCAAGTTACACTGAACATTGTAATTAACCAACCAATATATACCAAGAGCTTTCTACCCCGCCACCCCCAGCCCACGATCTTTTTCCTAGTTAAAATAGGAGTTAAAATATATAAAAATAAATATTTAAATGGGATCAAAACTATTTCTGTGAAAATGGCATTTGCTGTGTTTCTTTAAGGGGTGTGGGATCTAAATCAATTCTAATATATGTCGAATATATTCATTACCGTGCCCTGAAAGCGAATTCCCATTTTGTGGTTCTCAGCGGAGACTGACAGAGCCTTGTTTGTGACAGCCCCGGGCATAAGCAATCATTGTGCAGCTTAATTAGATATTCCCTGTGCTAGTGTGAGGGACATATGTCTATTCACTGTGACAAACTCTGAGAGTGGCGGGCGCTTTCAGGCTCCTGCTATATGCAGATAAAGGCAGCACAAGTGTCAGCTCTCCCAAGGACCCGCCGGCCCAGCCGGCCCCTGCACGCCCGGCCCGCATTCACCGATTGGTTCCAGTTTATTAACAGCCTATGAACTTCTCATCGGCTCCCGGACCGGTCAGGACTGTCACCTGCAACTGCCAGGCCCAGAGCCGCCTCTCTGCTCCTGGGAAACTGGGCGGGTCCGGGTGTGCCGTGCCAGACGCACCGTGGTTTTCCACACAATGAACGATGTGCAAAGGTCATTCATTTTTCACGTCAAACGTGAAAAAGCAGATCCACCAGGAGGCAGTTCCAGCTGCAAAGGCCACCCCATGGGGAACCAGCAAGTCTGAGCTCACCTAGACTTGGCGAATTTTAAAGCAACTTAAGTCCCTACATTGAATTAAAAAGCAGAGACATTGCTTTGCTGACAAAGGTCCATCTAGTCAAAGCTATGACTTCTCCAGTGAGAGTTCAACCGTAAATGAGGCTGAGTGCTGAAGAACTGACGCTTTTGAACTGTGGTGTTGGAGAAGGCTCTTGAGAGTCTCTTGGACTGCAATGAGATCCAACCAGTCCATCCTAAAGGAAATCAATCCTGAATATTCATTGGAAGGATTGATGCTGAAGCTGAAACTCCAATACTCTGGCCACCTGATGCAAAGAGCTGACTCATTTGAAAAGACCCTGATGCTGGGAAAGGTTGAAGGCAAGAGGAGAAGGGGACAACAGAGGATGAGATGGTTGGATGGCATCATTGACTCAGTGGGCATGAGTTTGAGCAGGCTCTGGGTGATGGTGATGGACAGGGATGCCAGTAGGACACTACTGAATGACTAAACAACAACCATGTTTAAATATATCATTACAAAATTGGACTTAGAGATGATCATACTAAGTGAAGAAAGTCAGGCTGAGAGAGACAAATAGGACATGCTATCACTTAGATGTGGAGTCTAAAAAACAATGCAAATGAACTTATTTATAAAATGGAAATAGACTCACTGATATAGAAAACAAACTTAAGGTTAGCAAAGGGGAAAAGAGGGTGAGGAATAAATTCGGAGTACTGGATTCATAGATACACAGTGCTGCTGCTGCTAAGTCGCTTCAGTCGTGTCTGACTCTGTGCGACCCCATAGACGGCAGCCCACCAGGCTCCCCCGTCCCTGGGATTCTCCAGGCAAGAACACTGGAGTGGGTTGCCATTTCCTTCCCCAATGCATGAAAGTGAAAAGTGAAAGTGAAGTCACTCAGTCATGTCCGACTCTTCAAGACCCCATGGACTGCAGCCTACCAGGCTCCTCCGTCCATGGGATTTTCCAGGCAAGAGTACTGGAGTGGGTTGCCATTGCCTTCTCCAAGATACACACTGCTATATATGAAATAGATAAGCAATAAGGATTTACTATATATCAAAGGGAACCATGTTCAATAGCTTATAATAATCTGTAATGGAAAAGAATATCTATATCCTGAATGTATTATATATGTAAATGAATCAATTTTCTGTACACCTGATTTACATAATACTGTAAATTAACTATGGTTCAAAAAAAGAAGAAAAGGTGATATATATACATATATCACTTCAAAGAGGAAAAATATATATATATATCCCTTCAAATTAACATGGATGGGGGCAGTACCACGTGGAGGAAAGTCAGCCCGTGTCTCACCTTCTCTTTGGAAGTTAGAAAATGGCAATGAGGGACAGAAGCCGGAACGTCCCTGGGTCCCCATGGTATTTGTCTCCTGTATCCATCATGTGGATGGATAGGGGGCCCTTACTGCCTTCTCAGAACCAAATCCAGTTTCTGTCAGCGGGAAAGCCATCTTACCCTGCACATCAGCTTCCCAGGGCTGCCACAGCAAAGCCCCAGAAACTGCGTGGCTTAAACTATGCAGAGAGATTTACTTCCTCACAGACCTGGAGGCTGGAGGTCTGAGACCAAGGAGTCCACCAGGCTGGTTCCTTCTGAGGCTGTGTGGGAGCATCTGATTGGAGATGGTCGTCTCCTCCCTGTATCTTCACATCGTCTTCCCTCTATGTCTGTCTATCTCTGAGTCCACCTTTCTGTGAGGACACCGTCACATAGAATTGGGCCCATTGTAATGACCCTATTTCAACATGATTAGCTCTGTAAAATGCTTAAGAATCTGCTTGCAATGCAGGAGACCTGGGTTCCATCCCTGGGTGGAAGATCCCTTGGAGAAGGGAAGGGCAACCCACTCTAGTATCTTGCCTGGAGAATTCCATGGACAGAGAAGCCTGGTGGGCTACAGTCCATGGGGTCACAAAAGTCAGACACGACTGAGTGAAACAGTGACAGACCTCTGTAAAGACCCTGTCTCCAGATAAAGTCACATTCTGAGGTACTGGGGGTTAGGACTTCCGTTTATCTTTTTTTGGCAGATGCAATTCAATCATAACACACAGTTTAAGGGACATAACAATAAAGCACCATTTCCTCCAACACCCACTTCCAGAATGATGAGATACTGGAGTTTGTGGACACCATGAAAATACAAAACTCTGATTTCCCTTCAGTTGTCAAAGAATAGCCACAATGGAGCCACAATGGAGAGCTGACCAGGTAGGTGCCTGGCCAGGTATCCTTAGAGACTGCTAGTGTGATTGTGAAATAAATCAGTGTCCAACAGAAAAGGGCACCCTCTGTTTTTGTTCCCTACTCTTCCATAGGGGCCAAAGTGGTGGAACCTGACATGTTCTCTAAGAACATGGCAATTCTATTGTGGAGTCAGAACTTGAAAAGTCCTAATGAAGGAGTTGAACCCCTATGTGAGTGGGTCCCAGAGATGTGATGGCCAAAGGTGACCCAGCCAGTGGTGGTAGAACGAAGTCTGCAACCCGGGGCCTCAAAGGCCAGCCCAGTCCACTAGTGAGGGGACAGGGTGGAGGGGCATCACCTCCTCCGATGGCCCCACAGAGCAGCGGCAACGCGGCTTCATGCCAGCCTGTGAGGGCCAGTCTTCAGTTGAGCCCCCTGGAGGCTGGGGAGCACCTTCCTGGTCAACTTTGGCAGGACGATGCCCCTCTTTGGGGAGAGGGTCTCGGGGAGTCTAGGAGTCCAGTCTGGATCTCTAAAGAAAGGCACATTATCAATGAGCAACAGGCCAAGGCTTCCAAAAACTAGACAGCTGCAGAATTAAGGTGCCAGGAGAGAGAGAACGCCTCCATCAGCTGAGAGTTGATGCTCTAGCTCCAAGTTTCTGCTGTTTTATGACTGTTTAGTCACTAAGTCATGTCTGACTCTCTTGCGACCTCGTGGACGGTAGCCCGCCAGGCTCCTCTGTCCATGCAATTTCCCAGGCAAGGATACTGGAATGGGTTGCCATTTCCTTCTCCAGAGGATCTTCCCGACCCAGGGATTGAATCCATATCTTCTGCATTGCAGATGGATTCTTTACCACTGAGCCACCTGGGAAGCCAAGTTAATACCATGGGGAATAGCTGAGTTCTTAGAGTCAGGTATATCCTGGTTCAAATCCCAGCACCATCTATGTGTTGTATACCTGGCACCCACTCCTTAACTTTAATTTCTTCTGGAAAATTCCTACCTCTCCAAGTCACCATAAAGATCAACATTGATCATGCATATCCTGGATAACAAACCAACACAGAACTGACCTTGAAAAGGGTTCTTCTCATTTAGTTAGTGCTCTTGGACAGAAACAGAGTGGTTGCAAGATGGATTCAGGGATAGGACATTGATTTTATTTATTTATTTTTTAAATTTTTTATTGCTTCATTTATTTTTATTAGTTGGAGGCTAATTACTTTACAATATTGTAGTGGTTTTTGCCATACATTGACATGAATCAGCCATGGATTTACATGTGTTCCCCATCCCGATCCCCCCTCCCGCCTTCCTCCCCATCCCATCCCTCTGGGTTTTCCCAGTGCACCAGCCCTGATTTTAACAGAAATTAGAATACAACTTTATTTTCATCTTATCCAGAATTCTTTCAGAGCGAGAGAGCTGTGTGGAAGATATGTCTTCCTTCTCCAAGGTATCACTTTATTCCTCTCCTATAGGTTATAAGTCAGAATTTGTCAGCAAGAAAAATTTAAGAAGCCAGCTATAGTGACTCCAGTCAGCTCCTCAGCTTCATCAATCATCAAGAGCCGCTCTCCTAGGTCAGAGGAAAACAGATGGAATGTCAAGACAAGAGCCTATTTCTACTGAGAAGTTTCTGGCAAGCTAAATCATCACTGTTGCTCAGTCGCTCAGTCATGTCTGACTCTTTGAGACCCCATGGACTGCAGCACACCAGGTTTCCCTGTCCTTCACCATCTCCTGGAGCTTGCCCAAACTCATGTCCACTGAGTCAGTGATGCCATCCAACCATCCTGGTCATCTTCTCCTCCTGCCTTCAATCTTTCCCAGCATCAGGGTCTTTTCCAAACCATTAGCCTAAAGGAAAGCCCAGTGTGTCATGAGGATCTGGTGTCGCATTTCAGTGAACTTCTTTCAAGGGGGCAGGTCCCACTGAATGTTTCGGTTTCCGTTTCCCATAATTGTTACCTCCATGAGGTCAGCAGAGTGGGTTACCATCGCTTCAATATGGCAGGGGAAGAAATCAAGGCTGACTGGGTCAGGAGAGTCTCAGGATTACAGGACAAAGCCAGGGTCAAGACCAAGAATGGTCTTCTCCACTGTTCTAGACAAAGCAAGGCATCCCACTCCAGTGTTCTTGCCTGGAGAAGCCCATGGACAGAGGAGCCTGGCAGGCTACAGTCCATGGAGTCGCAGAGAATTGGACATAACTGAAGCAACTTAGCATACATGCACTGTTCTAGATGGTTCCAGACTGTTCAACACTATTCCACACAGTTCTACAGTGTTACACACTGTCTGATTGTATCTTGGGACCCAAAGCAGGGAAACTTGAATGACTTGCTATTTTCAAGCATACTCCAAAAGTCTGAGAGATTGGTTGAGCCATTTCATCTTTGCTGTTAATGAGGGTGACCTCCCTCTGACCATTTTCAACCTCATTAACGTCTCTGGATCTCTTAAACACAAGAAAGCTGGGTGGTCCCCTGCATGAGGTTATTACAGAGTTACCTGAAGGTCCTCCATCTACTCATCTCCCAAATAATAACTCCCCAGCTTCTTATTTCCTCATTTGTTTCAAATAGCTATAGAGCCGAATGCAAATGTTTATAGAAAAAAAAACACAAGGAGCCTCATCTGTCATTAATGTCCTTCTGTGTGAGTGAGCTGATTAGAGATGTGTAAGGGAGAAAGGTCCCAAAGAGGTCACAGTGCAGCCCCTCATTTCCCAGATGGAAAAACGGAGGCCCAGAGCGGCCGTGGGCAGGATGGAGCCGGGGACAGTCTCTTCACTTTGACTTTGGTGCCATTTCCAGGAAATGGGGTTCCTCCCGGGCCTCTTTCTATGAACAGGCCCAGGATACAGAGTCCCAGGACAGCTGTGTCCCCAAGGCTGGCAGAGTGAGTCTGCCTGTGCGCAGGACCAGCTGGGAGCAAGTCACTTCTCTGCCTCAGTTTCCCCACCTGAGAAAGAAGGAAATATAACAACACCACCGACCAGGACTGCCCTGGAGGTCCAGCGGTGAAGACTTCACACTTCCAAAGCAGGGGGCGCAGGCTCAATCCCTGGTCGGGGAACCAAGATCCCACATCCTGCACGGCATGGCCAAAAAAAGTAAAAATTAAAGAGCCAAAAACAAACCAAAAATATTCACTGACCTCATAGGGCTTTGGGATGAAATGAGGCTGTCTGAGTCAAAAGCTCGGAACAGAGCCTGGCGGGCCATAACCACCCAGCAGACACGTTCAATCGCGCCCTCCACCCACCCACCTGACTCCGAGTTTTCACCTACATTAAATGATATTCTCAGACACTTGGTTTCCCCAAAATAATTCACAGCAAAAAGGGGAAGATTTTCTTCTTCCAGCTGATCCCTCCCCATCCATTCATGTCTGGGCAGTGGCCGCCATTACCCCCAGAGGTCCTGGCCACCCTGGGGGTCTGGACCTGTTCCCCTGGGAAAGCGATGGTCCTGGCGGCTCTGGGAAAAGGGGCTGTTCTGTGGGCCATCGGCAGCCAGATACGTCTGTGAAGATGGTGCTGTCCTTGGTTTCCTGAACAGCTCGCAGTCTGGCCAGCGGCCGTCTCCAGCCCTCTCCCCAGCTCCCTGTCACAGCCCCTGCCCCTTTCCCTTTAAGGAGGTAGATGTGCCTCCCACCCCCAATTTGAAGCAATTGGAGATTCATTCCCTGAGGACTGAAACTGCAAGACAAAAATAGCAGGACAATTAAGGGAGATGGCTGGGCCCCGCCCAGACCACAGATTTCTCTTTATCGGAGTCTGGAGACCTCCCTGACCATACGTGTGCAGAAAGACTCCTTGGAAGTCAAAGGGGAGTGATGCTAAGCTACCCACAGGCCTTTGCGGTAGGATCTAGCTACGCCAAGAGATGCGTGCGCATCCACGGAAGGATCCTGAGATATACCAAATATGGACAGTGACCCAGGCAAATCAAAATGGTTGGCCAAAGGAAAACTGGAAGAGATGTCCATTTTAAGTGATTTTAAACTGCCATGAGGGTACAACTCAGGGACTTGCTCTCTGATTCTGCCCGTGTGTCTATCCACTCATAACCCTTTTCCTCTTAATAAATACTTTACTTTCTTCACTACTTTCCAGCTTTATGGAAATTCTTTTCTGTAAAGCTGAAGGGCCACACTTGTCACTGATCCCTTGTCTAGTGGCTAGGATCTCATGCTTTCGCTGCTGTGACCTGGCCTCAGTCTCTGGCTGGGAACCCAGACTCTGCTCCAAGCCACTGCAGGCCGAGGCTACTGCAGATCAGACAAGGCCACTGGAGATCAACAAGCTCCCAGGTCATTCTCTCCATGAGGGTGCCGCCTTTGGTAATAATCTGTTTCCCCACTGGAAGAACCATCCCTCCCCGAATTTTCCCACCTTTTCAGGTGACCAACTACCACAGGACTCAAGTCTGTGAGTTCCAAATCTGTCCCAGGGATTCTAACAGGGTAAGAAAAGCAAGATGCAAGAAGTGTTATTCGTAGGTCTTTTATTTTGTGACGTAAACAACAGCCCCCATGAATCACAGCACCTTTGGTTCAGCTACACTGGTACACACAGAAGCCTGTTAGAGCTCAGATTATTAGGTAGGGGACAGATTTGATTGTGATAGACAGTAGGTAACTTAGACAAAAGTGAACTGGAGCTCTGTCTACTGTCTTATTGGGGCTTCCTCGATGGCTCAGCAGGTAAAAGAGTCCCCTTGCAATGCACGAGACACAGGAGATGCAGGTTCAGTCCCTGGGTCAGCAAGATCCCCAGGAGAAGGAAATGGCAACCCACTCCAGTATCCTTGCCTGAAAACTCCCATGGACAGAGGAGCCTGCTGGACTATAGTCCAGAGGATCGCAAAGAGTCATCGGACACGACTGAGCGACCAAGCACACAGCACTCCTGTCTTATCGGAACGACCAATGATCATCAGGTGAAATAAACGTTCACAGCGTAGAGGAGCCTGACTGGCCATGTGCACAGCCTGAGATGCTAGCTCCCCTAAAACAGACACAAAACGGAACACTGAGGTCCAGCGCCAGCTTCTCTGAGGGTTCCCATTGCCCTTGGCCCCCAGGCTGGATGGGTGACCCCCCTGCAGCTGCAGCTCTGCCCCTGGGCCACTCTGTCTCCCTCTCCACTGCTGGGAGGGTTCAGCTGCCCAGTCCCTCTCTCTGCACTCAGAACCACGGGCCTTCGAGCCTGGGGCAGGCCCTCCACACTCCTGCGGAGTGAGGGACTGGCATGAGGCTGAGCCCTGGTGGACAAGGCTGGGGAGATGGAGTGTCTTTGCAGAGACAGGCCCTGGGCGCTGAGAGCAGAGACCTGCCTTCCCTTCCCACAGCTCCACCCCCTACAGAGAAGCTAGGAGCAATAGCACAGGCCCCATTTCCTTCCTCTGTCCCAGTGTGGGCCTGCCTGAAGGTACTCACGAGTCTTCTTCCCATCCCCACCCAGCAGTAGAGACCTATTTAAAACATGTAAGCCAGACTACTAGCAAAGAATCTGCCTGCAATGCAGGAGACACGGGTTCAATCCCTGGGTCAGGAAGAGCCCCTGGAGAAGGGAATGGCAGCCCACTCCTGTATTCTTGCCTGGGAAATCCCATGGACAGAGGAGCCTGGTGGGCTACAGTTCATGGATTTGCAAAGAGTCGGACACCACAGATCGACTAAGCAAGCAGAAAAGCAAGCTGGACTTACATTTGAAGCCCAAGGACCGCAGGAGGAGAAGAGAAAATAGAGTCAATCACATACAGCTCGGGTTCCATGACATGGTGCCATCCCGGCGGCCCTGGCAGTGAAGGCCACCTTTCTTTCTCCTTCCAGGAGCCCCTTCCACCCACTAAGATCCCTCAACACCTAAGGGAATAGGGGAGGTCGGCTGTCCTGCCGGCCTGTCCAAAGAGGCTTCTGGGTCCTAGCGTCCGGCCCAGGAGGCCACTTCCCCAGATGACCGAGAATGGGCGGGTAAAGGCTTAAGCGGGGAATCCCGCCAGGGTTGTGGTCCTGCCCTCTGGTTTCCACAAGACAAGCACAACAGAATATGACAGAAGGAGCCCAACGATGACCTAGAAAAGTTTAATCAAACTCACGCCGCAGGACTGGACCCCCTTTCCCGGCTGAGTGCAGCTGAGAGGCTGATTTTGTTGTTCAGTCGCTCAGTCGTTTCCGACTCTTTGTGACCTCATGGACCGCAGCACGCCAGGCCTCCCTGTCCATCACCAACTCCCGGAGTTTACTCAAACTCATGTCCGTTGAGTCGGTGATGCCATCCAGCCGTCTCATCCTCTGTCGCCCTTCTCCTCTTGAGGGAGCCTGACCCCACTGGGGCAAGAGCCCTGCAAGGCTTCACTGCTTCCCTGAGGGCAGGTGGGGTGGCAGGAGTTTCCAGGCAGCAGAGCTGAGAAAGGAGGAGGCTACGGAAGCAGGCTTTGGGAGCCCACGGGCTGGAGGGAGCAGAGAGGTGGCAGCTAATGTCTGCGGCTGTCTGGGACACGGAGCCTGCAGCCAGCCCCTCTCCCCTCGGCTTGGAAGGCTCCCTCTGCCTTGCCATCCCTGCTCGATCAGAACTTCAGCCTCGCTTAGTCACCTATTACCTCTCTTTCTTCTTTAGCATCAGGTTTTATGAGGAATCACAACGGGCTGAGACATACGAGTACATTCCCCAGCGCATGTGTGCTAAGTCGCTTCAGGCGTGACCCAGTCTGTGTGACCTCAAGGACTGAAGGCCCAGGCTCCTCTGTCCGTGGGATTCTCCAGGCAAGAATACTGGTGTGGGTTGCCGTGCCTTCCTCCAGGGAATCTTCCCCGCCCAGGGATCAAACCCACATTTCTCAGGTCTCCTGCCTCGGCAAGCAGATTTTTTGCCACTAGTACTACCTGGGAAGCCCACATTCCCCAGTATTCCTTTTAAAAACATTATTGTAGAGTGTAATTGATTTCTAGTGTTGTGTTAGCTTCAGGTGTACAACAAAGTGACTCAGCTACACATACGCACGCATACTCATTTTTTTTCAGATTCTTATCTCATACAGATTGTCACAGAATGTTGAGGACAGCTCCCCGTGTGTTGGTTATCTCACGTACATACTGCAGTGGTGTGTGTGTGTGATTCCCCTTTGGTAACCGCAAGTGTGTTTGTAAGTCTCTTTCTGTTTTGTAAATAAGTTCGTTTGTACCACTTTTAGAATCAGACTCAGCACAGGAAGTGCTGGTCTTCTCTGCCTGAGTTCACTTAGTGTGATCACTTCTAGGCCCAGCCGTGGTGCTGCAAGCGGCGTTATTTTGTTCTTTTCTGTGGCTGAGTAATGTTCCACTGTATGCAGGTACTGCGCCTTCTTTACCCATTCCTCTGTTAATGGGCATTTACGCTGTTTCCATGTCTTGGATATGAACTCAGGGGTGCATGTGTCCTCTCAAATTATGGTTTTCTATGGATACATGCCCAGGAGTGGGACTGCTGGATCATACGGTAGTTCTATTTTTAGCTTTTCAAGGATGCTCCATACTGTTCTCCATAGTGGTTGACCAATTTACATCCCCACCAATAGTGTCAGAGGGGTCCCTCCCAGTGTCCCTTGAAGCTAGATTCAGCCATGTGATTAATAAATATTGGCTAATAAGACCAAAGTGAACTATTAAGTGAGGCTTTAGAGAAAATTATGTAAAGGATGCTGGGAGGTATTCTTTTTTTTATCTTCTGTCATTCATTTTTCCTATCACTTGGAATGTAGGCCTAATGGCTGGAGCTCCAGCAGCCATCCTGGAAAGCGAGGTGATCTTGAGGGTGGAAGCCAAATTAAAATAGAGCAAAAAGCTAGAGGACTCACCAGAGCAGCCCTGGCATCACCTATCCTCAGATTTCCTTTACAAGAGAGGAGGAAAAATTATCTTGTTTCAGCTACTGTTATCTTGTCTTTTCTATTTTATGCAGGTGACCCTAATATTGATACACCTAGCCAAATCCACATACCCTGGCAAAAGGAGATGCATGTGGTCACACTGCATGTGGTCAGAGGTGGGGCAAGCCCCTGGAAACATATTTCCTAGTTAGGAAATGCAGATAAGAGTTATGCACCAATAAGGGTTGGGGCTGTTTCAATTATATATTGGGGTAGAAAAACTACCTCCAAATGTAGTGGCTTGAAACCACCCTTTTATTATTTCTCAAGATCCTGAAAGTCAAAGTTGCTCAGTCACGTCTGACTCTTTATGACCCCATGGATTATACAGTCCATGGAATTCTCCAGGCCAGAATACTGGCGTGGGTAGCTGTTCCCTTCTTCAGGGGACCTTCCCAACCCCGGGATCGAACTCAGGTCTCCCGCATTGCAGGCGGATTCTTTACCAGCTGAGCCACCAGGGAAGCCCCAAGATCTTGAGGATTAGCCATTTGTTCTCAGCCACCCAGGAGCGCTGGCAATGGACACACACTGATGCCACTATCCAAGCAAGGAAGGAAAATGCTCCCCGGGGCAAAAGTGAACAAAAGCAGCTTGCAGCATGAAAGCAATTGCGCAATCCTGCTAACAGCCCAGGAGGAAGTCCAAAAGGAGAAATGGGAGGCTGTCTGGTGTCCCCCTCTCAGTGGGACTTACACAGGGCCAGCAGAGGAGAAGGGAAGGTTTGGCTGCTTTCACTGCAGGCTGGAGTTGACCTCCCACACAACTTGGCAATCCAATGCTAATCGGAGGCTGGCGGCAGATGGGCGCTGGCTGTCTGAGGCTGTGCAGTAACCCAGGAAACTGGGAAGAGGGAGAATAGGGGTCAGTTACCAAATCCACTGGGGCTTCCCAGATGGTGCTAATGGTAAAGAAACTGCCTGCCCATGCAGGAGATGCAGGAGACGCTGGTTCCATCCCTGGGTCAGGAATACCCCCTGGAAGAGGGCATGGCAATCCACTCCAGCATTCTTGCCCGGATGATCCCACGGACAGAGGAGCCTGGTGGGCTACAGTCCATGGGGTCACAAAGAGTCAGACATGACTGAAGCGACTTAGCACACACGCACCAAATCCACTGTGGATATTAAGTTCCCTAAAGTCACAAAAGTATTTTAAGTCTCTAATTTAGGCAACAAAACAGTCTGAAGGTGATAAAGGAACATGATGGCTGGATCCACTTATTCATTCATTCAACAAGTACTTATCCAGGAGTTTATATGTTCCAGGCACCATCCTAGGCTTCAAGAACAAAAGTATGTATAATATAGTTTGGAATAGGAAGGGCTTCCCAGGTGGCACAGTGGTAAAGCATCTGCCTGCCAATGTGGAGACGCAGGTTCCATCCCTGGGTTGGGAAGATCTCCTGGAGTAGGAGACGGCAACCTATGTCAGTAATTTTGCCTGGAAAAATCCCACGAACAGAGGAGCCTGGCGGTCTATAGTCCAGGGGGTCACAAAGAGGCAGACACGACGGAGCATGCATGCACGTTGGAATAAGAAAGAAAACAAAGCTTAAGGGCAAAGGCGTGATGGTCACCACATGTTTCCAGGGTCAGGGAAGGGAGCGGGGATAAGATGATGGGAGAAGAAATCGGCAGAGGGTGAACACCCAGAGGCTCTGCCAGGAAGGGGCTGCAGGAGAGGAGACCCAGGGAACAGTGGAGCCGAGGCGGGGACGGGGCTGGATGTCGCAGAAATGTCCACAGCGCCTGCAGGCAGGGATGCCGGTCGTGCAGGAGAGGCAGGACCAGGGGTCAAGAGGCAGGCCTCTGTCTCCCGGGGGCCCTCCGGCACAGGCGCCAGACTCCGAAAGTGGCAGTTGGTTCCCCAAACACCAAAAATGCAAGGGCAGAATTGAGTGGAGCCATTAGGCCCTTGGATTCCATCCTAAGTGTGTTGGAAAGCCACCACAAGCTTTTGAGTGGGAAGGACCGACCTGACCTGCTTACATTCTCCTCACCGGGGTCACATGACATGTCGGATCTTAACTCCCCGGGGATCGAACCTGCACCCCCTGCGTCAGCAGCACCTGCCAGGCTCCTCTGTCCATGGGACTCTCCAGGCAAGAGCACTGGAGTGAGTTACCATGCCGTTCTCCAGGGGATCCTGACCCAGGGATCAAACCCACATCTCTTATGTGTCCTGCACTGGCAGTGGGTTCTCTCTTGTTAGTGCAATAAAATAAACAATTTTATTCCCTGGAAGTCCTTTGGGGACTGTGCCTAGAAAATACAGAGTGATCATTGGCAAAGATACACTCAGGTGAAAAGTGTATCAGAAGAGGGTGAATTCTGTTACCGGGATGGCAGGGGCGGTGGCGGGGGGGTGGGTTTGGGCAAACGTGTAGGGCCTGGGGCTGGCTTTGTGCTGAGTGACTGTGTGTGATGAGGCGAGGAGCCAGAAAGGGGGACAGGAAAGAAAAGGAACAAAAATTAAAACTGGTAGTAGATGTTGGCCGCACAGCCTAAGGGATAACGTGTTCCTTCGGGGTCATTTGTTTGGGCTTTTTTGGTAGCTTAGGTGGTAAAGAATCCGCTTGTAGAGTGGAAGATCTGGGTTTGATCCCTGGGTTGGGAAGATCCCCTGCAGAAGGGGATGGCAACCCACTCCAGCTGTCTTACCTGGAGAATCCCCATGGATGGAGGAGCCTCGTGGGCTGCAGTCCATGGGGTCGCAAAGAGTTGGACATGACTGAGCGACTGAGCACACAGTAGATGTTACTGAGAAGTGGTTGGTGGACAGTCTGGGCTACGTACGATTGAGGGCGATGTGTGCGGTGCCAACTCAGAGGCCATGAGGCCATGCTAGTGTGGTGGCCTGAAAGCAGGAGACCCGGAGGGGGTGACCGAGAACAGTTGCACCCCAGAGGGCACGCTGAGGCCTCTAGAGCAGCAGCAAACCCCTCTGCGCCCTCTCTGTGACTCTGGCTCAGAGCAAGCGGACCAGCAGTGGAGGAGACCAGGAAGAAGCCGGCAGGGGCAGGGGGAGCAGCCTTCTGCCTTGGGCCACGCCGGGCACAGGAGACGGAACGAAGCTCCTGTCTTGATCTACGCTGATCCCCACAACACTGCTTGCCTGGTCCCTGCTCCTCTCAGCACCCCAGGATTTTACACCTGACGACTGCTAGCTGCCTCACTTCTTCCCTGGGACAAAGGGCCCAGGAATCCAGCTTTATGGATGAGCGGGCAAGAACCTGAAAATGCAGGCTAGTGAGCCCATGTTTTACGAAAGCAAGTGAAACCTTGCCCTAATCGCCCTCCATCGCTTTAAATGGATCCACCGTTAAAATCGGGAAGAATCAAGCGAGCTAATAAATGGCCTCGCTGCTCTCCCCGGGTCTTATTAATGCAATATAATACTTCCTGTCTCCTCATTTGGACTCAAGCAGCTGCCATGTGCCAGGGAAATAAGGGTCATAAAAAGGGATGAAGGAGCATGAAATTGGCCCTGACCTCAGCCTCCAGGCAATGTGGGAAGCAGTGCCAGTTGCCACAGCTGCACACCCTTCCTTCCCCCAAGTCCACCCAGGGGAGATTCTAGAACATTCTGGCATTCCAGCGACCGGGAGCCTGGATGGGGTCCCATCCTGGTGACTAAGAACTCATCATTCCACACGCTTCCTGGAAGGCTTTTCCCAGGAAGAACTGCTGGTCTCCTGGTCTCCACCCTGTCCGCATGCTAACGTGTACGCACATCGAGGCAAGACTCACCACGTGAAAGAAGTGGAATCCCTCCCTGTCTGTCTTGGTCTGGATTCTGCACCCAAGTGAGACTAAACGGGCCTCTGCTCTCTGGGCCTTGGTTTCCTTTTGCATTTCCTGCAAAATGGGCAGCTGCCTTCTCAACCTCACAGGAATACCGTAAGGCTCACAGGAGATGACGGATGTGAAAACGGTTAGCAAAAAAATAAGGGCAAGGGCGTCCCTCGTGGTCCAGTAGTTAAGAATCCGCCTTGCAATACAGGGGACACGTGTTCAATCCCTGGTGTGGGAAGATCCCACATCAGTTCAGTTCAGTCACTCAGTTGTGTTTGACTCTCTGCGACCCATGGACTGCAGCACACCAGGCCTCCCTGTCCATCACCAACTCCCAGAGCTTACTCAGACTCATGTCTGTTGAGTTGGTGATGCCATCTAACCATCTCATCCTCTGTTGTCCCCTTCTCCTCCTGCCCTCAATCGTTCTTAGCATCAGGGTCTTTCCCAATGAGTCCCACATGTTGCGGGGCAAACAGGCCCATGGACCACAACAAGAGAAGCATCACAGTGAGAAGCCTGCCCACCGCAACCAGAGAGCCACTCCCACTTGCTGCAACTACAGAAAGCCCATGCGCAGCCAAAGCATTTTTTAAAATAAATTAAATTAAAAAAAAAAAAAAAGAGCAAGAGGGTCCATGGGCAGGTTGCACAGCCATCCCTTCCCGGTGGTGAGAACCGGCCAGGCGGCCACCCTGGCAGGACGTCTGCCCGCACACCCTCAGCTTCAGCAGCTCAGAGCTCACTCTGTCCCCTCCACCACGCCCTGTGGGGCAACCCTGGGTTGTGACATCTCTGAAAACCTGTTTTGGACTAGCTTGACAGGCCAGAGGAAGGCAGCGTGCGGCGTGTCAATGCGTCCACGAGCTGCTTTTGAAGACGGAAGACGGCAGAGAGAGGGTGTGTATCACCACGGCTGTGGCCGGCGGTTGTCCCTCTCTGCTCCCCTTTCCCCCTTGCCCCGCCACCCTCCCGGCTTGTCCTTCCATCCTGTTCCCATTCTCCATTCCTGCCCCTAGGGCCGGTCCCCGCCCTCCTGTCCCCTTCTCAACCACCGGTCCTTCAGGTGCTCCTGCTTACCAAACTCTCCTCCAAGAGACCTCAACCGTGAGCTCCCTCTTCGGAACTCTTAACGCCCCGGGCCCCCTCCAAGCCGTGATTCTCAGACCCACACCGTCCCCACCACCTGTGCGCTGACTGCAGGAGGCATCTCAGCATCTCGGCGCCGCGGCTCCCTGCCCCAGACTCTGTAAGTTAAGTTAGCTGCTCAGTCGTGTCCGACTCTTGTGACCCATGGACTGTAGCCCGCTAGGCTCCTCCGTTCATGAATTTTTCCAGGCAAGAATGCCAGAGTGGGTTGCCATTTCCTTCTCCAGGGGAATCTTCCTGACTCAGGGATTGAACCCAGGCCTCCAGCACTGCAGGCAGATTCTTTACCATCTGAGCCACCAGGGAAGCCCAGAATTCTGATGCGCCATGTGCTCTGGTCCATAGCAGCTCCGATTCCCTCCCAGCTCAGCCATACCCCAGTCAGGGGTTCAGATGTGTCTGCCCCGCACCCTCAAGTAGATTAGAACTTACTGGAAGGCAGGGAGCACACTCATTCATTTATTAAGCACCTAATAGGGAGGGGTCAGCCCTGCTCAAGGCGCCAGGTACAGAGCAGAACACCACTCCTGTGGAGCCTCCGAACTAGAGGGGGAGCAAACAGACACATGTACATATGTGGGCAAGGACTTCCCTGGTGGTCCAGTGGTTAAGAATCTGCCTGCCAATGCAGAGGACACGGGTTTAATCCCTGATCCAGGAAGATCCCACTTGCTGAGGGTCAACCAAGCCTGCCAGGCCCAGCTACTGAGGCCGTGTACCTAGAGCCCATGCTCTGCAACAAAAGAAGCCACTGCAATGAGAAGCCCTTGCATTGCAACTTGAGACTAGCCCCTGCTTGCCACAACTCGAGAAAGCTCGCATGCGGCAATGAAGACCCAGAGCGACCAAAAATAAATAAATAATAAAAACTCCATATCTCTGGTGCAGAGAAAGCATGAACTTAAAGCAACACAACTGGAACACCACCTCAGTTTGAATGAAAACCATAAAGTAAGTCTTTCCGTGGTGCCTGGCATATGGCGGAAACTCGATAATATTAGCTACTGTTATCATTTTGCCTGTTGCATGCTAAGTTGCTTCATTTGTGTCTGACTGTTTGCAATGCCATGGACTGTAGCCCACCAGGCTTCTCTGTCCATGGGATTCTCCAGGCAGGAATGCTGGAGTGGGTTGCCATGTCCTCCTCCAGGGGATCTTGCTGACCCAGGAATCAAACACGCGTCTCTTATGTCTGCTGCATTGGCAGATGGATTTTTTACCACTAGCACCACCTGGGAAGCCCCTGTTACGATTTTACTAAGCAGCTACTATGTGCCAGACTCTGGGCAAGGCACCTTCCTCATATTTTCTCCTAACCTTATAACAGCCCTAGGAGACAAACACTGTTATTCCCATTTTACTGATGAGGACACAGGCTCAAATAAGTCCTGCTGAGGCTACAGGCTAGCTGCTATCCACCAGCCAGGCATCAGGACACTGTCACACATAAACAGGCTGAGGCTTTGAGCAGAAAAGCCTTAGAATATTTCAGCGGAGGAGATTTGCATGCTCAACGCGGATGTCTTCACCGGAGTAAATATTTCCAGGTCAGAGCGCCTTCGGGAGAGGAAGGAGGTGGCCCCCCAGCTCCGGTCTCCTTAACTGCACCCTGGGAAGTCTGCACACTGCCTTTCTTTCTCCCCTCCTGGTGGTCTAATCTGGAGTCAGATCCAGCCGCTGGCTCTTGCAGATGGGGAAGGACTGCCAGCCAACGGGAAAACAACAGGTGAGCCTCCAAACAGTCCCCTTCTGTGCCTTGGACAGGGTGTCTGCCCGGCGACCGTAGGGCCCCGCTGACTTCTAGAACCTTCTGTCTCTGCAGGTGTTTTAGGAACTTGGCCTCAGCGCTTCAGTGACCCATATTTTATTACCTTTCAGGTTTCTATAATTCATCATTCAGTCCCTTCTGAAAACCTAGAATGAAAGTTTAGCAGCTCAGAGCCCTGGCCTCTCTCCATTCTCTCCCCAAACACATCAGCTTGTTTGTTCCCTTTCATCCGGGCTCTTCCTGTCGCATTCTGCCCGTTCAATGGGGAAAGAGTGAAACCGGATGGCTGGACCCAGTGCAGGGAAATGACTTCAGAGCCACCTTTGTTTTTCTCATTCCTTTGAGCACACTTGGCCCCCGCGTCTCTATGAAAGGGCTTGTTTGAACCATTTGGAACATCTCGCGAGCGGGAGATGCTGTGGCCAGAATCGCTCACATCTTTTCAGGCTGCCTGAGACTGGGTGAAACTGCCAAATTTTTGCAACAAAACTAACCATGACATTGGACATTGTGTTATAAATTAGCCACAGCCTTCCAAGCAAATTGTCTCTTTTCATTGTGTCAGTGTAAGCCTTTGGAACATTTGGCTCCAGCTACTGACTTTGGGGAGACTCAGAGAATATTTTTGTTTGGCCCCAAACCAGCCCTTCAGACACCAAGCTGCATGGGCTAATATATGTATCTTAGTTGACAGCTCTTCTTGCCACACTTACTCAGAAGATTCCTGTTGGTTATATTCCATTTCTCTGCCTAAACTTCGGTTAATGGGCTTCTCAGTTTTGATGTAGCAGGAACCATCTCCTTTGAAACAAAAAGATGTACTTCTCTTTTCCTAGGCTTTTCACAATGATTATTGAAAGTTTCTTTGAAGGAAGAGTTCTTTTCAGAACTCCAGGGAGAGTTATTAAAATGTGTTATTATGTTGCTCTAGGTGACATATAGAATTTCAGCATTCACTACTCACAGAAGCAATGAAAATTTCTATTTCTGTTAAATCACCCTGTGTTTTTTTTAAAAAAAGAAAACATCTACCCACCCACTTGAGCTCTGTCACCAACAGCCAGATCAAGTGTTTGCTATTAAAAGGAAATCTGAAAAAAAAAAATGCTCAGATGCTATCTCATTTCTTTTCTTTTCGTTTAACTTTTCCCACAGAGAAGACAGCGGGGGACAAATTTGGACTTAAAAATAATTTTGAAGTAGCAAACTTTATTAAAATCGAGTTCATTTATCAAAAATAAAATAGAATAAACCTTCTTACAGTATGTGTAAAACACACCCGTTACATTTGATGATCCATTTTTATTGGAGTATGGGTGACTTATAACATTATGTTACTTCCTGCTGTACAGCGAAGTGATTCAGCTATAGATCTCCGATGTTTGAACCACAGCAGAGACCCCGCACTGTCGCCTGCACCCCTCCTCCCTGGGAGGGGGACACTTGTGACCGTCACGGGGCGTTCAAGAACATCGTATGTGACCAGTGACACTGTATGGGTTTCCCTGGTGGCTCAGTCGGTAAAGAATCTGCCTGCAATGCAGGAGACCGGGTTGGATCCCTGGGTTGGGAAGACTCCCTGGAGAAGGGAATGGCAACCCGCTCCAGTATTCTGGCCTGGAGAATCCCATGGAGAGGGGAACCTGGCAGGGTACAGTCCATGTAGTTGCAAAGAGTCAGACATGATTGAGCAATTAACACACACACACACACACACACACACGGCACACATTAACAATGTATCGGGTGATAACAACTGGATCAACTTGCACTCCCTTTTGAAAATGAACAAAATGCCTATTCTTTCTTATTTTCCCAGTAGGAATCTTTATTTAATCTGAACTGTTGCTAAGCATGACTTAGAGTCTATCGAGATGGTCCCCAACTGAGAGGTGTTCAAATGTGCCCAGGGATCTCTGCTCCATCAAGAAAATCTGCCAAAGGTAAGCTGCCTCCTCCCTGTCTTCTCTCTCTGCTCCTCTCCTCTGTCCAGAAAGAAGCTTGGTGCCCCCCGTTTCTGCGGCTCCTTCCCTATCTCCTGTGTTCCAGGCAGAGCTCTGCATGGACAGGATGGGGAGGCTGATAACAGGGCAGAGATGTGCTGGTTATGTCTCATATGGCCACAGTGTACACCTCAACACCTCTTGGGTAATGGAAGCTTTCCAGAGAACTCTGCCCTTTGTAGAAGAATGCAGCACTTTAAAGTGAACCCTGTTCCCATTACAAGTTAAGCTCCAGCCGCTTTCAACAGCACGTTTCAGCAAAGATGACTTTTTACACTTAGCTAGCCTTCTTCGAGAAGGCACTCTCTCCAGGGAAGTCAGGGGGACTTTGCAGCCTGTCTGTGCTTACAGAGGGGGTGGCTGGTACCACACACGCATTGAGGCTTTGGGGTCCCATCGTCTGCCACTGCAAAAACTTCAGCTTCTCCACCCAAAGCAAGGGTGGGAGGCAGGTTTGGGGGAACAGTCTTAAGTTTCTACACAAGAAAAAGGAAGCGTGCCACACATCACACATATCTCCTTGGGCTGAAAGGAGTCACACACACACACACACACACACACACACCCTCTAGGCAAAGACAAGAGTGGTTGTTATGGCGGATGCGAGCTGCTCCCCAAGCACGTCCTGAATGTGGGAGGCTGCAGCAGCTGGCCCCCTGGAGCCGGCCCACAGCGCTCCTGCCAGGGGCTGCGATGGCCTGCTGGCCGTTGCCAGCTGTCGCACTCTGCATGCCGCTGGAGCTCTGCTCCAGCAGAGGGGCGTCCAAGTGACCAGCTTCAACAAGCGCCAAGTCCGGTGCCCACGCTGGGCCCGCACGGCCACCCGGAGCCCTCTCCCACGGCTCGGGTGAGAGCACTTTAGTATACACTGACCCGCAGGTCCTACTGACGGTGTCCTGGACCAGAGAAGGGAGCCCTCCGTCCTCAGGACAGAGATCTGGGGAGGTTCAGGGCTCCAGCAGTCATGTATGTATGTGAGAGCTGGACCATAAAGAAGGCTGAGGGCTGAAGAATTGATGCTTTTGAATTGTGGTCCTGAAGAAGACCCTTGAGAATCCCTTGGACTGCAAGGAGATCAAACCAGTCCATCCTAAAGGAAATCAACCCTGAATATTTATTGGAAGGACTGATGCTGAAGTGGAAGCTCCAATATTTTGGCCACCTGCTGTGAAAAGCTGACTCATTGGAAAAGACCCTGATGCTGGGAAAGACTGAGGGCAGGAGGAAAGGGAGACGACAGAAGATGAGATGGTTGGATGGCATCACCAACTCAATGGATATGAGTTTGAGTAAACTCTGGGAGATGGCGAAGGACAGAGGAGCCTGGCGTGCTGCGGTCCATGGAGTCGTAGAGCCGGACACAACTCAGCAACTGACAAAAAAAGGTGGGGGGCCGCTAAAGAGAACCATCAGGGACACCTCCAGGAAAGAGGGGTCCTTTGCGGGAAAGAGCAATGTGTGTGCTTCCGTCTCTGATCCCTGGGCACCCCTGCCTGTGGAGGGGGATTTTTTAAGCCACTGTCCTACGTTGAACTTCCCTGGTGGTTCAGATGGTAAAGCGTCTATCTACAATGCAGGAGACCCGGGTTCGATCCCTGGGTCAGGAAGATCCCCTGGAGAAGGACATGGTAACCCACTCCAATATTCTTGCCTGGAAAATCCCATGGATGGAGGAGCCTGGTAGGCTACAGTCCATGGGGTCGCAAAGAGTTGGACATGACTGAGCAATTTCACTTTCACTTTCCTAGGTTGAGCTTGACTTTCTCATTCACTTCCTCTTTCTGCTGGCAGGGAAAAGCCCCAGGGTCCTCACCTAGGATGTGGGCAGAGGAAGAAGCCAGAGGGTCCTCAGCTACAGGACAGCAGGGTCCTCAGGGTGAGGGCAAGCTTTGCCAGAGGAGGCCAGTGCCAGGTTCATGCAGGTGGGATCCCGGGAGCCCTCTCTTCTAGGACATGCCCGAACCCATCAACTCCCCCATACTGGCTTGGCCCAGGCTGTCTCCTCCATCCTTTCACCCCATCCCGAACCCTCCTCATTGTGGCCCCCTCCCCAGCTTCCTGGAGGCCTGGTTCAGCTGGAGGGAATTCTGGAAGCTGGTCACTGCTGGGGCAGCTCTGCCTGTCTTGTCTGAAGGCAAATCCTCAACCCCAGAAACTGATCATCCTCTGGGAACCTCAGTTTCACCATCCACAGCAGGGATTTTAAAAGTGCTCAGCTCCTAGGGTTCCCCTGAGAGTCAAATGCAAGTGTCTGTTAAAATACTTTGGGAAACAGGATGCCTTAGCATAAGGGCGAATGATTACACTCACACTTACCTGCTTGAAGGGTCTTGGTAGGATCCCCCAGCACACTGAGGAACTCACTTAGGGAGAGAGGAAGAGGCCTCAGCAGGAAGGATCTGAGTCCCCTGCAGAATTGTATGGACAAGAAGGAGAGAGATCAAGGAAATCACCTTGAAAGTTTCAAGCATGTCAGTCCAGTTCAGTTCAGTTGCTCCGTCATGTCCAACTCTTTGCGACCCCATGGACTGCAGCATGCCAGGCCTCCCTGTCCAGCACCAACTCCCGGAGTTTACTTTCAAGGTGGTTTCCTTGATCTCTCTCCTTCTTGTCCATACAATTCTGCAGGGGACTCAGATCCTTCCTGAGGCCTCTTCCTCTCTCCCTAAGTGAGTCCGTCAAGTGTGATAGGGGATCCTACCAAGACCCTTGCCTCTCTATGAAATCTAGGGGAAACTCTTGGATTAAACCTCCATTGGGAGTTCACACATTTCAAGGAGGAACCTGTGAGCTAGTGGAGATTTCAAACCAATACTCAGACACCCCCAGGACACACTGTCGTTGCAAAGCTCTGGGAAGATAAAGAAATGAACAAGTGGTTCCCACCCTCAAAACAACCAGAAGTAAGTGCAAAGATAACCTCCACATAACACAATCCAGGCTACAGGGGAAAGCCACCAATGGTTTGCCAAGAGTGATGAGGGGAAGAAGATGAGATATCACCAAGACTTTGAGAAGAAAGTAAACTGGAGCTGAACCCAAAGCCTGGGCAGGATGTTATAGCAAAACTGGAGGTCAGACTCTTGAGAGTCCCTTGTTCTGCAAGGAGATCCAACCAGTCCATCCTAAAGGAAATCAGTCCTGAATATTCATTGGAAGGACTGATGCTGACACTGAAGCTCCAATACATTGGCCACCTGATGTGAAGAACTAACTCATTGGAAAAGACCCTGATGCTTGGAAAGATTGAAGGCAGGAAGAGAAGGGGACAACAGAGGATGAGATGGTTGGATGGCATCACTGACTCGACAGACATTAGTTTGAGTAAGCTCTGGGAGCTGGTGATAGACAGGGAAGTCTGGTGTGCTGCAGTCCATGGGATTGCAAAGAGTCAAACACAACTGAGCAACTGAACTGTGCTGAACTGGAGGTCAGAAGCAAAGATTAAAGTGGGATATTGGGGCTGACACGTACACTACTGATACTATGTACAAAAGAGAACTGGTGGGAACATACTGTATAGTGCAGGGCACTTTACTTCAGGCACTGCTGTGACCTCAGTGGGAGGGAAACCCAAAAGGAAGGGGATATGTGTACGGCTGATTCATTTTGCTCTACAGCAGAAACTAACACGACATTGTAGAGTAACTCTACTGTGATAGAAATTAACAACAATAAAAAAGCTCAGAGTGAGCCTACGGGGAGAATGTTAATGGAAGAAAACGGAACAAAACAGCCCCGAAATCAGCAGGCACGGCCAATGGACCACAAGAGCTGAAATCAGTCCCTGCAATGACAGGTCCTTCAACAGCATCCTTCTTCTTACATGAAAGGGGACCACGGTGGAGAAACTCATTTCCCTGAAGTTAGCATCAACATCAGTGCTATCCAGTAGAACTCTCTGTGATGATGAAATGTTCTCTGGATTGTCCAACAGATGGCCATGACAGCCACTTGAAGCAATGCTAGTGCAACCAAGCAACTAAATTCTAGCTTGATCTTATTTTAGTAAATTAAATTGTAACAAGCACAGGTGCTAGCGACTACCATAGTGGATGGTGGAGGTTCAGGTATCAAAAGGCACTCAGCTACTCTCTGTGTGATGATGACACGCTGCAGTAGTATGCCCTGGTGCTGGGGTAGAGAGCACCCACAGCCACCAAGCGATGCTCTTTCATTTAGGGAAGAGAAAGGTTCAGTTCCACCCTCAACAGATACAAGTGTGTGGCTGAGTTGCTGTTTTGCTATTTTGGCTGTTTATTATTTTTTTTTCTTTCTGATAAAAGGCAGATTTCTGTGTTTTTGTTTAACCAAGAGTCGAGTCACTGATAAAGTGAATACATGTCCCTTTGGGGGAGGAAAGAAGCTCCTTAGTCCCTAAAGACCTTTTAATCAGAAAGAGAAGAGAGAAGGAGGCTGGAAGTAAATATTCTAATGCTACTGATCCTTGAGCCCAGAAATTTGGTCCTCAAAGCCTTGAAGAAAATCACATATTTATAAAAAACCTGTTTCAACCATTCTTATAGCAGCATTATTTGCAATGGCCAAAAACATGGAAGCAACGGAAATGTCCATCTACAGAGAACTGGATAAAACGTGGTGTATACATACAATGGACTGTTACCCAGCCTTAAAAAGAAACGAAACCCTGATACTAAAGCTGGGATGAACAGTGAAGACATTATACTACAGGAAACAAGCATCATTAGAAGATAAAAACGGTGTGATCCCCAGTAGGAGGTACCTAGAGTAGTCGGATTCATAGAGGAATAATGGTTGCCAGGAGTTTCGGGGAGGATGGGGGACTGCTTAGTAAATATAGAGTTCCAGCTTTTAAAGACGAAGAGTTCTGCGGAGTGGATGTCCAACAATGTGCCTGCACGCAACTGTACGCTTACACTTGGTTAAGACGCTAAATTAGAGGTTATATGTATTGACCACAATTTAAAACAAACCTTTGTGTATCCTGAATATTCATTGGAAGGACCGATGAGGAAGCTGCAGCTCCAATACTTTGGCCACCTGATGCAAAGACCGACTCATTAGAAAAGCTCCTGATGCTGGGAAAGATGGAAGGTCAGAGGAGAAGGGGACGACAGTGGACGAGATGTTGGGATGGCATCATTGACTCAACGGACATGAGTTTGAGCAAGCTCCGGGAGTTGGTGATGGACAGGGAGGCCTGGCGTGCAAGAGTCGGACACGACTGAGCGACTGAACAATATGCTACGTCTACAAAAAAGGAGAGACAGGAGGGCAGAGGAGCTTCAGTCTCACCATCCCACCACCAGTCCTCCGAGAGCCCCGCTCCACCCGAAAAGGCGCGTCCCTGCCTCCCTCCATCCCGCGGCGGGGGCGGGGGCAGTGGGGTAGGGGGTGGAGTGTCGTGTGATTCTCCACCGTGCGCTCACAATAATCTCCTTAAGCCGCGCCAGCGGTACCTCGGCGCCCGCCCTCGGGGAGCGGGCGGCCAATGAGCACGCGCCGGAGCCGGACCTCGCGCCCGCATTGGCTGCGCCCGGCAGCCCGCGACCCCGCAGGTTCCCAAGCCGGGTTTAAAGCGGTCGCGCGCGGGCTCCTGCTTCGCCATCAGCTCCCCCGCGCGCAGGTCTGCGGGGCGGGGCGGCCTGCCGAAAGGCCCACCCTGGGGCGTTCCTGAAGGGCGCCTCGGCCGCCCCCGCCGTTCCCCCAGATGTATTATGCGGTTTCCCAGGCGCGCGTGAACGCGGCCCCCGCGACTATGCTGCGGCCGCCGAGGCCGGGAGACGTGCCGGTCGGGGCCTCCTTGTACGAGTTGGTGGGCTACCGGCAGCCGCCCTCCTCGTCCTCCTCTTCTTCGTCCCCGACGGGGGCTGCGCTCCTCCCCAAGGCGGCGCGCGAGAAGCCGGAGGCGCCCGTCGACACGCCGGGCACGGGAGCCGGGACTGGGGCGCACGCGGGCGGCGGGCCCCGGGCGGATGCCAAAGAGGAGCAGCAACAGCAGCTGCGGCGCAAGATCAACAGCAGAGAGCGGAAGCGGATGCACGACCTGAACCTGGCCATGGACGCGCTGCGCGAGGTCATCCTGCCCTACTCGGCGGCGCACTGCCAGGGCGCGCCGGGCCGCAAGCTCTCCAAGATCGCCACGCTGCTGCTCGCCCGCAACTACATCCTGCTGCTGGGGAGCTCGCTGCAGGAGCTGCGCCGCGCGCTCGGCGAGGGCGCAGGGCCCGCCGCGCCGCGCCTGCTCCTGGCTGGCCTGCCGCTGCTCGCCGCCGCGCCGGGCTCGGTGCTGCTGGCGCCCGGCGCCGTGGGGCCGCCCGACGCGCTGCGCCCGGCCAAGTACCTGTCTCTGGCGCTCGAGGAGCCGCCGTGCGGCCAGTTCGCGCTCCCCGGCGGCGGTCCGGGCGGCGGCGCGGGCGGCCCTGGCCTCTGCACCTGCGCCGTCTGCAAGTTCCCGCACCTGGTCCCGGCCGGCCTGGGCCTGGCCGCTGTGCCGGCGCAGTTCTCCAAGTGAGGGCCGGCTCGGGCGCCACCTCGGCCCGGCCTCCCGCCGCCCAAGCCGGGCAGAGCCAGGAGGGCACTGCGGACCTCCTCGCCCAGAGACAGGGACTGCTGGGCGTCCCCTTTCGCGCCCCCATTCCGGGGAAATTAAAGTGACCCGAGCGGATGTTCGACAGAACGTCGGGGCACTTTGGGGTCTTGGGTGGCTTCCAGCTGCTTTGCGCTCACGTGCGCGCTCTCACCGTCTTCCCGCGCCCGTGTCTCCCGGTTCCTGGAGTCGTGCGTTTCTCAAGGGCGATGCGGACTTTACGGCGCCGGGCTAGCCCGGGTGCGGCGGTGGGCCGACACCTGCAGAGCCAGGGAACCAAGGGGCTATTCTCGGAGGGCGGGGGGCTGCAGGTAGACTTGGAGGTGTTTCCTTCTTCTCGGCCAGAGGTCACAGGCGCCCTTGTTCACCAGCAGCCAGTCCCGGTTAGAGGAGGCTGGCCGACCCCCAGGAAGCCGAGAAAGACCACGCCGTCAGTGCAGACGGCTTCGCGCATAGCAGACGGACAGACAGACCCTCGGCGGCCAGACGGTTGGCATCGCGGTGCCGCGGGAGGGCCGGTGACAATTCCCGGGTCGATGAGTGTGCTGGATTGGAAAACCCGCTTTCATACCCCGACTATGAGAGTGCAGTTTTTTCAGAATCGCAGAGCGGGTGTTTGGTCGCGATGATGCACTCTTAAATCTGAAATCTTCTGAGAAGGGCGGTTTGGACCTCGAGATTCCTCCTTTTGTCTCCCCTTCCCGCAGGGGCAGCGTAGGCAACTTTTGAGCTTGCTTGAAAACAACCACCTTTCCTCCGCAGACCGGCTTCCGGGCGTACTAAAAGAAAATAGGTAACAATGCGTTTCGCGGTTGCCGGCTTGGCAGAAGGCACGATCTCTAATTAACGTTCTGCCTCGTTAAACACGGAGGGGGACCAGGGACCCTGCTGTGGTGGCCACGGCTGGGTGGCGTTTTCTGCGCGGTCCCTTCGCGTTCGGGGGGGTCTTGGACCAGCGCGTGGGCCAGATCTTCTGGCCACTTCGGGATGGAAAAACTACGTTGATTTGTTACAGGCGTTAGCAAATTTCTTCATCCAACATGACTTCATGATCTTTCAGCAGCTTGCTTTGGATTTTAAGGTTTCGGGGTTGTTGATAGTTGCCGAATTTAACTGGCATTTTATTTTTTTCCCCCTCTAACTTTGTTTCCCTGCGCTGTGAAGAATCAACAAAATAAACATGTAAGGGCCTTACATTTTTTGTCTGATTTGTTAATAAAAAAGTCCCCGTGCCTGATGGATTGAGAACCTCAGAATGAAGGGTAATAAATAATTAAATGCCTCCGGTCAAAAGGTTTAAACCTAACTTCCTGATATGTAAAAACTAATCCGATGAAGTCAACTCTAGGCCAAGTTGAGAGGCATCTGAAGGGGCAGGCAGGTAAATGGGTGGATGAGAAGAGAGGGAGGAATTCTGGGAATCAGTTCTTAGCCAAACTTGGTGGGCGTGGGTCTTTTCACACTACAACTTCAGCCTCTGAAAAATGGGTTATGAAATGTATTTATGATAAACTTACTTTACATCTCATCATCTTTCTCAGAAATCTACCATTTCTGTCTTAGTGGACAGAAACTCAAAGCTGTGAGCTTTCCCCCCATCATTTCAATCAGGTTGGAGTTGTTTCCTAGGAAATTGTGACCTTGGAAATAATTTTATTCTAACAGGTGAAGAAAGCTCTTCTGTCTGAAGATGTGATAAAGAAATTGGAATGTGAACTCGCTCACATGTAGTATTTAAATATTCATAGTTACTAATGAAATCCAACCATATTTAAAGGTAGGGGACTGTAGGGATGAAGTAGTGTCCCCTTTAACCTGCAGGAAATTAAAGAAAGGCCAGAGAAGGTGATTTACTCAATTTTATTCACACTGGCTAGTCTGAAGCATGTATACATTTAGGAAAAATAAGCATTCACTTTGGGAACACAGAAGGGGTTGGTGGGAGGGTGTACCAGAAGGATGGAATTTTCTTCCCTACCATCCTCTCTAAGTGTCTGTTTACTCAGGGAGGATGGGCAAGAGAGGATGTGAGGGAAAGTAGCTCTATGGTTCCAATCCATTCGGGAAAGAATTTCTCATTCCTCCCGACTCTGCAACCAGAAAAGTCACAGGCTTCTATTATAACTAAATTTGAATTGTCACCTTCTGTGTATTTAATGGCTGTCTTTGCTTACTTTGCATCTTGACGATGGACAGAAAGAAAATGAACAACTAAATCAAAACTAAATCAGGTCCCCCTCCCTAAAAAAATATTTCTAGGATATTAGAAATAAACAGTTCCTCCCATCGTCCCAACTATATCACCTAGATGCTATCCTCACTTTGAAACCATCTCTAAGAGAAGCAGAGAGCCACAGGGCAGAAAGGGGTGTGTGGTCTCCCTCCTGTCTCTACTTATAAATTGAAGCTTTATAGGGAAAGATAAGAAAGATAACACTACATGTGATTTTTTATTTATCAGAAAATCAAACCCTATCATGGTTTCCAGAGCCAAAGATTGTGAATGAATTTCACAAGGATAAGCGGGGCTGTTTTGAATACCATCAAATTATTTATCTGCCTGCATGTAGCATCTTAGTGCGCCAAGGAAGATTAACAGACTCACTTTTAAAAATGTATTTATTTTTTAATTGAAGGATAATTGCTTTACAGAATTTTGTTGGTTTCTGCCAGACATCAACATGAATCAGCCACAAGTATACATAGGTCAATCCTAAAGGAAATCAGTCCTGAATATTCATTGGAAGGACAAATGCTGAAGCTGAAGCTCCAATACTCTGGCCACCTGACGCAAAGAACTGGCTCCTTAAAAAAGACCCTGATGCTGGGAAAGATTGAAGGCAGGAGGCGAAAGGGATGACAGAGGATGATATGGTTGGATGGCATCACCGACTGGATGGACATGAGTTTGAGCAAAGTCCGGGAGTTGGTGATGGACAGGGAGGCCTGGTGTGCTGCAGTCCATGGGGTTGCAAAGAGTCAGAACCCACTGAACTGAATTGACTGATACACATGTCCCCTCCCCTTGAGCCTCCCTCCCATCTCCCTCCCCATCCTACCCCCCTAGGTTGATACAGAGCCCCTGTTTGAGTTCCCCGAGTCATGCAGCAAATTCCTATTGGCTATCTATTTTACATACAATAATGTAACTTTCCATGTTACTTTCTCCATATATCTCACCTCCCTGCCCGCTTCCCTCACCCACCATGTCCATAAGTCTGTTCTCTATGTCTGTGTCTCCATTGAGCAGGGTCACATTTTAAAGGAATTTGCATCCTGAAAAATAGCAGCAGCGGGCACTCAGGAGTCCTGAGGAATAAAAGATAACAATATACAGTGCCCCAAATGCAAAGTTAGACCTCTGCAAAGTTAAGACATTTGTCTATGGGAGGGCAGTGTATTCTGTAGGCACCATATTTAAGAATGGACATGTATATTGTAGAGCAAGGAGTTGCTTTTTGAAATCTGCAGGCCGGCTTTTGGCAGAAGGAACAAGTTGAAGCTGGTCTTGGAAGGGCTTATGTAAACAGGCTCCTTGAGAAAGGTTCACCAGGATTCATAAACATGATAGAAAGGAACATGTGGCTCGATGTCCCCCCAAAGGTCACTGCATCCAGTCAACCACCAACTTGTGATCCCAGCGATGAGAGTGAACAGGACCCAAGGGGAAAAGACACAAGACCCTGAGAAATTACGTTGTTCTATGTGCAGGAGCCCACGTGAGCAATCAGTAAACAGAGGACACAGTCAGTCGCTGTGGGGTTTCCCCAGCCCGTAGTGATGGCCTATTTACAGGTGTTCTCCTGGCAGGGAGACTGATTATACCAGGTACGAAAATACAACCTTGTAAAATATATCACTCAGAAGGCAAACGTTCCCATCAAGAAAGAGGCCCCACCCCAAGCATGGAAAATATTGCACTTTACCAAAGTCCAGGTGATTAACAACGGTGCTTCCATGATATGGGTCTAGTTAAGGGTCACCCATCTAGTCTTTGCTGACTCCCCAGGAGTGCAGGTGAGGCCGGGTCCAAGCCGACAGTCAGTAAAGATTCTGCCTGCTAGCTGGACCTTGTAAGCCATAGAGGAAGCCAGCCAGAAGGAGGCTGCCACACAAAGGTACACTATGAACTTGCCAAGAACGAAGTGCTGGTTAGGAAGAGCTTTTCTCACCTTGTCACATAACACATCTATTGGGAAAATGCCTTTCTTCCAGGAGGCGTTTTCTCGCTAGCTTCCTACCCCTCCCTTCTTCTGCACACTCACAAATATCAATAAGATTACCACCTTCCCTGATGTAGGCTCAAGAAGCCACAGATTGGAAAATGTCATGTTTTTCTAAAACACAGATTCGCTTTTATCAAGCAGATTTTAGTTTCAGGGAAGCATTGTTTCCAAGCAAATTCCATCTTCTCCTACCAAATGCAGGATATGAACACAAGAGTTAGCAAGTTAATTCTCAAGACCTAAACTGGCCTCTTTTTCTATGGGGATATTGCAAATGACTTCTTCAGGCAGTTTCCATTTTGTCCTTTTTTTAACTAAGCCCGGCATAAAGCTGAAATGCCTGATCTGAAATCAAGCCAAGTTCTTTCTGTTCATGTGGAACTGGCCCCACCATTAGAAAACTTTCCCCGTGGCCTCCAGCTGAAGCTGACAGGCCAGAGCTCAGACTCTGAGATCAGGACAACCAAGTCCTTAAACATTACAGGCTGCCTGAGGCCCAGGAGCAAGGTGACGCCTGGATTGAAAGCTCCTGGGCACTTGGCTTTCCTCGATGGCCACAGAGGACAGCGGACCACTGAGCCGGGACAAAGGCCACAGGTACCAGATCATTGCTGAGTCCCACAGAGTGCCAATGGGCAGGAGAGCCTCGGGGTTATCAGTCCACCCTCCTCCCTGTGGAGTAAGGCCACTGCGGCGCAGGAAGCTCACGGGACATGCCCGAGGCCACACAGGTGGTCAGAGGTGGGGATGCCAGGATCCAGTACCTGCTTTGCAGAGACAAAACTGCTTCCTCGGTTTGTCACGGGGGGCCTGGAGTCCCATGGAAACAGGAGTCCTGGTGGGGAGTGAGCCCATCCTTGCTCCCCACCGAAAACCTCTGGCCCCATTAGCCTCTCTGCTCAGCACCCTGTCTGCCCCGCACACTGCATCCAGGAGGGACAGACGCAAGGTCAGTCCCCTGCCAGGTGAGCTGGCTGTGGTTTTAGCCACCTGAACTTTCTCCAGCAGTCTCGCCCGGGAGCCCCGAAGGAGGCCAGGGTTGGTGACAGGGAGTGGCAGGGGGCAAAGCAAACCCTTTGAGAGATGCTCCGATAGTTACAGGCTTGTCATTAGGGCTTCAGAAAGCAGTGTTCAGAAGAGGAGGGAATAGACCGCGAACAGACAAGGGTGGCGAGGTGGAGGGGAAAGCGAGTTTTAGGGGCTTCCACCTCCGTGTTTCCATGGCAACAGGCGATGTTCTGATAATGATGGCCCGTGATTTTCTCAACAGCGTGGGCATCCTTTTGGCAGAGTGTTTTTCCTGAGCGTGGATGTTTCTCCAAAAGGCTGTTCTGTAGTTAGTGCCGGCTGCCAGCAAAGCCCGGGGTGGAGGACAGGCACGCGGACAGGGGACCTGCACGTGCAGCTCCAGCCAGAGGTAGGTGATGGGACTGGGAGAACAGGGCTCCCCACAGGCCCCAGCAGTGGGACCCAGAAGGGGTACTGGGTCCCCAGAACCTTCGAAGTAATGCGGGTAACTCCTTGGAGAAGGCCAGAGTCATCCAACTGGGAGACTCGAGAAGAACGAGATCAGATGAGAATGTATCTGTGGGGAAAGTGAGAGAGAGAAAGGTGTCTCACCGGGGGCGGGCAGGCGGGAAAGCGGAGTAGCTCCTAGTGGGAATGGCAGAGCGGGGATGAAAGCGATCGTGGCATTGACAAGAGCTCTGCGTGTGTGTGTGTGTGTGTGTGTGAGTCACTCGGTCGTGTCTGACTCTTTGCGACTCCATGGACCACGCCAGGCTCCTCTGTCCATGAGGATTCTCCAGGCAAGAATACTGGAGAGGGTCACCATGCCCTTCTCCAGGGGATCTTCCAGACCCAGGGATCAAACCCGGGTGTCTCGCATTGAAAGGCAAATTCTTTACCTCTGAGCCAGCAGGGAAGCTGAAAGAGCTAGTGTGGGATTTATTGGGTGCCAAGCAGTATTCTAAGCATTTTATGTGAGTGACTTCATTTTGTACATGCTATATGCTATTATCCCATTTTACAGCTGAGAAAACAGAAGCATGAAAAGGTAGGAACTAAAGAGGCTGAAGCCCATTAAGGAAAGTCATAGAAGCAGACACTGAAAGATACGAGGCTTTGCCTGGGGGAGGGAGAACCCTCCTGATTTCCTTCCTGGTCTTCAGCTCTCAAGGTCGGCATTCTCACCCACCTCCCTCCCTCTGGGCACAGGTCTGGCTGTGGTTGATACTCTGCTAACGCATCTAATATATGCGATGTTGAGATTCCCAGCACATAGTGAAAAGATGCTCCATCTAACTCCTCCTCTTTCTTGAGTTAGAAATGCCCTGAGATCAGTGTGGTTGTTTTGGGTATCTCACTTGTAGCTTTTATTTTTTAGTAGTGATGTTTTAATTGTAATAAAATCACAGTTGAGACAAAGTCATCTTCTCTGTTTAGAATTTTTATATTTACATTCTATAACGTGCATATTTTTCAAAGGATTTTTTTAAATTGGAGGATAACTGCTTTACAACATTGTGTTGGATTCTGCCGTACAACATGAATCAGCCCTAAGCGTACATATGTCTCCCTCCCGAGCCTCCCTCCCATCCGCACCCCATGCCGCCCCTCTAGGTTGTCACCGGGTACCAGGCTGAGCTCCCCGTATGGCAGCCTCCCACTAGGAGGTTTTAGAGATTACAGCGGGGGCAGAAGGCAGAC
Source organism: Cervus canadensis (assembly GCF_019320065.1). Classification (NCBI taxonomy): domain Eukaryota; kingdom Metazoa; phylum Chordata; class Mammalia; order Artiodactyla; family Cervidae; genus Cervus; species Cervus canadensis. The sequence continues at coordinate 1,738,884 of NC_057412.1, read as the reverse complement.
CTGACGCAGCCCGCATCTCCAAGACCTTAAGTGGCCCTGGTCCTTGCCAGGGCTAGTAGCGTCCAGGCAAAATCCAAAAGCAGGACAAAAGCTTTGAAAGGTAGTGATCACCAATTCAGATCTTCAAATCCAGAGTTGAGCCGATGTATTAACAGAATCCGTACAGAAAACTTTTCAAAATGATGTGATAACATTTTCTCTACTTCCCTTGCCATTCAAAGGGAATATTTGGTTGTCGCTATTGCGATCATTTGGTTTCGTTTGCTTGCCTCTGGCAATTTTGTTACATCATTCCCTGTGCAGTCCTGGCTCTTCATAGTTTTTTTTTTTTTTTTTTTACTTTATCAGAGACAGTTATGGTTAGGAGGCAAAACCAACAATTTTCATATCACCGGTGGAGGGGAAAAAAATAAAACTGGACATCACAGTATCTCATTTGATAGACAGCTTTTGAATTCACTCATGACTGCGTAATCCATAGTTCCAGGGTCCGTGAGCATATCAGAAGATGCCTTTATGTATTTGATACTCACAAAGACCCAACGTAACATACAGAGAGAGTTGGCGGCTCTGAAATACAAACCGTCCCCTGGAAGTGTGTGAGGGAGGTATGTGCTGCAGGGGGCTGGCGGGGCAGACCCGTGCCCGCGGGAGGGACAGAGACCAGCTCCTCCATCCCCGAAACCCATGCTGTGTTCCAATCAAATGCCAGCCTCCTCTCCCATCTTCTTTCTGCCCCAGTACTCTTTTCCTCTTGCAGAGTCCATGCACTGCCCACTGGTCGTGCCTCACCATCGGTTACTCTACTCACTGGCCACATGACCTTGGAGAGGCTGCGTGGATGCTTGACACTCGGTCTCTTCAAATCTAAGGTCTAACCAGGAGCCACCTCACTGGGGGTTCAGTGAGGCTGTGCTTGTCCACCGTTGGCACGGTGCCTATTGTAATGGTGGTTTTTCCTGCTGCCACTCGCAGTTTCTTCCACGGGCTAGAAATCCACCGTTGACGTGATTATTATACTGATGATGGTTGCTTTGGAAAGCAATGCCGTCCCCTCGGTCATTCCCATCTTCTCTTGCAAATTCACGACTAGGGCTCATGACTGCATTGGATGGTGCCAAGTAAAAATCCATCTTGAATAAGTAAAGCTGCCTTCTGCAGTCTCCAGCTCCTCCTGGCACTAGCTCAAGCCCAAAGGTGGCTTTCCAGGGGCTTCTCCTAGGGAGCCCTCCGCTGGGGTCTGTCTTCCCAAGCTGGCTCTCAGAGCCCAGCTACGACCCACTACGACCGTGGAGCCAAAATGTTTCTCCAAGGTAGAGGGGGCAGTGCTCTGGGATTCTCCTTCCCCTGCCGATCGACTGGCAGACAATGGGTTCTTCAGAAGCCACAACATTTCAGCTGTTTTGGGCACAATGGCCACAAGCTGAGTGGATGTCATTCTGTCCCAGGGTCACGTCAGCTCAGGGCAGCTCCAAACAGTATCAACTGGTTTGTGGCGAGGGGCATAAACACCAGGCTTCTTGAATGAAGTCACTGCCTGAGTCATCTCTGTACATGGGAGCCAAAGGACACTCAGGCCGGCCGGGGCTCCAGGGAGGTGCTGGGTCTCCTCCCCCGCGAGTGAGCCCAGCACACCCAACCATCACGCCTCTGTTCACCCGGGGAGCGCCTTCCTGCTTGGCGCAGGTCTTCTTCCTTATTTCTGAGTAGTGTGGCCCAGAGCTAGTTTCTGCCTGGTTCAGGAACCTGCCTCATCAGAAATACTTGTTAAATGAGAAAGGAAGGAGGAAAGGCAGGAAAGAAAGAAGGAAGGAAGGGAGGGACAGAGGGAGAGAGGAAGGAGAGAGGGAAGGAAGGGGGAAGGCCTTATTCATATTAAATTTTAAATCATCACTACGTTTTTGTTCAAACTCATGAATTAAATGATCATCTTACAGTGCTCAACGGGACACAGCCAGAAAAAAACTATGCTGGTGAATTAAGCTTGTCTCCCAAAGTAAAATAAGATAGCTAAGACCGGGTTTTTGCTACTTGGGTCTCAGGAGGAAATAGGGCGTCAAGAAGCAAAGAGGGTCAGGACTAGGGTGAGGCCAGTGAGGCACTTCTTTGGAAGCACAGTTTAACAGAGCCCCAAGAGATCAGTCATCGTGATAAAATTTTAATGCAATATTTTTTAAAAATCGAGGCAAAAATCCACGATGAGCAAAATAGCAGAAGTTTGAATACAGAGAGGACGGGCGTCACTGACACCTTCCCAGGCTCCATAGAGCAGCGCAGGTAGTTTGGAGGGGCCGTTCCTGGGACACCCACGACACAGCCGGTGTCTCTGCGTCCCTCCCCGCTGTTGCCTCCCCACTGCCCCTGCTCTGGCCAGGTCGAGGAGGCTAGAGGGAAACGCTTCCAGTGCTGAAGGCAGCTCCCTGCCCACCGATTCCAGGGGCATCCCAGGGGCGTAAGCAGCAGCTCTGGGCAGCCTGCCTGGCGTCAGAGTGTTCCCGACCAGCTCCCCTCTCTGAGCTCTGTCACCTTGCACAGCTTTATATTCATAGGTAAGCTCTTTAAGCCTTGATGTGCTCTCATCTATGGCAGTTTTTTAAAGAGGATTCTTCATTACTTTCTGAAATAAGCAAAGCCACTAGATGTACCCATGGTAAATAAATCAGACCGTTTCAAAAAGCATACAGAAGAAAATAGAAATTATCTATCATCTCACTGCTCTAAGAAAACCACTGCTAACAATCCCCGGTATAGACGGTTACAAATGTTCATCTCTAAACATAGAGTCAGAGATGCAAAACAGATCAGAGTTAAACGAGACAGACCTGTCTTGTAACCTGCTTTATTCCTTTAACAGTAGATCGCAGACAGCTTTCTATGCCGATAAATATGTTCCCATGTCACCATTTTAACCTGGATTCTACCATATGCTGTTCTGTAATTTATCGAAGTCACTCCCTGTATATGAACATCTCATTCTCCCCTCAGTGTTACCACTGTGAGTCACACCGTAATGATCTTATGCATACACTTATGTGCCCTCTAACAGCTCATCCTAGCATAAATTTCTAGAGGTGAAGTCAATCATATTGAAAGTTACCAGGGAGTTCCCTAGTGGTCCAGTGGTTCAGGCTTTGCACTCCAAAAACAGGGGGCCCAGGTTTGATCTCTCTTCGAGGAAGTGGATCCCTTATGGTGAAACTAAAAGTTTGAATGCTGCAACTAAAAACAAAAGGTCTCACAAGCTGAAACTAAAGATCCTTCGTGCAGCAACTAAGACCTGCTGCAGCTAAAAAATGAAGTAAAATAAGAGAAGGCCTCCAAGAACCAGCCACATGACAAAAGAATGTATTGTATGCAGCATGTATTTTATTTCAATACAGTGGGTTTTTTTTTTAAAGAGAGAGAGAGAAAAAGTTATCATGTTGGTAAGATTTTAACTGCACTTGACAAGTAGGTCCCTCCGGGAAGGCAGGACCGATGCACACTCCCACCGTCAGGCCCTGAGAAAGTGTGATCTCATAGCCTCGAACTCACTGGGTATTTTTCTTTTGAAATATGTTCGTGTGTCTCTTTGCATTTTATATCTTTTTTTGTGGTTATACAAACAATACAAGATCATTGTAAAATTTCAAATATTATAAACTTATATAAAGTTAAAAAGGAAAGCTCTGGACCTAAAGCCTCCTATTACCACCCTACACCCTCATATAGCCTGACTGCATTTTTCCCAAAGTTTCTTAATTTCCCCTTTAAAAAAAAAAATTTGAAGAATTCTTGATTGACAAGGTTGTGTTTAATTTCTGCTGAACAGCAAAGTGACTCAGTTATACATATTCTTTTTCATAGTCTTTTCCAATATGGTTTATTACAGAATATTGAATAGAGTTCCCTGTGCTATATACTAGGACGTTGTTGTCTATCCGCCCTATATGTAATAGTTTGCATCTGCTAATCCCAAACTCCCAATCCAAAATTTCTTTTCAATACCTCCACAGAAAAAATTTTTTCTTTCTTACAAAAATGGTTTATTATTCAGATTTTTTCAATTCAGATTCTTTTTGCAACTGGCTTTTTTCTTTCCTTGTTTTTGTGTATACTGTGACTACTTTTCCTTGTCAGTTATCAGTAATTTATTTATTTACAAATAAATAAATACAGGTCTCATTTTCAGTGGTTGCCAAGTGTTCCACAATCTGGACATGCTATAGTTCGTGGCCCCAGTCCTTGGGGATGAATGCTTTAGTTGTTTTCAATATTTGAATGAATATCTTTGCTCATATATCTCTGCATGTGGGTAGGACCTTCCTAAGGTTATTCTTAGAAAAAATTTGTGCCAAAGGGCTTGCACTTTTAAAATGTCAATAACTGTTGTCAAATGACTCCTCCAAAGCTAACACTCTGCCAACAATATACGTGAGTGCCTGTCTCTATGAGATAAACAGGGTCTAGTCCTTCATTTGGCAGGTGTGTTTTGCAGGTGTATTTTTTGGAAAAAGGTGAGAACCAGTCTGGTAGAGCCATGGGACCCCTTTGACACCTTTGCTCACATGGAGGTCTTCACATGTCCTGTCTTCCCACCCCCTCCTATCTCAGTCCATGCGTGCATACATTTTCAAGGTTATATTGATATTTTCAGCAATATTTATAGTTGATGCATAAGAAAGATCCATATGAACTGACCCACTCTCTACCCAAATCAACCAATTCAAATGGCAAATACGTAACTCACGGTTGTGCAACCTTGGGGTTTCTGATTTTCCACACCTGTAAGAAAAGAATATAAGTTATTCCTCGCAACGCACCACTGGGAGATGGTTTGAAGCCCATGCTATTCTTGAACGGCTCTAAGCCTGCATTGTTCAGTATGGCAGCGGCTGGACACATACAGCTACTGAGCTCTTGAAATGTGGTTAGCCTGAACTGAGGTGTGCTGTAAGTATAGACTAAACACTGAATTTGAAGACTTAGTATGAAGAAAAGAATGTAAACCATCTCTTTAATATTTTTAAAATTTTGATTACTGCCAAAAGGATAATATTCTGGACACACCAGTTAAATAAAATACACCGCTAAAATTAATCTCACCTATTTCTCTTCTTTTAAAATGGCCACTAGAAAATTTCAAATTTCATGTATCTATGTGTGTAGCGGAGAAAGTAGAAAGTGTAAGATTAAAGTTTGGGTATTCAAAAACATAAAAAGCACCAGTTTAGGTCTGGGTATTAAAAGACAATGTTTAGTTTGAATGCAAGGAGATACTTAGAAACTGAAATTAATGAGCACAAGTTATATGCTTGCGAGTTTTTGCTTTTTTCTGTTTTGTCAGCCATGAACCTCTTCCTTCCAAATAAGTAAATAAAGCACCTGTGGTTCAAATTATATTTCTATTGGATGGCACTGTTCTAAGCTGTCTTTATACCTACAGAAACATACCCAGAGTTTGTGAATGGTCTCTTTTTCTCTTGTTCTCTCTCCTTTCTTCCTTCAGCTCTGTTCAATAATTTCATTTGCAAAAATCACTGATTTTTTTTTTTTCCTGGAGAATTGGCCTCTGTCACTTGGGTTATCTGGTGTATGAATCGTTGGCATGCTCGTAAACTGACACTTTGAGGGAAAAACAAAGCCCTAATCTGTAGCAGTTGGTAAAGAATCTGCTTGTAATGCGGGAGACCTGGGTTCGATCCCTGGGTTGGGAAGATCCCCTGGAGAAGGGAAAGGCTACCCACTCCAGTATTCTGGCCTGGAGAATTCCATGGGCTGTATAGTCCATGGGGTCGCAAAGAGTGGGACATGACTGAGCGACTTTCACTTTCACTTCACTTTCCTGGTGTCTGTACTCCCATCATCCGCGGTCAGTTCCAAGCTACTGATGTGACGTCCTGGAATGTGGAGGAGTCCGTGCACGTGTGTTTTGGTGAGCAGATGCCGTAAGTGCCAGTGCACCAGTGCTTACACATTCTCTTCCTGTTGGGGCTGAATCTCCAGCCACGTGGAAGGTAGGGCGTCCACTGCCACTCAGGAAGCCAAAAGTCAGATATATTCCCTCTCCCCAGTCCTAGGCACCAAGAGCTCAGGCTTGTGATCTAGAAGTCAGTCAGACCCCCTGCATAGGATGATGGATGGGGCTGAGACAGACAGGCAGGGGCTTGCTGGACTGTGTCTGCGCTGGCCACAACTGACTCGCCTTCAGTGGTAGGGAGCTTGGTGTGGTTAAACGCTGCCTAGCCAGAGTCCAGCAGGGGAACCAGCCGCGCCGCAGGAAGGGTCCTCCTGCAGTGGTGACAGCACGGCATCCGAAGCGGACTGTTCCTGACGCAGGACCCTGCTTGTCCCCGCCGCCCCGGAATCCGCTTTCTCACGGATGCAATGAGCTGGCCAGTCTCCCTACGTTAATTCCTTATCTGCTGGGTTAGCCAGTGAGGAGCTAGCTGTTTACCCATAACCATCAGGTGGTATGAGAGAACAGGTGATGAGGCTGAAATGCGGAGCAGACAGCAGACTGGTTGCCACCAGGTAGGAGTAGTTCTGAAAGAGGGGTGCTTGTTTGAATCATCAGTGAACCTTTGAAAGCAGACCGGTTTGGAACTAAAGCAGACTTAATAAGCAGATATGTGTACACTTCAGGCTCATAGCAGCACTGTTCACAGGAGCCAAAAGGTGGAAGTAACCCAAATGCCCACTGATGGATGAATGCATGAACAAAATGTGGTGTATGTATTTACACAAACACACGGGGGGAGTGGGCACAGAGAGAGAGAAAGACAAATAGTATTCAGCCATAAAAAGGAAGGAAATTCTGATACATACAACAACTTGGATGAATCTTAAAAGCATTCTGCTTAGTAAAAGAAGCCAGACACAACACTGTATAATTCCACTTATATGAGGTCCCTAGAGTTAGTCAAATTTATAGAGACAGAGGGCTTCCCTGATAGCTCAGCTGGTAAAGAATCCGCCTGCAATGCAGGAGACCCCGATTCAATTCCTGGGTTGGGAAGATCTGCTGGAGAAGAGATAGGCTACACATTCCAGTATTTTGGGGCTTCCCTGGTCACTCAGATGGTAAAGAATCCATCAGCAATGCAGGAGACCTGGGTTCGATCCCTGGGTTAGGAAGATCCCCTGGAGAAGGGAACGGCTACCCACTCCAGTATTCTGGCCTGGAGAATTCCATGGACTCTATAGTCCATGCAGTTACAAAGAGTCGGAAATGGCTGAGTGGCTTTCGCTTTCACTTTCATAGAGACAGAAAGTAGAATGGTAGTTGCCAGGGGCTGGTGGGAGGTGGGAATGGGGTAGTTGTTTTCTTTTTTTTTTTGACTTGGCACGCATGCAGAGGTATTTTATTATCCTTATTTAGGCAGGTAAGCATACATATGTATGTATAACCACATATGGACACACACCATATGATAGACAGCTATTTATGCTTTGATGCTTGAAGATCATTTCCTCTCCTTTTTCTTAGCCATGATTCTGCCAACCACATCAACGGTCAATTTCAGTTTGGGAAGATGAAAAAGTCACCATAGATGATGGTGACGGTTACACACCAACATGAATGTACTTAAAGTCACTGAACTGTACTCTTAAAAGTGGTCCAGTTAGTAAATTTTGTTATGGATATTTTACCATGATAAAAAATAATTGTTAAGAAAGCAGATACATGACTGATTTCCTCTCCTGAAGAAGCTTAGTCGAGGGTGGAGGCCTGGAGTGTATGTGGCTTTTACAATTCTACAGGGGAGCACACCTGATTTCGAATGACTAGGGGAAGGTAGGCGATGAAGAATTCAAAGGGTTCAATAATTTGCGTCCGACGCAGGTGACAAGGTTTCAGTCCCTGGTCCAGAAAGATCCTATGTGCCGTGGAGCAACTAAGCCTGTGCACCGCAACTGCTGAAGCTGGAATGCCCGAGAGCCTGGGCTCCAAAACAAGAGAAGCCACGACAACAAGAAGCCTATGCACCACAGCTGAAGAGTAGCCCCCACTCACGGCAACTAGAGAGTCTGCGCACAGCCGCAACATCCCAGCACAACCAAAAGCAAATACACTTTTGAAAATGAGAATAAAATAAAAGACAATAAAAACAAGCAGTTGTTAGCATTTGAAAATCAGGACATTTTATGTAAAAATCCATAACTTGACTTCCCCTGGAAAAGTTGGAAGGCACAGCCGTACATGAGCCCAGCTTCTGCAGGCCCAGAGAGTTGGAGCCACGCAAGGATGACGCCTCTAAGCCACGGTCGCCACCACTCCCTGCTGTCCGCCCCAGCCCCTCACCCGGTCTTCGAGGTCTTTCAGCTTCGACCCACACTCTAAACCAGCAAGCCGACCAGTGCTGAGAAAGCCAATCCCTTCAGACTCTGTCTTCAAACAGCTTATGAAATCATCCCCCTGTTGACAGGTAGATAAACAGGCAGCATTAGTTACATAAGCCAAGGTGATATTGACAGATACCTAAAGCTCCATCCTCGTTAACTTTCTTACTCATTTTCTGGGACATGCTGTTTTGTTAAACTATAAACTCAGGCTTGCTCTCCAACACTTAACTTCTGCTTAAATTTTTTTTAAAACACTCTTCCACATGCAGCAAGTCAATCTTGGATCTTAGTTACCAAGGCTTCCGTGTCACAGTAACCTGGAATACACAGATTTCCCGTGGCCTGCAGAAAGAGAGGCAGGTTGGGGTTTGGCTGAGAGAGAGACATAGAAATTATGAGTCCTCTTTTTTTTTTTTTTTCATAAAGCAAAACTTGGCCTCTCCCAACCCCCTACACAGTGATCTCAGCTCCATGAAGAAGGGTAAGAATAGAAAGAAGCTCTTCTGATTTGGGAGCCTGTGTTCAAGGAATTGCCCTGGGAATATCTAAAACAGGTTTGGCTGACAATAGCTGAAATCCTCCCGGGTGGGGTCGGGAGCCACTCTGCCTCATCGTAGGGCTGATCGATGATAAAAGAAGGAGAAAAGGGAGGGAAGGAGGTGACAGCAAGGAAGTTCTAACTTTTATATTTCAGCTGTCTCCCTTTTTTTGAGACTTTAGCACAGAGTTGGACACGACTGATGCGACTTAGCAGCAGCAGCAGCACTTTTTTAAATTGAAGTATAGTTTATGTACCATATTATGTAAGTTACAGGTATACAATATAGTGATTCACAGTTTTAATGAAACTTACACTCCATTTAAAGTTACAATAAAACGCTGTCTGCTTTCCCTGCACTGCACAATGTACCTTTGCAGCTTATTTTATTTTTTATAAAGAGCTCCTTTTGAAAAGCAGAGACATTACTTTGCCAACAAAGGTCCGTCTAGTCAAGGCTATGGTTTTTCCAGTGGTGATGTATGGATGTGAGAGTTGGACTATAAAGAAAGCTGAGTGCCGAAGAATTGATGCTTTTGAACTGTGGTGCTGGAGAAGACTCTTGAGAGTCCCTTGGACTGCAAGGAGATCCAACCAGTCCATCCTAAAGGAGATCAGTCCTGGGTGTTCATTGGAAGGACTGATGCTGAAGCTGAAACTCCAATACTTTGGCCACCTGATGCAAACAGCTGACTCATTGGAAAAGACCCTGACACTGGGAAAGATTGAGGGCAGGAGGAGAAGGGGACAACAGAGGATGAGATGGTTGGATGGCATCACCGACTCGATGGACATGAGTTTCAGTGTACTCCGGGAGTTGGTGATGGACAGGGAGGCCTGGCGTGCTGCAGTTCATGGGGTCACAAAGAGTTGGACATGACTGAACGACTGAACTGAACTTGTGTGAAAGATACCTGGGCTTCAAAACCCAACTGACCTCAAACCTCTGACTTGGTTTATAGCCTGTTGGCCTTGGCAGTATCCCCAGATAGATACACACACGTTTATCCTGAAGCCTGATAGCCTCTCTCCTGGCAGGTGTGGGTCCTCCCAACCCTGCACAGCTCCTCCCCACCACACAGCTCCCCCCGCCACACACACAAACACACACACACACACACACACACACACACACACACACACACACACAGAGCTCACCCTAGGGCTGCCAGGACCTTTCTGATTTCATCTCGGGCTACCACGTGGGGTTCTAGTCTTGCATCTCCTCTGAGACTCCTAGGTTCCCTGTGGGCCCAGGGTTGGTTACTTTAGGGAAACAAGTATTATTTATATCATATAAGCAGACTAGATCATGCAATGTCACTTCAATGATACAAACAGTCTCTTGAAAGACTCAAAATAATCTTCCAGCTCAGTAGAAAGGAAATGTTCCCTCAGGGTGTTCTTTAAGACTATGTTGGGGTGAAATATGTGGGGAACACACACACCTAGCCAGTAGTTTATCCATCTTCCGTAGGAAGCTTGAGAGCCAAAAGGCAAATATTCTGCCCAATACATGTGTTGCATTCTGTTGAGAGCTTTTCGTGACCATTTCTCAGGCTGATGGCAGAGTCCCCCCAACACGGTAACTTTCACCTCCTTGGTGCACTCTCCCCCTCTTTCAGTTGCCTTCAGCTCCCCCTGGCCAGCTCCACCTGCGCTTCCTCCCTTCCCGAACACCCGCGCCGCACTCTGGGGTCTCCTCCTCTGTCCTGTCCCCTCCTCTGTCCTGTCCCCTCCGCCGTCCCCTCCTGTGTCCTGTCAACCTCGGTGTCCCTGTCACAGGCCTCCAAGCCCTTCAAGACGAGGCCACAGTGCTCTTTACGCCTTCACACTTCTCTTCATCACTCAGCAGCACCCTCTTCCTCCCACACTGGAGTCAGATCTAACTTCACCTTCTCCCCTCCAATGTGCACCCTGGATGCTTGTGAAAGGGAGAAAGTGGGGAAGGGGCGGGCTGAGAAAGAGAAGAAGGGAAGCTCGTAGAGTCAAGGACCGACCTGCAATCCTCATCGAGCTCTCTGACAGCCTGTTCACAGAGAAACCAAAATCACTCTGAAATTAAATGATGTCCCAGATTTCTAAAGAACCTCTATCAGGGAATTTACCTGTTGAACACAATATTGATAGCTCCTCTGGCTACCAAATTTAAGCTCTGAAATAAAGAAATGATGGTAGGATGTTGCTTAGGAATTCCCAGGGCTACAAAATACAGAAGGGCATTCACGCTTCCAACACAGGATGGGCTGATTCCACAGGGCCACGTGGGCACCCAAGGTAGTTCTCTTCTCCATATTTTATGACCATGTCATTCATTGTTCTGCTTTCCTGACCCTTGTTTTCATTTACTCCCGTTAGAACCTTCACTGTTTGGTTTCTCTCCTCCAGAAATTAAAGGTATTAACTAGAGATCTTAGGGATTTTGCAGCATTCAGTCAATTTAAAATCAACGCCAAGTATAGAGGGTGGTGGATGCAAGATGTGCGTTTTATTTAACAAGCAAAGTTTATTTTTAATTGACATGCTGTTAGGACAAGCTTATAGGGCACTGAGATATTTTTAGCTTCTTTTTTCTATTTTCCTGCACAGTTTTTAAAAAATGTCTTCTTTTAAAACTGATAAAGGCTTTCAGAGCTTTAAGAAAAATGACACATTTAATCCCATAGCTTATTTAGTGTAAAATAAACTAAAAATAAAACAACAGCTCCCACTAAGAGAACAGTACTGTTATCACTCATAGATAATCCAGATATATCCATCATAACAAGTTCACAGCAGCATCAAGCTCAAAAGTCTACTGGAATTGAGAGCCCAGAAACACAGAAGTAGGATCGTCAGTGTTGAGTCCCAGTTCTGGGTGAGAAATAGTAGTTTGGTGTTAGTTATAACTGCTTGTATCTCATCTATAGTTTTGAACATGATGTCGCTAGAGCTATAGAGATTTTGATCCACCAAATGACAATTTGTGATGCCTCCCTTTTCTTTCTCCTCATTTTTATTTTGACCCCCCTTTTCAACCACATTCTGGGAGGCTCCTTGGGTAGTATTCCTTCTCAAACCCTGACGTGTGTAAGCACTGATCTGCTTGTGTGGGAGCCCCTGGGTACCCGCACGGTTGACTGAACAGAAACATCTAATCAGGGAATCACCAAAGCCATGATGAAGGATTGGTCTTTTCTTCTGAGAATCACATTTCCACCATGGTTCCCCCTCCACCTGCAGTGAAATTCAATTTTTTTTTCTGTAGCTCTTGTAAAACACCACTCAGGAAAGGCATGAATGAGTAAACTCGATCTAACCCATTAATCTTACCTTTGAAGTTTTTTTCTGAAGAAATAATAAGGCATGTTACTTAGTTGTACCCTTTACAGTCTTGTCCGACTCTCTGCAACCCCACGGACTGTATCCTGCCAGGCTCCTCTGCTCGTGGAATTCTCCAGACAAGGATACTGGAGTGGGTTGTGATTCCCTTCTCCAGGAGATCTTCCCAACCCAGGGATCGAACCCAGGTCTCCTGCATTGCAAGCGAATTCTTTACCGTCTGAGCCACCAGGGAAGCCCCTTATAATAATATAATATAAACATGTTATATTATATACAGTGTGTGTGTACTTAGTCGCTCAGTCGTGTCCAACTATTTGCAACCTCATGGACTGCAGCCCGCCAGCTCTTCTGAACATGGGATTTCCCAGGCAGGAATACTGGATAGGTTGCTTCCTCCAGGGCATCTTCCCGACCCAGGGATGGAACCTGAGTCTCCGGCACTGGCAGGCGGAATCTTTACCCTCTGAGCCCCCAGGGAAGCCCCATCACATTAATAAATATCTTCATATGTCATCAATATTCCTGTAAAAATGTCATTTTTTAAAGATGGAACTAAGGTAACAAGCGTGGCTATCAAATGAACGGAATAATGGCTGCCCACTACAGTATTCTTGTCTGGAACATCCCATCAACAGAGGGGCCTAGCAGGCCCGATGGGGTTCATGGGGTCACAAAGAGTTGGACATAAATCAGCGATGAAGCACACACACGTTTAAATGACAGACCAAGCAGGTTAAAAAACTGTATCCCCCTAGAGATGTGTATTTTTCTAAATTATATGTGTTTCTCGGTTGTGACAAATGTGCCGCTGTGACATAAAATGTTAACACCCAGAGAAACAAACTTAGGGACAAACGCACTATCTTTCAACTTCTCTCTAAATCTAAAATTATCCCGAAATTAAAAATGTATTAAGAAATAAGAGAGCTTCTTAGTAACTCTATGGCACCCCTTTCTCGGTGCCTCAATGATTTAGCATTTAAAATAATAAAATCCTTTAAAAATTCAAAAAGTCATGTGTTTGCATTTTATGTAGATTATGAGTTTATTCACATGTAAGTTACAGAGGAGAAATATACCTAGAAAACATACCAAAATGATAGCCTCAGCTACATCTGTGGGATTTGGAATGGTTAGTTTTTCTGAACTTTTAAGATTTTCCTGTAACGAATATGATACTTTTAGATGATTATTTATTTAACTATACACACCATAGTTATATAATATATAAAATAAAATCACTTTTATGAGGTTTCTGCATAATCAGAAAAAAAAAGAAAAGAAAGAAATAGGCGTGTGGATTGCCCAAGAGCCCTGGAAGCAGCAGGAATGCTGAAATTGAACACAGCTGGGTGAAACTTATTGGCCGACCCAGACAGTGATGTGTGTGTCGCAGCTACTGTTCAAACTCTAGGTAATCTACGTGGTTAATACAAATTAGGCACAAGCAGCTAATAATACTTTTGGAACCACAAAGTTAACTTGGTAATGATAGTATTCCTAAATCAGCACAATGAAAAGCTTAGCAACTATTGCCCATCTATCTAATGAATGGGTGGCCGAAAGAAAAGCCTCTTTTCTTTCTAAAGCTCAACACTAAAATTAGCCGTATCTGTTACCTTAGTTGCAAAAAGGAAAGACAGAAGAAGGCTGTTCATTCAACTGGTATTTTGCTCTCAGAGATCTAAACTTGAGCAACTCATGAGACAGATAAAGGAGAGAGCCTGTAGATTCACCCTCAAAAGCAAAATTTTTGGAGAAAATAATTTCCAGCTTTCAAGCAATGACTCGTACCTCTCTGGGGTCTAATAATTTTTCCCAGAGAAACGATGAGACAAACAGATGAAGTAACAGCTTGGCAAAGTTGCAATTGATCTTGCAGTGGTCTTGAAAATGTAAATAGCAAAAGACAGCAGTAAGAAGACCCCAGACTTCACCTAGAAACAAAACATTCAGCCTGTTGTTTTTTACTGCAGGATTTTGAGTGGAAAAGTAGTCCCAACTTGTCAATCAGCTAAGTTGCAGGGGCTAATAGATTCTGGTGTTTAGGGGGGGTCAACACAGAATTTAATTTAACATCTCACAATACGCCCACATGCCCAGAAAATGTGGACAGCTTGATGGGGTTCACTGAGCCAAAGAAGCAAGACCCAAACAGTGCATTAATGTATAGGGAAGAATGGTTGCAATCAGCCCCTTGTGAATTGGACAGAGGGCTTGGAGATGAAGCAATTATGAGCCATCGGGGATTAATAGTAAAGTGTGAATACCAAGCTGTATATGTTAGGGGCAGAATATGTTGCCTATAGAAAACAACAAAGGACGTTCCTTACTATTAAGTGAGATTAAACGTAATGGCCTGATTTAATCACAAAGGCAGAATTAAATTCAGATGGCAACTTCAAAGTGGACACAGGAACACAGGCCACTGCTTACATTTACATATAGCTGGCATAGCTTGGCCTGTCACACAATAGGATAAAGTTTCTTTGGCCACTTAAACAATTTTCTATTCTTCACTTTTTTTGTGAACACTCACTGTATTTATTCCACGATTGCGTTTAGTTAATCAGAAGGAGCTAAGAGTTCTATTTATTCATGGACACTATAATTTTTAATTCTTTCAAATTATGGGGGAAAAAAACTTGCAAAAGGTCAACAGAACAGAGTGGCTATGATCAGACTGACAATAAGATGAAGAAGAAGAAGCAAAGACAAAACAAAGTTTAAAAAAAAGAAAATCTCTGAAAGAGTGATCCAGTGTCTTACTTTTTTCTCTGCCTTCGACTTAGAATTCATCGTTTGAGATCCAGACTTAGCTCGTGGGAAGCGAAGCTTTTCCCTACTCAGGTCCAGGTTTGAGTAACCATCATGGAATCCAAGGGAGTTATTTTTCTTTTTCTTTACAATTTTAAATTTTACTTGCTTTTTCTTCTGTTTTTAAAGATTTTTAAAATTTTGTTTTTTGCTTTTGTTGGCGTGTAGTAGATTTACAATGCTGTGTTAGTCTCAGGTGTACGGTGAAGTGAATCAGTTATATGCATCCACTCTTCTGTAGGTTCTTTTCCCGTATAGACCATCGCAGAGCATTGAACAGAGTTCCCTGTGCAGTGCACCCTGGATCAGCCGCAGTCTCTCCATTCATCCTCCTCTGCTCTTACCCCTCAGGAGCCACAAGTGTGTTTTCTACATCTATTCCTGTTTTGCAGATAAGTTTGTTTGTACCCTTTTTTAAAATTCTGCATATAAGTGATATCATGTATTTGTCAGTCTCTCATTTATTTCACTCAGTATGACAGTCTCTAGGTCCATTCATGTTTAAGCGAGTTATTTTCAGTACAGACTCCTTCCTTCTTTCTTCTTTGCTACTGAAGGCTTGCTTCCTTCTGCACGCCCATGTTCAAAAGAGTTCTCCTAAGAGGTTTGGGAGATATAATTCTGTCTCAGGGTTTAGAGGCATTGAGGCCCTAATTGTTAGTGGGTCCCTAGGAAATGTCAAGCACCCATGACTTTAATTTAAAAGTTAAGTATAGTGTTGTATTTATTTCTTTGTGGCTATGCTGAGTCTTCGTTGCTGGGTTCAGGGTTTTGCCAATCGCGGCGAGCGAGGGTTTTACTCTTCCTTGCGGTCCCCGGGCTGCTCGCTGCGGCGGCCCCTCTCGTTGCCGAGTGCAGGCTCCAGGCGTGAGGGCTCAGTAGTGGTGGTGTGCGGGCTTAGTTGCTCTGCAGCATGTGGGATCTTTCTGGACCAGGGATCGAACCCATGTCCCCTGCCTGGTCAGGCAGATTCTTAACCACTGGACCACCAGGGAAGTCCAAGTATAGTGTTTTAAAGCCACGATCGCCTCTATGCAATGTTCAAGTAGGTCAAAAGCTTTTGAGTTCATAAAATTGTCATGTAAATGTTATCATATATGTAATATATAATTATCATCTTATCTATATGTATAAAATAGTTGCATATATAATTTTATATACCTATATAAAATAACTGTAATTTGTGATTACATGTATTATAATGATCATATTATATTATACATTAAATAATGTATACTTGGGCTTCCCTGGTGGCTCAGAGGTTAAAGCGTCTGCCTGCAATGCAGGAGACCTGGGCTCCATCCCTGGGTCGGGAAGATCCCCTGGAGAAGGAAATGACAACCCACTCCAGTATTCTTGCCTGGAGAATCCCATGGATGGAGGAGCCTGGTGGGCTACAGCCCTCGGGGTCGCAAGGAGTCGGACACGAATGAGCTACTTCACTTTCACTTCATATTTATAAATGATGAATGATTCTACCCTTTGAGCCAGCAATCTTCCTTCAAAGAATTTATTCTAAAATGGCATAGCCTAAGGACTCAAAGATTTAGGTATGAGGGCATTCATCACAAACTTGCTTTTGATATTAAAACCAAATCAGAGTGGACCAAAATCCTTAGGAATGAGGTTAAGAAATGTTGCTGTGGTTTACAGTAAAATTCCCTGCAGACATTTTAATAACCTGAATCTGAAATGATTTGAAATAATAACCTGGAGCTTTAGTTGATGAGATAAATAAACACATAAATTAGAGAAAGATGTCATAACATATTGCAGGTTGTAGAATTTGTGTTTAGTGTGAGTTTACGTCTAACTGCGTGTCTATTAGAGAAACATTTAGGAAAGTGTGACTGGTGTTTACGTCTGAGGGGTGGGATTTTGTTTGAGTTTTACTCTTTTTGGTATTTAATCATTTTTTATAAACATTTAAAAAATATTTATTTATTTGGCTGCATTGCGTTTTAGTTATAGCACACAGGATCTTCTGCTCCGTGGGCTTCTCTCTAGTCGAGGCACCCGGGCTTAGCTGCTCTGGGGCAGGTGGAATCTTAGTTCCAGCACCAGGGCGGGAGCCCACGTCCCCTGCACCAGAAGGCAGATGCTTAACCACCGCACCACCAGGGAGTTCTCCATGGATCTTTTTTTTTTTTTTAACAATTAAGAGTTATATTTACACTCAGAAAAAGAAATTTATTTTTGAAACGGAATTATGTCTTTGAGAGGATTTGGTAAACACTTGGAAATGATTTTAAGGGCAGAAGATGAGATTTTCTCTCTTTGAAAGTGAAGTCGCTCAGTCGTGTCTGACTCTTGGCGCCCCCACGGACTGTAGCCTGCCAGGCTCCTTGATCCGTCCATAGGATTTTCCAGGCAAAAGTACTAGAGTGGGTTGCCATTTCCTTCTCCCGGGGCGTCTTCCCAACCCAGGGATTGAACCCGGGTCTCCTGCATTGTAGGCAGACACTTTTACCATCTGAGCCACCGGGGAAGTCCTTTCTGCCTTTAAAATGAAACAAAATACCACTCAGATCCTTGCAGTCCCGGGTCCCTAGTCAGCCCAGGTGCCTGAACCACAGAGTTCTCCAACTTGTTATCCTTAAAAGTCTTATTTTGGTTTTGGAGAATTTATCTTCCTCTTTTCATTGCCCCTTCATGTTGACAGAGATTTTCTGAGTTTGACTGGCTGTCCTTGGGAAGAATAGGTTGATTGTCTGGAGTGTGTTACAATCTGATTTCAATCTGATGAGATTTAAGGAAAAGGCAGGGAGAGGCAGGGGGAAGGATGAAGTCCGCCTTCAGAGAAAGCAGCTCGGAACCGCGCAGGGCTGTCTTCAGAGCAACACACGATCAACGTGTATAACTCAATCAGTGCTCTGAAGCTGGGCAAACCCAAGTGACTGAGCCCTGGGAGCTTGCCCAACTGCAAGTGTGACTGAGAAAATGTCCCCAACCATAGTCTTCTCGGCTTGCGCCACTTCACTCTGACTCTTCAACCAAACTCTGTTCCAGTCAATTGCAAGACTCCCACTCTGGTTAGAAGAGTGAGGAAAATAAACAAGGTGGGAATGAGCAAGATGCACTTTGGGTTTCCCAGGGTTGCTTGTGACTGACATAACTCATTTACCAGAGATGGGAGCAGACCCTAACCCATCTCCCTCCCCACGTGTGTGCTTCCTCCAGCACCTCTGGGCTAGGGGTCCTCTGACTAATGGTACAGTTGGACCAAGCTGGATGGGGGCGCCAGTGAATGACAACTCAAAAAGTTTTAGCATCACTGCTCATCTGGAGATTTCCTCTGCCCATTCTCGAGCACAGAGCATCAAGTCAAACAGAAAAAAAGTTGGCAAATCCAGGCAAACTCGTTAGATGATTCAGACAGGATGAGGCAAGGACAACATGGCATCTCTCCCTCGATGGCTCAGGTGGTGTGACAGCAAACCCTTTTCTCCGCCCTTTTTGAAGTCATATCCTGAAGGTGGAGTGGATGTCAGATCAGAAACCCCCTCTCAAACCTACCCCAGGTGTCCAGAAAAGCAGCTGCTGCATTTCCAGCTGGAATAGGAGTAGAGAAAATTTCTAGTCTTTAGACACACAGAATATAGATGAGCATCAAGAACAACAACAACATTTAGTGTTTCTTTCTGACTACAGAAAGATACTTTCTGTTGTGGTTCAGTTGGTAAGTCGTGTCAGATTTTTGCAGTCTCGTGGACTGCAGCTTGCCAGGGTTCCCTGTCCTTCATTATCTCCTGGAGTTTGCTCAAACTTATGTCCATTGAGTTGGTGATGTCATCTAACCATCTCATCCTCTGTCACCCCCTTCTCCTCCTGCCCTCAGTCATTCCCAGCACCAGGGTCTTTTCCAATGAGTCAGCTCTTCACATCAGGTGGCCAAAGTATTAGAGCTTTAGCTTCAGCATCAGTCCTTCCAAAGAATATTCAGGACTGATTTCTTTTAGGATGGACTGGTTTGATCTCCTTGCAGTCCAAGAGACTCTCAAGAGTCTTCTCCAGCACCACAGATCGAAAGCACCAATTCTCCAATGTTCAGTCTTCTTTATGGACCAACTCTCACATCTGTATATGACTGTCTAGGTTTTTCATAGCTTTCCTTCCAAAGGGCAAGTGTCTTTTAATTTCATGGTAGCAGTCACATCCTCAGTATTTTGGAGCTCAGGAAAATAAAATCTGTCACTACTTCCACTTTTTCCTCTTCTATTTGACATGAAGTGATGGGACAAAAATTGCAGGTTTATGTTAAAAGGAAAGAAATGCTGAAATAGAAAGAAAATACACGGCATGTGTGATCCCACTTCCCCGAAATAGCCACTGTTAATCTCAAAATGTTTCCCTCTGGTTTTTTCCTATGTATATATAGTTAGAAGACATACTTTCATCTTTTACAAACTAGAATCATATCATTTCATTTTCTTTCTTTTAATAGTCTTTGAAGCTTAAGGAAATATAGTGCACTGAGAAATTCTTTCTGGTAACAATAAGAGTTGTAATATAGGTAGTAATCATGTTGCTGTTTGTACTTTTTACAGTCTGGGTTATACACAGGACTCTTCTCCAGGGAACTGGAGGTATTTTTAACTTACTCTCCTATGGACCTGGAGATAAGGAAAACTACACAGCTAAAGAGAAGGGATCACTTCTTGGAGGCGCACAGTCAAGTCATAACCAGGAGGAGACCTGAGTTCCCACTACGTTGTTGGGGACTAGTCACCTGGGGAAATCTGATGTTTCTCTGGCCATGGGCAGGTAATACGCAACACACACACTCTCACATACACACACTCACACACACACACTCACACTCACACACACACATACACTCACACACACTCACACACACACACTCTCACACACACACACTCACACACATACACTCACACACACTCTCACACTCACACACACACTCACATACACACACTCACACACACACTCACACACACACTCACACACATACACTCACACACACTCTCACAGTCACACACACACTCACACACACTCTCACACACTCTCACACTCACACACACACACTCTCACAGTCACACACACACTCACACACACACACACACTCTCACAGTCACACACACACTCACACACACACACACTCACACTCACACACACACACTCACACACACACTCACACACACTCTCACAGTCACACACACACTCTCACACTCACACACACACACTCACACACACACACACACTCACACACACAAGGACCGCAGTGACCCCAGAGGTTGGCAAGGAGGGGCCCACCGTCCTGGCCTCCCCCAAGGCTGGGTGGCAGCTCTGCAGGCTCGTTGCCCCCGACTGGGCCCAGGGCCGGCTGACAGTTGTCACGACGTCAACCGTGCCTTCAGAGGACGAGCAGGGAGACCAATGACTCCACACAAAGGCATGAAGTGCTTGTGTGAAAGGTCAGTGAGGCCCGTCATCTGGGCCCCGGAGGGGACTGAGAAGGCGGTGACCGTGAAAACCACAGGCCAGGGGCGGGACCTCCACCTCGGCCTGTGGCCTGGGGGAGGAGCCGGAGGGCCTTGGGGGTGAGGGCAGCCGATGGGGTGCGGGGTGCCCGCCCGATCCTCAGGTCTCAGAGACTCTGCCGCTATCTCTTCACTCATTCCCCAGGCAGGGCAGGTGGCAGGGTGGCCTGCAAGCTGACAGGAGGCAAAACCACCAGCCCTAGGGACACTCAAAGCTCTGACGTGAGGCCCCACCCTTCCTCCTGGGGCGGGGGTGGGGGGGAGCAGAACCTGGGGAATCAGGGTGTTCTTTGGGGAACCTCATGAAACAGCTTCCTTGGTGACTCAGACAGTAAAGAACCCATCTGCAGTGCAGGAGACCTGGGTTTGATCCCTGGGTTGGGAAGATCTCCTGGAGAAGGGAATGGTTACCCACTCCAGGATTCTTGCCTGGAGAATTCCACGGACAGAGGAGCCTGGCGGGCTACAGTTCATGGGGTCGCAGAGTCAGACATGACTGAGTGACTAACACTCACTCACTCACTTGAAACACAGTTTCATGAAACCTGGAACTACTATTAATATTCAGCATCAAATTCAATACATTTTAAGGCCACATTTGAGTATATAAATGAGGCAAAGAATTAAGAAAAGAAACAGACGTTGGAAACATAAAACGGTACAAGAAAAGGCTGCTTATTTACCCAATCATCTCAGTGGGTCGGGGACAAGGACCACTGTCTGTCATTTCCCCCATGACACTACGGTGTACCCCACCTCACTGAAAGCTGGAGATCTTTCCTTTCACAAACCTAGGCTCTTCCTGCCTTTCCCCATCTCTGGATGGAACCACCACCCAGCTGGCTACACAAGTGACAATCTTCCTTCAGTCAATCTGGAACAAATTCAAAGCGATCTTTTTGTTGCATTAAAGTTTCATTAGCCTTTTCTTTGTTTTTGAAGGGTAGAAAGAATGCAGTTTATATCTCAAGGCTTAAGAAAATCTCAGAGCTAACTGCATAGGATATGATTTGAATTTTTAATCAAATCCTTTGCATTTCCATGGTAAGAATTCTGTTAGAGCCATTATCCAAGGACCTATCTTACTTTTCCATAGTGACTCAGGATTTATGACATTTCTTGGATCTTGATTTCACAGGAGGAGATAATTTATGGAAAACCCTTAAATCATCATCAGCCCCAGACTGCCTTGTCATCCTTTTAGGATACAATCAACTGACCATTATAATTTCTGCAAATATTAAATCATAATTACTGAATTTAAAAAATAAAGTTTTTTGAGGTAGAAAATGACATAGATAGATGAAATAGCATTCCTAGGGAAGAATAAAATAAGAAATTTGTAGCATGCCCCTTCTGAGGTCCCAAGGGTTTTATGTAACCCCCTGCTGGCTTCACAGTTGAGGAAACTGAGGCATGAAGTCACATATAAAGGTTCACAGCCATTAACAGTAAAGCAGCTGAGAGATCCAGGGAGCCAAACTCTTTTGCCAGAACATCAGAACCACCAGCCGCTGCATGTAAAGCCAGGCTGAACCAGGAAAAGTCAAGTGAATGCAGGACTGGACCCCAAGAATGGCCATTTTTAAAGTGATAAAGGTGGTCTATCATTATCATTTGACCAATATTTATCACAGTCCTACGATGGCTCTAGAACCGCAGCGAGGAATAACACATGCTCTATGTCTCATGGAGCTGACATCTTAGCAGGTGAGATAGACATTAAGCAACTAGCTAGACAGCTTTTACTGAATGTCTATGTGATAACTGCCAAGACAGTGAGCACACATAATAGGGAGATTTCATATGGTCTGGGAGGTCTGGGGTGTGCTCCAGAAAAGCCATATCTGATGTAAACAATGAAGAAAGAGTAGGTTTTAACTAGATAAGGTGTATATGTTGTGTGGGTGTTGGGGATGTTGAGGGGTTCCATGAAGAGTGTAGCAGCTGTGAAAAGCTTGGAGGCAGGACAAAGCGCCGAGAATCCCATGGGGTCCAAGAGGAGGCTGGTGAGGGAGTGTGTGTCACAGTCCTGCTTAAGACTTCCCTGTGGCCCAGTGGCTAAGACTCTGAGCTCCCAGTGCAGGTGGCCTGGGGTTTGATTCCTGGTCAGGGAACTAGATCCCATGTGCTGCCGTGAAGACTAAAGATCCTGTGTGCTGCAACTAAGACCCAATGCAACCAAATAAATAAATATTAAAAAAAGAAAAAAAGAATGTGCGTCTTTAACCCAAAAGCAACGGGGCCACAGTGAAGCCAGAGCAGACTGGGGCATCTGAGTACACTGGTCATCAGGAACTGAGCTCATTCCTCGCCCAAATACTACGTATTGGTTAGCTCAATTTTATTTTAGTAAATGGCTGCCCAGCTTAGATGAGTCACTCGTCAAACATTATTCCATTTGTGACAACAGGGATGGAACTTGAGGCATTTCGCTAAGAGGAAGCGATCAGACCGAGAAGGACACATACCTTACAACCTCACTCACAGGCGGAATCTGAAAACAAAAACAAACAAAAAACAACAGAACTCACAGATACAGGGAAAAGGTCGCTAGTTGCCAGAGGCTGGGGGAAGGGGTGGGCAAAGTGGGTAAGGGTGGTCAAAAGGTGTAGTTCCGGTTATAAAATAATTAAGTCCTGGGGATGCAATGTGACTATAGTTAATAATAAATACTGTATTGCATCTTTGCAAGTTGCTGAGACAATAGATTTAAAAGTTCTCGTCACAAGGAAAAAAATATGTAACTGTGTGGTGATGGATGTTAATTAGACTTATTGTAATCATGCTGTAATATATGTAGATATCAAATTATTATGTTGTACACCTGAAACTAACGCATCAATTATATCTCAATTAAAAACTTATTCTATTTTATTTACTATCTACCCCTCTCCCCCAGTAAGTAACCATTTTTCTTTTCCTTCTCATCTTCAAATCTGTGTGTGTAAGTCTGAAAAAGTAAAAGTGTTAGTCACTCAGTTGTGTCTGACTCTTTGCAACCCCCATGGACTGTAGCCCACCAGGCTCCCCTGTCCATGGGATTCTCCAGACAAGAATACTGGAGGGGGTTGCCATGCCCTTCTCCAGGGTAAGTCCGAGGTCAAGTCCATTTTTCAGGCGCTCACTGTTGAGTAGCTGATACCCTAGTGTCAGGCAGGGTTGACTGGGGGAACTGAGTCCGTGGTCCTCAAGATCAGGGGGGCTTCGAAAACCCAGAACCCAGGCCAGTGAAACCAGACTCTCTGCGAGGTGGGACCCTGGCATCAGTTTTTGTTATTTGTGTAGAAGGTGATTCTATCGTGCAGCCCAGTTGGAGAAGCTGTGTACCAAGGGTCTCAACTCCAGGAGTCTGTCCTTCCCCTAACTAGGAGGAAAAAACAGTAGCAGCGACAATCCCCTGACAGCATTCAGGACTTTCTTCTTGCTAAAGACAAAACAAATACAAGGACCAATAAGCCGCAACCAAAGTCTCTCCCAGGCTCAGCAATTCTTTCTTTGCGCTGACGGCCCTGGCTGGGGTGGGGGTGAGGGGGCATCTCCAGATAACACATAAGGTGGGCCCAGGCAGGTCCCTACCCCTGCCCAGGCTCCGGTCCATCCACGAGGCCCCTCGGGCCGCCGATGGTCACTTAGGATTGGGGGAGACGTGGGCTTTGCACGTACCAGCCGGCGGCTCGCAGCCCCCTGCACAGAGCCAGGTTCCCCGGGAGTCCTGGTCCCCGCGTCCTAGCGGCCGCCACGCACGTAGTCACGTAGTCGAGTATCTGCGCATCCCGCCTCCCGCTCCCCCCCAACCCCGACATCTGGCCAAGCGGCGCCTCCCTCCGCCTCTTTCCTCCGCCCTGCCGCCCCTCCCCTCCCCACCCTTCTCTTGTTTGGGGCGGTAAGGTCAGGAGTGTTCAACAATTCGACGTGGGAAGTCTCCCCGAGGAAGTGCCGGGTCATTAATTTCATCCAACAAGAGGTCCGATCAAGCTCAGACGTTAGGAAACCTCCCAGCCACTAGTCAGCGCGGCCCCTGTGCTCAGCTCCGAGACTCCAGGGTACAGAGCTGATGTGGGTCATGGGCCCAGTGCCGGGATCGTGGGTGTGTGTGTGTCCCTCTGCCTCTGCCGACTTTCTTAGATCCTTTCTTTCCATACATGTGGAAGGGCAGTAGTGGAGACTGTCCTGACCCAGGAGAGGTGTGTTAAACTCTATGGGGATGGTTTCAAGCCTAAAGTTCAGACCATGAGTTCAGGACAAGAACCATTTTTGAATGAGAGTAATGATGTGGTGGGTGCTGTGTGTCATATCTTGCCATCTGAATGTGCTGATGGTACCCAGCTAAAACAGACAGCCAGGGTTAAGGACAGCTTCTGGTCCCAGTCCTGGCTGTGTGACACTGGGCCAGTCACTTTCCGTCTCTGATCTCTGTTCCCAGCTGTGAAGTGAAGGAGTTGGAGGGTGGGTGGGGGATGACTGGGTCCCCTTGGTGATCTAAGAGCCTCGGGGTTTGCCCCCCTCCTCTGTGGCAGCAAGGAACAGTCAGATCACCTTCAGCCTCTGCCCTGTTGTCCTTTGATCAAGGAAACCCTATCCAGGGACTGGTGCTCTGGCTTAGCTGGAAAGCCCCAGGGTGTTCTGGGGGATTCGGAGATTCACTCCTGGCACTTTTCTTGAGCCCCTCATGCAAATGCTCCAATCCATAAAGTAGTGCTCCAACCCCGAAGGCATCTGAAGACCTGCAGGGTGATCATAACAATTGCTTTGACACACCAGACACAGTTCTAACCCATTAGGTAAATTAACTCAAGCTTCACAGCAGCCCCAGAGGTAAACTCTATTATTAGCCTACTTTACAGATGAGTAAACTGAGGTGCCTGAACTCTGAGGAGGGGAGTAGAAAGAATTGTTCTCCCAAAAGATTTTTATGATCTGGCAAAACACTGTCTTGAAGTCAAATTTTTTTAAACATTGAATTATTCCAAGTTGGTGGGGAAAATTAATATATGCTTAGAAAAAAATTAACACACTGAAATATTTACAGGGTGAAATCTGGGTGATGGAATTGTGGATAATTTATAGGGAATTATGGTTCAGCAAAATGAGGTCACTTTCTCGGGTTCTCATAGCCAGCAAAGTGCTGGAGTAAAGTCTCAAACCCAAGTCTACTTGCCTATAAAGTCTACTTAAATAGTTGCTGACTGCTACTTAAATTAGAAAACCATGTGTTAAAAAAAAAAAAAGACCACACAAATATGGTACCCTAAAATCAGACTGCAGTGAAGAGGCAGGGAGGGGATTTGAACCCCTGTAACCAGCCCCAATATTCTTGCCTGGAAAATTCCATGGACAGAGGAGCCTGGTAGGCTATAGGCCATGGGGTCGCAAAGAGTTGAACACGACTGGGTGACTTCACTTTCTTTTCTTTCTAACCAGCCCCAGAGGCCATGCTCTAAGAGGTAAGAGGTACAGACAGCAGACTTGGGCCCTCTGAAGAGACAGCGCATCCTGTTCTGGGGACTGAGTGAGGTGTGTGAGGTGTTCCCGAGAGCAAGAAGACGGGACAGGGATGCAGGCAGGGTGAGGGGCCCCAGGGGCAGGCTGCCTGGCCCTGCAGGAGAGGATGTGTCCTTGGGGCATGATGCCTGCTTCACGCTCTTGGGCTCAGATTTTCCATCAGGCCCCAGAAGAACCACTGCGGGGCTTTCCCGGGTGGCGCTCGTGGTAAAGAGCCCGCCTGCCAATGCAGGAGCTATGAGACGCAGGTTTGATCCCTGGGTCGGGATCCTCCAGAGATCATCCCAACCCACGGATTGAACCAGGGTCGCCTACATTGGCAGGCGGATTCTTTAGCATCTGAGCCACCAGCGAAGCCCTGTTAAATCTTAGAGCACCCCAATGAGACCTGTGGCTCATTTTCTGGAATCTTTAAGAGAATAAGCCATCCTTGCCGTGGGTGTTGAGTTTTGAAGGCTTTTGCCTAAAATGTTTGTATTCTGAGGACAAAATAATTGTTTTGTGATGACCTCTCTGGATAATTGTCAGATATTAATAGAAACTCCTGATCACATTTCTTCACTGGTGTTCTCCGCTTTTCTTGACCAGCATAATTTTGCTTGTGTTTCAACCAGTCGGGAAGAAATTTCCACACGGGAAGCATTTTTCATTTTTTGTGGAATGCCATGCTCAAGAGAGAAACCGTTTTAAAGTCAGAAGAAGAAGCCACACTGGCCTGTCGTCCTGTGCCCTGCACACCAGTAACCAGCACATGCTCGTGGCTGCTACTGCCTTACGCACAGGGCTGTATTAATTAGTCTTCTTACACCAAACTTCGCCCGTTCCTCTGTCTTCTGTCTGCCCAATCTTTCAGTAAGGTACTGGCAAGGTTCTGTCCTGCTTATATTGCAAAAGTTGTGTGGATTTCTTCCAAGTGGGAGAGCAAACAAAAGCTGCCTCTATGGCCTTCTGATAATTCAGCCCCATTTGAATCTTTAACTGGAAACATCTCCACACCAAAAGAACACTTGCAGTAGATATCAAGCATAAATGTCTCTCTCTCTTTTCCTTTTTTTCTGACTGCACCACACTGCGGCATGTGGGATCCTAGTTTCCCCAAGCAGGGATTGAACCTGTGTCCCCTGCGTTGGGAAGGGCAGAATCTTAACCACTGGAATGCCAGGGAAGTCCCATAAATGCCTTTTAATCAAACAGTTCCTTGTATCACACAGGAGGCACAGAAAGTTAGGACCACCAGTTGTCCCCACAGAAAAGCACTGGCAAGTCTGCTCATCTGGAAGGGCCCATTTGTCTCTGATGTCAGACGCTGAGGCCTCCACCCTTGAAACAGTCCTGTCTCAGCTTCCCTGCAAAATTGGGAACTAGAAGTTGGCCTAAGTCTTGATTCCCGTCCTAGAATGTGAGATAATGTAATTCTAATGAGGGGATGTGTTCTGCATAGAATCATGCTATACTATATGACACTGTACTTGCTAAACACACAGAAAGAGAGGGAAGGGAAGAATGAATAATTGGGTATAAAAATGCCACCATCTCATGGCCCCAACACTAAACTGGTGCCGGTCCAGTTTCTCCCCAAATGAATGGCGATGCTTCTGAATTCACTCTGGCTGCCACGAAAGCCCTCTGCCTTTCCGTGACTGCAGGAGGCTCCGATGGGGTGGGGAGAGGGCTGGGGGTGGGGAGAAGTGCTGCGCCTTAAGCTTCATCCTGGCTGCACATAAAGGAAGCAAAATCAAAACCCAAGCCTGGAGAGAAAAAAAAATCCTAAATTTAATTGGCCAGGAAACAGGATTCCTGGGGCCTCTGCTTTCTCGGCTTCCAGAAGGATTTAGGCAGGGGCACTTCCCCGCCCTCAGGATAAAAAAAAAAAAGGATTAAATTCGGGTTTGGTCTGGATGTACAAATTGCATGCAGGGCATACAGTTACTTTGCATATTGCATGTGCTTTCAGGGAGAGGGAGAAGGGGGAGGGAACGGGGGTAGGATATTGACGAGGGGGCAAAAACTAAAAACAACTTACTGTTTTCATATGGTGGGCGAAACTGTTTTGTCTCCTTAACTGTGCAGAATGTCAGCGGTGGGCACTGTGTCGTGACAAGATTTTTTTCTTTTTTTTTAAATTAAGCTAAACTCACACCCGAGCTGTAGCCGCCCCGAGGTATTACAGCTTTAATTGTGTTCAGTATGATCTGCCGGACAATATGTCTTGATCAATCTGAATGGCCATCCAGTGCACGATTCCCCTTGGCATGGCTGCAAAACCAGCTTCGCTTTAGTGAACCGGTTCAGGAATGTGGGTTAATTCGGCCGACCCTTTTTACCCCCACAGCTCTGTTTTTGTGAGGTTGGCAGAAACTGACACGTTTTCTTTTGCTTAATTAAGTTGTTCAGTAGAAGGCTGGTCAAACAGTTGCGTCTACGTGGGGAGTCCGAAGATACACAGAAAGCTGTGGGCGTCTCCAACATGAAAAGGGGGATTCTGTTATTGTTTGGGTGTAGACGGGTCATTTTTTCAAAGTTACTGCTGCCTGAGTGACCACAGCCTTGCACACAGTCCTGAAAAGACATTAAAGCTGGTTCAATACAACTACCTTGGGTTCTAAAGTTTATCTTTAAAAGAGGGGGAGAGCAAGGGAGAAATGAAATGGTCTCATTTAGGTGGCATTTTATTTCTTTCTGGCCTTTAAAAAAAAAAAAAACCCGGGGCAGGGGAGTTGCAAACAGCAGGTTCATTTAAATAAGAGATGCCTGTACATTGAGTTATAGCTGGTGTGATGAAACTCTTTCCACTTGGTAAAACAACACTGGTACCCAGGGAACTTGCCTTGGCGCCAAGGAGTAGGATCCTGTCACCTATCCGCCAGGCACTGGGGCTGAGAAAATCCATCCACAGCCTCCCAGCCCGTGACATTCTGGCTTTCCTTCCATGCTGATGTTATGACAACCGCAAAAAAAAAAAAAAAAAAAAATCAGTTTCACAGGTATTCAAAGCAGCTGAAAACTTCATGGGTCAAGCGTGTGCGTGCTTAGTCGGGTCCAACTCTTTGCGACATCATAGACTGTAGCCCACCAGGCTCCTCTGTCCATGGGACTCTCCAGGCAAGAATACTGGAGTGGGTTGCCATGCCCTCCTCCAGGGGATCTTCCTGACCCAGGGATGGAACCTGCATCTCCTGCATCTCCTTCACTGGCAGGCGGGTTCTTTACCATGAGCCTCCTGGGAAGCACACTTGAGGGGAGGCCTCCCCATCATGTCTCCGTTCCTTCTTGAAGCTTCCTATCTTTCCAGTTTAAACCACCTTCATATGCACATGCCCCTGGACTCTATGAATATTATTTGGTTCCACCAAGAGTTTTCCTGGTTGGGCTTCCCTCGTGCTCCAGTGCTTAAGACTCTGCGATTCCATTGCAGGGGGCTTGGGTTTGATTCCCTGGTCAGAGAACTAAGATCCCATATGCTATGCAGTGTGACCAGAAATAAGTAAAATTAAATTAAGATTATACTATCCCATCCCCAAAGGAGTTTTCCTTATTGTACATACTGTGTGATAGAATTGAAAGGAGTGTGTGTGCTAAGTCACTTCAGTCGTGTCCGACTCTTTGTGACCCTATGTCCTGTAACCAGCCAGGTTCCTCTGTCTGTGTATTCCAATATTCCAAGCAAGAACACTGGAGTGGGTTGCCTTGCCATCCTCCAGGGGATCCCAGCCTCCAGATCCAGGGATTGAACCCGCATTTCTTAATCTCTTGCATTGGCAGGTGGATTCTTTACCACTAGTGCCACTTGGGAAGCCCATAATTAAAAGGAGATGTGGAGGGAACTTGAACTGGGCTTCCGGGTCCTATCATTAATGATGGTTTGACCCTGACTGAGTTCTCATAGATGCTTTTGTGCCTCAGTTTGTCCACAGCAGCAAATATCCAAGGCTAGGTACTTCGCAGGCACCTAATATACCTTTCTGAGCTAGCTTGCCCTCTCTCCCTCTGCAATAAGTCAACATCTGGAAAACCACGGTTCCCACAAGCCCTTGGCACCATCGTGCTGGTATCAATACCAGGATGTTTCCCAGGTATACAGCCCTGGCTCTACACAGCCTGGCAGCCCCTTGGTTATACATCAGGGTTCTGACTGGGGTGCTCAACAGATGTTGGCCCACACTGGTCTCAGGGCAGGGAACTCATGTCTGCTTTAAAAGCCATGCACTCCAGTTTTCTACCAGGTCCCCAAATGGCAGCTTTTGGGGAGCCCAGTTAAGTGCTTCTTCCATCCAGAGAGGGAAAAGCCTGGATGGGCAAAACCTTAACAGTCCTCACTTTGATTTTTTTACTTCTCTTTGTACGGGAAAGAGTGGGCAAAGATTTGATTGAAGTAGCGAGAATGTCAAAATGATTCTTTGGGGGGGAAACAAATCCACTTTGGACTCTAAAGTACTTGGATCAGCAATCTACTCTGACATCAGTCATTTGTTCATTATGAGCACTGCCCACTTACTCCCCAGACCCTGCCTGAGTTGGTTATGAACGTACATACAGGACATCGTGGGTCCTATGTTTAGGTCATGTATGTTCAGGTGCTCTTGATATATGTCAAGGTCTGGTCCTTCTAACCTGCAAGTAGAGAGGGTAGGGGGCTTTACAAGTCCTTGTTTGTGCAGCCATTCCCCAAATGACCTGTTCTTTCAAGGACAAAACCCAGTTGTGTGTGCGTGCGTGCGCGCGCACACACACACACACACACACACACACACACACAATGAAAAATGTTCTCCCCCGTTCTGGCAGGGAATGCTTAAGGATCACATAGAGTACTGGTGTGCAGTGTCCCTGCCTGACCCCTTGGTCCTGGGACCCAGGGTTTGTCCCCCAGCCCTCAGTTGCAAGGCCCCTGCTGGGTGGGTCACTTTCCTTACCTTCAAAAAAGGCCAAATTGAAAAACCAGCCGAGGCCCGGGCAGATGGGGCTGAGCCGCCGGGCAGCCAGTGGACGTGGGAGCCGGCCCGCCTGGCAGCCATCCCGCAGTCTGGAGGTGGTTTGTGCGGCTGGCAGTTTGGTTCCCACTCGAGGTGGCGGGCCCTCTCCCCCTTTCCAATGCCCTGACAGGCCGGGCAGATTTTTTTTTTTTTCCCTTTCCTCCGGCTTTTGAAAATCCAGGACACACTACCCGCGCCGAGTCGCCAAGTTCCAGCTGCTTAAAGACAGCCGGCCTTCCGCTCTGCTGCCCGGCCACCAACACCACGTCCTTCCATAGCCGGGGACACAGAAGGCCTTCCTCCCGGCGGGCGAGCCCACAAGCGCGCGGGAGACAGAGGGGGAAGGACTCGCACGGGCTGGCCGGGAGCCATCCCCCGATTCCTGGCACTCACAGTTCCACATGGAGCGCTCTGCGCCTCCTCAGGACAAAGAGGAACCGTTTTCTTATCCCGCCCGGCGTTCTGCTGACAAACCGCATAATCAACTGACAGAAAGCGACGGAGCGGCGGCGTTTCCAACCCCCCCAGTTACGGGGAGGCCCGGGCCGGCGCGGATGGTCACTTTCTGCAGGTGTTCGGCCAGTGTCCCCTCATTTGCATGTATTTGCATTGACTGTCAAACAGTTGGCTGACAGAAAGTCTGAGGAGGTCTGGACACAGCCCAAACCTGTCAGGGGCTTTCTCCTTTGCCAGTCAAGGTTGGCTTGGGCTGCAATTAGAGCAGGAAACGAATACTTCTGACATTGCAATCTACCCAGCCACAGCTGGGCGAAGTTCAGCCCAAGAGTGTGCTTCATTTAGATGGACGAGATGCAGGCTGGAAAGAAGAGAGGGGACCGTGGGGGCGGGGGGTTGTGTGGTGTAGGTGGGAGGTAGTGGTCCATGCTCAGAAAGCCAGGCTCTCAATGCCGTCTTCACAAGGACAGAAAGAGGCTGCGACCGTCCCGTGTTGCTGGGCTGGGCTGTTTGTTGTTGTTTGGAGCGAGTGAGCCGATTTCCCGCTGCGGTGTGAGGTCAAGTCCACGTGTGAAAGGCGCTTACCAGACACGGAGGAACTAGATCCCGAAACTGCATTTCCGCGGCGAGCTCTCTCCCCACCCGTCAGGCTCCGCTGTGCTGTCGGAGGCTGACAAATAGGTGGCGGGGCTTGGGAGGGGGTGAGAAAGTTGGAGCCCCAGCACAGACACAAGCCTCGTGTTGTTTCCCCACCTCGCTGCTGCCGAGGATTACAGCTCATATTAGCATACGGACTGCGGTGGGAACGAAATAACACTCGGGGCCTTGGCTACTCTAGAGGAGTGGCTGCGGGGGCAGGGCGGGAAGAAAGCCCTTGGAAAGGTGGTGCTGGCGCTGGTGGTTTTTAAGAACTCATGGGATTTATATTTGGGGAGGCCTGCATCCTTCTGAGATGTTGTTTCACAGATTCTTTAAGCGAGACCTAACAATTTATTAAATACTTCATCTCTCAACAGTGGTGGGCACTAGAGTTTCATGAGCCGGAGACAATAGATTCTGTTTATTCACCAACAATACAGACACTGTTTAGCTCTGGACTGCAAGTGGCTGAGCCATCTGGCTCATATCTCCACAGTAAAACATTGTCTGCGACACAAAAAATGACTACATCCCCAGGACAAACTAGTGTGACCTCTAAATAAAGCCTTCCTCTGAAGCTATGATATCACACAGCCCAGGGGGCACCAGCACAATTGAATCTGGTCACCAAAAGCCCAAGTGAGATAGGACTATGTAAATGGAATTTTATAGGAGACTTTTTGTCCTCCGTGGCAAACCACCCAGATCCATCCACAGCACTGAAACATCTTTTTCATTCACCCCTGGGACAACAGTGCGGTTCTATGTGGGGATTGGCAGCCCTCTTTCTCCAGCGCCCGACCCAGGAAGTACACGTTCGTGGCCAGGGGCAGCACCTGCAGCTGCGGCTTCCAACAACATTTCACTGATGGAGTCCCCACCTGCACCAGGCTTTTCTCTGATATTTCGGAAACAAGCAGTCCTTTTTCCTCCCTGCCAGAGAGGAGGTCCAAGTTTGCCAGCTTCTTCACAAATAGCCGAACAAGTCACTTGCAGCATTGCGCCACCTGAATGCCCGCTTCACTGGGCAAACAAGTGCGCGCGCGCACACACACACACACACACCCATCACCCCATACAAGAAAGGGGCCATGTCAATGGAAGAAGTGTCACTCTCCGGAAAAGACCCAATTCACTCTCCACAACCAAGACATTTGTGTCGCCTCTGGGTGGGAAAGGTTCACGACAGAAATGGAGACATGATGAAAAACAGACCAAAAGCTGGCCTGGCTTAAGCATTCCACCTGTTCCAACCCCTGCTGGTTTGGTTTGGCTTTTTTTTTTTTTTCAAGAAAGAAACTCTGATCTATTTCTGGGCATGAAACTTTTGTACATGAAATGGCTCACAAGACAAGATCTCTAAATTTTTCCAAATTTGAGGCAGCATTAAATCATTTTGCAGGCAGACTTACCTAGGGCACATAGCCCATCGATGAAACATCATGTCTGGGAATAAAGGGAGGAGGGTTGAAGTCATTTCAGATGGATATTTCCCAACCCTGCCACCTTGGGCAAATCACTTAATCTCTTGGTGCCTATCCTCATCTGTAAGAAGAGATGACATTCTCTTTTTCACAGGAGTTACATTTGGAAAATGTGTGACACATGCTTAACATAACACCTAGCAGATAGTAAAGGGTTTATTTACTAAATGGAAGCTATGACAATAATGATAACAGATAATGGTAACATTGCTTCTCTGACTCCTGGTTAGTTTCAGTAGGAAAATAGTTTCCAGGGTACCAATCATCCATTTAAATGCATAATGACTCTTGATAATAGTAATGACTATTTATTGTCATAATGACATTTATTGTCATAATTGTTTAGCACACTGTTTAGTCACTAAGTCGTGTCCAACTCTTTGCGAACCCATGGACTGTAGCCTGGCAGGCACCTCTGTCCATGGGATTCTCTAGGCAAGAATACTGGAGTGGGTTACCATTTCCTTCTCCAAGGGATCTTCCCAAACCATGGATCAAACCCAGGTCTCCTGAATTAGCAGGCAGGTTCTTTCCCACTAAGCCACCTGGGACATAAACCCAAACAATGTGGCAAAGTTTGATTGTCTACTGTCCTACTAGTTGGTTTAACCTGCACCCTATCTCTGGATAGAACTTTCCTCATGCATCATTAATCTGGCCAAAATTTTATATTAAATTATTTTTGTGAAAATCATATTTTAAAATATAATGAGAAACCATATGCACAATTGCCACCTTAGGTGTAGAGTCTTTGCTACTGGCATAGTATCATAAAATGATCCTATTTACTTTTGTTTTACTTCTAGTCAATCCCAAGATTTTAAGTGATTGCAAATAATTTAAGAGTAATCTTTGCACTTATGACAGGTTGATTTCTAGAAATGAAGTCATTTGGTTGAAATGATGAATGCTGACTTCTCTCACAGCCAGTTAGTTGAAAGGATGCAATCCAGATTCAGAGCCTAGGGAACAATTCTTCCTGAAAAATGACCACAAATTCCATGTTTAACAAATTATAGATTGAGCTCTGGACCCTTTGGTAACAGGGGAACACAGCTATATTTTTTTTTACTTTTATTTTATATTGGAACATAGCCAATTAACAATGTGGCAATACTTTCAGGTGAATAGCAAAAGGACTCAGCCACACACATACATGGATCCATTCTCCCCCAATCTCCCCTCCCATCCAAGTTGCTGTATAGCATCGAGCAGAGTTCCCTGTACTATACAGTATGTCCTTATTGGTTATGCATTTTAAATGTAGCAGTGTGTACCTGTCGATCCCAAACTCCCTAACTATGAATACAAGTATATACATATGACTGAGTCCCTTTGCTGTCCACCTGAAACTATCATAACATTGCTAATCGGCTGCGCTTCAGTGTGAAATAAGAGGTTGAAAACAGCATGTTTCCCAGTAGCAGTCCCCTGTCAAGATGCTGGTACCTCTTGTCATGGGGTACATCAACATCATAAGGGGGAGGGGAAGGGGCAGTTGGCCAGCTAAACTTCTTGGATGCCCACTGGGAGAGAGGTCAATGCCAAAGACTGAGGGAGTTACAGTCAGAGAGAAAAGAACAATCCCTTTCCCTAAGGGACTTACTGTGGCTAAAAAAATGTAACATGAACAATGATTTGACTCATCCAAGCAGTAGGGTTTTTAATTGTTTTTGGTTATCTATTACCGATTCTGTTGACAACAGCACAGGTCATGGAAAGTAATTCTGAAGAGTCCAGACTCTGAGGTCAGCATATGGCCAACTCTGCCACTTATTAGCTGTAGGGCTTTGGTAAGCTACTTACCCAAGCTACGTACCCAGTATCTCTGGGCCTCAATTTCCCTCTCTGTAAAATGGGAATAATTTTATTATCTATCCCACAACATTCATGTAAAGCACTACATGCAAAACCTAGTATCTATCAAGTGCTAGGTGGCTTCTAAAGCTGATGCTGTGAAAGTGCTGCACTCAATATGCCAGCAAATTTGGAAAACGTAGCCGTGGCCAAAGGACTGGAAAAGGTCAGTTTTCATTCCAGTCCCAAAGAAAGGCAATGCCAAAGAATGCTCAAACTACCACACAATTGCACTCATCTCACACACTAGCAAAGTAATGCTCAAAATTCTCCAAGCCAGGCTTAAATAGTACCTGAACCGTGAAATTCCAGATGAATTTAGAAGAGGCAGAGGAACCAGAGATCAAATTGCTAACATCCATTGGATCATCAAAAAAGCGAGAAAGTTCCAGAAAAACATCTACTTCTGCTTTATTGACTATGCCAAAGTCTTTGACTGTGTGGATCACAATAAACTGTGGAAAATTCTTCAAGAGATGGGAATACCAGACCACCTTACCTGTCTCCTGAGAAATCTGTCTGCAGGTCAAGAAGCAACAGTTAGAACTGTACATGGAACAACTGACTGGTTCCAAATTGGGAATGGAGTATGTCAAGGCTGTATATTGTCACCTTGCTTATTTAACTTATGTGCAGAGTACATCATGAGAAACCCTGGACTGGATGAAGGACAAACTGGAATCAAGATTGCTGGGAGAAATATCAATAGATGATATCAACAGATGATACCACCCTTATGGCAGAAAGCGAAGAAGAACTAAAGAGCCTCTTGATGAAAGTGAAAGAGAAGAGTGGAAAAAGTTGGCTTAAAACTGAACATTAGAAAACTAAGATCATGGCATCTGGTCCCATCACTTCATGGCAAATATATGGGGAAACAGTGGAAACTGAGAGATTTTGTTTTGGGGGGCTCCAAAATCACTGCAGATGATGACTGCAGCCATGAAATTGAAAGAAACTTGCTCCTTGGAAGAAAAGTTATGACCAACCTAGATAGCATATTAAAAAGCAGAGACATTACTTTGCCAACAAAGGTCCTTCTAGTCAAAGCTATGGTTTTTCCAGTAGTTATGTATGAATGTGAGAGTGGGACAATAAGGAAAGCTGAGTGCGGAAGAACTGATGCTTTTGAACTGTGGTGTTGGAGAAGGCTCTTGAGAGTCCCTTGGACTGCAAGGAGATCCAACCAGTCCATCCTAAAGGGAATCAGTCCTGAATGTTCATTAGAAGGACTGATGCTGAAGCTGAAACTCCAATACTTTGGCCACCTGATGCAAAGAACTGACTCATTGGAAAAGACCCTGATGCTAGGAAAGACTGAAGGCAGGAGGAGAAAGGGACAACAGAGGATGAGATGGTTGGATGGCATCACCGACTCAATGGACATGAGTGTGAGTGAGCTCCAGAAGTTGGTGATGGACAGGGAAGCCTGGCATGCTGCAGTCCATGGGGTCGCAAAGAGTCCGACACGACTGAGCAACTGAACTGACTGAGGTGGCTTTTCTGGTGGCTCAGCAGTAAAGAATCTGCCTGCGATGCAGGAGACCCGGGTTTGATCCCTAGGTTGGGAAGATCCTCTGGAGAAGGAAGTGGCAACCCACTCCAGTATTCTTGCCTGGAGAATCCCATGGACAGAGGAGCCTGGTGGGCTACAGTCCATAGGATCATAAAGAGTCAGACACAACTGAGTGACTATCGCTTTCATTTTTCTTTCACTTTTATTATCATTATAACTATTTTGGTTATCTGTCATCCAGTCCCCTTCACACACAAGGACAATGTGATATAGCCTATGATTCTGAGGATGTCCTGACCCACCGTTAGTTAGACGTGGGTTTTGAGTCACTCCACCAACAAAGGAATTCGTGCTTAACCAGCCCCAGGCTGATCTGCATCCGTAATCTGCATTTTCAAGGCAGCAGATTGGGGTGGGAGGGTCTGGACCTGAAACAAAGGCAGGCTCACTTGTAAATATCAGGACAGAAACAGGCAGTTGTTTAACCCAGATGTCATTCGATCTGCAGAAAAAGAAAAACACCTCCCCTGCCTACAGCCAGGCTCCCAGGTGACCCTGACCCATGGGATGGTTTCTCCTGCAAAGGACACAGGATTTCCAACTCGGGAGCTGTGTTGTGGCAAAGCTGGAGCTGGTCTTGGTGATCAGACACCTTGGCAGCTGCTCCCTCCCCAGTCTTCGGGTTTGAATCCTAAGATAACCCTCATAGCTACCCTCTTGGAATAGAAACTCAGGTCACCTGGAAAAGGGGACTCGGGGTCTGGAGACCCCGAGACACGGACACAGGATGCTGCGGGCCCCAGGTAGCCACCCTTCCTTCCCCTCACAGTGTTTCTACATCTTTCTGGA
The DNA here is from genome assembly GCF_019320065.1 of Cervus canadensis. NCBI lineage: Eukaryota > Metazoa > Chordata > Mammalia > Artiodactyla > Cervidae > Cervus > Cervus canadensis. The sequence continues at coordinate 1,701,100 of NC_057412.1, read as the reverse complement.
AACTCACTCCATTCTCCTGCCTTCACCCCTCCAACTTACACATGACCTTCCGCGGCCACCGAGTCTGAACCTCAAACTCCACCTGCCCTTTTTGCTGCTTCACCTGATTTCACTTGACTAATTCACTCTTCCAATTACAATCCCCACGAGAGCAATTAGAGGGTCCCACTCATGTTTCAAAAGCTGGAAAAACTAGTCAGACACTGTGGGCCCTGATCAGGTCACGTGGTGTAGACAATGGCCCTTTAAGCCTATTAGCGGGTTATGAGTGAACAGGCAGTGACTGACATCTCCAGTAACCAATAAAAGCGAGGCAAAAGACACTGCTCCCTTCTCATTGGTCAGCACAACATCTAGAGGCCCTGAACTGACTAGCTGCTATTGTTACATTAGTAGATGCAGGGGGCCCAGGAGACAGGTAGAAATCTTCGCTGTCTTTTCTGTGACTAAAATGCAATTGTATTTTTCTGTGATCTAGACTTCTTTCCATAACTAATTTCTCATCAGATGGAACTTATAACAAAGATGATCCAAGTCATTTTTATGAGATTGTCTGGTTTTTACACTATCAGTCAGTTCAGTCGCTCAGTCCCATCCGACTCTTTGCGACCCCATGGACTACAGCATGTCAGGCCTCCCTGTCCATCACCATCTCCCGGAGCTTGCTCAAACTCATGTCCATTGAGTCCACGATTGGATCCAACCATCTCATCCTCTGTTGTCCCCTTCTCCTCCTGCCTTCAACCTTTCCCAGCATCAGGGTCTTTTCCAATGAGTCAGTTCTTCGCATCAGGTAGCCAAAGTATTGGAGTTTCAGCTTCAGCATCAGTCCTTCCAATGAATATTCAGGACTGATTTCCTTTAGGATGGACTGGTTGGATCTCCTTGCAGTCCAAGGGACTCTCAAGAGTCTTCTCCAACACCACAGTTCAAAATCATCAATTCTGCGGCGCTCAGCTTTATGTATACCAATGCTTTATGTACAGCTCTTACCTTACAAGCTGTTTTCATATATGTTTATTTGTTTGAGTCATATCCAAAGTAAGGCATATCTTATTATTTGCATTCTAGAGACCGAGGGATTAGCCTAAGGTCACAGAGCAAGAAAGCGATATGGAATTAGAATCCAAGTTTTCAGACTCTTCCTTACATATTCTTTAACATTTTGTGGGCTAGTCCAAACAATATTCCTTTTTTTCTAAAGTTTTTTTTTTAAATATTTATTTGTTTGTTTATTTGGCTGTACTGGGTCTTAGTTTTGCAGCACACTAAGATCTTTGTTGCGACTTGCAAACTCTTAGTTGTAGCGTGTGGAATCTAGTTCCCTGACCAGAGATCCAATCCATGCCCCCTGTACTGGGGAGTGTGGAGTCTTAGCCACTGGACCAAGAGAGAAATTCCCGCTAAATATATCTTAAATGAACTAGATCTCACTTTTCCCCCTCCCTCTGTTTTCCATTTTGGAAGTCTTTTTACCTTAAGGATCAAGATCAAGTAAAAAAAAAACAACAAATTTTTTTTAATAAATGGGAAAAATGGAGAACAGGTATAAGGATTCACCAGTGAAACAGTAACCCATTAGCTGAGGCTGTCAGGCAGAGTAAAGTGTCCCACAGGAATTGTCCTTGTTGAAGGATGCCTAGTCATGACCGTGCAGGGGAGGAGGGATTCGTAAGTCTCAGTGTCCTGGGAACCCTGTCCTGCCTCCTCTCCAGGCTGTGGGCTCCCCTCTTGTGCCCCATTTCCTAGTGGGAGACATCTGCTCCTCTCTGGCCTCTGAGCCAAGGTGGGTGACCCAAGCTATAGGTGGCCAAGATGCCTCAGACATTGTCCTCCTCCACGGACAACAAAACGGAGTCAAAACACTCGGACACCTCATGTGTGATGACCTCAGTGGGAGTCTGAGCCCACATTCTTGCATTCAGCCACATTTTTGTGGCTCTGAGACTCATTGCTGGGTGGTACTTTGCCTAAGAATGGGGCCAGCCTTGCCATGTAAGCAAAGGCATGGGTGTGTATGTGTGTGTGTGTGTGCTGTCACTTCAGTTATATCTGACTCTTCACGACCCCATGGGCTGTAGCCCGCCAGGCTCCTCTGTCCATGGGGTTCTCCAGGCAAGGATATTGGAGTGGGTTGCCTTGCCCTCCTCCAGGGGATCTTCCCAACCCAGGGATCGAACCCGTGTCTCTTAAGTCTTCTCCATCAGCAGGCGGGTTCTTTACCACTAGCGCCACCTGGGAATGTCAATAGGCCTGCATTTCTGAAATGTGGTAAAAGGAAAGGAGATTTTCTTACTCAGAATAACCCTGAAGCCATTCAAGGCAAATGACTTGCCCATGGACAGACAGCTAACTGCTGGCAAGGGCTGGGCCAGATAGAACCTGCTTCTCTGGAGACTGGAACAAAGCCCAGGGCCTAGTTGGAGCCAACGCCAAATGGTTCACTCACCCTAAAGCAATGTAAAGCAGAGCTGAGATGCAGAAGTTGTCAGAGGGCCCTCCTATCACCTTTCCAAGACTGCTCACTAGCATTCAGGGTCCTTTTTGTTATTTTTCTTTTTATTAAAGTGTAGTTGATTTACAATATTGTGTTAGTTTCTGAGGTACAGCAAAGTGACTCAAGACACATATGTATCTATATCAGTTCAGTTCAGTCACTCAGTCGTGTCCAACTTGCTGCGACCCCACGGACGCCAGGCCTCCCTGTTCATCACCAGCTCCCAGAGTTCCCCCAAACCCATGTCCATTGAGTCAGTGATGCCAACCAACCATCTCATCCTCTGTTGTCCCCATCTCCTCCTGCCTTCAATCTTATGTATATACACATGTATGTATTTATGTATATTTTTTCCTTTATGGTTTTTCTCAGGCCGTCAAGCATAGTTCCCTGTGTCCTACAGTAGGACCTTGTTGCTCATCCATTCTATGTAAAATAGTTTGCATCTACTAACCCCCAACTCCCCGTCCATCCCTCCTCCCAGCAGAGTCCTTTTTGGAGCTCCTTCTGAAGCCTGGGCCCCACAGGGAAACACCTGCTGAGTGGATAATCAAATGAGTGCCCACTAACCATCCCCAAAACAAGGGAATCAAGTCAGGGTGTCAGGGGCCTTAAAAGCATGTGCATGAGAATTCATCCTGAACCCCCATCTCCTGGATCAGAAGACTGTTGCATGCCCCGCACCCTTGGTTAAGGGTGGAGGAGAGCAGCGGGTGAGCCCTCTTGGAAAGACCTTGCCCGGGGGAAGCGGACAAACCTCTTTCAAAAGTGAACGTGTTTGTTGCTCATTGTGTCCAGCTCTGCGACCCCACGGACTGTAGCCGCCAGGCGCCTCTGTCCATGGAATTCTCCAGGCAAGAATACTGGAGTGAGCAGCCATTCCCTGCTCCAGGGAAGCTTTCTGACCCAGGGATTGATCTTGGGTCTCCTGCTTACGGGCGGGCTCTTTACTACCTGAGCCACCAGGGAAGCCCAGACCTCTTTCATGGCGTCGGGAGCTCTGGAAGGCGCTTCTGTGCAACAGTGCTCACCAGTCATTGCAAAAGATTGAGAGTCCCTGGCCAACACTGTACCTGGGATGGCATGATTTTCTGCAGAAACACAGCAGAGAGACAGAATACCCTTTTCTTTCTAGGAGCCTGCAGGGGCTCCCATCTTGAAGGGCTGCCTGTTTGGGACAGGCTTTCTACATATAAAAATGTCAGGTGTCAGGGGCTCGGTGGAGGGCAGGGAGGGGCTGGAAGGGGACACCCATACAGGACAGACCTTTGCACCCCCAACGGGCCAGGATGCATTGTTTATGGATAGGGGGCCTCTCCTCCCCTGACTTGCCCTAGGTAGGGCAGAATAATGCCTCCTTGCTTTGGTTGCAGATAAGTGTCTGTGGCTGGGAACAGCAGAGGTCTGTGCTACAGACCACAGAGCCACCCAGCCTTGGTCCTGTGACCACAAGAGCCTGCTTTACCCCTTTTCCAAAGACCAGCACACCCCCTAGACCAACAGGGGCTCCCACGATGTTAGCAAATGAAGAATGCTGAAACAGGGATAAATTGTCTCCACTCTATAGATTCACTTTCCACCTAGAAGCACAATGCACGAACAGTTCCACTATCCACAGAATAATGGCAGGGTTTGCATAAAAACCTTCTTTCACCGAGTGCTTCAGTGTGGGCCGGTGTTGGGGCTGAGAGTCAGTTGTCTTATGCAGCAGGTTGGCTTTCTGGGGCCAGATCTACAAGCAGCCTTGTTCAGAGAGAGAGCCCGAAGTCTAAGCTTGAAGTCTGGAAGAAGTGGGCCCAGGAGATGCCTCTCCAGGCCCTCTCTCTACTGGGTCAGGTGTTTCCTCTGTTAACAGGTATGTTCAAGTTCCCCAGGTCTGGTTTTGGGATGCGAGATACCCTATGAACATTTGTCGAAAGCCACTTGCTGGATGCTTTGGCATCTCCGGTCATAAACCAAGTCTGAGGAGCCTCCATTTTCATTTTCGGTGTAAACACGTGGTACCCTCCTTATCCGACCTCAAGGTCGCTCTGTCCTCCCATTCCTGGTTCAGTTGCTGGGAGGAGACAGAACTGCACGCTCCAGGCCACTGGGGTCCCCTTAGAGTCTCCTTGCTGCCCCACACCCACCCCATCTGGAAATTACTAAGTCCTTACGGACTTTGCCCTTTATTCATCCACAAAGAATGTAAGAATCCGTTTTTTAAGACCTGAATAGAAGCCCCCTCGTCACCATATCAGGGCGGCTGTTCCACGCCAACTCAGTAATTGCCCTGTTTCTAGTGCCTTTTTTCCCTTCCACCAAAACCAACTTAAGCTGATTACCGCCATCTCAAACAACCTCACTGGGCTCTAGATATATCCATTTAATATGGCCAGGACAAGCAGCCAACTGCTGTTTTCAAAAGACGATCTGACAGATTCTATTCACTTTCAAAGTAGCTCTCCATGGCTGGAATAATTATCTTTCATTTCCCCCATTCTGACACCTTTCAATGATGTGTTGACATCTGAAGAGTTATGGGCAATCTTAGAAGAGGCAGCTGGACTTTCTACCCCCAAAGACACAAATACAGAAAGGATTCCCATACAGCATCTGAAATAACTCTGTTCTTTGCAAATGGATATCCCAATCTGCATGTTAATAGGGGCACATTTATCTTCAAATATAACTGCAGACCGAGAAAGGGGGACGGTATGCATTTAACCGGTTCGCTGCCAGCTCAAGAGAAAACTCACCTTTCTCTCAAAACCTGGCTTCCCTCACTTGACTGATAAAAACAAAACAAAACAAACAAAAACCAGTGCCAGTATCCTGAGTTTTCAAACATCTGATGTTTGGTGCTGTCCTGTGTTGAGAGAGAACGGCCGGAGAAGCCCAAGCTAATGGCGAGAGGCCTCCTCTGTTTTATCTGCTGCCAACAGGGTTTTAAGTGAGCATCACTGGCATAATGACTATTAATAATTTGCACTTCTATAGGTCTTTCTGGAGGGCGTCTCTAAGTGCTTTCCCAGTGAACACAGGCCTCAGGGCCGCTGGAAGGAGCTGGCTAGGGGGATGAGCCTCCTGCCTTGGGTCAGAACCCCAGCACACTATCTTTCAAACCTGGACTAGAGAAGGTCAGGGGAGTTTTTAAAAGGTATAATATATATTGGGCTTCCCTGGTGGCTCAGAGGGTAATGGATCTGTCTGCAATCCTGGAGACCCAGGTTCGATCCCTGAGTTGGGAAGATCCCCTGGAGAAGGAATGCTGCCAACCCACTGCAGTATTCTTGACTGGAGTATTACATGGACAGAGTCGGACATGACTGAGCAGCTAACACAGCATAATATATATTTTCCAATCACAAGAATAGACGCCATCACAAGCAGGATGGATACGTGATGCCGATATCTTTGGATCCTTTCCTCTCTCTTCTTGGCTTTAACCCTCTCCCCGTTTGAAAATGTCACTGGGCAATTCCAGTAGTCTGTCCGGCTGAGTGCTGGGTAGATTTCAACCTAGGGGACTAGTGCTCTGAATGCAAAAAAAAGGGGGGGGGGATGGGATTTGCCTGCCATAGCTCTCCAAGATAAATACACAAAAGGACAATAGAAACGGTTAAAAGAACAAGCAGGCTGCAGTTTTCAGCCTGGAGCAGTCGCAGCCCAGAGCTCGTCTGCTCCAGTGGTTTGGAGTCCTCCAGGCTGACAGGTATCTAGAGGTGTCAGGACCAGGAGAGGGGGTGGCTAGGGAGGACTTGGCAAAGAAACCGACCCTCGGGATTGGTCTCTCTTCAGAGAGCATGCAGCAGTGAGACTGCTGAAGTTGAAGCCACTTATTTGAGTTTTTCAGCTCCAGGAAGATAGCCCCGCCCCCAAAGAGGGAAGCCTCAAAGGACCTGAGCACACAAATATCCGCTGGTCACTTCTTTTGCCAGGCTTCCAGCCACAGTCTCTCAATCAACAGCGCCCCTTACTGGCCAGTGGGTTGTAAAGCCACATGGCTCTGGGTGTGTGTGTAGGGGCGCTGGGGGTGTGTGCACGCATGTGTGTGTATGCACTCAGTCCTGTCCGACTCTTTGCGACCCATGGACTGTATCCCACCAGGCTCGTCTACATTGTCAACCTGGAAATTGACATATTTGTTTCAACTCTGCATATAGAATTTGGAGCACAGGAGGAATCGCGCTCTTGAAATCCCAGTTCAAGGCTCCTGACTACCCACCCCTCGGTCTTGAACCTTGGTTTCAGGAAAGTCGAGGTTATTTGTGGGAGTTTTATCATCAGGGGAGCTGCTTCTCCCCAGAGACCAATAACCACAAACACACTATGTGTGATTGTAGCAGATCCAGGAGTCAAGAAGCCTTCAACATCAAACATCCTGGAGGGAGAATCTGATGCCTGCAAGTGGTTGAAGTCAGAGAAAGTGAAAGTCGCTCAGTCTGTGTCCAGCTCTTTGCCATCCCATGGAATTCTCCAGGCCAGAATCCTAGAGTGGGTAGCCTTTCCCTTCTTCAGGGGGATCTTCCCAACCCAGGGATCGAGCCCAGGTCTCCCACATTGCAGGAGGATTCTTTACCAGCTGAACCACCAGGCAGTCTTTAAAAACCAAAGAGGGTCTGGCACCTTGCTGAAGTTCTCCAAAGAAACCCTCCCGATTAAAGGTTTATGAGCCAAACACAGTGGGTCAGCGGATCACAGGAGAGCAACAGAGCCTGGCAGAGTAGCAGCTGGTGGTGGGGGCAGAGGGGTGGGAAGCTGGCCTGGGTTATTTTGGGTAAGGGAGTTGTCACACAGAGAGACAGAGAGGTGGAGGGAGTTTATTTTGGTTGATGAACTTTATTTTACTTTCTTGCTTGTAAGGATTCCATCCCCCTGGGTAATTTAAAGTTTGTTAAGAACCCTGGAATCCCTGGAGGACGACTTCAAATCAAATAAAGAGATCACAGTCCTTGTGCAGATGGAGAAGGGTGTCCAATGCTGTGACTTCAGGTTCTTAGCTTTTTAGCAAACAGAGCTGGTTGGGGGAAGTTGCTTCTCATATTTACGGAACTGTTGTGTGTTTGACTAGCCCATGTCCCTGACCTTCCAGTAGGCTACAGCCCCATCCTTTCCACAAAGCCCACTCAGGGTCTTCACCATCACTCCCAGGAGCTCCCTTTGGTTCCCTGCTACTGGTATTCTGGATGTCCCACCAAGGCCTCATTCATGTCCTGGTACTTACTGTTCTCTGCATCATAAGAATTAGTTTAGCAGTCTTTAGAACTGCTTCACTAGGTCCTGAGGATAAGAGAGCTTTACAGTCCTGAAGCCCATTCTCCTCCACAACCATTAGAAGGGCTACGAATATTACCCAAAAGACAAGGACTTCCTTGGTGGTCCAGTGGTTAAGAATCTGCTTTCCAATGCAAGAGACGTGGGTTAGATCCCTGGTCAGGGAACTAAGATCCCACCTGCCTTGGGGCAACTGGGCCCTTGCACAGTACACCTACAGAGCTTGTGCCTCAAGTAGAGAGCCCATGCACTCCGGACCCCACACCCTACCACTAGAGAGAAGTCTTGGCGCTGCAAGGAAGAGCCCGTGCAGAGCCACATAAGACCTGACTCAGCCAAAAAAGATAGACAGAAGTTTTTTTGAAAAATAACAAGTGTTGGCAAGGATGTGGAGAAATTGGAATCCTGGTTCACTGTTGGTGCAAAAGGAAAAACAGTCAGTGGCTTCTCAAAAAACTAAAAATGGAATTAACATATGATCTGGGAATTATACTTCTGGGTATATGCTGAAAACAACTGAAAGCAGGGTTTCAAAGAGATATTTGTATACCATGTTACATGTAATAGCATCGTTCACAAGAGCCAAAAGCTGAAAGTAACCCAAGGGTCCATCAACAGATGAATGGATAAATAAAATGTGGTCTGTCTAAAACGTGGAATATTATTCAGCCATGAAAAGGAAGAAAATTCTGACATAGGCTGCAACATGTGAACCTTGAGGAAATTGTTGCTGTTGAGTCACTCAGTCATGTCTGACTGTTTGTGACCCCATGGACTGCAACACACCAGTCTTGCCTGTCCTTCACCATCTCCCAGAGCTTTCTCAAACTCATGTCCATTGAGTCTGTGATGCCATCCAACCATCTCATCCTCTGTGATCCCCTTCTCCTCCTACCTTCAATCTTTCCCAGCATCAGGGTCTTTTCCAGTGAGTTAGCTCTTCGCCATCAAGTGGCCAAAGTATTGGAGCTTCAGCTTCACCATCAGTCCTTCCAATGAATATCCCAAACTGATTTCCTTTAGGATTGACTGGCTTGATCTCCTGGCAGTCCAAGGAACTCTCAAGAGTCTTCCCCAACACCACAGTTCAAAAGCATCAATTCTTTGGTGCTCAGCTTTCTTTATGGCCCACCTCTCACATCCATACATGACCACTGGAAAAACCATAGCTTTGACTAAACGGACCTTTGCTAAGTGAAATAATCAGGCACAAAAGGACCAACACAACATGCTTCCACTAATACAGGGTACCTTAGAAAAGTCAGATTCATAGAGACAGCAAGCGGAATGGTGGTTGTCGGGGGCTGGAGGGAGAAGAGGATGGGGTGTTCTCGTTAATAGGTGCAGAGTTTCTTTTTTAAAAAACAGGAAGTGCTCCGTGGGTGTACGATGGTGAAGGCTGCAAAGGATGTGGATGCACTTAGTGCTGACAAACTATACCATTAAAAATGGTCACGTGGCTTCCCTGGTGGTCCAGTGCTTAAGACATGGAGCTTCTACTGCAGGGGGCCCGGATTCCATCCCTGATCAGGGAAGTAAGGTCCTATAAGCTGCATAGTGTGGCCAAAAAACAGGAAAAAAAGAGTAGTCAAGATGGTAAATGGTATGTTATGTATTTTACCACAATTTGCTAGAAAACAAAAAACTTGTCTCTTCACCAGTAGGGTAGGGAGGAGGGGGCTGTACAAATTAAACAAAATAATTATATATCAAACACCAAGTACGCGTTTTGGTACATCATGGGTGCTCAGAGGTGAAGAATCTGCCTGCAATGCAGGAGACCTGGGTTCGATCCCTGGGTTGGGAAGATTCCCTGGAGGAGGGCATGGCCACCCACTCCAGTATTCTCGCTTGGAGAATCCCCATGGACAGAGGAGCCTGGCGGTCTATGCAGTCCTTGGGTTCGCAAAGAGTCGGACACGACTGAGTGACTAAGCACACAGCACAGGTGCTTAACAAACGATAACTGTCATGATGGTTTTATAAGATGCTTAGGAAATACTGGATAAATCAATAGATCCATTAGGAGATACACTTTGTTCTCCTTCAAGAAAAGCCTTCTGAGTTTTATATGATGGGAAATTGAGTGGAGGGACAGGGATGCAGACGGGTTTGGCCAGACTTTTGTTGCAGAGGTAAATCAGGAGCTGTGGATGGACCATGTGACTGATCCCACTGCAAGGGTCCCTCCCACTGCCTGCAAAGCCGGTCCACTAGAGTCATTTCCCTGGCCAAAGCTTCGTCTCCAGCAGGCCCCTCTGTAGAAGGACATATGTTAACCTAGAGGGGGAACCTATTAGTACCCTAATCCCCATTAGCAAGGAGTGTGTGGCTGGATTATCTGGCTGTCACCTGGCAGAAAGTAGGATCCTGCAGAGAAGGACGCCCGTCAGGCATATTGTGATGGGGGAGCCAAGGAGGAAAGGCCGGGAGAACGGCATGTGGTCCAGAGGCGATGGCCAGATGGAGACCACGGTCAGCTCCCAGGTCCAGAGGAAAAGCCCAAGCTTCTCTCCAAACCAGCTGCTCCAGCACCATCCACGGCCAGCACCTCACAGCTTACAGTGCGTGCCGTCTTGTTGGTGCTTCCAATAGCCGCAAGGCAGGTATGGTTAGCTCCATTTTACAGACAGGAGTTATTCATTGGAAGGACTGATGCTGAAGCTGAAACTCCAATACTTTGGCCACCTGCTGCGAAGAACTGACTCATTAGAAAAGACCCTGATGCTGGGAAAGACTGAAGGTGGGAGGAATTTTTCTAGCAGACCCGCGCGGTTTCTCCAATGGGCACCTGGAGGCCAGCCCCCTCTCCCCTCATTTCACAATTTCCAGGCTGCAGCTGCCCACCAACACCTGCCCCAGGGCTTTTGGGTGGACTTTCCCCCGAGATGGAGCAGGTCTCAGCACAGCATGAGTTTGGGAGATGTTTGGGTCTCAGTGAACTGCAGGGTAGCCCCTCAGAAAACTGCATTTGTCTCCTGGAGAGTTTTATTAAAAGAAATTGCTATTTATTTTGCTGACTTTAGCTTTCACGTGATAATTATTTTGTTTGTACATTCCTCTTATTTTAATATGTATATTTTTTATAACTTACATAGGTGCTTATGTATCATACTATAAAATATCCAGATATTAAATATTATTTTAGAAGATTTCTTTTGGTTTTTTAAATTGAAATATAGTTGATGTAGAATACTGTGTTAACTGCTGCTGTCCAGCAAAGGGATCAGTTATACATAAATATACACATTCTTTTTTCAGTGTTCTTTCCCATTGTGGTTTCTCATAGGATATTGAACATACTTCTCTGTGCTATACCGTAGGAACCTTGTTTATCCATTCCACATATAAAAGCCTACGTCTGCCAACCCCAGCGTCCCACTCCATCCCTCTCCCAACCCCCTCCTCCTTAGGAAGCATCAGTTCCTAACTCCTAAAGCATAGAATAATGAGCAGTTATTATTAGTTGTTATGTAAAGTTTTATTTTACCCCTCAACCACCCAAAACAATAGTTTTTTAAATTTTTGGATATATGATATGTACATGTGTCATACAGCAAACAAAATTAAATGTTTTAAATACTTATGTAGGATATGAGAACTTTGCGAATCTTGAGGCACCAGGGGTATCTCATATTCTAGTTTTACAGAACTGCGAATTCATAGCATTGTATGAAAGGCCCTCAGCTGTCAGATTAAGATTTTGGTCAATTGTAATCCCAACTCAGCACTGTAGCCCATTGAATTGCTTTGGAGTTATTGGACTACTTTAGTTTCGTTGTTGTATCCATAAACCAGCCTACCAGTGGGAAGAGGGGAGGAGTCATCACCATTTATATCTGTGTGTGTGTATATGTACATACAAAGATGATTCCCCACTTCCAAAAGAAAAGAACGATCACATTCATGTGACTTTGAAGCATCTCTCAGAGAGAAGCGAGTCAGGCGAGAAGGATGCTGACTTAGACGGAAGCAGGTGGGTACACCATTGTCCAGGAGCTGAGCCAGGACCCCAGTGCCCAAGTACACACGCCTTTGCTTCTCAGCTACCGCTCAGGCAAGGAGAATGTATCAGTTCATTGTGACATAATGACCCTTTGAGAATGTTTTGCTTCCCCCAAATCACGGTAACATCATCTTAAGAGCAAAGACCTGTAAACTTGAAATTTAAGGATGCTATTTTTTCCATGGTTAGCTCATTTTTCAAACGAGTTAGCCTGAAAAACAGAAGCCATTTCTGACAAGGGGCTGAAAGTATGTGCTTGGCATGCATTTATCAGCGACATGGGTCCGTGGCTGAGGTTTGCACTGCACACGAAACTCAGGACTTCTTGCCACGTGACCCGGGTCTGTGCAACATAGGAACGTCCGCAGAGCCTGATTTTATCTCCGTCTGCACCTCATTACCGTGTGGTAGCTTGTTTCTAGCATAACAAGGAGGCCCGTGGTGTCTGTATGGAACTTACTCCTTAGAGAATGAGAAATCTCCAACCGGGAAAGAGGAGATTCTTGTTAAGCCCTGGAAATAGGCTGAAATGTAAATCTGCGTCCCCTTCCACACGTGCCTAATTGCCCATAAATGTCATTAAGTTGAGAAATGTTTTCCACCAAATTAACTTTGACTCATGATGTCTAATTAGCAGGAGAAGCTGGAAGATAACAACTTATCAGTCACTATTTAAGAACACATGTTTCAGCGGGTGACTTCTGGCTAGTGGCAACGTGAAAACAGGTATGGTAGCTGTCAAAATCATGGGTGAGCCCAGCAATGAAGTGCAATGTCTCTGTTTTTGGTGCCAAGAATTTTACAAGTCCCTTGCAGATATTTAAAAATCGTGGTGAGCGTGGTCTTCCTAGGAATCTGTCAGGCACCCAAACGAGGGGGTTGAAGAGGAGTAGAAAGAAAGAATATATGGGTGATGAACCTCTTTGGCAAAAACTCAGGGGGCAGCGCCTTGAAAAGGGTTGACTCAGTTCTTAGTCTTTCTCAAAACTTTAGGAGAAAAATCTCATTGGCGACTTAAAGTAAAAAGTGCACATATAGTGCTTTTAACTGCTTGCAAAATGCCTGGTAAGTTCTAGATCCCTGGCATCACAGAAGAGAAAGCTGGGTTCAGAGAGATGAGGTGACCTGCTAACATTAACGGAAGTCAACAACGAGGTGAATTCTCTGTCACTAACACACGTGCTCTTCATACCAGGCTCAGTGGGAGAGTCAACCCTGAAGGAAGAGATGTGTTTTCTACCAGCACAGAAGTACTCTGAAGGCATCAATGAGTTCTAAGCCTCCTCTTTACTCCTGGTGGCTGTCAGAGCACCCAGCACTTAGTAGGTACTCAATTAATGTTTGTTGATTGACTGATGAATGGATGAATGAATTTCGGTCTCCTGAGGGCATAACTTGAGAAGCATTATCAGAAAGTGTTTCATATCCCACATCTTTTCTAGCTGCTGGAAATGAAACTGATGGGAAACCTCGGAAATTCTGGGATTGCTTAAGCCTGAGGGAGCCAAGTGGGCAGCCTGCGAGGGGGAGAACAGTGGTGCCCCAAGTCTTTCATTCATTTTGCAGAGCTTTTTTTCACTCATCACACAAATACCCATCGACATCACGGGTGAGGCAATTGCCCAAATGGACACACACTCCGCCCTCACAGAGCTTAGTGATGGATGTTGCTGTTCAGTCGCTGAGTCTTGGCAACTCCATGAACTGCAGCACACCAGGCTTCCTTGTCCTTCACTGTCTCCCAAAATGTGCTCACACTCATGTCAATTGAGTTGATGTATAGAGACAAATAATCACATTAAAGGATGAGCAGAGGGTTCTGATGGAAAAGAGTGCAAGTCTGTAACAGAAACACCAGTGAAATCTATACTGATTTCTCAGTATAATCTCAGAAAGCTTCCTGGAGGCAGTGTCCTGGGCACAGGCCTGGCTGTGAACTCAGTTAAGTGCAAAGCACGAGCAGCATCAGCTTCACATCCTACCCCATCCCAGTGCTGTCCTAGCGAAAAAGATATTTCTTGCAGAAAGATTTGTGGGGAGGTCCAGCACCTCTGCAGGCTTGCCTGTGGCTCAGATGGCAAAGAATCTTCCCGCAATACGGAAGACCTGAGTTCGATCCCTGGTTGGGAAGATCCCTTGGAGGAGGGCATGGCAACCAAGTCCAGTATTTTTGCCTGGAGAATCCCGTGGATGGAGGAGCCTGGTGGGCTACAGTCCATGGGGTCGCAAACAGTCGGACATGACTGAGCAACTAAGCATGGATGCCCGCGCCTCTGCAGACGTCTCATGGGCTGAACGGGGCGAACCTGACATACAGACCCACCAGTCACCTGTGGCGAGAGGGAGGGGGAATACCCGCCATCTCTCCCCAACCCCAAGGGGCAGCTGTCCTTCGTGGACACTTTGAAAGGACCAAGCCTTGATCTGGAAGAGCTGGGAGGGGAGGGGTGCTGAGGGGCTGGGGATGGTGAGGATGCAGACAAGTAGATCCGATGGCAGGCTTTGGTCCTGCAGGTGTTCGGAGCTGGGAGATCTCCCGGTTAGATGGGTATCCTAGCTCTCGGGAGACTGGAGTGGTGGTTTGTGGAGTTGGACTGCAACCGGCTCCGACTGTGTCTCTTCACAACTCTGTTTTGTGATGTTCTCTTGGAGGTTCAACACACAGCCACTGCGGGAGTATTTATACCACAAAAATTAGTAAATGCTAAACATCAGGGCTTTCTCCACCCCACTGCAGAGAGCTAGATGTTAAATCTTTATACTGCACACCACCGGTGGGAAGGAACTTTTATCTTGGAGGGTCTTTGATGTTGAGTTTTCGACTAATCAAGTCAGGGTTCAGAGGGCAAGAGAAGAGAGTTAACAAGGAACCTAGGGTGAAGCTGCTGCTGCTGCTGCTAAGTCACTTCAGTCGTGTCTGACTCTGTGCGACCCCTTAGACGGCAGCCCTCCAGGCTCCTCTGTCCCTGGGATTCTCCAGGCAAGAACACTGGAGTGGGTTGCCATTTCCTTCTCCAATGCGTGCATGCATGCTAAGGCGCTTCAGTCGTGTCCAACTCTGTGCAACCCTATGGACAGCAGCCCTCCAGACTCTTCTGTCCGTGGAATTTTCTAGGCAAGAACACTGGAGTGGGTTGTCATTTCTTTCTCCACAGGGTGGGGAGAAGAAGGCAAAGCTAAGGGCCGACTGGGCATTTGGCTGGAAATCCCCCTGGGCTCAGTCGTTGAGGAGCCTGGAGGTACAGACAGAAGGATATAAGGGGTTGGAGGTTCAGTCATGTCCAACTCTTCGTGACCCTGTGGACTGTAGCCCGCCAGGCTCCTCTTGTTCGTAGACTTCTCCAGGCAGGAATACTGGAGTGAGTTGCCATGCCCTCCTCCAAGAGATCTTCCTGACCCAGGAATCAAACTCGTGTCTGCTGCACTAGAGGTGGATTTCTTTACCCCCTGAGCCCCCTGGGAAGCCCAGTCCTCAGAGCTCCATCTGTAAAATGTGTATGGATGGCTGGGTCCCGTCACTGTTCATCTGACACTGTCACAACATTGCTAATCAGCTGTACCCCAGTACAAAATAAAAAGTTTAAAAAGTAACAATAAATTAAATTAAATCCCCCTCACCAGGCAGGTGAGAAGGCGATCTGCTTCTCCATTCTTTGACCGCTGAATAAAATTTGTGCTGATTTGGCCGCAGCTTTGAATTCATCACTCGGCAGCTCAAACCTGAACCGAGAAAGTACCCCGGCCCTGCGAAGGAACTCTAGGCCAGGCGAGGGCCTGAGCAGGGCTCATGCGACTTAATTGGGTAACAGAGGGATTTTAGTTCTCTGTGGAGTTTCTGGAGGAGCAAAGACATGTTTGATCTAAAGTGGTTTTGGATCTGGGCTTGCCCAAAAAGAAAGGGTGAGAGAGAGGTATCGAGGAAGGAAGGGAAGAGGGGAGGAAGGAAGGAAATAAACAAGATGTGTACCATTTTCTAATCTCACAGCTCTACAGTCACCGGTGTTTCTGGACTGTCCCGAAAGGACCTGGAGACTAGGGGCAGGATACTCAGGACAATAAATACATTTATAGGGGCTTCCCTGGTGGCTCGGTGGTCAAGAATCCAGCTGCCAATGCAGGGGACATAGGTTCAGTCCCTGGTCTGGGAAGACCCCCACGTGCCGCAGAGCGACTAAGCCTGAGAGCCACAACTAAAGAGCCTGTGCCCTAGGGCCTGTGTTTGACAGCTGGCCTGGGAACCCTATAGCCAGTGCTCCTCAGCAAGAGAAGCCTGGGTACCGAAACTGAAAGCAGGTCCTGCTCGCCCCCAACCAGAGAAAGGCCCATGAAGCCACGAAGACCCAGCACAGCTGAGAATAAGAGCAGATAAATAGACCATTAAACACATGTGAGCCACAGAATTTAAATAGAGCGTCTCCAGTCGTCCAAGACACAGAGCTACAAACACGTTAAGATAAAATCAGCTGGATGAGCAAAAGTTGGTAAAGTCCCCCTTTCGAAAGGAGGAGACTCCTCTTTCTAGACATACGTTGTTACATCAACAACATTAGAGAAAGGACAGAGATGTTCAGTTACGTACTCTGGATCAGAAACGACAGTAGGAGAAGAGGGTGGGGTGGTCCCCGGGGGGTCTTGGTTTACCCCTTTGTCTCTGAGCTCCGCAGCCTGCACATATGATTCATAATATTATCCAAACACCGTCACACGTGTGGACAAAGGGGAAGTCACAGCCCCAGCGCTGGTGCTCTGTCTTACACTTACAGCGTCGGACTGTCTTCAACACCATTTTGGTGCTACAAGAGAAGAAAGAAGGGAGGGATAATAAATAATCAGCTTCAAGCACAGCTCTAACCCACATGCTGGAATATGGGTTCGTGATTAGAGAGCCGTGCACACACAGAGGCCCCTCTGGAGACTCCCTGGTGCACAAGCTGTGGTCCAGGGAAAGCGCATGTATAATCGGTGCTCTCCCACCCACAGCAGAAGTGTGAGAGAACTGATTTATGTCAAGTTCTTCAAACCCGGGGGAGAGTCACACGCCAGGGCCAGTCTCAAATCTTCCCAGCAAGCCATTTCAGGTGAGGGATTGAAGCAAAGCGGGGAGCCCAGAATTCTACCAGGGATACCTCCCTTGCTAACACTGGGTGCGTTCTTAACATTTTGCTCTCCTTTCTAATCCATAAGCGCTCTCACAGGGAGCCAGACAGATCTCCATCCCGTATCTGCTCAGAAGATGAATCCACACAAAGCCCCCGAAGATTTGCAATGGAAATGGCAACCGGCCCTTAACTACAGAGCCCGACGCGACACTTGCCGCGGTTATTGCGGAGTCTGATTTGGAATTCAAATTCCACTCAAGACAATCGTCCTTTATTACATGTCTGACATCATTACATTGCCTGCTGGCCTGCCATGTCCCATGTACCACGTATCCTGAGGGACAGTCTCACACTTCACTCGTACACACCAAGGAGATGAACTGACCCAGGAGGCGGCCACTTGGAAAGATCAAAGGACTGAAACCAAGTCCCACCCGTGCTGCCCACCTCCAGGCCGTCCACGGCCCGGCTGGCTCAGGGTTCTTTCTGAGCCACGACAACCCTTCCAGAACGGCTGCTTCTGCGGCCCAGCCAAGGTACCTGTTGACCGGCCTCTCCCCCTCTCCACGGCAGATCCTCTGTTGCTGTCACTGACACATGTCTCCTGGCTCATCTGGGTGGCCCAGCCTCATTAGGAAGGGATTTGGGGCCTGTTAGTTAATTGAGGCCCGTTCCCACCACCTGCCACTCGCAGGCCTCATCTGCACACTAACAGCTCCTAATTGTCATCATACGGCGGGGTCCCTGCAACAACTTGAAAACAGACCCCGAGCAGCGCTCTCAGCCTCCGCACTGGGCCAGGAGCATGGCAACGACTTATCAAGGGGCCAGATGTTTGCAGCGGAAGCACCTTCACCCACAGCACTGGGGAAACTTGCTGTCCAGCGCACTCTCCAGTGTGGTCAGTGTGGCGACGGTCTTCTGGGGAAGACTTCGTGCGGTGTGAATGAAAGGCATCATGTGGACAGAGAGTGGACAACAAGAGGGCTGAGATGCTCGGCCAGCACGTCATTTAGAAGCAGCGCCGCTCATCCAGCACTGAGCCTGTGCGTTTGATCAGCTTCTATTCAGAGACCAAGAGATGTCTAGGGTGTCACAGCACCCCCCCAACCCAGTCTCCAAAGAGTTTTGAGTCGGAAAAAAATGCAGAGGTGAGTACCAAAACGTGATCAGCCCCTTAGGGATGGAGAAGGAAGGTGGGGAGGAGGCATACGACCCAAAGGGAGCGGTCAAGCACACAGGTGTGCAGATGGGAGAGAGACGGGAAATGGTGTCAGGCTGCAGAGTCTGGAGGGGCTTCGCTGTCGGTATAGGAGAAGGGCGACGGAGCATGAGATGGCTGGATGGCATCACCGGCTCACTGGACATGAGTTTGAGCAAGGCTCTGGGAGGTAATGAAGGACGGGGAAGCCTGGCACGCTGCAGTCCATGGGGTCACAAAGAGCCAAGCATGACTGAGCAACGGAACAACAAGAAGAACACAGGATGTGTAACTAACGAGAGATGGAAGCAGATTCTGAGACATGTGATGTGAGAACCACATCTTTCTAGGGAGAAAGCGAGGAAGAAAGGAAATAAGGAAGGTTCCATCATTATGGAAGATTACAGGATTTAGGAGCTCAGGAATCCACATCCGTTAAGGAATCAGTCTGGGCTTAACAGAAATCAGACTATGGCAAGTAAAATGATTAGGATTTGTGTTTGCTTGCTTGTTTACTTTCTAACTGTAAGCGCAAACCCAATGCACTTTCCTGGGCTTTGGGGGCCTGAGGTGCCTAGGATGCCCCATCACTAGGGTATTTGTCAGGTCCCTCCACCCACAGGTGGGAAGTATTCTTTGCCTAGAGATTTCTGAGTCATTTCTGACTTATTAGTCCCTCCATGATGGATGAGGGATGGAAAGGAAGTAAGAAATGAACCCCAAGGGGGACACAGCACTAAAAAAAAGAGAGAGAGAAAAAGAAGAGAAAGTCCAAACACCAAAGCTGGACTATGGAAGGAAATGTTAGTGAGACACACGGCTTTTCACCAGCAGACTCAGCTCACTGCTACAAAGCTTCGTCTGAGTCCCACTGCAGTCTCATCTCAGCCCCAACTCCAGGCTTTCAGAAACAAACAGAAAGTATAAACCTGCCCTGGCAGTGTGGGTTTTTTTTTACTTAGCCAAATCCTGGAAATCCTTCCCGCCTTCATAATAAGGAAGAGAGAAAGAGAGGGAAGCTGAGTGAATCCAAGGTGGGAAAAGGCCAGGCATCTCAAGTCGCTCCCAGCAGAGACTTCAGAATTCTTGGCAGCCAACGCCGAGGGGAGTCCATTCCATCCCATTGCCCCCACACATCGGGGTGAGGGCAGTCATAGTCATTAAACACCCCGGAGACCTGGGAGAGCAACGTGCCTTTTTGCCAGAACACTGTGAGCTCCTCACAAATACACCTGTTCTTTTAGTTTCCTTCTAGAATAGATCAAGTGATTCTTAGGAAATCTGATATCCCTGGATTCCTTGGTAAGTTTCCATAAAGAACTTTTCTAGTCTCCCCTAGAGCCCACATTTACATCCCAGAAGTAAAGCCTTAACGTGTCCTCCTGGTAGGATGAGTTGAGAAAGTAGCGTTGACAGACGCACGCTGTGAAGCGTGAAATAGTTGGTGGGAAGTTGCGTGTAACACAGGAAGCCCGACCTGGAGCGCTGTGACGACCTAGCAGGTGGGGTGTGAGTAGGGAGGGAGGCTCTCAGGGGAGGGGAAACAGAGAATCGTGCCCGATTCCCGTTGTAGGGCAGAAACCAACATGAAGCAAAGCAATCATCCTCCAATGAAACCAGTCAGTAGAATAAAATGCCCTCCGAGGTAACTCGCTAAGTGCCCAGACTACACTGAATTCTGCCCACGACAACACCAAAGCCAGCCCCCCGACCCCATCTCATCCTTCTAGGCGTGCTGCTGGCGCGCTGGCCCTCCCCCTCCATCATCCCTCTCTAGATGTCACTCACTGCTTTTCCCTGCTCGCCTCCTCCAGCCTGCGAACCCGAGGGGCCCAGGCTATGCGGCTTCCGAGAGCTGGCAGATTTCAGAGGAAAGAAAAAAAACAAAACCACCGAGAAAGAGAGTGGCAGGTTGACACCGCACTGTCACTGTGAACGGGGCCGCGCCTGACCCGGGCCTGGACACCGGGGCCTCGGGCCCAGCACAGCTGAGGCTGCAGCTGTCACGGTTCACGGGCCCGCCGCTCCATGCTGGGGGACCAGATGCCTCTGTTTACACGCCCTCCTCCCGGCCTTCTGCCCGACGGCAGCGAGACAGGGCCGCTCGCCATCACCGGACTTCACCTGTCTCCGAGATCTCGTCTTTCAGAGTACCCTTCCCTCCAACCCTGGCTCTCTCCACGCACCCCCTCAAATGACCAGAAGGGGTGTTTCTCTTTTGAAACTTTGATTCCATAGAATAAAGCGGAAGAAAAGCCTAAGCAGGAGACTTCAATTCCTGCTCTACGCCAGACAGCCTGCTAGTCCAAAGATCAGGCCAGGATATAGCCAGCACCCTGGTTCTGTTGTGCCATCGACTTCTGCCTTTAAGTTTCGCCGGGGTTGTGTGAGAAGATCACGCTGAAGGATCAACTTGAAAAACCCACAGTTTACCTTGTTGAGTCAAAGTTGGTTGGAAGTCGGAGTCTGGGGAGAACGAGAGGTTCGAAGCAGGCAGTCAGTCAGCTGTCATTTCTCAAAGGCTCTCAGGATGGTTTGGGTTTAGTATTTTAAGTGGGCTTCCCTGGTGGCTCGGTGGGTAAAGAATCCACCTGCAAGGCAGGAGACCCAGGTTCCATCCCTGGGTTGGGAAGATCCCCTGGAGGAGGGCATGGCAACCCACTCCAGGATTCTTGCCTGGAGAAGTCCATGGGCAGAGGGGCCTGGTGGGCTACAGTCCATGGGGTTGTAAAGAGTCGGACACATCTGACTGACTAACACACACGCCCAGTATTTTAAGTAAGTCACGCTCGACACATACGCCTCTGCCTTTTCTCTCATTAACCCTGAGGCATGTGACTTCCACAGAAGGGAAGTCAGGGTCCCTTGATGACTTGCTGAGCTGGTCACACAGGGTTGTCAATCTCCAGAGCAAAGTCACTGCCTCCTATACTGCCTACCCCGCAGCCCCGGGGAGCCAGGCTGGAGCCCTGGAGCCATTGACTCTCCACCTCGTGGAGCACAAACAGAGAAGATCCAGCCATTTTTGTGTTGTTCAGTCGCTAAGTTGTGTCCGACTCTTTGCAGCTCCATGGACTGCAGCACGCCAGGCTCCTCTGTCCTCCACTATCTCCCAGAGTTTGCCCAAACTCATGTCCGTGGAGTTGGTGATGCCATCCAACCATCTGGTCCTCTGTGTCCCCTTCTCCTCCCGCCAGCATCTTTCCCAACATCAGAGTCTTTGCCAATGAGTTGGCTCTTCTCATCAGGTGGCCAAAGAATTGGAGCTTCAGTATCAGTCCTTCCAATGAATATTCAGGGCTGACTTCCTTTAGGATGGACTGGAAATAATCCCTGGCTCCCCCAAAATACCACCTGTCAGGTCAGAGAGGGAGACAGCTGGGTTTTCACCGACAGCTCCGTCTGATGCCCAAATGGATGGTGGTCCCTCACATGTCAATGGTTGTCTTTGCTAAGGACACACAACCTCATCATGGGACCTACAAGTCTTCCCCTTGGTCACGGTGTTACTATTGGAAATGCCTGGGACTTACTTCCTCTTCTCACTTCCCCTCCCCCCAAAGACCCTTTCCATCACCCCCTAACCTCCATACTGGGCCCGTGGTCTTTCTAACACTGAACTTTAGAATGAGTTTTTGCCAAGAAGTGATATTACACATTGCGGTAGGTTCCAAGCACCAGAGTTTAGCCACATTACAGGTTACACTTATATGCAGAGTACATTATGAGAAACGCTGGGCTGGAAGAAGCACAAGCTGGAATCAAGATTCCGGGAGAGATATCAATAACCTCAGATATGCAGATGACACCACCCTTATGGGAGAAAGTGAAGAAGAACTAAAGAGCCTCTTGATGAAAGTGAAAGAGGAGAGTGAAAAAGTTGGCTTAAAGCTCAACATTCAGAAAACTAAGATCATGGCATCCGATCCCATCACTTCATGGCAAATGAATGGGGAAACAGTGGAAACAGTGACTTTATTTTTCTGGGCTCCAAAATCACTGCAGATAGTGACTACAGCCATGAAATTAAAAGACGCTTACTCCTTGGAAGGAAAGTTATGACCAACCTAGACAACATATTAAAAAGCAGAGACATTACTTTGCCAACAAAGGTCCATCTAGTCAAGGCGATGGTTTTTCTAGTAGTCATGTATGGATGTGAGAGTTGGACTATAAAGAAAGCTGAGCACAGAAGAATTGATGTTTTTGAACTGTAGTGTTGAGAAGACTCTTGAGAGTCCCTTGGATTGCAAGGAGATCAAACCAGTCCATCCTAAAGGAAATCATTCCTGGGTGTTCACTGGAAGGACTGATGTTGAAGCTGAAACGCCAATACTTTGGCCACCTGATGCAAAGAACTGACTCATTGGAAAAGATCCTGATGCTGGGAAAGATTGAAGGCAGGAGGAGAAGGGGATGACGGAGGATGAGATGGTTGGATGGCATCACTGACTCAATGGACATGAGTTTGGGTAAACTCTGGGAGTTGGTGATGGACAGGGAGGCCTGGAGTGCTGCGGTTGATGGGGTCACAAAGAGCTGGACACTGCTGAGCGACTGAACTGAACTGAACTGAAAGGAAGTGTAAAATCCTTAAATTTTTAGATATGCAGTAGAACCATGCATATGTTTTTATTAACTCAAAGTAGACCCTTCCGACCATCAGTTGCTTCTGGTAACTTACATGTCATATATACAGGTATTTACGTAAGAAAATGAGTGCAATGGTGCTGAGGGGGTCCCCGTGACATGTGATTCTTGAATTAGACTTCCACAAGATACCACTCCATGCCCAAGGACCTGGCACAGAGAAGGTGCTCCCTGAATGCTTGTTGAATGAATGGATGGATGCATTTCTAGCTGCCCTGCTGACTAGAATGACAAATAAGGCTTACCTAGTGTTTTTAATGGAAAAGACATGGAGTAAATAATTGAATAAACTTGAGCTGTTTAATCTACCAGTAAAGACTTCATATCATGGCAAGTCCTATACAGACTCAGTGTAAGAAAAGAAAAACAGCTGTGGGAAAGTTAAAAAAGAAAGATAATGGAAAGAATCAATTTCTTAAAGATCTCATTGACTCTAGTTCTCCCTAGATTTCCAACATATTTTTCTCAGATGTCACTTCACAAGCTTAATTTTAACCTAAAAAATTTCAGCTAAAATTAATCTGCATGGTTTGGCAGGATTCATTCATGTAGCACAAAAGAGTGCTTTTGAGTGTGATATTACCTGTACCAGGGCCCCACTGCTCGGAAACTATAACACACACTTTTCCTTTTGAAAATAGTTTAGCAGCTGAGCCATAGCTCTTTGAACATGCTTCACTCATAGTGACTCCAAAATAAGACCCAAACATTGACTAATTAATCCCCATGACTACACAGAGAAGCCCTGAAAATCTGTGGGAAATCCCCACCCCCTGGGCTTCACTGTGGATTTATTTTTAAGAATCTTGTTCTTTCTAGACTTTCTCTAATCAGCACATTGCCCCACCCACTCCTTCCAAAACAAAAATAAAAGCAAAAACAAACAACCCAGAATATATCATGAGTCATGTTTTTCCTCCTCTCTCTCTCTCTCTGCACTTCTACCTCTATCACTTATCAAAGGCAGAGATGTTGGTCTTGGGTGTTGATAAATTGACCCTCTGTCTATAATTCAACATCGAGGACACCTCCCACACTTTTGGGATAGACTGAAATATGAAAAGAGAGTTTTGATCTAAAGATCAAGAAAACCAGCCTACCAAGAAAACTATCTCACCCTAGACATAATTCCAGCCTGCTCTCACTGCAAAGACTTTCAGACAAGAAAGAAAGATATGTATCTTAACTGTAATCCATACTTAGGCAAACATCTGATAAAATGTTTTCATTTGCGGTATAACAAAAGACACAGACTCCAGCTGTGTGTGAGGTCAGGAAGTAGTTGGTACCACATACTCTTCATTTCACAGGTGATGAGACTGAGTTGCATCAAGATAGTGCCACCTTCTTGAAGTCCCGGGGATAAAGGACTATTTTCAACTGGCCACACTTCTAAGCATTCCTCAAGTATTAGAAAGTCAGAAAGTGAAAATGAAAGTCGCTCAGTCATGTCCAACTCTTTGCAACCCCATGGACTATACAGTCCATGGAATTCTCCAGGCCAGAATACTGGAGTGGGTAGCCATTTCCTTCTCCAGGGGATCTTCTCAACCCAGGGCTCAAACCCAGGTCTCCCGCATTGCAGGCGGATTCTTTACCAGCTGAGCCACAAGGGAAGCCCAAGAATTCTGGAGTGGGTAGCATGTCCCTTCTTCATTGGATCTTCCTGACCCAGGAATCAAACCGGAGTCTCCTACATTGCAGCTGGGTTTTTTACCAGCTGAGCTACCAGGGAAGCCCATATTAGAAAGTCAGCCAGCTTTATGCTAAAAAAAAAAAATTCCTTTTCTCTCCTAAGAACATTTCCCCTGTTGACTAAGTTTTAGGTAAGTATGTATTTGAAAGACCATCTCTTTGGGGATTTATTATATATTAACAACTTACAAAACTTTTTCTCCCACTTCTTCCAACCCCCACCTCAGCCTTAATAAGAACAGATTACATCCTTGTGAACCTCCTGTGGTTCTAAGCCCCCTTCCTGCTCTAGGGTGTTGGTGGCTCAGGGGTAAAGAATCCACCAGCCAATGCAGAAGACCCAGGTTCAATCCCTGGGTTAGGAAGATTCCCTGGAGAAGGGAATGGCAACCCCCTCTAGCAGGAATCCCACTCTAATTATCATGATAACCCTACAACACATGGAATATTATTCTTACTTTTACAGATGATAAAGCAAAGGCAAAAACAGCGAGCAACTTGCCCCAAACTTGTTAACAAGTGGTAAAATAAGGATTTTCATCTGTTCTATCTTATTCTAAACTCCCCAAAAGACACTGACTGTGCATGTGTTGGTGCCTAAAAGGGTCAGTGATGTATGAGGGAGAAAGAAAAATATTAATTTTTAAATGTCTGCTATCATGTCCGTTCTTTAGAAAAGAACCAGGCCACCTCTTAAGGAATGTCCTTAAAAGCTATGGCCTTAGTCTTCTATTTACACCCTGACCAACAGACCAGAAATTAGTCTCATGACCACCTGTGTCCATGCGAGCTCAGTCACTCAATCCTGTCCAACTCTTTGTGACTCCATGGACTGTAGCCCTCCAGGCTCCTCTGTCCATGGGATTCTCCAGGCAAGAATACTGGAGTGGGTTGCCATTGCCTCCTCCAGGGGATCTTCCCAAACTAGGGATCGAACCCACGTCTCTTATGTCTCCTGCATTGGCAGGCAGGTTCTTTACCATTAGCATCACCTGGGAAACCCCATTAATCGGCTATACTTCAATACAAAATAAAAAGTTTAATAATGAAAAAAAGTAAATTAAATGTCTGGGCTGCATTACAGCTCAGCCCTATCCAAATCACACCGTCTGGCTCACTACAGCCAATCACAACTCAGCGAGTCTACCTTCTTGTTTCCCACACTCCGGAATTGGGGAAAGTTCAGTGACAAGAGCCTAAACAGAGTGGCAGATCTACCTGGAACGGCCATTCCCAGCCTTGGCTTTATAAAACCCAGAGCATCTCCAAATTCCTCAAACAGCATAGTAAAATCAGTGAAATATTTTCATAAGAAAATTGCATCAGTGTTGCTCAAATTGAAAAACACTTGTGTATCTTATATAGCTCTTTTAGAAATGGTTGAATGTGGGGGGAACTTCCCTGGTGATTCAATGGTAAAGACTCTGCCTACCAAAGCAGGAGACACAGGTTCGGTTCCTGGTCTGAGAAGATCCCACATGCCTTGGAGCAACTAAGCCCACATGTCACAACTACTGAGACCGTGTTCTAGAGCCAGTGAGCTGCAACTACTGAAGCCTGCGTGCCTAGAGCCCCTGCTCTGCAGCAAGAGAAGCTACCACAATGAGAGGCCCGAGCACCACAACTAGAGAAAAGCCAGAGCAGCAGCAAAGTCCCAGCACAGCTAAAACTAAGTCAACAAACAAATAAATAGTTATTTTTAAAAACAAAATGAGGGTCATCGTTATCATCTTTCTAAATTCCATATATATGCATTAATATGTTGTATTGGTATTTTTCTATCTGACTTACTTCACTCTGTATAATAGGCTCCATTTTCATCCACCTCATTAGAACTGATTCAAATGAATTCTTTTTAATGGCTGAGTAATATTCCATGGTGTATATGTACCACAGCTTCCTTATCCATTCATCTGCTGATGGGCATCTAGGTTGCTTCCATGTCCTGACTATTATAAACAGTGCTGCAATGAACAGTGGGGTACACGTGTCTCTTTCAGATCTGGTTTCCTCGGTGTGTATGCCCAGAAGTGGGATTGCTGGGTCATATGGCAGCTCTATTTCCATGTTTTAAGGAATCTCCACACTGTTTTCCATAGCAGCTGTACTAGTTTGCATTCCCACCAACAGTGTAAGAGGGTTCCCTTTTCTCCACACCCTCTCCAGCATTTATTGCTTGTAGACTTTTGGATAGCAGCCATCCTGACTGGCATGTGATGGTACCTCATTGTGGTTTTGATTTGCATTTCTCTGATAATGAGTGATGTTCTGTGGGAGAAGGCGAGGGTGGGATGATCTGAGAGAATAGCATTGAAACATGTATATTATCATGTGAAACAGATCGTCAGTCCAGGTTTGATGCATGAGACAGGGTGCTCAGGGCTGGTGCACTGGGATGACCCTGAGGGATGGGATGGGAGGGAGGTGGGAGCGGGGGTTCAGGATGGGGGACACATGTACACCCATGGCTGATTCATGTCAATGTATGGCAAAATCACTACAATATTGTAAAGTAATTAGCCTCCAATTAAAATAAGTAAATTAATGAAATAAAAAGATGAAATAAGGGGAAATGTCACCTATTAAATCTTTGCATTGAAACTTTCTGGTGGCTATTTTGATTTCGATTTTTGTGAGCTTTGATTCAATCACCACCTTTATTTTGCCTATAGCATCGAAGAAAACTTAGTGAAGCCAAGAGACAGTTAAAGAGCCATATTGGCTAAAACCGTCACTCTGCAAAAATGGTAAAATCAGGGGCAACTAGAAGCCACCACTGAACTGGCCAGAGGTGCTCTGGTGGCCTTGCTCCTTGCAGGATCAGTACTTCTCGACGGCCTTGACTCGCAGGTTCTGATGATGGTGGTGGTGGGCAGAGTGGTGATTTCCTTCCTGCTTAAATGCTCTTATGTCTGCAGAGCACTGCTAACACCCGGAGGGGTCTGTTCTGTTTTCTTTTGAGGTCTTTTTGCCATGCCTTGCAGCCTGCGGGATCTCACTTCCCCAACCAGGGATCGAACCCAGGCCCTCAGCCATGAAAGCACAGAGTCCCAACCACTGCTAGGAAACTCCCCATTTGGAGGTTTTGCACCTAATACATTTTCATCAAAATGACAGAATTTTTTATTTGCTTCCATTTCTTTCAAGGTCAGGTAGACTTTCCTAAAATCTGGCGGAATTCACTAAGATGATGTTACTGTTGCCGGAAACAGTATTGATAAAGTGGCTGTGATTCCTGGGTCTCCTCTGATAGAAAAGAATGAGAAGTGTGAAGTTCAAACGCATTGACAAATAACATCAGAACAGTCTCAAAAACAAACAAAAAAATGCTGACTCAAAGGCATCTGGTTGTTGAATGAAACGTATAATAAACCAGAGAGATTTATTGCTGCCTTCCCATGTTTAGAAACATGAAGAAAAGCCCCAGGCTTTCAAGGATTTCAAAGTAAAACCAGCCTTTTTCTTGGGCTCTTCTTAACCAACCATGGGGATTTCAACAATGAAGACACATCCCCTGAATAGATGAACTGTAATAAATTAACAAAAAAAAAAACCAGGGTCCATACTTTTTTTCATCTCTTTCCACTTATTTAATTTGAGTTACTAAAATAAATGAGATAAAGTACTTTCAAACAGTGGAAAGAATTCACATTTTGTCCATTTCAGGTCCCCCCACCACCCGTACCCCTGCCACGAGTTTGAGGTCGAAATAAGACTCGGTTTGCATCGTTACTTGGAGCCCATGAGACATTTGTAGTCACTCCGGCTCATTCCGACAGGACTGGAAGGAACCGCTGTGAATGTTACAGAAGTCACTACTCTGTGACAAAGTTCACGGCTCCCCGCACGGCCTGCCTCCCACTCCCACCAGAAGCCATCATCCCTGACTAAACCAAACACCGTCAATTCAGCCAGCCCGGACGCTCAGTCCCCTCTGAAAGCACTGCCAAGACGGATCTCTGCTTGGGTCACGTCAGGTCGCAGTATCCACGGGTGGACAAAATGTAGGGGAAATTTTATGGGCCTCTTGAGACACATCGGATCGGTGCAGAACAAGCTCTGCTCGAAAAGGCGCAGTTGGTGTCAAGCTCTTCCACAAACTCCTCAGCATATGGAAACTTCGAGATTCCTCTCGCCTCCCCATCATTCCTCTGTCAGTGCAGACGGCTTTCAGCTTCACGCCTCAGATGGAACAAAGGAAATTTCACATTTGGGTCTCTCTCCTTTGTTTAAAAACCACAAGAGCTCTTCAGGAAAACGAGAGTGGGTGTCGGGGTGGGGAGCGCGATGGAGAAGCTTTTCCAGAATCTGCTATCTTCACCAAATGCCTGTAGCAAGTAGGAATTGATTTTGAGGGATAATATACATAAGAAACCACCTGTCAATGCAGGAGACACAGGTTCGATCCCTGGGTCAGGAAGATCCCCTGGAGAAGGGAATGGCAACCCACTCCAGTATTCTTGCCTGGAGAATCCCAGGACACAAGAGCCTGGTGGGCTACAGTCCACGGGGTTGCAAAGAGTTGGACACGACTGAGCAACTGAATGTGAATGCACATACAAGAAACTAGATCGTCTCATCCCCTTGGTGACACTGACGCTATGGGAAGAAAAAGCATCCGATCTCTGCCTTCGAAGGCAGACTGAGGGAGCTCGTCAGAACCCGGGGAGCCCTGAACATCCTGCAAAGAGGTTTAGAACTGATCCTCTGTGTGCCGGGAACCGAGGTAGAGCTCCGAGCAAAGAAAAACTGTTCTCGGTTTTACCTGAGTCTTGGACATTGCATCATCAGCTCCCGGACATTGCAACATGACTCCTGGAACCTGTGAATGGCTTCTCCACACCGAGGGGGATCGCCTGATGGAGCGTCTAGTATGGAATCCAGAATTTATTTTTTAACTGTGGTAAAAAACACACAACACGAAAGCGACCATCTTAATCATTTTTAATTGTACAGTTCAGTAGTGCTTAGTATTCAGGTGGAAACCAGGAGTTCTTAACCCTAGTTGGTCCCAGTTCTGTTATGATGCTGGGACTTGGTCTCTTCTCTGAGTCTCAGTTTACTCATCAATGAAATGGAAAGAGGTATTTCTTAAACACCCGTCCAAGTATAATCGAGCAAGTAATTTTAAGTGATACCTCAAGACACGTTATTTACTGTTTAGGCCTCAAAAGGCACTTGACATATTTTCAGAAGAACAAAAGACTCCCACCTCCTCACTTTCAAAATGAAAAGCTCCGACTCCTTAAGAACAGTTCAAGGACACGGGGCTTTCCCGTCACCAACAGACTGATCAGCAGGGGAACTTTCTGTTTTGAAGACAATGTTTTGATTCAGAATGTAACATAATATAATATATATTTTCACACCCTGAATCAAATATATATGTATTGGAATATATATTATATATATTGGAATACACATTGTATATAATATAAAATGTTCCAATATTTATATTATATATAAACTTATACGTACAGGCTTTCCAGGCAGCACTGATGGTAAAGAACAGGCCTGACAATACAGGAGACATAAGAGATGCGGGTTCAATCCCTGGGTTGGGAAGATCCCCCAGGGAAGGGAATGGCAACCCACTCCAGTATTCTTGCTTTGGGAATCCTGTGGACAGAGGAGCCTGGCAGACTACAGTCCATGGGGTTGCAAAGAGTTGGGTATGACTGAAGCGACTTAGCACACCAACATATATGTATACACATATACATATATAAGTTCCAAGAGGGCTACAAGAACATCTATCATCCCACATGATCTTCTATAGTCCATGACCACTCTGACAGTCCTTCCATTGAGAGGTGGTGTCTACTGTCTTTGAATCTAGACAGGCTTGTAACTCACTTGTAACCAACAGAATGTGTCAGACGTGATACTGTGTGACTTTTCAGGCTGAGTCATAAAAGGAGATGGAGCTTCCACCTTGTTCACTGGACCACTTGTGCAGAGCTCCAAGCCCCTACACCTTCAAAAGGGCCCATGAGCAGCCAGGTTGTAAGGAAGCCCAAACGATGCCCGCAGAAAGGCCTCCTGGGGAAGCACATGGGAGCACACCAAGAGAGAGAAAGTCAGCTGTCAGTGGCTCTCGATCCCCAATGTTCCGGCTCTAACCACTGTCTGGCTGCAGCCAGATGAAAGTCAAAGTGAAGGTCACTCAGTCATGTCTGACTCTTTGTGACCCCATGGACTATACAGTCCATGGAATTCTCCAGGCCACAACACTGGAGTGGGTAGCCTTTCCCTTCTCCAGGGGATCGTCCCAACCCAGGGATCGAACCCAGGTCTCCCGCATTGCAGGCAGATTCTTTACCAGCTGAGCCACCAGGGAAGCCCAAGAATACCGGAGTGGGTAGCTTATCCCTTCCACAGCGGATCTTCCCGACCCAGGAATCGAACCGGGGTCTCCTGCATTGTAGGCGGATTCTTTACCAACTGAGCTATCAGGGAAGCCAAATGAAAGACCCCCAACAAAACTACTCAGCTGAGCTTTTCCTGAATCTGTGACCCACAGAAACTGTGAGAGACAATAAAAGGACTGCTGCTTAACCCAAAATGGTAGTAGTCTCAGAGGTTAAGAATCCACCTTGCCATGCAGGGGACGTGGGTTCGATCCCAGGTCAGGGAACTAAGGTTCCACGTGCCACAGAGGAACTAAGCCTGTGAGCCACAGCTAGAAGGTCTGTGCACCACAACAAAGATTCCATATGATGCAACTAGGACCCAATGCCACCAGATAAATAAATTAAAAAAAATTTTTTTTTAATAAATAAACCACTAGGCTTTGGGGTGGTTGGCTGCACACCAGTGGCAACCAGGATAAGTGGCAAGGTGACAGCGAGAACTGATGTCTGAGATCTCTGATCTGATAACTGATATCTGAGGCTCAGGGGGCGCTTCCCTAAAGAGCCAGCAGCACAATGGCACACCCTTCACCCACCCAGCACGTAGGCCTCCTCCTTTCCAGTCACTTACACTAGTCCCCCGCTTCTCAAGAGTCAGCAGCTTACCCCATTTTCCCCAGCCTACCTCCACCCCAGAGCTTGAAGTCATGGGTCACAGGCCTGTGTGTGTAACAGGCACCTGAAAATACCTCTGTCCCTCCCTGCCTCTACCCAGATTTTTTGTTTGCTTGTTTTTGGCTTGGGAGGTGTTTGGTTTTTGGTTTTGTTTTGGCCACACCATGCAGCATGTGGAATCTTCCCCAGACAGGGGTTGAACCTGGGCCCCCTGCATTGAGAGCGTTGGACCACTGGACCACAAGGGAAGTACTCTACCTAGATTCTGACTGAGCAGGCTCTGATGGGAGCTAGGTATGTCTGATTGCAGGTGGAGAGACTAGACCTAAGAAAACCAGAAGGCAGGGTGAAAGGAACAGCTTTTCTCGAATCCAAGCCTCAAATTCAATCTTCCCTGGTGGCTCAGACAGTAAAGAATCTACCTGCAATGCAGGAGACCCAGGTTCGATCCCTGGATGGAGAAGATCCCCTGGAGAAAGAAATGGCAACCCACTCCAATATTCTTGCCTGGGAAATCCCATGGACAGAGGAGCCTGGTGGGCTGCAGTCCATGGGGTCGCAAAAAGTCAGACATGACTGAGTGAGTGAGTGAGTAAGAAGCCTCAAATACCTGTTACAGGGAGCTGTGTTGAGGTTGGGAGCTCCCTTCCCCCTCACAAAAGGGATCTTTTTCTGGATTAATTCTGAAGCCACAAGTTTTAAGTCCCCCAGGAAAGAGTTTTCTCTAAAAGATTTATTGGCCAGAGACTGCTCTCTGGTGTCAGCCTGGCAGAGGAGACATGAAAACCCAAAGCTGGAAGCTTTCAACAGCTCTCCCAGGACATCTGGGGTATCTTTGGCTGAAAGCTAGTGAAACGGGGTCACCAACTGCTCTTTCGCCTGCTCTGGATGGCCCGTCCCCCTCCTGACCCTCACGGGTACGGCCCCTGTGCAGCGGGAGATGGCCCATCCTCCCGGGAGCGTGGTGCCCAGAGGAGCCTCCCTTCTCTCACTGCGTGACCAGCACATCTGCCCTTTCTGCAGTCCACACTCCATCCAGAACCGGAGGCTCACATCTCAGAAAGCTTCACTTCTCAGGCTTCCGTGTTATCTCCAGTCGAGACTAAATACTCTAACACTGTATTTTTGACAAAGTGTTCAGTGGCTCAGTGTAAACGTTTAAAATGTCTTATCCTTTAAGAACTTCCCTGGTGGTCCAGTGGTTAAGATTTTGCCTTCCAATGCAGAGGGTCAGACAGTTTGATCCCTGAACAGGGAGATAAGGTCCCACAGGCAAAAAGAAAAAAAAATGTATATATATATATATATATATATATATATATGTATGTATGTATAAAACAAAAGCAATATTGTAACAAATTCAATGAAGACTTTAAAAAATACTTGTACTTCAAAGAAGTCTCTTTCAGCAGGTCTTGCTTTATTCTCCTAATATGTCAGGAGCTTCAGAAGTAAAAGTAGCCCAGCCTTGCTCAAGCTCGGATTCTGAGAAGTTTTGTAATTGCATATCTATTTGTCTCATACACATTCTTCCTTTTTCTTGGGGTAGTTTGGTCCTGACTCCACCATTAGGACTTTAGTTTGCTGAAGATAAGGCCCAGGGTTCCTTTTTTTCCACGCGGTGAGTGCTCAGAAGCATCTGACTCTCTGCAACCCTCTGAATGCAACCCACCAGGCTCCTCTGTCTATGGAACATGTGCAGCAAGAACACTGGTGTGGGTTACCACGTCCTCCGACAGGGGGGATTCTTGACCCAGGGATCAGGCCTGAGTCTCCTGCTCCTGCATGGAAGGCAGATTCTTCACCACTGAGCCACCAGGGAAGCCCACTTTTCCCCGTTTGCCTGTCCAAACCATCTGGTCCACATTGCCCACAGAGCTGGTGATGTATGGCGTACACCACAGTGTGGTCTTATTTCTCAACTAGCTGTGGGGCCTCTCTGAGCATCGGGGTCCCTGCATGTGAAATTGGGGTGATAATATGACCTAGCTGGCAGGGTTGTGGGGTGATTAAATACGATTCTACAGTCAACACACGTAATACAATCCTGAACACATAGAAGGTGTCCAGTCAATTGCAGTTGCTTGGGGTTGAATTGTATCCCCTAAAAACGATGTGTTGAGGGCTTTCCTGGTGGCCCAGTGGTGGAGGTCTGCCTGCCAATGTGGGGAACACGGGTTCAGTCTCTGCTCCAGCAGGATCCCACGTGCCCAGGGCAACTAAGCCCATCACCTCAACTACTGAAGCTGCATGCCCTGTAGCCCAAACTCTACAACAGAGAAGAGAAGTCACTGTGATGAGAAGCCGCTCCCCACAAAGATGAGCAGCCCCCACGCCGCAGCTAGAGGAAGCCGTCACACAGCAACAAAGACCCAACACAGCCAAAAATAAATAAACACGTCTTACATTAAAAAAGACACGTTGAAGTCCTAAATGTGACCTCATTTGGAAATGGGGTCCTTGCTGATGTCATCGAGTTAAGATGGGAGTAACAACAGCAATCTGGAGTAAAGTGGGCCTTAAATCTAACGCAAGGTGTCCTCAAAAAGAAAAAGGAAATTTGGGGAAGTGGTTGGGACTCCACACTCCTCATTGTGGAGGGCATAGGTTCAACCCCTGGTCAAGGAACTAAGGTCTTGCGTGTCATGCGGAGCACAGCCAAAAGTAAAAAGGAAATTTGGAGACACACGGTTGGAAGACAGTCCTCCAAGGACAGAGGCAGGGACTGGAATAATGAAACTGCAAGCCAAGAAGCCCAAGGATTCCTGGCACCCATCAGAAGCTGAGAGAGGCAAGGGAGGGTCTTCCTTAGAGTCTTCAGAGGCAGCATGTCCCTGCCGACAACTTGACTCTGGACTTGCGGGCTCCGGAAATGTGAGGCAATACATTTCTCTTTCTTTAAGACACTTGCTTGGTAGTGTTTTGTTATGGGAACCCTGTAAATCTAATACGGATTTGGGTACTGGGAAGAGAGGGTATGATTTTAAAAAGGAAGAAAGGAGTCGACTAGACGAGGGCCTGGGTGATGAGGGGGAGTGAAGGCAAGCTGCGTCTTCACTTCACAGGGGAGACACCACTGCCAGGGAAGTCACCACCCACTCTTCTTTAGGTCATTTCCCCATAGAGGCCGTCACAGAGCCCTGAGGTTTCCCCGTGCTATACAGTAGGTCCTTACTAGTTACCTACTGCATATGGTGCAAGTCACTTCAGTCGTGTCCAACTCTTTTCACCCCTGTGGACTGTATCCCCCCAGGCTCCTCTGTCCATGGGGTTCTCCAGGCAAGAATACTGGAGTGGGTTGCCATTGCCTCTTCCAGGGGATCTTCCCCACCCAGGAACTGAACCCATGTCTCCTATGGCTCCTGCATTGCAGGGGATTCTTTACCGCTGTGCCACCAAGGAAGCCCCTTTATAAATAGTAGTATATGTAGGTCAACACCAATCTCCGGATTTATCCCTGCGTCTCTCTGCTCTTTCTCTTGCTGACAAGCATCCCCATGTTTTTCTGTATAAACACTACTCCTCTACTGCTGTAGACGCTGATATGTTTGTCCCCTGGTTCCTTTTGTGCAGCAGTTTTTCTTGAGAATACACTTAGGAGTGGAATTTGGGGGTCAAAGGGTATGTTCACCGCTTTTCTAATCCTCAACTTTTTTTTCTTCTGCTCATCTCCAAACCCTACATTCCAGATGAGTGTAATCTCTGCATTTTGGGGATAGCTCAGAGCAAGTAATCTCTTAATGATTCAGGTAATCAGGATGGTGTGGTCACTCATCTGAACCTAGACATCCTAGAGTGTGAAGTTAAGTGGGCCTTAAGAAGCATTTCCTCTCAGAGCTCAGTTGGTAAAGAATCTGCCTGCAATGCAGGAGACCCTGGTTCCATTCCTGGGTCAGGAAGATCTGCTGGAGAAGCGATAGGCCACCCACTCCAGTATTCCTGGGCTTTCCTTGGGGCTCAGCTGGTAAAGAATCCACCTGCAATGTGGGAGACCTGGGTTTGATCCCTGGGTTGGGAAGATCCCCTGGAGAAGGGCATGGTGACCCACTCTAGTATTCTGGCCTGTAGAATTCCATGGACCATATAGTTCTTGGGATCACAGAGTCAAACACAACTGAGTGACTTTCACTTCACTAGGAAGCATTACTACTAACAAACCTAGAGGAGGTGATGGAATTCCAGCTGAGCTATTTAAAATCCTAAAAGAGGATGCTATTAAAGTGCTGCACTCAATATGTCAGAAAATTTGGAAAACTCAGCAGTGGCCATAGGACTGGAAAAGGTCAGTTTTCATTCCAATCCCAAAGAAGGGTAATGCCAAAGAATGCTCAAACTACCATATAGTTGTAATCATTTCACATGCCAGCAAGATAATCCTCAAAATCCTTCAAGCTAAGCTTCAGCAGTATGTGATCTGAGAACTTTCAGATGTACAAGTTGGGTTTAGAAAAGGCAGAGGAACAAGAGATCAAATTTCCAACATTCACTAGATCGTAGAAAAAGCTAGGAAATTCCAGAAAAATATCTACTTCTGCTTCACTGACTATGCTAAATCCTTTGACTATGTGGGCCACCAAAAACTGTGGAAAATTCTTAAAGAGATAGGAATACCAGACCACCTTACCTGTCTCCTGAGAAACCTGTATGTAGGTCAAGAAGCAGCAGTTAGAACTGGACATGGAACAACTGACTGGTTCCAAATTGGGAAAAGGAGTACGTCAAGGATGTATATTGTCACCCTGTTTATTTAACTTATATGCAGAGTACATCACGCAAAATACTGGGCTGGATAGATCATAAGCTGGAATCAAGATTGCCAGGAGAAATATCAACAACCTCAGATATGCAGATGATACAAATCTAATGACATGACAGAAAGTGAAGAGGAAATAACGAGCCTCTTGATGAGGGTGAAAGAGGAGAATGAAAAAACTAGCTGGAAACTCAAATTTCAAAAAACTAAGATCATGGTATTCGGTCCCATCAGTTCATGGCAAATAGATGGGGAAACAATGGAAACAGTGACAGACTTTATTTTCTTGGGCTCCAAAATCACTGCAGATGGTGACTGCAGCCATGAAATTAAAGGATTCTCGCTTCTTGGAAGAAAAGCTATGACAAACCTAGATGGTGTTTTAAAAAGCACAGAACATCACTTTGCTGGCAAAGGTGCATAGAGTCAAAGCTATGGTTTTTCCGGTAGTCATGTACGGATGTGAGAGTTGGACCGTAAAGAAGGCTGAGTGCTGAATAATTGATGCTTTCGATGTGGTGTTGGAGAAGACTTTTGAGAATCCCTTGGACAGCAAAGAGATCAAACCAGTTAATCCTAAAGGAAATTAACCCTGAATATTCATTGGAAGGACTGATGCTAAAGCTGAAGCTTCAATACTTTAGCCACCCAATGCGAGTAGCCAACTCATTGGAAGAGATCCTGATGCTGGGAAATACTGAAGACAAAAGGAGAAAGGGGTGGCAGTGGATGAGATGGTGAGATAGCATCAGTGACTCAATGGACATGAGTTTAAGCGAACTCCGGGAGATAGTGGAGGACAGAGGAACCTGAGGGGCTGCAGTCCATGAGTCTGGCAAGACTTAGTGATCAAACAACAACAATGGAGACTTTACCCATCTTGTTTCCATTGCATGGAGCACCTTTTGCCTTCATGTCCAATAATCCAAACCCCGCCATCCTCTGAGCCCATCTCAAGTAACACCCCCTCTTCCAGGAATGCCTCCTCAATTCATCCCCACCAGAATTCATCCCTTCTTCCTCTGTACTGTGAAGGCACTTACTTGG
Source organism: Cervus canadensis (assembly GCF_019320065.1). Lineage (NCBI taxonomy): Eukaryota > Metazoa > Chordata > Mammalia > Artiodactyla > Cervidae > Cervus > Cervus canadensis. The sequence continues at coordinate 1,663,868 of NC_057412.1, read as the reverse complement.
TTTGTTATTGTCATTCTATTCTATCTTGCTATCACAGCCGTCTCCCTGCATGGTGCACGGCATTTCTCCCCTCTAGGGAGTAAAGGCACGTTCCTCATCTCCACAACATCCACTAGGGTGTGGCGGGCACAGTGACTGTCCCAAGACTCGCATTCTTTTCACACTTTCTCATCTCTGAACTAGGACAGTGTCTTACATTTGATACTGTATCACAATGTAACTCGAAGTATTTTCCTTAGTGCTTCTGAGAATAACAGCATGGCTTACAGCCAGTGATGTCTTTTGTTGTTAGTCTCTCAGGCATGTCTGAGTTTATTGCAACCCCATGAACCGTAGCCTTCCCAATCTTCTCTGTCCAAGGGATTTTCCAGGCAAGAATACTGGAGTGGGTTCCCATTTCCTTCTCCAGGGGATCTTCTCGACCCAGGGATCAAACCCACATTTCTTGCTTGGCAGGTGGAGTAATGTCTTAGATTCCTTTAAATCCAGTAGAAGGTGCTGAACCAGTATTTGCTATAGTACATGAGTTTAAGTCACTTGAAGTGGGAGGGAGAATCTAGCCCCACTGCCTGGATTAGAATACATTTCAGGGCAATGTAGGGCTCCCCCAGGCCCCCTACTTACCTTGCCTATCCACTTGGATGATAATGATGGGGGAAGCTGGAAAGACTTCACACGTTCTAAACCCATCTGGGAAGCAACTCTCTTGAAGGCATTTTCTCACTGGTAAGATCCCTGTGGCTTCCAGCAGCAATCTCCATCATGGACCTCTCCTTGGTGATTCCTCCCTCTGTTTCCCAGCCCCTCTCCCTAACCCCTGCTTCCTGGAGGGTCCCCCAAATAAAGCACCCACACCCCAACCCTTGTCTCAGGCTCTGCATTGGGAGAACCCAACTAAGAGGCCAGGATCACCATGCACCGTCTTCATGGGGGCTATGCCTACACGTGACAAAGGGCAGTGCGCCAGGGTCTGTGGGCAGTGCAGGAGGGCCCAGCAATCATGGTGGGCACTGCCTCTCCCGTGTCTCCCTGTCGTCCTGCTTCCTACTTGTCCCGACCCCTCCTGCAGGCAGATAGAGAGCCAGGCTTACCTAGGCCGTGACAACTGACCTGGGGCTCTGTGACAAGGCACTTCCCAGGTGGTCCTCGTGGTAAAGAACCTGTCTGCCAACGCGGGAGACATAAGAGACGTGGGTTCAATCCTAGGGTCAGGAAGATCGCCTGGAATAGGAAATGGTAACCCATTCCAGCATTTTTGCGTGAAGAATCCCATGGACAGAGGACCCTGTGGTCCACAGGGTTGCCAAAAGTCGGACATGACTGAAGCGACTTAGCACGCATGCTTAGCACACAAGATGCTTAGGGAGGGACCATCTCTAGGGAGACACAGTCAGGGTTGGAGTTCCGCCTGGTCTGGGAGACAGAGGGCTTCGGGGATTGGAGGGGCACGTTGTCCTGGGAGCAGACAGGGCTTCCTGTGCACCAGCGCTCACTAACCAGCTCAGTCACCGGGGGCCTGGGTCCAAGCATATTGCCTGCAGCCCTGGTGGGTGGGTGGAGGTGCTGAGCACACACATGGGAGGGAGCCAACCAACCCCGGGTTCGGCTTTGAGACCTCAGGCCCCGGAGAAGGAGGAAACAGGAAGAGATCATGGCCGCACTCCCCAGGCCAGGGAGCGGCAGCTCCCAAGACAGATCCCATCTTCTTCAGCAGGCGCCAGGGACCAGAGGCAGGAGGGGAGGGATGTGGGCAGCGCGGAGGGTAAGGGAGCCCCATCCTGAGGGGGCTGTGCCCCACCCACCTCTGCTAGGCCCACCGCACCCAGGTGATGAAAATGGGACCCTCAGAGCTCCAGAGAGACTCTGCGTGTGTGTGCGTGTGTGTGTGTACGTGTGTAAGACAGGCATTTGACAGCTATTCAGTCACTTCATCTCCAAACCCAGGCAGCAGCTGCCACCTCCCACCACTTGGGGAGGCCCGTGGGGACTTGGTCACGCTGAGGGCCCTGCTGGTATCTTGCCCTCCTTTTCTTCCTCCCAACATTCCCACCATGTTCCCTGCCTTCCTCTTCCCCCTCTTCCAAGAATAGAACTCATATTAGGTGTTTCTGCTACCAAACCAGAAGTGATGTACGTGCCATTTGGGGACAAGGCTGGAGAGAAACAGTGCAAGCCTTTTCATCTGAGCTGCACACATCAAGGAAGGCATCTCTGGCCTGTTTGTTTGTGATCAAACGGGCTGTAAGTTGCATATCCCTGGTTAATTAATGAGCCACATGCAACATTTAACTGGGATCAAGGTGCATTTCTAAAGTGTAAGCAAGAGAAAGAAATATCTCTCAGACACAAAAACAATCCATACACACCTCTGCCAGAAAAGCATTTCAAGATCTTTGTATCCAGGCTGATTTCCCAGAGCCGGCTGTTCTGCCTCTAAGCCCCCAGTACTTAACCCAGTCCTGGCTCACAGTAAGATTAGTCAAAATTTGTTGGATAAATAATTCGGCCTTCAAAATACAGTCCCAGGATATACACACAGAATAGCTAATATATCCACCTTTATTGAATAGGAAAACAAGTAGCAAGTCAATAGTGACAAAATAAAGCTGGAATTAGCACCAGCCCTCAAGCCAGGAGTGTAGATCCTTGCTGGAGCTGGCTGATGGATACCTAGAATTGATAAAAACCATTCTCTCTACTTTGGGCATTACATTTTTAAAATATACTTGAAAAAAGTAAAAATGTGTTTGAATTCTTCCACAATAAATTTTTTTTTTGATCCCTATCCTAGGAAAAATTTAGTTGAAACAGAGTAGAAATTTTAGGGAAAGTGACACATACAACTCATAAGGTTGGTATCACATCCTTTTTCAACATGGACGCTCACCCACATCTCCCCTCAATTCAGTCAAAGAAGCGTGAAGCTCACAGCATGTGCATTCAAGGACGCTCTTTGGTGCTCACTTGATGCTCCTGCAAATGCAAACTCTAAGCCACTAAATATGAGCAATGATAAATTATTACTTCGTGACTTCTTCAGTGGCAACCGATTAAAAAGAAAAAAAAATAGCAAACAATCCTAAAGAAAGTGTTTTGGCTTGTGGCTCAGCACTGCCGGAAATCACTCAACCCTTTGAAAGTGAAAGTGGCTCAATTATGTCCAACTCTTTGCGACCCCATGGACTAGTCCATGGAATTCTATAGGCCAGAATACTAGAGTGGGTAGCCTTTCCCTTCTCCAGCGGATCTTCCTGACCCAGGAATAGAACTGGGGTCTCCTGCATTGCAGGCGGATTCTTTACCAACTGAGCTGTCAGGGAAGCCCTATTAAACCCTTTAGGAAAACCGATTTTCCTAAAACAAACAAATCTGGCAGGAGACACAAACCACCCATTTCTAGCCAAGTTCCATTACTTCAAGAAGTCTTGCGCAAAACGTGAAGCAAGGACAGTGAACATGAATACTCTGTCTTCTGCTGGCACTGTTTTAGTGTCTGCATTTGTGTTTAGCGGGCGCTTTCAGTTTTGACCATTTGTAAAGGGTTTTATTCTATATCTTTTCCATGCAGTCGTTTTCATTTCTTGAAAACAATTTTAAAGTACCTGGAAATTTAAACCTTGATCATAATCTCAAAAGACAATTAAGTATCACACTGTTATATTTAAAATGGACAACCCACAAGGACCGACTGAACAGCACAGGGAACTCTGCTCAATGTTTTGTGGCAGTCTGGATGGGAGGGGGATCTGGGGAAGAATGGACACACGTATATAAATGACTGAGTCCCTTTGCTGCCCACCTGAGACTATCACAACACTGTAATCAGCTCCACTCTAACACAAAATAAGAAGTTAAATAAGAAAAGATAAGTACCTAAATATTGACTATGTAAATATGCAAAGAAGTGCCATTCATATGAACTGTAAAATAAGTCAGCACGCTTGGGCATTTTAATGGGCTCCCACATGCTCTCTGAATGATTCAAACGGTCTTGTTAAACAGACAGATTATGAGCAGATTTCCAAAAGGGAGCACACTGCAAAGTCACAAAACTCTTCTTAACCCTGTGATTTGAACAAGCAGAATCATTTCACAAATGCTGAGACTGTATTTCCAAATGCATTCCAGAATGACCTTGGAAATTCAGTGCAATGCATATATTATTTTGGGAGTTTGGGGGAAAGACTTAAAGATACTTACCAGGGCCTGGGGATAAGGGGGTGGGGGAGATAAGAGAGATATTATTTAAGGATACAAAATTTGCAGAAATTCCCCAGTGGCCCAGTGGTTAGGGGGCTTCCCTGCTGGCTCAGATGGCAAAGAATCCGCCCGAGATGCAGGAGACCCAGGTTCCATCCCTGGGTTAGGAAGATTCCCTGGAGAAGGGAATGGCTACCCTCTCTAGGGATCATCCCTGTAGCTCAGACAGTAGGGAATCTGTCTGCAATGCAGGAGACCCAGGTTAGATCCCTGGGTCAGGAAGATCTTCTGGAGAAGGGAATGGCAATCCACTTCAGTATTCTAGCCTGGAGAATTTTATGGACAGAGGAGCCTTGCGGGCTACAGTCCTTGGGGTCGCAGAGAGTCAGACACAACTGAATGACTGACACTTTCACTTTTTTTTTCACTTTCCAGTGGTTAGGACTTGGCACTTTCACTGCAGGGGGCCCGGGTTGAATCCCTGGTAGGGGAATTAAGATCCCATAAGCCTCCTAGAGGGGCCAAAAAAATTTTAAAAGTATACAAATTTGCAACTAGTATATAAGTAAGTCTTGGAGATCTAATGCACAGTATGATGATTATAGATAACAATGTTAATTGTTCAGTCATGTCTGACAACAAATATTTTATTAGAAACATCAAATTTGCTCAGAGACTATATCTTAAATATTCTCACCACAAAAAAAGAGATAACTTTGTGATGCCGCAGAGGTGTCAACATATTGCAGTCAAACTACAGTGGCAATCATATTGATATATAAATGCATTAAATCAACCTGTTACACAACTGAAACTTACACAGTGTCACACGTCAAATATGTTTCAATTAAGAAAGAAAAAAATCGCACAGTAATTTTTTTTTTTAAATCACTGAGACAGACGCCGTGTGAAAAAGAGAGCTCAACTCCAAAGACTGGACGTAAAATTACAATTTGTTTTCAGTCACCACCACATTAAATGTATCCATATGCACACTTTCCAAATAAACAGTCAGACTATGACGGAGCACCCTGGACCAACCAAACATCAGTCTCATCAAAAGCAGTTGATTTGTCTGTAGAGTTAAAGCCAGAGCTCTCCGTGGAAAGTTCCACCAAAGGCTGGAACAAACCGGGCCATTTTGGTAAAAATCATTGCTGTTCAGTCGCTCAGTCGTGTCCCTCTCCTTGCGACCCCACAGACTGCAGCACGCCAGGCCTCCCTGTCCTTCACCATCTCCCAGAGTTTGCTCACACTCACGTCCATTGAGTCCGTGATGCCATCCAACCATCTCGTCCTCCGTCGTCCCCTTCTCCTCCTGCCTTCAAGCTGGTAAAAAATAAAACGTGATGAGCCCGCCTGGGAGCGGTCAGACGGGCTGCGTTTTGCAGGACTGGCAGATGGTCCCCAAAGGTCACCATAACCTTTCCCAGCTCAGTGAGTGGCAGCGGTGACTTAGGCCAAAACCTGGGAGGCATCTTCCTCTCTCTCTCTAACCTGCATCCAATCTGTCGGCAAATCCTAAACTTGAAAGCATCTCTCTCTCCTTTGGCACCAGACCGCCTACATCATGGGTTGTGTGCATGCTCCCCGGAAAGGCCTGTCCCAGTTGGCCCTGTCCCACCACCACAGCGTCTCCACCTGGCTGAAGCTGATGCCTGAGGACACGAAAGAGCAGACCTACAAACTGGTCGAGAAGAGCCTGACTCCCTCACGAATCGGGCTGGTCCTCAGAGACTCACATGCTGTTACACAGTACATTCTGTGACAGGCAGTAAAATCTTGAGAATTCTTAAATCCAAAGGACTTGCTCCTAATTTTCCTGAGGATCTCTATCATTTAATTAAGAAAGCCGTCGCTGTTCAAAAGCATCTTGAGAGGAAAAGAAAGGATAAAGATGCTCAATTGCGTCTGATTCTGACTGAGAGCCATATTCACTGGTGGGCTTGATATTACAAGACCAAACAAGTCTTTCCCCTCAACTGGAAATACGAGTCATCTGCAGCCTTTGGCTTGATTGCATAAATTTGTCTGTTGTATTCAAGCAATAAAACTAGAAAGAAAGGAGCTTCCCAGGTGGCTCAGTGGTAAAGAATTTGCCTGCCAAGGCAGGAGACACAGATTCGATCCCTGGGCCAGGAAGATGCCTCAGAGCTACTAAGCCCAAGCCCTACGACTACTGAGCCTCCCTGGGCCAGGAAGATGCCTCAGAGCTGCTAAGCCCAAGCCCTACAACTACTGAGCCCACATGCCACAAGCCTGCACACCGTAGAGTGTGTGCTTCACAACAAAAGAAGCTCCCACAGTGAGGAGCCTTCACACCATAACTGGACTGTAACCTCCCCTAGCAGCACCTGGAGAAAAGTCTGCACCGCAACAAAGCCCCAGCACAGCCATAAATAAAAGTATTTTTTAAAGGACTAGAAAAAAAAAGAAAGAAAGACAGTACATCCAGAATATGACCACTTCTTACACCTCCATCCGAACCACCACTGTGTGGTGTCTGGATTCTTCCCATAGCCTCACCCTGGTCTCCCGGCCCTTCTTACCTATGATATCAGGGATTATTTGTGAAAAAAAAATTAATAAGTGAACATGAAAGCAAAACAAGAACTGAAGAGGAATCTTCCAAGAATCTTTCCAGTTCCCCTCCACACCTCCTCCCGTCGTGGGGAAAAAAAAAAAAAAAATAGTTGATATGGGAGAAGAAGGAATCCTAATCTACCTGGGGAAAGAGTAGACTTTTCCCAAGAAATTAGATTAACAGTAAATGATAAATGTAGACACTGACTGAGATCTTCTATGTCCCATGCACCATGAGAATAGCTTTCCCTGACTCTGCTTACTTCTTGAAACCCAACCCTAGGAGGTACTCGCATCTTCTTTTGTGAGTGTGCAACTTTAATTTCTGGTAACTCTTCTGACACCAACTGCAATACAGTTCTGGCATAACTAGCTAGTTACCTCCCCACCCCCACCCCCACCCCCACGCCCCAAGTTAAAGTCTGGGTCCTCCACAGGACACTGTGGCCACACTCCTGGGGGGTCCCAGGCCATCCACACTTCTGATGACTGATTACAAATTCAGAGCTTCCCACAACCCCTCAGGCTTAGTAATTCCCTAGGAGGACTCAGAGGACCCAGGAAGGTGCTCTACTTACAATCACTGTTTTATTATAAAAGAGCCAGGCCAGGCCCAGCCAAGTGAATGGTCACATAGGCAAAGAAGCCTATGTGACTTCTTTGTCACAAAAGTCTATGTCACAGAAGTCTGTGTGACTTCACAAAGAGGTCACATAGTCTGAGAAGTCCAAGTGCAGAACTTCTGTGGTCCTCCCTGTGGACTCAGGCATGTCACCCTCCTGGAACATCAATGAGATGGCCAGCCGCCAAGCTCCATCTGGCCTCAAAGTCCGGAGTTTTTCACTGGAATCTCATTACGTCAGCCTGATCAACTGACTCATTGTCCATGTGGTTGAAATCAATCTCCCACCTCCCTCCCTACCCACCCGTACCCCTGCCGAAGTCAGACCGGCCAGACCCCAACTCTCATCATGTGATTGGTCTTTCTTGTGTCCTATCCTTGGGTCATCATAACTCTTAGTATAAACCTAGGTGTGATCCAAGAGGCTCATGAGTAACAAAGACTCAAAGATTTAGAGGCTCCTTCTCACGAAGCAGAAATAAAAGCCAGCCAAACACTTTATTATACAACAGGGTTGTTGTTGTTTAAGTCACTAAGTCATGACCAACTCTTTGCCACACAATAGATTGTAGATCACCAGGCTCTTCTGTCCATGGGATTCTCCAGGAAAGAATACTGGAGTGGGTTGCCATTACCTTCTCCAGGGGATCTTCCTGACCCTGGTATCAAACCGGTATCTGCATTGGCAGGCGTATTCTTCACCTGAGCTACCAGGGAGGCCCTTATCTACAACAGGAGTGTCACCTGAGTTCTCTTTCAAGGCCCCATTCATCTGGTGGAAAGGCACCTCAGTCCACTTCTTGGGTAAATTTCCTCCAGGAGTAATTCCTATCTGGGGATGAGGAGGTTCCCAGGGCCCCCAGGTGACAGGGAAGGAGGGTGCACGCATCTGGGCTTTCGTCACCTCTGCTTCAGCTGCCAGATCATATAGCCCTTGGCCTTCCAGGGGACACTGTGAGGCTTCTAAAGCAGGGACCACCTACATGCCTGCTGACACCCACAGTCTCATTTCTCTCTGGGCACTTGCTGCCTCTGCTAGAATCTGGAGCATGAAACCAAGCCCCTGTCCTCTTCTAGCCCATAGACCTTTCTCTTAATGCCCATCTGGATTCAGCCAGTGGGGAAGAGGGGTAGAGGACCCTTTTTTCCTCAGGGACCACAAATATTCATGTACTCACTTCTCCAATTATCCTTTCCCTACAGCCACGAGCATCCTTTTCTAATTCAGAAGGAAGGGGCCTGGGTTCTTACATCATTATCCCTCTCCTAGATCTGACAACTACAGCTGCATCAGTTCCATTCCTCACCAAGGATTGGCTTTTGAAACCCAGAGGCCTGTTTTTAACCAGACATCACAGTAGGAAGTTCCTGAAAGCCTGTTTGTACCATGCAATCTCCCCTGGAGGAGCAGAACCTGCTTCTGATGCAGAGAGAGACCTAGAGGATGAGAGCCATTTGACGTGGTTCCACACTCACCCCAGGCTTCCCTGGTGGCTCAGATGATGTAGAACCTGCCTGCAATGCAGGAGGTCTGGGTTGGATCCCTGGGTTGGCAAGATCACCTGGAGAAGGGAATGGCTACCCATTCCCATTTTCTTGCCTGGAGAATTCCATGGACAGAGGAACATCGCAGGCTATAGTCCATGGGGTCCCAAAGAGTCGGACATGACTGAGTGACCAACACACACACACACACATGCACACACTCTTCCCCGGTCAGTGTGATCCACTCCAGTTTTTCTGTGAGCTTCTCTTTGCACTGACTTCTGCTAAAATGCACTTATTCCTCTTTTGTTGTTGTTGCTATCCAGCTGCTAAGTCCTTCCCGTCTCTTTGTGACCCCGTGAACTGCAGCGTGCCAGGCTCCCCTATGCTCCACTATCTCCCAGAGTTTGCTCAGATTCATGTTCACTGAGTCAGTGATGCTATCTAACCATCTCATCCTCTGCCACCACCTTCTCCTCTCCTTAAAGACTAATTTTTTTTAAACTTTTCTATTTTGCTTTGGAGTATAGCGGATTAACAAACAGTGTTGGATATTAACAGTTTCAGGGGAACAGTGAAGGGACTGAGCCATATATATATAGGTATCCATTCTCCCCAAACTCCTTTCCCATCCAGACTGTCACATAACATTGAGCAGAGTTCCCTGTGCTGCATAGCAGGTCCTCGTTGGTTATCCACTTTAAATATAGCAGTGTGTACATGTCCATCCCAAACTCCCTAACTACGCCTCCCCCCACTCCCCCAGGCTTCTCCTCTCCTGGCAACCATAAGGTCGTTCTTGAAACCTGTGAGTCTGTTCCTGTTTGTAAAGACTAATATTTTCATATATTTTCCATTTTCCAAAGTACTTTCTCCTACCTTGCCTTACCTTGTGAGGTAACAACCAACTGGTCATCTCCAATGAGAAAATGTGCTCACGGTCTCAAGTGGCATGTGGAAATCAGCTGAGTTGCAAAAAGCTGCCAGCCACCTCGTGCACCGGCTGAGTGATCAACTCAGTAACTTGCTGAATTGACAGATAATGTATGGAAGTCTTCATCTCCCTGTGGATTCACTAGAGTTCCACTCCAGTCTTTTCACTGCAGCTAATTTTCTCTAAATTTGTTGGCCCAGCACAGCTGTATGTTGGCCCTTCTGGTGCTTCGCGTTTCTGGGGTCAAGCACTTGCCCATCACGTTTTTACATATGAACGCATGAGTTCAGCCCTGTGTATGAGTTTCACCGTCCTCTCTGTCTGCAGACGTACGTCCTGCCACTAGTCTGTCTCTGCCTTTGGTGGAGAAGCCAAAATCTGTTCAGACCCAGACTGAGGAATCTATTTACCAGTTTTTGTAAAGGGTTTTTCTGTGAATTAACTTTCTGCCAACTCAACTGGAGCCCCAGTAACCAGCAGAACCAAGAGAACTTGAAGGCAAAGTGCCATGCTGTTTGTTGTGGAGGTTGGGGGATAAATTAGCAGTTTGGAATTAACATATACAGACTACTCTATATAAAATAATCAACAAGGACCTACTGTATAGCCCAGGGAACTCTACTCAATACTCTATAATGACCTATATGGAAAATGAACCTGAAAAAGAATGGATATATGTATATGCATAATTGAATCACTTTGCTATATACCTGAAATGAGCACGACATTGTAAATCAACTATATTCCAAGATAAAATAAAAATTAAATTTCAGAAGTAGAAAAAAAAGTGCTATGCTGTGGTCCTCTGACCCTGTTGCCTCTGTTGAGCTTATATGATGTGAGCCCCTAGCCATTCATTGGGGCTTTTATTCATCCTTCATGCTCCAGCCTGTGTGGCCTCCAGGCGGTTCTGGAACCTCCGATTCAGCCTTGGGGCATCACCCCAGGCAGGCCTGCTCTGAGCCTTCCTGTGTTTGCTCTGCATCTCCCAGCACCATCAGACAAGCCATTGGGTGCCTAGTAAAGGCCCTGCCCTGATGATGAATAATGATGACAGGATGGCAGTGATGGTGGTCACAGCTGGGAGCGAGCGAATGGAGTTATGCGGGGGGGTGTGAAGCTAGACAGCAAAACCTCCTGATGCCGAAATTCACACAGCTGCTGACTCCTCCCTAGAATGGGATGGAAAAGCTCCTCCCAGGAGACAGCCCATCTCTCTATGTCTGTAGCAGAGTATTTTGGAAAGAGTTTCCCAAACGTGTGCTTCCAGACCCAAGGCACATGAAAGGGGTGGCTATATGCCCCCTTTAAAAAAAAATGTGCTTCTAATAGTGATTCATCAGAAATCTATAGGAATGAGAGGGTCGTCACTATAGTGCATGTAAGATGGCCATCCTCTCTTCCTGCACCTTCATTGAGCGGTGGAGTCTATTTCGGCCTCTCGCATTGACTCTGAGCTGGCCTTAAGAGTGGCATTTACCAATAACATGGGGGGGAGCTAGCTACCTGGTACCCATTCCGGGTCCCATGCTCTCAATGCCCATCTGCTGTCTCATAAGGCGGAGACCCGCATGGTGAGGCCGTGCAGAGAGAGGACTGGGGGATGAGTGGGTACTTTGGACATTTCAGCCTCAACTGAATGTAGCCACATATATGATCCGATCTGACATCGCCTGGAACAGAGCAGCCAGCTAAGTCCCATCTCAGCTCTTAAACCATAGAACCCTGAGAACTAGTACATTGTTATTGTTTTAAGGCAGCCACCAAATTTTGGAGCGATGTGCTACACAGAAATATGTCACATGTTCTTGTTCTGCTGGAGACAACAGGACGCTAAAAGAACCCGTTGCAAACCCTGCAGAATCAGCGCCTCTAGCGGAACCCCATTAAAAAGCCTTTCCAGTCAGGTCTGGTCCATCTTAGGGACAGATGTGAAGAACAGTGCAGTCAGAGGAACCTTGGTTCTGGTTGAACTAATGGCCCCTTAGACTCCTAGCCAGGCCCAAGCATTCCCCAGGCATGCACTCAAATATTTATGGCGACTGGCACATGATATGGATGAATGGAGTGGGTGGAGTGTTTGCAAATCAATTACAGAGGAGTGAATATTCTTCACTTCCAAAAAGACCAATGTCTTCTCCCATTTTTCTTGAAAGAGACAGCCTTCCCTGGGTATTCTGTTGTCACTTCTGCTAGCGACACACATTACTAAGCCACTGAGTTGTGTCCGACTCTTTGCAACCCCTTGGACTGCAACCTGCCAGGCTCCTCTGTCCATGGGGTTTCCCAGGCAAGAATACTTGAGTGGGTTGCCGTTTTCTCCTCCAGGGGATCTTCCTGACCCAAGGATCGAATCTGTGTCTCCTGCCCTGCAAGCAGATTCTTTACTACTGAGTTCACCTGGGAAGCCCGAATTCTGCTGGAGGCATAGTAAAAGAGAAACAATCTGTCCCATCAGACAAACAACAGTCCAAGGGCAACTACAAACGACCAGTGACCCTGGCTTCAGCCTCAGGGAGGTAACGGGGCGGTAGTGTAGTGGACACTGTGGTGTGCTGCCCAGACGCCCTGCAGGATGGACACGCTGATCAGACTGTGGACGCTGGTGGCGCTCTGCAAGGTCATTCTCTGGGAACTGTCCTCAGCTGAAAATAGCCATTTTGCCCAAGGTCACGCCCCTTCCTGGGGACAGCCCATGTCCAGGGACGGTCAAAGTGGGATATAAAGTGCTGGCTCCATTCCCTTGAGACAGGACAGCCCTGAAAGACCACCTTGCCTCATTCTCTGGGACGGACCGAGACCTTGGTTGTGACTGATTCACCTCCCTATTATTCAGGTTCTCCATCCAGTCCTTCCTCCTTCATGCCATTACCAGTAATGATCCCGAGTTGTTGTTATTTAGTCAATAAGCCGTGTCTGACTGTTTGTGACGCTATGGACGGTAGCCCGCCAGGTTCCTCTGTCTGTGGGATTTCCAGGCAAGAATACTGGAGGGTTGCCATTACCCTCTTCAGGGGATCTTCCTGAACCAGGGATCAAACCTGCATCTCCTGCATTGGCCTGGGATTCTTTACCGCTTCGCCACATGGGACACCCATGTTCCTGAGACCACTCTCCAAAATAATCCTGACTACAAATCCCCCTCTAAGTTGGTTACCTAGGGAGTCCCACTGAAGACAGGTGGGGACTAGAATGACTAGAAGTGGGCAGCTTTCAACGACTTCAGCCATCGGTCCCTGTAAAAAGAGGTTCCAAATATATTTGAGAAACAAGCAGTTAGACAAGATTAAGCGAACACCTTTAAGACTTCTCAGAGTCTTTCATATTAATATATTTTTTAAGTTTCTAAGGTGATTTCCTGTCTCATGTTAAGCAAAATTAACTGATCAGTTCACTTCAATTCATTCGCTCAGTCATGTCCAACTTTTTGCAACCGCATGGACTGCAGCACGCCAGGACTCCTTATCCATCACCAACTCCTGGAGCTTGTTAAAACTCATGTCCATTGAGTCTGTGATGCCGTCCAACCATTTCATCCTCTGTCATCCATTCTCCTCCCGCCTTCAATCTTTCCCAACATCAGGGTCTTTTCCAATGGGTCAGCTCTTTGCATCAGGTGGCCAAAGTATTGCAGTTTCAGCTTCAGCATCAGTCCTTCCAATGAATACTCAGAACTAATTCCTTTAGGATGGACTGGTTGGATCTCCTTGCAGTCTAAGGAACTCTCAAGAGTCTTCTCCAACACCATAGTTCAAAAGCATCAATTCTTTGGTGCTCAGTTTTCTTTATGGTCCACCTCTCACATCCATACATGACTACTGGAAAAACCATAGTCTTGACTTTTGGACATTTGTTGGCAAAGTAATGTTTCTGCTTTTTAATATGCTGTCTAGGTTGTTCATAACTTTCCTTCTAAGGAGGAAACATATTTTAATTTCATGGCTGCAGTCACCATCTGCACTGATTTTGGAGCCCAAGAAAATAAAGTCTGTCACTGTTTCCATTGTTTCCCCACCTATTTCCCATGAGCTGATGGGACCAGATGCCATGATCTTCATTTTTTTAATGTTGAGCTTTAAGCCAGCGTTTTCACTCTCCTCTTTCACTTTCATCAAGAGGCTCTTTAGTTCCTCTTCACTTTCTGCCATAAGGGTGGTATCATCTGCGTATCTGAGGTTACTGATATTTCTCCCAGCAATCTTGATTCCAGCTTGTGCTTCATCCAGCCTGACGTTCCACATGATGTACTCTGCATATAAGTTAAATAAGCAGGGTGACAATATACAGCCATGATGTACTTCTTTCCCAATTTAGAACCAGTCTGCTGTTCCATGTGCAGTTCTAACGTTGCTTCTTGACCTGCATACGAATTTCTCAGAAGGCAGGTAAAGTGGTATGGTATTCCTATCTCTTTAAGAATTATCCACAGTTTGTTGTGATGTACACAGTCAAAGGCTTTGGTGTAGTCAATAAAGCAAAAGTAGATGTTTTTCTGGAAATTTCTTACTTTTTTGATGATCCAGCGGATGTTAGCAATTTGATCTCTGGTTCCTCTGCCTTTTCTAAATCCAGCTTGAACATCTGGAAGTTTATGGTTCACGTATTGTTGAAGGCTGACTTGCAGAATTTTGAGCATTACTTTGCTAGCGTGTAAGATGAGCGCAATTGTGCAGTAGTTGAAGCAATCTTTGGCATTGCCTTTCTTTGGGATTGGAGTGAAAACTGACCTTTTCCAGTCCTGTGGCCACTGCTCACTTTTCCAAATTTGCTGGCATATTGAGTGCAGCACTTTCGTGGCATCATCTTTTAGGATTTGAAATAGCTGAGCTGGAAGTCCATCACCTCCTCTAGCTTTGTTCATAGTGATGTTTCCTAACACCCACTTGACTTCGCATTCCAGGATGTCTGGCTCTAGGTGAGTGATTATACCATCGTGATTATCTGGGTCATGAAGATCTTTTTTGTACAGTTCTTCTGTGTATTCTCACCACTTCTTAATATCTTCTGCTTCTGTTAGGTCCATGCCATTTCTGTCCTTTATTGTGCCCATCTTTGCATGAAATATTCCCTTGATATCTCTAATTTTCTTGAAGAGATATCTAGTCTTTCCCATTCTATTGCTTTCCTCTATTTCTTTGCACTGATCACTGAGGAAGGCTTTCTTATCTCTCCTCGCTATTCTTTGGAACTCCACATTGAAATGGGTATATCTTTCCTTTTTTCCTTTGCTTTTCACTTCTCTTCTTTTCTCAGCTATTTGTAAGGCCTCCTCAGACAACCATCTTGCCTTTTTGCATTTCTTTTTCTTGGAGATGGTCTTGATCACTGCATCCTGTACAATGTCAAAAATCTCCATCCATAGTTCTTCAGGCACTCTATCAGGTCTAATCCCTTGAATATATTTGTCAATTCCACTGTAAGGGATTTGATTTAGGTCATACCTGAATGGTCAAGTGGTTTTCCCTACTTTCTTCAATTTAAGTCTGAATTTGGCAATAAGAAATTCATGATCTGAGCCACAGTCAGCTCCCGGTCTTGTTTTTGCTGACTGTATAGAGCTTCTCCACCTTTGGCTGCAAAGAGTATAACCAATCTGATTTCAGTATCGACCATCTGGTGACGTCCATGTGTAGAGTCTTCTCTTGTGTTGCTGGAGTAGGGTGTTTGTTATGACTGGTACATTCTCTTGGCAAAACTCTGTTAGTCTTTCCCTGCTTCATTTTGTACTCTAAGGCCAAAAATGCATACTATTCCAGGTATCTCTTGACTTTCTACTTTTGCATTCTAGTCCCCTATGATGAAAAGGACATCTTTTTTGGGTGTTAGCTCTAGGTCTTGCAGGTCTTCATAGAACCATTCAATTTCATCTTCTTCAGCTTTACTGGTTGAGGCATAGACTTAGATTACTGTGATATTGAATGGTTTGCCTTGGAAATGAACAGAGAACATTCTGTCATTTTTGAGATTGCACCCAAGTACTGCATTTTGGACTCTTTTGTTGACTATGATGGCTACTCCATTTCTTCTAAGCAATTCTTGCCCACAGTGTTAGATATAATGGTCATCTGAATTAAATTTGCCCATTCCAGTCCATTTTAGTTCACTGATTCCTAAAGTGTCGACGTTCACTCTTGCCATCTCCTGCTTGACCACTTCTAACTTACCTTGATTCATGGACCTAACATTCCAGGTTCCTATGCAATATTGCTCTTTATAGCATCAGGCTTTACTTCTATCACCAGTCACATCCACAGCTGGGGGTTGTTTTTGCTTTGGCTCTGTATCTTCATGCTTTATTTCTCCACTTTTCTCCAGGAGCATATTGGGCACCTATCAACCTGAGATCATCTTTCAGTGTCATATCTTTTTGCCTTTTCATACTGTTCATGGGGTTCTCAAGGCAAGAATACTGAAGTGGTTTGCCATTCCCTTCTCCAATGGACCACATTTTGTCAGAACTCTCCACCGTGACCCATCTCTCTTAGGTGGCCCTACACAGCATGGCTCATAGTTTCATTGAGTTAGACAAGGCTGTGGTCCATGTGATCAGTTTGATTAGTTTTCTGTGACTGTGGCTTTCATTCTCTCCGCCCTCTGACAGGATAAGGTTTATGGAAGGTTCCTGATGGGAGAGACTGACTGTGGGGGAAACTGGGTCTTGTTCTGATGGGCGGGGCCATGTTCAGTGAGTGTTTAATCCAATTTTTTGTTGATGGTCAGGGCTGTGTTCCCTCCCTGTTGTTTGAGCAACAGCAATTGATTAATTAATTGATCTGCTCAATTATTTGATGAGAGAGCTTCTTTTTCAAGCATGTCATCACTGAACCAGGTCTTGCAAGGTTTCAAGAGAAGTAATAAATCTACAAGTTTATGTGAAATCTTGTGATATTTAAATGCCAACTTGTTTTTTCGTTATCTCATTTGCAATCTCTGAATTCAACTCTCTACACCAAAGACCGTAAGACGTAATTATGAAATATAGCCAACGCCTTGAACTCAGTAAGCAAAATCTAGAATCCGCCTGCAATGCAAGAGACCAGGATTCGATCCCTGGGTTGGGAAGATCCCCTGGAGAAGGGGAAGGCTACCCACTCCAGTATTCTGGCCTGGAGAATTCCATGGACTACATAGCCCATAAGGTCACAAAGAGTTGGGCATGACTGAGCGACTTTCATGTCACTTCACTTCCCATCCAACCTCTCGAACTCAGTAAGCAAAATCTACATACTCCTACATTTCACATTATCTCCTCAAATTCTCAGATGATTGATCAGATGTGAAAAGGGACAGTAACAGGGCTGATCTTTAGGTAGGTTAGCGATTTCCTTGTGCATCCACTGCTATTGCGGACCAGTGTTTGTGTCCCTGCTGCCCCTGCAGAATTGTAAGTTGTTGCCCTAAACCCTGATGTGATGGTATTTGGAGGTGGGACCTTTGGAAGGTGACTGGGGTTAAATAGGTCATGAGGGTGAGGCCCTCAGGATGGAATTAGTGCCCTTATAAGAAAAGGAAGAGACACCAGAGAGCTTGTTCTCTCTCCCCACTTGGACTCACACACAAAGAAGAGGGTCATGAGAGCACGGAACAAGATGGTAGTCCCTATAAGTCAAGGAAAGCGACCTCAGAGTGAAACCCATCTTGCCAGCACCTTGATTTTGGACTCCCCGGTTTCTAGAATAATGACAAATAGATTTCTATTGTTTAAACTACTCAGCCTTTGATGTTTTGTTATAGAAACCCAAGCTGACCAAGAATTGCCTGTCATTTTTCTTCATAAGGATGAGGTGGTTAGATGTTAAATAACATCTTCGACTCAATGGACATGGATCTGAGCAAACTTGGGGAGATAGTGGAGGACAGAGGAGCCTGGCATGCTGCAGTCCATGTGGTCACGAAGAGTCATGCATGACTTAATGACTAAACAACCACAAAGCAGTTCTGCATCATCACACTGTATCGCTTACATCCTGGGTCATTTACCCACTTTGCACACACTGGGAATTCCTACCTCAGCATCTCAGGTGTGTCACCAGGCGCAGCTCCTACGTGCATGGTGAAGACACTCCTGCTGCTCAGCCTCACCATCCGGCCCGCTTGCCTTGTCCTGGTTATTTGAATAGAAAGCCATGCCTTCAAGTCACTCAAACCAATACTGAGTGGAACAGAAATGATTGTCCCTGTGAGCCTTGCCCAAATTGCAGATTGACATGTAAAATAAATATTGCCATTGTTTTCAGCCTCTAGGTTTTGGAGTGGTAGCTTACACAGGAACAGACGCCCAGAACAACAACTCCACAGACAAGAACATAGCACACGGGATGTTGCAGGGGTGCTGCAGTGAAGGCCCATGGCGCTCCTGCTGGGCAGAGACCCCCAAGTTCATATCACAGACACTGGACACCACATTCAGTGCTGGAAATTCTGCCAGGGCTGCCCGCAAGGGCAGGATGTCTCTGCCACCAGCTGACTGAAGGGTCCATGCAGATCCCACTTCTTGGTGTTGACTGGTTCTGACCCAAACTTAAAATCAGGACGTTTGACTGGTGGGGCCAGGTCTCAGGTGGCGCTGAGAGGCTGGGGAAGCAAATGTCTGGGTGCTTCCTGGATGAGGAGCAGACTCGGGATGGAGACATCTCTAAACAAGGAAAAGATGCTCAAAGGAGCCAAGGGCCAGAGTGCTCCTGTGGACACCTCACCTGGAGGCCGCGGCCAGGGACTTAATCTGCCTGTGATCCAACACTGTCAAACCAGAGGACCACCATCTCACAAGACTCTCACTCAGGGTGCAAAATACTTGTGAGGGTCTGAGCACGAGCCTGGCAAAAAGTCAGTGTGCTACGGGTGATGCTCTTAGAGAACCGGTGTTATTAGCAGACCCAGGAGACCACAGCTGATAGACCTCTGTGATTCTCACACCCCCTGTATCGGAACATCCGAGGGCTTGTAACTAAGCAGATTCTCAGGCTCTCCCTGGGACTGACTAAATCATCATGAGGCTGGAGAACCAGCATTTTAACCCCTTCTCTAGATGATTCCCTGATGTACTTAGGCCTTCTCTCCCCAACATTCTGTCATCCACACATCCATTTATTCAACCACCAACTCCCAACTGTAAGCTCTAGGCTGTGCAAACAGGACTAGACGGGTTTCCAGGGAGTGGGGGTTCAGACGTGCAAGGTGGATGGTAAGAGTGGTTGGTGGAGAGAACAGGTGCTGTGGGAGGAGATGGGGGGGGGGGGTGGGCGTGTCTCCCGCCCTGGGGCTGCTTCAGACGCTTCCTCTGCAGGAAATGACCACCTCTGGCAGCCATGTCCAGGTTCAGATCCAGCCACCCCGAAGGCCTGCCTCAGACCCACACCACATTCTCAGGACAGGCATCTGCTGGGCTTAGCTGGCTGAGGCGTCCTCCCGGGTCTGCAGAAAGTCTGCCCCTGACCCAGCACCCCGTCACGTCGGAGGAAGAAACCCGCAGATGCACGGCCCACGTAGGTCATCCAGGCCTTCACTCCAAGGTCTGCTCCAGACACTGCTGCGGCCGGACAAGGAAGAAGGGCGGGTGAGCAGGTGGCCGCTGACCAGCTGTGTGACCTCAGCCAAGTTTCCTAATCACTCTGGTCTCAGTGTCTTTTCTCTAGAGTGGGATTACTAGTGAGAAATGAGAGTCGGTCAGTCGTGTCTGACTCTTTGCGACCCCATGGACTTTATAGTCCATGGCGTTCTCCAGGCCAGAATACTGGAGTGGGTTGCCTTTCCCTTCTCCAGGGATCTTCCCAACCCAGGGGTCGAACCCAGGTCTGATACCTAGTTTGCAGTGGTGTTGTGAGGATTAGACCAACCAATGGATACAAACTGACAGCCATACTTGCTCACTGAGGGTCATCATTTTGTAAACTGTCTCCTCCACCGCTCTGTTTAGTGACATGCTTTCCTTCGTGGCTGTTATCACTGTGTGACCTTGTGATATACTTTCATGCCTTTGCGTGTTTGCTCTCTGCCCTCCTTGGACTGTATAGTCGACGCAGGCGGGAAGTTTATTCCATCCTCACTGAATCCTTAGCACCCAGCACATGTCAAGCACTTGGTAAATGTTTGCCGAGCAAATTAATCATGAGGCTGATAATATCATAGTTAAAATATGGCCTCAAATAGCACTAAGACAAAGCAGAATACAAACAGACTTAGGGCAGGGTCGGGAAGGTGGGGTAAATGGAGAGAGTAGCGTGGAAACATATCCATGACCATATGTGAGAGAGACAGCCAGTGGGAACTTGCTGAATGACTCATGGAGCTCAAACTGGTGCTCTGTGACCGCCTAGCGGGGTGGGATGGGGAGGGAGGTGGGAGAGAGGCCCAGGAGGGAGGGGGCATGAATATGTACGGTTGATTCCTGTTGATGTATGGCAGAAACCAACCAATATTGTAAAACAATTATCCTTCAATTAAAAAATAAATAATAACCCAGAATGCAGGGAGGCTCATAGGAGAGATACATAAGCTACAGGGTTTCCAGGGCAAGAGAAATAAATCACACCAACTGAGCATTCTAGGAAAGGCTTTGGAGAAAGGGCATCTTCAGGAGGCGGGTCCCAAAGCGGAAAGAGGGTCCCAGGAGATGAAGATGTGATAGGAGGTCTGACTGGAAGGGGAATTAATAGCAGCCAAAATCAAGGGAAGGAAGGCCAGAGAAGGCTTAGGAAATGGCCAGGGGTGTCCTCGGGCTGGTCCTCAGGGACTGGATGGGGCTGAGGTCACAGAGGCCAGTTGCCACAGTGGGTGGAGATTTGACACAAGCGCCCAGTGCGTGTGCACCAAAGTGTAGAAATGTCTTCTGGGTCCCAGCACAGGCTCCGTCTGGACCTGACCATTCCTGTGTGCACGTGAGAGTTGGGAATAGCGATCCATGGCACCACGCCCACAGCTGAAAAGATCCCAGTAGCTTTTAGTCTTTTCCACTTTTAAGAATGTAAAGAGAGCAGAAGTTGGGTTTTCAGTTCTGAATTCTAAATCACAGAATACATCCCACCTTTAGAGCAGTGAAAGTGTGAGTCGCTCAGTCATGTTAGACTCTTTGTGACTCCATGAAGCCTGTCAGGCTCCTCTGTCCACGGGCTTCTCCAGGCCAGAATGCTGGAGTAGGTTGCCATTTCTTTTTCCAGGGGATCTTCTTAACCCAGGGCTCGAACCCAGGTCTCCCACATTGCAGGCAGATTCTATACCGCCTGAGCCACCAAACCTGCCTTTAGAGCAAAGAGGCTCCCTTCAAATTACTCAGCACTGGGGCTGAAAACACACTTTCCAAAATGCCCAGTATGGTTGCGCACCCACAGAGAGAGTTCACGTTCTACTTGACCCATCGGAGGAAATTGCCTCCTCAAAGGAACTCGTGAGGGACAGAGTGGGAACCACTCACGTATGTGTTTTCTCCTGCGTCTGGGAAAGAAAAACTCAAATCTGTCACTTCTGAGCATATTCACCCAAAAGGGACTCCGCATCGTCTATTTAGAAGGCAACACCAGTACCAGCTTCCTTGCCAACGAACTGATATTCTGAGGAGTAGGGTACAAAGTATGCCCTTTCCATCAGTGAGTTTAATACCACAGAAGCAGTGAAAGTTAAAATAATTACCTACGAACGACTGTGTATGTTTCTATCGTCTAATTAGGTAATCTGCCCAGGTGTTTAGCACCGAGGCCTCTATGCTTTAATTGGAAAAAGTCAAGGACAGAAACTAATTAGCAGCATTAGACCAAACCAGAAGTCTAATTACATTAACCACAAATCACCATTGCAATTGGGAGTCTTTATTCTAAAACATTTTCAAAGTAGGGGAAGAGGGAAAGAAAACAATATTATTTTTGAACTTTAGAATATTGACTTCTAACCACCAATTCCTGTTGACTTTGATACACTCACTCAAAGAAACTGAAAGAATCATGATTACAGAAAAGGCAGTATGGAATAAGTGAATGAGTACCCCTTCCATACTTTTTCTCTTTGGCAAGAAAAAATTAAATACTATTTTAAACTCAATAGCACCAGTTCTGTTTGTTTATTCATCCTTACCTTCTTCCTGGAGTTCCCTGCACCTGGAACTTTCAAAGGGCACAAAGAATTTTATGACCTTAGAACTCCTCTAAAATTTCCCTTTCATTCTAGTTTCTATTTCAAATCGAGAGAGGAAAATAACTAAATTCCATCAGAAGAATCGCTAATTTCAAAGCGGCTAATGGATTACTGGGTTTGTAGACAGAACCACCAGGCTGTTATTATTATGGCCTTTTTCTGTTCATATCTTTGGCTCTTTTCCAGAATGTTCATTTCTTATAATGTTTTTTAAGGGAACTGGCAGTTTGAAAACACAGGTAGGGTCAGAGTCCAGTTTTGTTTGGGGTTTTGTTTGTTTTATCAGCTAACATAAAATGACAGTAGTACTCTGATATCTTAAGTGATTAACTAGATAAAAAGCAAAATGAAAAGGCCCAATTTGAGACGAGGCTGAAGACAAATGAAGCCCCGCTTCAAGGATGAGGAAATTCGAACACGACCCTGCTGTGTTGTAAGGGGTGCGTTTTCCCGTTGCTCCTCTGCCCCACTGTGACCTGGGTGTTGTAACTCTTGCCAGCCAAATCCCTCCCAGTGAGAGCTGACTCAAACTTGGGCCCCACCAGGAAAAGGAACTTGGACCGTCATTCTGAGACCCACTTCTCCTCTGATTCTCTATTCCCCATTCCCCACCATCTCTACCCCTACTCCCCCAAACTCCTCCCTAAACTCCCCCTAAATAGACCAAAAGATAAAGAAGAAAAAATAAAAACTAACTTTTCAATGGGTAAAATCTAGGGGTGTATATAATTCAGTATCAGCCTTTTGGAAGAAAAACAAAAAAATTTTTAAGGTTTTCAACTGCTTTCGTTCTAGAATGAAAATTGACTCTGCGTGGTGAAAACATCCCTGTGTCCCAAGCACTGGCCCTCTGGAGGCTGCGGCTTAGAAACCAGGGCATAAATAAAAGCTGCATGTAAGGTAGTGCTGCGTGCAAGCAGTTGCCTTGGGAGGTGCTGCTGCTTTGGTTTGGGGTTTTTTTTGTTGTTGTTGTTGTTGTTTTGTTTTGTTTTCATTCTCTCTTTGTTTGACACATGCCAGGTTTTTCCAAGCTAGCTATCAAACACAGCTCACGCTGAAGGGTTAAAATAATGGGGTCATTATTGGACTACTCCTGAGAAACGGCCGAAAGAGACCCACAGCCGACTTGCTGCAGCTGTTAGGCGGCCCAATTGCCATCCACAAGGGGATTGGCTTATTTCTATATCACCATCTCCCACCTTGACAAAAAAGAAAAAAAAAAAACACACCCATTTCATTTGGACTGTGTACTAAGAATAATTGCCACCAATATTGATTGGCCCTCGGGGACCTGGCTGAATTTAAAAATTGCAGACTGTGAAATCCCAGCTGATATAGCCTCGCGGAGCTTGCTGCTTATTTGTGACATGTTCCTATGT
This sequence comes from Cervus canadensis, assembly GCF_019320065.1. NCBI lineage: Eukaryota > Metazoa > Chordata > Mammalia > Artiodactyla > Cervidae > Cervus > Cervus canadensis. Next base: position 1,640,542 of record NC_057412.1, on the reverse strand, counting down.
TTAAACTTACCCACAAAAACTGTGAAATTAATATCCTCACGTTGAGTACAATATGGTGATACACCCAGCTGACACGAGCAGCTATTTTTGTTCTGACTGTTTTCCTGCCGGCTTCTGTCTGTGTAAACACAGCAGATCTTTCTGATGATGAAGCCTAAGTCCATTTGTTTCCCAGAGTCTCCTTTCCCGACTGTTTTCAGGGGTTGGGCAAATGCATGAAGTTTTCCAATTTCTTTGGCTGCGTGTTTCGCAGTAACGAGTCTTTAACGCAGCAGGGTCTCCCGGTGGCCTCTGGCCTGGGGGTGAACTGATTGCGCTGGCCCCTCTCAGCTTCTCCTTGGCCATGCCTGCCTCTAGCACAGGCAGCCTGAAGCTAGACATTCTTGCTAAAAGCAGGGGGGAAGATGTGCTAGTCTTGCCTAAATCCACGTAATTAAGGATGACGTGGATTTGCACATACATGGATTGCAAGCTTTAAATATGTCAAGGATGGAGATTTCAAATGTTTCTGAAATGAGTCGCAACTAAAATGAAAAGTTAATCCTATGTATCCTTCATTCTTGGGTTGTGAAGATGTACACTTTCAATCCAAGAAGCAAAACATATAAATGACTCTGATGATGAAATTTTCAGAGTGCCATGGATTGTTACTTCGACATAAATAAAAGCAACAGAGAACTCCAGCACTCTGCTTTTCTCTGTCTAGAAGCCCTTTGTGTTGCGTGTTATTATCAGAGTCACTGCAAAATTTCATTTATCTTCCTCGCCATTCCAGTCTCCTTCCTTCCTCATGTAATATATGAATTAAATAAGAAATTTTAAAGAATGTGGGCAATACCATTTAAAAAAAAATACATGTAGATAAAAGAACTGGAAAGAGGTACACTAAAGTTCACAGAGTTCCTCTCTGTCTGGTGTGATTATTATTGTCTTCTTTTTACTTATCTCTATGTCCTCAATTCCCCACAATATACATGCATCGATATTATACTAAGCAAAGAATTATATTTTAAGATATATAACTGCTAGAAGTAGCATGACTTCTACAGTTCATGTGCAAAGTATATAAAATTTCTCTCCTAAGCTACTTAATGTGAAAACTATATTCATCAACCAAAAAAAACCCCAATACTGCTATCAAACTTCCTGCTTAAATATTATGTTTAAAAAATTCACCTGCAAGTTAAATTTTTTTCAAGTTCATGCTGATATAACCTGAGTTATAAAAATTAAAATGTGAGTAATTAAAATGTAAGTGTTCTTTCTTCTTCTTGTTTACTTATTGGTTGGCTGGTTAATTGCTTTTGTTTGATCTTTGGTGGTAGTTTTCCTGTTTTCCATTTTTATAGAGTGTTCTACTTTCATCCTGAAGTTTCTATCAAAGAGTACCAGTTTCACAAATTTAAGTCCATAACTAATGAGTAGAAAAGCCTGTAGAATGTGAAAAATACAAATGCAACACATACGCTAATCTAATTCACAATCCCAAATTTTGAAACTAGTTTTTAGAATTGCAAATCAGCTGACCCAACAGAAATACTCTGGCACAATAAACAAGAGCAGACAGTGTCTACATCTGCTTGCACCTCCAATAAAGCCACAAATTAATGTAAACAGCAAATTAATTTCTTTTCAGATAGGCCTTCTCGTGTTCACTGAAAACTGAGCACAAGAAACAAAGATAAGGTATATTCCTAATTACATGGGAAAAACTGTCACCTTCAGGGGTACTTTAGAATCAATGTCTTTGCAACTATTTTCAAGCTGAGTTCACAGTGCTGGTGTTACTTGTACAAAACACTTCAATCAAAGTTATCCCGTTGTCTGGCTCAGTCCAGGCCTACCCCAGGACCTGTGACACATACAGAGAAGGATCTAGAAATTCATTACAACAGGCCACCGAGTCCCTGCTGCCAGCCACTGTCCCGAGTCAGGAGAAAGAGAGGCAGTTCTATTTCTAACACCAGCTGTGACCTCTCTTAAGCAGCCCTTGTTATTGTACGAGCTTGTGGTTGTGGCGAGCTGGGGAGGATAGTGGGAGGATGGAGGGAAGGGATAGTTGGGGAGTTTGGGTGGGTGTGTGCACACTGCTGTATTTAAAAATGAATAACCAACAAGGACCTACCTGATAGTGCAGCGAACTCTGCTCATGTTCCCTGGCAGCCTGAATTGGAGGGGAGTTTGGGAGAAAATGGATACATGTGTATGTGTGGCTGAGTCCCTCAGCTATTCACCTGCAACTATGACATCATGGTTTGTTAATTGGCTATGCCCTGATACAAAATAGTTTAAAATAAAAAACAACTCTTGTTATTACAAAATGCAACTGAAATTTGTTTCGTTGGGTGTTATGAATGGTTGCAACTTGCGACGGCAAGTGATCAGAAACAGAAGGGAAGACACCAAAGTGGCCCCTCAGATTATCCTGGCTAAACCAGGTAGGCTGTTTAGTCATCCTTCCCCTCGTGAGAAAGCACAGAAGCTTCTAGTTCTAGAACTGTCTTTCCTCAAACTCGGGCTCTGTAAGAGCTAATTACTGAAAAGTGACATAGCTCCGGGAGCTGGTGATGGACAGGGAGGCCTGGCGTGCTGCAGTCCACGGGGTCGCAAAGAGTCGGACACGACTGGGTGGCTGAGCTGACTGACACAGCACTGTTGTGGCTGCCAGTTGGTTTGGTGTAAAATAGATCAATAAAGAACAAGAGGATGACTTCCCCTTATTTAAATGTGGAGGCAGGCAGGGTCCAAAGCAGCAGTCCCGTTTTTTTGGCACCAGACCCTGGTTTTGTGGAGACAGTTTTCCTAAGACTAGGTCCAGGATGATTCAGGCACATTTCATTTACTGCGCACTTTATGTCTATTATTATTATTATCACATGTAATATTACATTATTACAAGTATTATGATGATGATGACATTATTATTATTATTACAGTTCCACCTCACATCATCAGCCTTAGATGCTGCAGGGTGAGGAAAGTGAAAGTGTTAGTCGCTCAGTCGTGTCCAGCTCTGTGTGACCCCATGGACTGCAGCCCGCCAGGCTCCTCTATCCATGGGATTCTCCAGGCAAGAATATTGGCGTGGGTTGCCATTTCCTTCTCCAAAGGATCTTCCCAACCCAGGGAGTGAACCCGGGTCTCCTGGATTGCAGGCAGATTCTTTACCATCTGAGCCACCGGGGGCTACAGGAGGTTGGGGACCCCTGGCCTCAATGATCCTTAGGGTAAGAGAGCATCACTTTATCCTTTTGACCATGGACGCAATAGATATTCAAAGGTTGGATAAGCAGTTGATTAAACAAATGACTTTAATTTTGATTTTAAAAATGTGGAAGGGGTTTCCCTGGAGGCTCAGTGGTAAGGAATCTGCCTGCCAATGCAGGAGATGAGGGTTCAATCCCTGGTCTGGGAAGATCTCAAATGCTGCGGAGCAACCAAGCCCGAGTGTTGCAACTGCTGAAGGCCACACAGCAACAAAGACCTAGCACAATAAAAGTTAAATAAATAAATATCTTTAAAAATGTGGAAGGGTTATGGCTTGACTCTGAGCACAGAGAGAGGGATGTTATGCCCTACATTCTTCTGGGAAGCAGTGGGATGGGCCACTGGCCCACTCGCCCCCTTGAAAACAGCACTTGGAAAACTGCAAATGACACATTGTATAGAGGTTGCCTGCAAATAAATCAAGAGATTCTCCCATAGATACTAGATGGACAAAGGAACGATTAACAGTTTTTTTCCAGTAGGTGATGACTAATACAGTCACAAAGCTATGTGTAGCTAGAGGTATTGTAAGGTGTGGGTGTTTTGTTTCACTTTTCTTTTTTTTTTACTAGGAAAGACTTTTTAGGAGAATTTAGCTCAGAAAATTCTTTTCTGACTGCAGAAGACAGGTTCAGGAGAACCCTGTCCAGGCGTCACCTGTGGGGGTAACAAAATAAGGTTGGGAAAAGCCACTGCTTCCCGGGTGCCTCTGGCCAAGGCCTGGGAAGCAAGCTGTGGGTTGATGGAGAAAGGAAATAGTGATTCTGCAGGGAAAGCCGCCTCCTCCAGCCATGGCCTGTTCTGGGCCCACTGGTCACAGATAAAATACAGGATACCCAGTCCAACTTGATGGGTATATGCTACATTTCAAATAAATATGTATTATTTATTATGCATATTATATATACTATTTCAGATAAATGGCAAAATATTTTTAGTATGAATATTTCCCAAATATGGCATGGGACATACTGAAATATATATACACTGTAATTTAGGACAAAGATGTACTAACACAGGTACTAAATTATATATACATATATTATAAAAAGTTGGTATATTATACCAAAAAGTTGTTATAGATCTGAAATTCAACCTCAAATTCAAATTCAGAAATGCAGGGCATCTTGTCTTTTTATTTGCTAAATCTGGCAACCCTCCCACCCAGTGACCCACGAAGTGACTTTAGAGGAGGGCCACAGAGGGTTTTCCCAGCCCCTCCCCAACACATTCCTGCCTTCACCTCCCTCCCCTCTCTGCTCAGAGGCCCTGCTCACGGGAGAGTCCTTCCCTGATCATCCCATATGCCTTTGGACCCTTCATTCCCACACTCCCACCCCCTTTCCCTGCCTTATTGTCTTCCATAGCTTATCATTCTATGACACGAATGTGAAAGTCGCTCAGTCGTGTCCAACTCTTTGAGACCCCATGGACTGCAGCACGCCAGGCTTCCCTGTCCATCACCAACTCCCAGAGTCCACCCAAACTCATGCCCATCGAGTCAGTGATGCCATCCAACCATCTCATCCTCTGTCGTCCCCTTCTCCTCCCCCTTTTAGTCATCCCCAGCATCAGGGTCTTTTCCAGTGAGTCAACTCTTCGCATGAGGAGGCCAAAGTATTGGAGTTTCAGCTTCAGCATCAGTCCTTCCAATGAACACCCAGGACTGATTTCCTTTAGGATGGACTGGTTGGATCTCCTTGCAGTCCAACAGACTCTCAAGAGTCTTCTCCAACACCACAGTTCAAAAGCATCAATTCTTTGGTGCTCAGCTTTCTTTATAGTCCAAGTCTCACATCCATACATGACTACTGGAAAAACCATAACCTTGACTAGACGGACCTTTGTTGGCAAAGTTTATTAGATTACCTTATTTCTGAAGGAAAAAACAAATACAGAACTAGTAAACACCATCTCTCCAAGGTGAATGGGGGAAAAGATGCCACTCTCACTGGGAGGCTGTCTTTTCTTCAATTTATTTTTTATTAATTTTTATTGGAGTTTAGTTGCTTTATAACATTGCCTTAATTTTTACTGTACGGAAAAGTGAATCAGCTATACACTTGCACATATCCCCTCCTTTTGGGGGGACTTCCTTTCTGTTTAGGCCCCCACAGAGCACTGAGGAGCGCTCTCTGAGCTGCAAAGCAGGCTCTCATCAGTCATCTGTGTTACACGTTGTATCAATAGTGTATGTATGTGAATCCCAGCGTCCCAGATCATCCCACGCCCACCCTGGGATAATGTCTCCTATTCGTTCAGGATCTCAAGAGACGTTTTAACTGGTGCCAAGAGCAGGGGCATAGGCCCTGCCTTGAATTCTGTGAGACGGGCTCCTAACACCTGGAGGACCACACTGGTCGCATGTAACAAGGCCCATCGTGAGGTTGGAGGACTCAGCTCTCTCACTTCCATCAGTTCTCAGTCTCCCTGGAAAGTAAGCAAAAGCTTACTTAAAAAAAAAAAAAAAAGGGATTTCCACAGTGGAAACCTTTTAAAAGATTAAATTTTGATTCTGTGCGTGCCTGTGGGGATGTTCCTACTATATCCACTCCCTGATGTGCTTCACTTTCCATGAATTAGGAAAGGGGCTAAAAATAGCTACCTGGGAAGTATTTTCATTATCAGCCTTCTATTCACGAACACCTTTTAGAAACCCACATGTCGTCTTAGTCGTGATCATTTAAAGAGAAATCATGTTTACGTTTCCCAAACAAGTCAGTATAGAATACAATTCACCCATACCAATCATTTTCCTTCTTTCATTTGTGTGGAAGAGAAAAATAAATCATCCATTGAAACACAGATACATACAAATACCTTGTATAATAAAAAACCAAAATAGATCCAACCTGGCCTGTGATTAGAAATAACAGACATTTGAAATTCAATGACATTATAACTCTTTGGAAACATCACCAGTTTAGGTATCAGTGATTCATTCTGTTTTGTTGTAAGCACTATTAATTGCTTAATATCATTCGGACCAGGAAACCCTTAGTGAAAATTACAAAAGTGTATCACCTGGAAGACCTGTATCCAGCCTTGCTTCTGTGGTTTGGCTTCAGGCAAGAGTTGTCCATCTCTGGATCTCAATTTCCTTGCTTGGAAAAATGAGAGAATTGAACCAAATTACCTTAGCAGTAACTCTGAGAGTCTGTCATTTCATACTGGCCTGGAAAATAAGGTGAAGGCAGCCCATGCCGTCCTTCCTTGAGAAACAGCGCCACCTCCCCGTCACAATCGCCGTAGCAGAGAGCTGCTGGGGGTTGCTCCTCCCGCAGGCAAGAGTTGTTCACCAGATCCTCAGAAACCCACCCCCCTGTGTCCTTGGGGACGTGGTCACACGTTTGCGAGTCTGCCAGCTGGGTTAAGATCAATGTGTGTGGACATGGAGCCTAGCTGAGCTAACTGGCCCACAGGGGACAGACGCATGACCTTGGTCTAATTATCACAGCCCCCAGCTCACAAAGTTCACCCACCGAACAATTCCTGGAAAAGAATGCAAACAAGGAACACACGGAATTAACTAAAGCCTGTAAAACAATGATAATGGACACGTCTTTTCTAAACGCAATTCCACTTTAGACAGTTTCCACCTGCTCTTATTTTAGCAAGACGTCACTGGGAGACAGCACTTGTGCACTTTTATCAAGAAACATTGTATGGCGGACTCCTAAGCAAACACCATCTTTTGCCCACTCAGCAGAATATTTATCAAGCCACCACTTAATGCCAGCCCAGTGCTAAGGGCTCTCATAGAATTCTTTTTATTGAATTTCTACCACAGCCCTTGTGCGGTGGGAATTAAGATCCCCATGTCTCAGCCCAAGGAAATGGAACTCAGAGAGTCAGAGAAATGACAGTTCCAACCTTCGAGCTTGAAGGAGCAAACATTCATGTTCACACAGTCCTCCTGAGTAAGGAGGGACCACAATCGACCACGAACACGACGGCAAACGCCCCTTTTCAAGGCTTATCTGTCAGCGCAGCGTCATCCTGCTAAGTGTAGTCAGCTTTTGGAAGCAAAGGCAGTTCAAGAACTCAATTTATTTCTCTAAAGTGTGATCTGCACTCAGAAAACAGCCCTATCTTGGCCAGTCATACTCAGTCACAGCTCCCTAAGCTGCATGAATGAAGCTCAGTGTAAGGTGTGATATGGTGATTTGTTACCATCACCATTTCAAAACGATGACTCCTCTGAGAAATGGAGGACAGAATATTTACAGCGGTCCCTTTGAACATTCCGACACTGTTGATGGGAATGTAAATTGGTGCAGCCACTATGGAGGATGGAGTGGAAGCTCCTTAAAAAACTAAAAATAGAACTACCATATAATCCAGCAACCCCACTCCTGGGCATATATCCAGCAAAAAACAAGGTGTGAAAGGATACATGCACCCCCCCAATGTTCATAGCAGTACTGTTCACAATAGCCAAAATGTGGACGTGATCCAAATGTCCATCGACAGATGAATGAATAAAGAAGATGCTGTATATATACACAAAGGAATATTACTCACCATTAAAAAGAATGAAATGCTGCCATTCGCAGCAACATGCATGGACTTGGAATTATCACACGAAGTGACATAAGCCAGACAAAGACTAATATATGATATCGCTCATATGAGAATCTTAAAAAGCAAATAATACAAAGGAACTTATATACAAAACAGAAACAGTCTCACAGACCTAGAAAAGGAACTTATGGTTAACTTGTGGGCAAGGGTAGTTGGAAGGATAGATTTCGAGTTGGGGATAGACATGGACACACTGCTATATTTGAAATAAACAACCAACAGGGACCTAGTGGACAGCACAGGGAAGTCTGCTCAGTACTCTGTAATAACCTAAATGGGAAAAGAATTTTTAAAAGAATGGATATGTGTATGTGTAGAACTGAATCACTTTTCTGTCCTTGTATACCTGAAACTAACACAACATTGTTAATCAACTATACTCCAATATAAAATCAAGATTTTTTTAATGATTGTCCCTTTGATATTATCCCGTCATTCCCTAAATATTTTTGATGGGGAAAGGGGTAGAGCACCCCCAAGACTGTGGAAAAGCATCATAGCTAGAAATACCATGTTCCCCTGCATCCCTGAGGAGAGAGGTGCAGCGCCCTGACCCAGGGCCAGGTGCTCCAGGCTGCATATCTCAAGCTTTCCTGTATTCACACCCGCTGAGATGACTCTAGTTGGCAAGATTGGGTTTTCCAGTCTATCTCTCTGACTACGCTTTACAGAATTCAGGGCACATAAATACAAAGTAACTAAATATTTTCTGATGTATTAGTAAAAATGTGAATTTTTACTAATATTAGCAAAGTATTTTTTTTTCAAACTCTGATGTTGCAGAAGATTCTTGAGAGTCCCTTGGACTCCAAGGAGATCAAACCGGTCAATCCTAAAGGAAATGAAACTTGAATGTTCACTGGAAGGGTTGAGGCTGAAGCTGCAATACTTTGGCCACCAGATGCGAAGAGTTGACTCATTAGAAAAGATGCTGATTCTGGGAAAGATAAAAGGCAGGAGGAGAAGAGGACAACAGAGGATGAGATGGTTGGATGGCATCATCGACTCAATGGACATGAGCTTCAGCAAGTTCCAGGAGATGGTGAAGGCCAAAGAAGACTGGCATGCTGCAGTCCATGGGATGGCAAAGAGTTGGACTCAACTGAGCAACTGAACAACAACAACAAATATTAGTTAAAAAAAAAAGTATGATCTAAGTGCAGAAAATGGAAATTATACAAGTTGGGGTGATTTGGCATCTTTGAAACAGCAATGAAGTTACTTTAGGACAGAGCCCAAGGAAGGAGCCTGGCTGAGAGGGGGATAAGAGAAGTACCAGTGAACTTTGGATTGTGGGTAGAAGTGGGAACACATTTAGAAGGAACAAGGCAGCAGCGTTGAGTTGACCCTTTGAGAAAGGAGAAGTTAAAATATGGCAGCTGAACCACAGGCAGATGCCAGAAAAAGAAAAATGGCATAAGCAAAAAATTTCTCAGTTTTAAGCATCTCTTCTTATAGTCAGAGGAAATTATGTTGTTCAAGGTTGTGTAATCACCAAGTTACAGCTAATTAGAAATTGAGAACCAAATGCTTGATGGTTATTGCTGTTGTTTTTCGGTCGTTCAGTTGTGTCCAACTCTTTGCAACCCCATGGACTGCAGCATGCCAGGCTTCCTTGTCCTTCACCATCTCCTGGGGTTTGTTCAAACTCATGTCTACTGAGTCGATGATGCCATCCAACCATCTCATTGTCTGTCACCCCCTTTTCCTCCTGCCCTCAATCTTTTCCAGCATCAGGGTCTTTCCCAATGAGTGGGCTCTTCACATCAGGTGGCTTAATGGTTGGTATACAGGGGGTTTTTTTTGCATGCAATCAGAATGTGTTGGTTCCATGGTGTCTCGGAGGCAAGGGCTGAGGAGGAGGAAACAGAAGGAAGCCAGGGCGGCTGGCAGCTAATGGTCAAGCCAAAGGGGCAATGACCGAGGATGGACCAGGACAGAAAAGCAGAACCGTGTACAAGACATGTATCTCTGAAAGAGTATTGTGCTGAGGTCCCCAACAGCAGCAGCTGTGTCTGAGCTAACCCTGCTTTGAGCCAGGTAAGATCTTTCTCAAGCCCCAATTGACGATGATGGTAGATTAGCAATTCTTTGTCAATGTCATCCAAGAGTCTAACCCTGCTAGCTTCCTCTTTTCCTTCTTTCCGCTCTTCGATCCATGACCCAGGCTATCCTTTTACAGTTTCTATTCTTCAGGAGCCTAGGACAAGAGAGAGTGAATATCAGTTATCACTGTTTGTAAAATAAGGGTTAGTAAGCTAGGACAGAGAATACCGACGGTTGTTTCTGCAGTATTCAGAGCATGGTCGTCAGGGTGTTGTTTTCTGAGATGGCTTTATTTTGTTCTTGGTGGCATCTGGAGGGCTGATGTAAGTCCCAGAGAGGTGGAATGTTAGAAATTAAGAGCATGTATCCCCTTTGATGGCTGTGAATAGTGTGCACGGAAGTCACTACTAAGTGCGTGTTATAATGAAGTCTGCATTCAGGCACAACTGTTCCCATAGAGAGGTCCCCGTGTGTTTGGAAACAGATCCATTCATTCAGCTACACATTTAGCTGAACACCTTCTATGTGCTTTGTGCTGGGCATAGGGTGGTGACAGCAACAAACCCAGGTCTCAGGTGATTCTAATGGGATGTAAGCAGATAAGGCATTTGGTTAGATCCAGAGGAGATGAGAGCTTATGCAGGGGAATAAGCAATACCTCCCTAAGGGGCAAGATCAGTGGTTGGAGAGGGGCTTTACCTGAGCAGAGAGTCCAGGACATGTAAAAAGCTGAGGACCATCATTTATGAGGAGCAGCTGGTAACTGACCAAGAGGTTTTAGCTCTTCATGATCCATCATATTTTCAGTTCCCTGAATGAGCCAGGCTTCAGGTCCCACCAGCCCGAAGGTCCCCTTGTACCAGTTTGGTAAAGACATCTTCCTCTGGACTAGGACAACCAAAGAATGGGCATCTTCTCGGGGACTGAGCAAACCCATGTCCCCACACGTGGACTCGAGCCCCGCGTGCCGCCCCCGAGTCTGCTGTGAGGGTGCTGCTGCTTTAGACACTTACCCAAGGCGAAAGGCTTCCCCACCCCACACCCGCTCCGCCTCCCCCACCAAGCCTCGCCTTAGAGATGACTGTCCCTGGTAAACCCTCCCAGCCCCTCACAGCTGGAAGTTGCTCCCATTTTTCCAGGCTCATGTCACCCTGTATTTCTCCCTAATTTGCCTCATCACGATTACAGCACGTGTGTGTGTGATTGTCCTTTGCATGAGCATGTAAGCTCGCAGAAAGAAGGATGTGTGTCTGTCATGCTCACTGCAGTAACTCCTGCACATGGCCTGCACTCAGTACCGCTTCCTGAATCCGTGGGTGGTGGAGCGGATGGGAGGCTCAAGTCAGGACTCATTAGAAGCTTCCTTATCCTTCTAAGGAGAATAGCTTGACCACACTCCTCACTCCAAGCAGACTGGACACGCCAGGAAGTTCCTATTTGAAATGCTGAGTCTACGTATCTGACAGGGTCATGGAGGCTGAGCCTGGACAGGTTCTGGGCTTTCACCCTCTGTTTTCTCATTTGCTCTCTGGACAACAGAAGACAACTTTCACTTTGCAGAAATAATCTGCAACAGCCAAGTGATCATCCACATTTGGAACACAGGCTGCCAAGTGTTTCCATTTCATGGTGTCTGGTCACTATTTGCTTATTTTAAAATGATTAATTGGACACTTACCGTGTGCTACCAATCTAGGGGCTGATCTTTCCATTCTCTTGGGAGCTTTGGGGAACACAATTTGCTTGGGTTGCCCTCTGTTTTGTAGCGATGGGAGGGATGGAGAGTTTCACCCTCTAACTGTGATGCATCTGACCTGGTCTCCAGACTTGCTGGATCATTCACAGAACTTGTCCACGAGAAGGAGGGTGAGGTCAGTAGCATGAATCTGACTTACAAGGAACGTGTGTTGAACAACCACAAACCATAGCTAGACAGTGATTTCCTGCATAGCAAAGAGTACTTGCTTGAGGGCTATTTCTAGGAGCACTAACTAGGTTAAAGATTTGCAGTTTCATAAAGGAAGTACTAGAAAAAGATTTTATGTGATTACAAACTGATCTTCAACGGGATACCCCGAACGGCCACATCTTCCATAAGGGGTTGGTGCGTAGTCTTTCTCTCCAACTCCGTCCTCCCGAGCCTGCCCAGGCCACCCAGCCCCTCTCCCAGGGCCTCCCCACCCCTTCCTCCACACCTGGCACAATAGGAGAAACCCCATCCCCAGTTGCTGAATATTTTTAATAGCACCCCTACTTATTTGGGGGGCTCCAAAATCACTGCAGGTGGTGATTGCAGCCACAAAATTAAAAGATGCTTGCTCCTTAGAAGGAAAGTTATGGCCAACCTAGATAGCATATTAAAAAGCAGAGACATTACTTTGTCAAAAAAGGTCCATCTAGTCAAGGCTATGGTTTTTCCAGTGGTCATGTATGGATGTGAGAGTTGGACGGTGAATAAAGCTGAGCACAGAAGAATTGATACTTTTGAACTGTGGTGTTGAGAAGACTCCTGAGAGTCCCTTGGACTGCAAGGAGATCCAACCAGTCCATCCTAAGGGAGATCAGTCCTGGGTGTTCATTGGAAGGACTGATGTTGAAGCTGAAACTCCAATATTTTGGCCACCTGATGAGAAGAGCTGACTCATTGGAAAAGACGATGATGCTGGAGGGGTTGGAGAAGGGGACGACAGAGGATGAGATGGCTGGATGGCATCACCGACTCGATGGACATGAGTTTGGGTAAACTCCGGGAGACGGTGATGGACAGGGAGGCCTGGCGTGCTGCAGTCCATGTGGTCGCAAAGAGTTGGACATGACTGAGCGACTGAATTGAGCTGAACTGAACTTACAGGTGAAGGAATCTGTATAGAATTTGATGAGGATTCTGTATTCTTGATTCTATAAAGGATTCTGTAAAGAAGCATCTAAGTACTTGGTTCTTAATTCTGTGGTGTCCAAGCACGAAATGCATTGTGTTCAGGGCATTTGGTGTTTAACATAAAGACACAGCAGAGGGAGCCCTTCCCTAGCTTAAAGGATGCTACAGACACGAACAAGATGGCTACCTAGCCGGCCAGACTGCCCGAACGGCGTACCAGACTGGGGTCTAAACAACAGACATCTACTTGCTCCGTTCCGAAGGCCAGCAGTCTGAATTGAAGGTGTTGGCAGGGTTGATCTCTCCTTGGCTTGTAGATGACTGTCTACTGCCTGTGTCCTCACAGGGGCTCCCCTGTGCGAGTCCTGATTTCCTCCCATCAGGGCGCCAGTCATGTTGGATTAGGGCCCAGTCTACTGACTTCATTTTATCTTAATCGCCTCTTCAGAGGCCCTGTTTCCAAATACAGTCACATTCTGACGGCCTGGGGGTTAGGACTTGGATGTATGAATTTGGAGCAGGGTGGAGGGGGTGGGGAAGGGATACAATTCAGCCCATAATAGCTAGCGGCCCTGCTTTCAGTTTGTTTAACCCTGAAAACACTTTTATGATTCTAATACATTATAAACTATATCTCTTTATACATTACATATGTATTACATATGGATGCATGCTAAGTCACTTCAGTCATGTCCGACTCTGTGCGACTCCATGGACTGTAGCCCACCAGGCTCCTCTGTCCATGGGATTCTCCAGACAAGAATACTGGAATGGGTTACCATGCCCTCCTCCGGAGGATCTTCCCCACCCAGAGATCAAACCTGCATCTCCTGCAGCTCCTCCATTACAGGCAGATTCTTCACTGCTGAGCCACCAGGGAAGACCACATGTTATATATATTACATATTATATATTCATTCTGTGTATATTACATATGCATGCATGCATGCTAAGTCGCTTCAGTCGACTCTGTGCAACTCTTATCAACCGTAGCCCGCCAGGCTCCTCTGTCCATGGGATTCTCAAGCCAAGAATACTGGAGTGGGTTGCCGTGCCCTCCTCTAGGGGATTTTCCCGACCCAGGGATCAAACCTGCGTCTCTTAAGTCTACTTCATTTGCAGGTGGGTTTTTTACCATTAAGGCCACCTGGGAAGCCCACATAATATATATTAAAAATAAATATGTACATTAAACATTTTCATAGCTTTCTAAAAATTAAATCACCTATGGTGTTTTCACTCCCATAACGATGAACCGGTGGTTCAAAGGTCTTCACCCCACCACCATATTGGCAAGCATCAATGGTGTGCTCAAATTAATAGAAAGCCCAGACCCAGTCACTCTTAGGAAAACCACGCAAGTTCCCGCATCTAGACATACGGAAGAAAGTTAGTGAGTTCAGGACACAAGCAGGGCAGCTGGCAGTCATCTGCAGAGGCCCAGTCGGGTTCCTGACTCACCAAATGGGGAGTGGCAGATGGTAAGGCCAGGATGGTAAAAGCCACTCTGAACATCCTCAAGCCCAGTCTCAGGGACTCTGTCCTCCCTCCTGATTCCCCCTTCCCCACCCCTGCTCATAGCCCCAAGGCTGGAACAGTTCTGCTGCTTGGCTAGCCTGGGGTGACATAAGAAACTTCACTGAGCCTGGGGTGGCCTCATTAACCATGCAGTTAGACAAGAGCAACCTGCCTACTGTGGAGTACCTTCGCTCCCCAGGCAAATGGGGTCCTGTCCAGTAATACACCCTTAATTTAGAGCTTCTGTGAGGGAACAAAGGCAGGGACAGGTGTCCTGAGTGGTCAGGCTAACTGCTTCCTAGACCCACCTTGGGTCCCACCCTGCCATCTTAAACTGTGGTCTACCCAGTCTAAAGAGTTATCTTAGGGATGAAAAATGCCTCCAAAGTCATCTTACTAAGCAATCAGTTCATTGCAAACAAACATCGTTAGAAAGATTTTGTATATACAGGTTTATGCCTCCATGTATCAGAGACTTTATGCAAAATACACCATTACTAGGGGCTTCCCTGGTGGCTCAGATGGTAAAGTGTCTGTCTGCAATGCAGGAGACCCGGGTTCAATCCCTAGGTTGAGAAGATCCCCTGGAGAAGGAAATGGCAACCCACTCCAGTATGCTTGCCTGGAAAATCCCATGGATGGAGGAACCTGGTAAGCTAACAGTCCATGGGGTCGCAAAGAGTTGGACAGGACTGAGCGACTTCACTTTCACTTTCACTACTAATACCCCAAATATGACCAGAAAAGGACAATCCTCTGCTAAAAGTAGGTGTGGTGCTCAATTTTGCTCTTTGTGACCCCACGGACTGTAGCCCAGCAGGTTCTTCTGCCCAAGCAATTTTTCAGATAAGAATACTAGAGTGGGTTGCCATCTCCTTCCCCAGGGGATCTTAGGGTTCTTTGCTAAAAGTGCAGTTGCTTTACCATAAGGTTACTTGTACCTGCTGGGCACGTCAGGACATTGGAGGTAGAGCCTAATTTTTATAAAAGATGAAAAGCTAGGGAACTTCCCTGGTGGTTCAGTGGTTAAGAATCCACCTTCCAAGGCAGGGGACAAGGATTCCATTCCTGGTCAGTGAACTGGATCCCACAGGGCAGCTAAGCGCGCCGGCCACAACAAAGATCCCGTGTGCTGCAACTAAGACCCAACGCAGCCCAAAATATAAATAACTTAATTAATAAAAAAGATGAAAAACTAGAGTCTGGGTCCAGAGGCAGGGCAGTCTTTCCAAACCCTCAGGGCTCTGGGATGAGGGGCAGTCCCAGTGAAATGAGAGGGGAGCACTGAATCAAGGCTGATTCCCTCAGCCATTCATTCTAGACCCCAGAAGTTGGCTAGGACCCTGTGCCTTTGCAGGTCCACATGTGATGGGCTCAGGCCCATCACTGTCGTGACTCATGAGGTCAGTCCACTGGGCCTGCATCCTTAGACTTCTCTGAGCTCTGTCAGGGCAATCTGCTCACACAAAAAAAGCCCTGTGAGCATTTCAGAAAGAATCATGGCAGAAGATGAAGGGCTCGGTGGTTCCATCACAAAATCCACAGCAAAGAGCCTCATAGCATGTGCTTTCAGATATTGATTCTCCAGTGCTGGGCCGGGGGGTGGTTCCTCTCTGATGTCCGAGTGCGCCCTTTTTCCCCACTTGTCACATACTGTGCACACCCCACTGGAGCCCCATCTTCCATCCTGGAGCTCCCCCACCTCCAGGCCACCTCGAAGCCCACCCAGCTCCACAGTGACACTTGCAGAGAAAGCCAGCTCTCCCCAGCCCCCAGGCCACCTCCCATTCCCCACCCCATCTGGGGGCTCACCCAAGTGAAGTGAAGTGAAAGTCATTCAGTCGTGTCCAACTCTGCGACCCCATGGACTACAGAGCCAATAGAATTCTCCAGACCAGAATGCTGGAGTGGGTAAGCCATTCCCTTCTCCAGGGGATCTTCCCAACCCAGGGATCAAACCCAGGCCTCCCGCATTGCAGGTGGACTCTTTCCAAGCTGAGCCACCAAGGAAGCCCCCAGGGGGCTCATTCAAACCTTCTCTTTAAAGATCAGCTTAGGTTACATACGGCTTTTACATGTTCTGTTCTCTTAACAACCCATTTAACCCTCAAATGTCTTCTACATTGTGGTCGCAAAGGGGACTCTGGAACCAAACCCTAAAGTTACAATCCTGGCTTGACTACTTACCGTGTGACTTTGAGCCAGTTACTTAACCTCTCTGGGCCTTTGGTTTCTCATCTATAAAATGAGGAGGGTGATAACAGCATCTGACTCTTCTTTTAAATTACATTTTTTATTTAATTTTTTAAACATTTTAGACCATTGTCTAAGATTACTCTCCATTTACAGTTATTACACAGTATATTTCCTGTGTTGTATAAAACATAACACATCTTTGAACCTATCTTACACCCCCTTCCCAGCAGTTCCTGACTCTTTGGCTTGACATGAGGAGAGGACTTAGCACATGAGAGGCTTGTGCAGCAAGGCCCACATGGAGTAAGGGTGTCTGGAGACCGCTATGTGGCAGACACAGAGCATAGGGACAAGTCAATACTCAATGTGGTGGTAGCATGCTATGTTCCTGGAAGTGCATTCCCTGGGCTTTACGACTGAAAAGAAATGCACAACCTAAAAATTGAGAATTATATTTCATTTGGGATTCCCCAGTGACTCAGCAGTAAAGAATCTGCCTGCAACGCAGGAGACACTGGTTCCATCCCTGGGTCAGGAAGGTCCCCTGGAGGAGGGCATGGCAATCCACTCCAGCATTCTTGCCTGGAGAATTCCATGGACAGAGGAGCCTAGCGGGCTCACAAAGAGTCAGAGATGACTGAAGCAACTTAGCATGCACACCTAGGAAGTAAAGCTTGCTACTGCACAACTGGAAACAGGCCCAGGGTTTGAGGAAAATAAAGCTTTCCCCTCTTTAAAAAATAATGGGGCATTCTAAACACAAGTGGCTAGGGCCCTCGAAATTCAAGCTCATTTGCCTTATTGGTGCAAATAATCAATAATCAATCTCTAATAAGGAACGGAAGAAAGTTTTATTTGAGCCAAACTGAGGGTGGTAGCCCTGGAGGCAGCCTCTTGGTAGCTCCGAGAAATTGATGCATAGAATCATGGTCATCAGCAAATTCATACCTTGTCAGAACAAAGAACATACATCCAACGTGACAAGGAACATTCCTTTGCAGTTTCAAAAGAGACAACTTTTTACTGAATTGTGTAAATCTGGACAGATGTTTCGTTTCTGCAACTAATCAGTGAACTAGAATGAATGTTAAATTTTTCACATCAGAAGCTCAAGTCTGCTTTGGATCCATAAACTCTCATTGCCAGTATAACTTTAGTTCAACAAAAGGATTGTACTATATGAAGAGCTGATGAAAAAAATCCCCCATAACATTTTTTAAAGATAGTCCTTATTTGCGTAAAGAAAAAGTCTTGTGTAAACTATAAATTTTTTATTTTTTATTTTTTTAAAAAAAGAGACTGCTTACTACATATGCAGTGAGCTGGCTGGGCCCTAGCATCTGGGAAGGGAATCTTATCTTCAAGGGAGTGTTAACATGGACACATAGGAAGGGAGTCATTTATCTTCTCACCAAACTGGATATTCTTGACCTTAATGGTTAGAGATGTGCTGTGTATGTTTGACACGCCTTGAGTCAGGCTGTTCTAGTTCATACAAAGTTCAGGCCAAACCACATATTAGTATAAGACAGAATGACTTCCCATAATCCAATACTTGAACATTTTCCCCATCAGCCTTAAGGTAAAGTCACTTCTGATTACATCCTAATACATCCCTATCACATACACAGTGCACACACACACACACACATACACACACACACCCCACACCACTTACCACACATACATACACACATAAAATACACATACCACATACACCATTCACCCCATATACATGTACACACATACTCCCACACACCATATACCACACACACTCACACCATTCACCCCACATACATACACACATAAAATACACATACCACATACACCACTCACCACATATACATACACACATACTGCCACACACCATATACCACACACACTCACACCATTCACCCCACATACATACACACATATACTCCCACACACCATATACCACACACACTCACACCATTCACCCCACATACATACACACATATACTCCCACACACCGTATACCACACACACACACACACACCATTCACCACATATACATGTACACACATACTCCCACACACCATATACCACATACACTCACACCATTCACCCCACATACATACACACATATACTCCCACACACCGTATACCACACACACTCACACCATTCACCCCACATACATACACACATATACTCCCACACACCGTATACCACACACACACACACACCATTCACCACATATACATGTACACACATACTCCCACACACCATATACCACATACACTCACACCATTCACCCCACATACATACACACATATACTCCCACACACCGTATACCACACACACACACACACACACACACCATTCACCACATATACATGTACACACATACTCCCACACACCATATACCACACACACTCACACCATTCACCCCACATACATACACACATAAAATACACATACCACATACACCACTCACCACATATACATGTACACACATACTGCCACACACCATATACCACACACACTCACACCATTCACCCCACATACATACACACATATACTCCCACACACCGTATACCACACACACACCACACCACACATAAAATACACCACACACACCATTCACCACATATACATAGCCACATATTTCCACGTGCCATTTACGCACACACACACCATTCACCACACATACATACACACACATACTCCCACACACCATTTACCACATACACCACAGATACTCACATACCACACACCATTCACCACATACACACACACCATACCACACATAAAATACACACACCACACACAACATTCACCACATACACATACACACATATTCCCACATGCCATGTACCACACACACACACACACCATTCACTGCATGTACGCATACACTGCACACTTCAAACGGGTCAATACTTATCCTTACTACGTACAATGTACTCTGCTGTTTTCCACTCCATTTCTTTTTTTTTTTTCCTGATGTTATCTGAGACTCACTAAATTGATTTCACAACCCACGAATAGGTCCTGAACCTGACTTTAGAAAAACAAACTTGGAAGGAAGCAGAGGAAACCCACAGGTTGCTGTGAGGTGAACGTCAATCTGCTGGCTGGCTGGGCTCCCAGCGCAGCCTGGGACACGGCTGTGGCACAGGGGTACCCCCATTCCCATCGTGGCTGCCCCCGCCGAGAACGGGCAGGGGCAGAGCCTCCCAGCTGAGGACAGCTGGTGGGGGGTCATTCATCATGTTCACCAGCTAATTTTAACCTAAGCTGTAAACTCCCCTATTTTTTTTCCTATTTTTGTTTTTAATCACCCCCTCACATGAAGCGGCCTGCGGGTTTCCTTTGGGGGTTCCCCTATGGCTCAGCAATTAAAGAATCTGCCTGCAGTGTGGGCGACATAGGAGACATGGGTTCAATCCCTGGGTGGGAAGATCCCCTGGAGGAGGAAAATGGCAACCCACTCCAGTATTCCTGCCTGGAGAATCCCATGGACAGAGGAGCCTGGCGGGCTACAGTCCATGGGGTCGCAAGGGTCGGACACGACTGAGGGACTTAGCACGCACGCCTGTGGGTTTCCTTTGCCTTCCTCCAAATCAATGTTTTACACATTACAGCCTGGAGTCAATTAGTGGATCATGAAATCACTTTAGTGAGTCTCAGGCGGTAAGAAAGAAGAAACAGAATAGCACATTTGCCACATAGTAAGGATAAGTTCTGACTGGTTTGAGGTGTTTCTACTATTAATATAACTTTTCTTCAAGCCAGCTATTAAATAAGTGAAGCTATAAATGCAAAACAGACAGATTCATTCACATCCAGTGATTCAGACATAGAAACATGGAGTGGAGCAACTCTGGAAACTACGGCCTGAAAAGTAAAGGGAATATCCAACAGCCACAGCTGGAACTAAATCTGCCAGATGATGACTCAGCAAGGCCACAGTAGTCTGGTCTTGGGATGATTTTTTTTCTTAGAAAATATTCAGTCCAACAGATGATTCTGAAACAGGAGGGAACTGGGCAAGGCACAACCTTTGAAAGAGCGACACAGCCTTAGGACTTAACATAAACTAATTAGAACCAAATGCGTCCAAGACGGCCGATGAGTCAACTTCCACTAGACCGTGAGCCTCAGTATATGCTCCCTGTAACACATCAGCAAGCTGGATGACAGACCCACAGGCACCGCGACCGTTCCAAGGTCAGCCATCAAAGACCAAAAAATGGGCAGTGACCCAATTCCTGGAAATCCCCACCACTTCCCCAAAAGAGCTGGAATAATCCTCCCACTCATTAGCCTATGAAGTTGCAAGTAGTGCAAGTCGCTCAGAAGTGTTTGACCTTTTGTGACCCCCATGGAGGCCAGGCTCCTCTGTCCATGGATTCCCCAGGAATACTGGAGTGGGTTGCCATTCCCTTCTTCAGGGGATCCTTCCAACCCAGGGGTCAAAAGCAGGTCTCCTGCATTGCAGGTAAATTCTTTCCCACTGAGCCACCAGGGAAGCCCTGAGGGGGAAGCACTGAGCCTCTGAGGTTACCCAGCCTGTAAACGCTAACCACACCATATTTCAAGGCCGCTCTTGCCTTCTGAGATGTCCCCCACCCCGTCTGCAGGGTGTGCATCTCTCTAAACAAATCCACTTCTTGCCTATCTCATTGTCTCTCACTGGATTCTTTCTGTAGTAAGACATCAAGCACCCGAGCTTCATTAAGCCCTGAAACCTGGTGTGTGATCTCAGTTGGAAGACTGTGGGTTTTGGCTGATTTCAGGTCCTCACCATGTGGGTTTGAGTCCTAAACTGAATTCTGGCTAGGTTTGAGTCCCCGCACATGAGTTGAAGTCCCAATCTGAGGTAAATGGTTTCAATTCCTCTTGTTTCCAACCGACCTAAGTAGAACTGGGCTCACAGCAATGGGATGATTCATGCTTCACAGAGCCACTTCAAAAGCCCACAGGCCAAGGTCATTCTTTGCTCCTCTTCAATGCCTGTGCGGGCAGCCAGCCACTGCTCAAAACACGTAGGAATTCCACCTCTGGAATTTCCCTCAATGCTTAGAGAACTCCTGATACTCTGACTGGGTTGACATGGTTTCTGGGACCGATGTGTTTCTACCTATCGCCCTGGGGCAAGTGGACTAGAGTCCAGCTTTCTTCTGTAGATGATGCCTAACAAAAATTGTCAAGCCCTCTCCCCCCAACCTCCACTCTCACGATGGAAAAATGAGCTCACAGGTCAAAATAACCAAAGACATCTGATAAGCATAACAATTTCCAAAACAAACACTGGATTACAGATTCCATCAGAAACAAAGATGTTGTTAAAATCCAAGAAGTTAGGTTTGGAAGGCATCACTGACTCAAATGGACATCAGTTTGAGCAAACTCAGGGAGATAGTGAAGGACAAGAAGGAGCCTGGCGTGCCGCTGTCCATGGGGTCACAAGGAGTTGGACATGACTGAACAACTGAACAAGTACAAATAAATTATCAAGAAATAAGGGATGAGGAGAAGTTAAAGATGGAGGTGTAAGAAAATACTAAACTTCCCACATTCCACAGACACAAGAAATTTACAGATGAAGATGAATCAATTCCCTTTAGAGAAAATCTGAAAACTGGCTGAACAACTCCTCCGCAACAAAGGGTAAACCAGGCACATCAAGAAGCTGGGAGAGGCAAGGATATGGTCTCACCAAAGTCCCCACCCTCGGTGAGGAGACCCACATCAGGATGGCATCTCACAAATAACAGAGCTTCTCCCTGGGGAGGGAAGTGTCCCTACCCACATCAGGCACCCTGACCTCTGGGACTGATCTCCAGTTGTCTCGGTCCAAAATAGCTTGCAGCAGGCTTGGGTTCCCAGCCAGAGACTGAGGCCTAGTCTTGGTGGTTAGAGCCCCGAAACCTGTGGTCAATGACAAGGGCCTTTGTCCCTCAGTTCTGCAGGAGAAAAAGTCTACAATGACAGAAAGTAGGGAAGCAAGTAAATATTAGCAGGAAAAAGACTACAGTATGTGTGGATAGACACACAGGCAGACTCGAAGAGAGAGTCACTGAATTGCACCCTCGTGGCCGTTTGAACTATTTTATGGGGCATTTCGTCCAGATTTCCTTTGGCGAGTCATTTTTTATTTGCCCTGTTCACAGTCCATATTTGGGCTATCTCAAGATGATCGATGTGTGCAGTCCTCTCTTAGCCAAAGTGGATACTACTGCAAAAGCCTGTGGATAGCTTAGCATCACTTTACATCCCTTCCTTTTTGACCTCCAAGGAGCCCTTCTGCGCATGTGTGGTCAGAGAGGTCTTCTGCTTCAAGAATGAGAAATATGTGGTCTGGGCAGGGCCCAGCCTCCTCTCTCAATTGTCCTGCTAGCCTCATTTTACTTTTTCATACTGTTCATGGGGTTCTCAAAGTAAGAATACTGGAATGGTCGACCATTCCCTTCTCCAGTGGACCATGTTTTGTCAGGGAAAACCACTAGATCTTCAGGTATGACCTAAAGCAAATCCCTTCTGATTATCCAGTGGAAGTGACAAATAGATTCAAGGGATTAGATCTGATAGACACAGTGCCTACAGAACTATGGACAGAGGTTCATAACATTGTACAGGAGACTGTGACCAAAACCATCCCAAAGAAAAAGAAAAGCAAGATGGCAAAGTGGTTGTCTGAGGAGGCTTTACAAATAACTGAGAAAACAAGAGAAGTGAAAGGCAAGGGAGAAAGGGAAAGATACACATCCATCTGAATGCAGAGTTCCAGAGAATATCAAGGAGAGATAAGAAAGCCTGCTCAAGTGAACAATGCAAAGAAATAGAAGAAAACAATAGAAAGACAAGGGATTGCTTCAAGAAATTTGGAGAGACCATGGGAACATTTCATGCAAGGATGGGCACAGTAAAGGTCAGAAACAGTAAGGACCTAACAGGAACAGAAGAGATTAAGAAGAGGTGGCAAGAATACACAGAAGAACTGTACAAAAAAGGTCTTAATGACCTGAACAACCACAATGGTGTTATCACTTACCTAGAGCCAGACATCCTGGAACTTGAAATCGAGGGGGCCTTAGGAAGCATTACAACTAACAAAGCTAGTGGAAGTGATGGAATTCCAGCTGAGCTGTTTCAAATCCTAAAATATGAACCTGTTAAACTGCTACAATATGTACAAATGCTACAATTTGCTGCAATATGTCAGCAAATTTGGAAAACTCAGCAGTGGCCACAGGACTGGAAAAGGTCAGTTTTCATTCCAATCCCAAAGAAAGACAATGCCAAAGAATGTTCAAACTACCACACAATTGCGCTCATTTCACATGTTAGCAAGGTATTGCTCAAAATCCTTCAAGCTAGGCTTCAACAGTATGTGAACCAAGAATTTCCAGGTGTACAACTTGAATTTAGAAGAGACAGAGGAACCAGAGATCAAATTGCCAACATTCATTGGATCATAGAGAAAGCAAAGAAATTCCTGGAAAACATCTTCCTCTGATTCATTGACTACACCAAAGCCTTTGATTGTGTGGATCACAACAAACTGTGGAAAATTCTTAAAGAGATGTGAGTATCAGACCACTTTACCTGCCTCCTGAGAAACCTGTATGTCGATCAAAAAGCAACAGTTAGAATCGTACATGGAACAACTGATTGACTCTAAAATGGGAAAGGAGTAAATCAAGACTGAATGTTGTTACCCTGCTTATTTAACTTATATGCAAGAGTACATTATGCCAAATGCTGGGCTGGATGATTCACCAGCTGTAATCAAGATTGATGGGAGAAATATCAATAATCTCAGATATGCAGATGATACCACCCTTATGGCAGAAAGCAAAAGAAACTAAACAGCCTCTTGATGAAGGTGAAAGAAGAGAGTGAAAAAGCTGGCTTAAAACTCAACATTCAAAAAATTAAGATCATGGCATTTGATCTCATCACTTCTTGGCAAATAGACGGGGTAAAGTGAAAACAGTGGCAGATTTTGTTTTCTTGGACTCTAAAATCGCTGTGGATTGTGACTGCAGTCATGAAATTAAAAGATGCTTACTCCTTGGAAGATAAGCTATGACAAACCTAGACAGTGTGTTAAAAAGCAGTGACATCACCTTGCTCACAAAGGTCCATCTAGTCAAAGCTATGCTTTTTCCAGTAGTCACATATGGATATCAGAGTTGTATCATAAAGAAGATTAAGCACCAAAGAATTGATGCTTTTGAATTATGGTGCTGGAGAAGACTCTCAGGAGTCCCTTCGACTGCAAAGAAATCAAGCCAGTCAATCCTAAAGGAAATCAACCCTGAATATTCATTAGAAGGACTGGACTGATACTGAAGCTGAAGCTCCAATATTTTGGCCACCTAATGCGAGGAGCCAACTCACTGGAAAATGCCCTGATGCTGGGAATGATTGAAGGCAGGAGGAGAAGGCAGATTGAATCCACCTACAATGCAGGAGACCCCGGTTTGATTCCTGGGTTGGGAAGATCTGCTGGAGAAGGGAAAAAGCTACCCACTTCAGTATTTTGGCCTGGAGAACTAATCCATGTGATCTCAAAGAGTCAGACAGGACTGAGCGACTTTCACTTTCACTTTGGGACTTCCCAGATGGTGCTAGTGGTAAAAAATCTGTCTGCCAATGCAGGAGACTTGGGTTCAATCCCTGGGTCAGGAAGATCCCCTGGAGAAAGAAATGGCAACCCAGTCCAGTATTCTTGCCTGGAGAATCCCACGGACAGAGGAGCCTGGCGGCCTATATTCCATAGGGTCGCAAAGAGTCGGACACGACTGAGCGACTGAATTGAACTGAAGGATTATGATTATTTATTCCCATTCAATGTGCCTGGGATCTAATAAAAAATGAAGCAGAAAAGAAAGAAAGAAAACTTTTTAAATGAAAGAACATGCAGAATCAAAAAGCAGGGCAGGGAAGCCCTTGGTTTCCAGATAGCACCAAAGAGGCAGTGACTGATTTCTTCAGGACAAACTCATCACCCTGGAAAACTTCCAAAATGTAAGAGGAAATTAGCATTGGTTCTTAGAAAAGCTGCTCTGTCCATGGCATTCTCCAGGCTAAGAATACTGGAGTGGGTTGCCATGCTCTCCTCCAAGGGATCTTCCCAACCCAATGATTGAACCTGAGTCTCTTGAGTCTACAGCATTGGCAGGCGGGCTCTTTACCAGCAGCATAGGAACCCCTAGTCTGAACATATCTGGGGAGATTGGCTGTCACTTCCACGCACTCAGACCTCAGGCTCCCTGGTTTTGTATTGCCTCCACCTCTCCATTGCCTCTGGGTCCTTTCCATCAACCTTCAAATACACTTATGGCTCTCCCATCTGGTGGACAGAAAGGCTAAGAGTGAAGCCGGACCTCTCTCCTCCCTACACCCAACATGTGCAGCGCTAGCTCCATCCCACGCCTTCCCAGCAAAACTTCTTGCAAGCCAGTCCCCTCCATTCTCGGTCTCGGTTCTCAGCCCACACTCTCACCCTCCGCTGGGCAACACGTGTGCTTCCAGCAGGTCACAGCCGACTGCTCAGCGCCTGACTCTCCTGACACTTCGGTGCCCTTTGACTCTGGATCCTGTTCCCCCGGCAGCTGGGACAGCACCCTGCTTTTTTTCTTTTTTTGTCATCTCCCTGAGTCTCCTCTCCTGTCTCATCCACAGGCTCAACTTTCTCCGCTGTCCCCTACATGTTAAATGTTGCTTGTGGCTCTGTCTTCATGTCCCCGGGTCCTCCTCCCTCAGCTCTCTAGAGTAGCTCATTTGCTCTCAGAGCATCAGTTGCCTTTTGCACACCATTGCTGTTGCTATTGTTCAGTCAATAAGTCGTGTTTGACTCTTTAAGACTCCATGGACTATAGCACACCAGGCTCCTCTGTCCTCCACTGTCTCCCAGAGTTTGCTCAATCTCCTGTCTGTTGACTTAATGATGCCATGCAACCATCTCATCCTCTGTCGTCCCCTTCTCCTCCTGCCCTCAATCTTTCCCAGCATCAGGGTCTTTTCCAATGAGTCAGCTCTTCGCATCATGTGGCCCAAGTACTGGAGCTTCAACTTCAGCATCAGTCCTTCCAATCAATATTCAGGATTGGTTTCCTTTTGTATGGACTGGTTTGATTTAGTTCTAGCAATGGTGGAGGCTGGTGTCCTGGACATCTAGGGAAGAGATGATGCTGCCACTTGAGTCTGAAAGCATTCTGAAGGCGGAGTCCCTTCTTCCCCCAAAGGACTTTTAGTCTTTTCTCTTAAGGCTTTCAAATGACTGGATTGGACCACCCTCGTGATGGAGGGTGACTGCTTTACTCAAAGTCTATTGATTTAAATATTAATCACATCTCAAAAAATACCCTCACACTGTATCTAGACTGAGATTTAATGAAAAGCTAGGTACCATGGCCTATGTGAATAATCAAAAAACAATCTACAATAAGAATAGAAAAGAGTTTTCTGAGTCAAACCAAAGACTAGCCCAGAAGCCATCTTCCCAGATTAATCTGAGAAGCTGCTCCAGAGAAGCCTGGTTTTTCAGCACAGTTTTGTATCTTGTCTGAGCAAAGGAGATTAAACAAATTAGGGATATATTTATTGAAGGTAAACACACACACACACACACACACACAGATCAGCACACACATGGCAAGTCAGCCTGGCCTTGGCACCTGGGAAGGGAGTCTTAGCGTCAAAGGAGCATCAGCACTGGTGTCCCAGGATGAGATGCACTTCATCTTTATTCTTAACATCGATGTTTTTTTTTTTTTAACTTCTGATGGCCTTTTCTCTAATAATTAAAGTATATGTACAATGTATGTTTGATAGGCCACAAACACATTGTTTAGGTCAGCATAAAATTCAAGTTAACACATATATATGGAATTTAGAAAGATGGTAATGATAACCCTATATGCAAAACAGAAAAAGAGACACAGAAATACAGAACAGACTTTTGAACTCTGTGGGAGAATGTGAGGGTGGGATGTTTCAAAAGAACAGCATGTATACTATCTATGGTGAAACAGATCACCAGCCCAGGTGGGATGCATGAGACAAGTGCTCGGGCCTGATGCACTGGGAAGACCCAGAGGAGTCGGGTGAAGAGGGAGGTGGGAGGGGGGATCGGGATGGGGAATAAGTGTAAATCTATGGCTGATTCATATCAATGTATGACAAAACCCACTGAAATGTTGTGAAGTAATTAGCCTCCAACTAATAAAAAAATTAAAAAAAAAAAAAAAAAAAATTCAAGTTAACTCATGAATAAGCCAGAATGACCTCCCTATATCTCAATACATGAACATTTATTTATCACCTACCATAGCCTGGGTACCTTAACCATCACACATACCATCTTAGAAAATGTTACCACCGAATGTAAATTGGTACAGTGGCTATGGAGAAGAGTATTGGAAGTTCCTTACAAAACTAAGAATAGAGTTATCATATGATGCTGCAGTCCCACTCCTGGGCACATATCCAGGGAGAACCATAATTTGAAAAAATATACCCACTCCAATATCCACTGAAGCACTAATGACAGTAGCCAGAACATGGAAGCAATCTAAATGTCCACTGACAGAGGGACAGATAAAGAACATGTGGTCCATACATACAATGGAATACTACTCAACCATAAAAAAGAACAAAATAATAATGTCATTTGCACCAACATGGATGGATCTAGTCTAGAGATTGTCATACCGAGTGAAGTAAGTCAGAGAAAGATGAATGCCATGTGATACTGCATATAAGTAGAATCTAAAAAATGGCACAAATGAATGAACTTACAAAACAGAAACAACATCACAGATGCAGAAAACAAACCTATGGTTCCTAAGGGTAGCACGTGAGGGGAGGGATGGACTGGAAGTTGGAGACTGACATATACTCACTACTCCATACAGAATAGGTAGCTAATAAGAATGTGCTGTAGAGCCCAAGGGCTTCCCTGGGGCTCAGACGGTAAAGAATCTGCCTGCAAAGTGGGAGACCTGGGTTCAACCCCTCAGGTTGGGAAGACTGGAGGAGGGCATTTTAACCCACTCCACTGTTCTTGCCTGGAGAATCCCATGGACAGAGGAGCCTAGCCAGCTATAGTCCATGGGGTCACAAAAAGTCAGACACGACTTAACACAGGGAATTCTGCTCAATATTCCGTAATGACCTATATGGGAAAATATGTAAATAAGAGGGAATATGTGTATATGTTTAACTGATTCACTTTACTGTATACCTGAAACTAATACAACACTGTAAATCAACTATACTCCAATATAAATTTTTAAAAAGGAAAAGAAAATGGTACCACCATCCAAGAGATGTTTAACCCAGGATGCTGGGGGTTTGCCTTGACTTCTAATGTAACCTTCACTCCACACAGCACCCAGTTCTATTTATTCTTCTTCCTAAATATTTCTAATCCATCCCTACTGCCAAAATCCTGGTCCAGCAAGAACCTCTGCACTGCACTCTGCATCCAGCCTCTCCTTCTTCACATCTGTCGTAGACACAGCAAGGAGAGAACTTGTTAGTCTGGAAACTGGATTGTGCTAATTTCTTGCTCTGGACTCACCACGAAGGCCACGGCTGTCACACAAGTTGAAACAGGTGTGATCTCTCACTGACTCAGACATCACGGGTGGTGTTATTGGTGTGTGAGTTTCCAGAGTGGAGAAGAACTCATGGTAAAGTTCTGAACAAAACAAAGCCCAAGCTTCTCTCAATTTACACAGCAGTTACATTTCTGGGAAATTCAATTATATTAAAACCATACATCTAAGTCTGCTCAGGCTGGTATAACAATATGCCACAGATTGAACGGTTTAAACAACATGTATTTATCTCTCATGGCTCTGGAAGCTGGCAGCCTAAGATCGAGGTTCTGATCAGTACAGTTGCTGGGGAAAGTCTTTTCCTCTTCTTGTTGTTGTTTAGTCTCTAAGTCAGGCCCAGTTCTTTTGCAACCCCATGTCTGCCCGCAGGCCCCTCTGTCCATGGGATTCCGCAGGCAAGAATACTGGAGTGGGATGCCATTCCCTTCTCCAGGGGATCTTCCCAACCCAGGGATCAAACCCACATCTCCTGCTTTGACAGGCGAATTCTTTACCACTGAGTCACCAGTGAAGCCCCTCCCTCTTCCCAAGAAGATACTAAGCCCATCAAGAGGGCTCATAGCATTTGTCTTGGAGTTTCTTTCTCTTTTTTTCTTTTTTACTATTTACTTATTTATTTATTTAGCTGTGCCGGGTCTTACTTTTGGTACTTGGGATCTTTCGTCTTTGTTGCAGCATGGAAACTCTTAGTTGCAGCACATGGGATCTAGCTTGTTGATCAGGGATCGATCCTGGGCCCCCCATTTTGGGAGCAGAGTCTTAGCCACTGGACCACCAGGGAAGAGGTCCCTATCTTGGAGTTTCTTATAGCTTCCCTCTGTGAACACTGATGGAATTCTCCCCAGAGTCGTTGCTTCCCAATGACCTACCAAGACCTAGGATTGAGTCCAGGCACCTTGACCTGCCAGCCTCATATGAACACCCTGACTTCCTGGGCTTCTCCCCTGGAAAGGCAGGGTCTCCTGGATATCCATCAGCTTCCTGTGCAGAGTTATCCCAACACATGGTCAGGAGCCACTGGGAGAGTTAGGGTACATGAGAAAACAATGAGGTTTAGGCTCTTAAAAAAAAAATCAATCTGCATTTCATTTATGTAGTAATTCACTAAATGATACATTTAGTAATTCATATGCAAAATTAATTCATTGCCACAATACAAAGTCTCAGGAGACTTTAGGAATCACGTGGTCTATCAGCATGTTCTAGATGAGCATGTTGTCTCAAATTCCCATCTTTCTTTTTTTCTTTCCTTTCCAGTCTTGGTGGCTCCCATTTCCCAAGCAAGCCTGGGGGACGATCTCGACCCCACTCAACTGCAGTGGCCACAGGGCCCTGGTATGCTACCACACGCAGGTGTGTAAGGGCATGCGCGTGAGGAGAGCCAAGCCCTAGAGGGTCATGCTGGCTTAAGAAGAGGGTGAAGGAGGAAGGAAATGACTCATTCTGAGAATCAGACATGGGGAAAGAGGGTCACGTGCTTATGGTCTAGTCCCCTAGCTGAGGTTGGGTGACGGAGGCCACCCACTCTGCATGGGTCACACAGGGCCCCAAGGTGTCAAGGCTGCAGTGCTCTGAACGATTAGCAGAGGCAACTTGCAGCTGAGTTGAAAGAAGCAAGCCCCTTGCTACCCCACTTCCCCCACCTGCCTGGGCAAAGTGGGCAGCTGCACAGAGAGGCTAAATGTGGTCAAACTACCCGGGCTTGGGGTTTCTGGGTCAGAGACCCAGGGGAGGAACTGACCCCCAACGCCTTCACAGGTGCAACTTTGAGGGAGTACTCGCAGTGCACTGTGGGCACAGCATCTAGACTCACAGTCCGGAGTCACCAAGCAGAAGCTAGAACTCAGCATTTGACCTCACAAGTCAACTTGACCAAGGTTGAAACCAGAATCCCATTCTCTGACGCCCTGATTTGCCATTCTCTCCACTGAACTCCTCCCCACACTGAGGAGAGCAGAGAGGTGTAGGGCTGTGGGGTTTTATGAAGGGAAGGATCAAACCCACATCAGTATTCTTTTCAGTCCAGAGGAATTTCTTCACAGATCCCCTCCCATCCGGAAGCCTTTGATACATTATGAGTATTTCATGTTTAGAAATTCTCTCTCTCCAAACTACCTTCATGACCCTGTTCACACATCTTGTTTTCAGCAGATGACTTTGCTGCATAAACTTCCTATAAAAAGCAGAAGTTGTCAGACTCTCTGTCACCTTTGCCACCAAGTCTACCCACTCTGCCTTCCTTTCTCCTGTTACAAAAGACAGAAAGTCCCTTCTACCTAAGATAGGCCTCTCCCACCTCCAGTGTTCCTCCTATCTCAACAATTTCACTCTTTATCTCTTCCCCATGATCGGTTTACCACTCTCTATGGGACCATTTTCAATAAACTGGGGACACACATAGTATTCTCCTGTCTTAAAAACAAAGTGAACTCTAGTGAAAGTTGCTCAGTTGTGTCCAACTCTTTGTGACCCCATGGACTATACAGTCCATGAAATTCTCCAGGCCAGAATACTGGAGTGGGTATCCTTTCCCTTCTCCAGGGGGATCTTCTCAACCCAGGGATCAAACCCAGGTCTCCTGCACTACAGGCAGATTCTTTACCAGCTGAGCCACAAGGGAAGCCCCATCTTAAAAATACCCACCCCGTAAAACAACAATGAGATACCACTACACACCCACTAGAATGGCTAACATGTGGAACACCGACAGCAGCAAATGCTGGTGAAGACGTGAGGATGTGCAGAAGTGAAAACTCTCATCATTGCTGATGGGAATGCAAAATGGTATGGCCACCTTGGAAGACCGTTTGGTAGTTTCTTACAAAACTAAACATAACTCTTAAAATATGATCCAGCGATTGCAATCTTTTGACATTTACCCATGAGCTGGAAATCTTCATACCAAAACCTACACATGTTAATAGCAGCTGTATTCATAATTGCCAAAATCTGGAAGCAATCAATATGTCTTTGAATAGGTGAATGGATAAACAAATTGTGGTACAAACTGTGGAATATTACTCAGCTCTAAAAAAGGTACTATCAAGTCACAAAAAGATATGGAGAAACCTTAAATGGATATTGTTAAGTGAAAGAAGCCAGTCGGAAAATGCTATGAACTATGTGATCCCAATTCTGTCATACCAGAAAAAGCAAAACTATGGAGACAGTAAAAAGATCAGCAGTTGCCAGGGACTAAGGAGGAAAAAATGATGAACAGATAGATGGAACACAGGGCACTTTTAGAAACCACTCTGTGTGATACTGTAATGGTGAATACATATCATACCTTTGTTACAACTCTACAGAACTGCAGCAGGGAAAAAATGTACAGTGTGAACAGTGAGTCCTAATGTAAACCAGGGACTTTAGTTGATAACAATGTATCAACCAATGTATGATAGGCTCACCAGTTACAACACATGTACCACATTGTTACAAGGTGTTACCAGAGGAGACTGGAGGGAAGGGAAATAAGAGGCTCCATTCTGCAGAGTGTGGTCCTAAGTCCAATTTGTTCAGAAGTCAACTAACACCATTGGCTCTAAGGTACTGTACTATAAGAGGTTTGTGATGCTTTTCACATAAATAACACATAAAAAAACAAACACAAAAAATAAAGAAAAAATTTTAATCTTACAGTATGGTACCCTGAAAAGTACAGTAGTGCCCGATACATCACCATGGCTTCTACACTTGCTTCTGGACATCCTGGGCTGGAAATAAAGACTCTGCATACAGTCGCTGCTGTTGTTCAGTCGTCAGTCGGATCTGACTCTGCAAGGCCATGCACCACCGCCCGCCAGGCTCCTCTGTCCGTGGGGTTTTCCCAGCAAGAATAATGAGGTGGGTTGCCATTACCTTCTCCAGGGGATCTTCCCAGACCAGGGATGCAAACCGTGTCTCCTGCTTGGGCAGGATTCTTTACCACTGGGCCACCAGGGAAGCCCGCTCTCCACAATACTGTGCAGGAAAGTACACAAAAGCACAATCATTGTAGGAGGTGCACACGTGTGAGGATGCACACCAGACACGTGAACGAACATGCGATCGGAGGTGGCGACGCACATTCACATCTTCGAAAGCTTGCAGCTTGAAGGAGACTTATTGTAAGTCTAGAACTGCAGTTATTTTCTTTGTTCATAGTTTGTACCACCAACTTCCCCACCCACTGGAACATAAGCCCAGAGGACAGCAGGAACTTGGCCCGTGTCATATACAGTAAGTCCCCTACATAGGGATGACTCCTGTTCTGAGAGTACATACGTAAGTCAGCTTGCTTGGGTAAGTCCAGCAAAGTTAGCCTAGGTACATAAAAACAAAAAATACACACACAGAAAAACAAAGAAAATGTTTGTAATCTCACAGTACATCACTTTGCCAACACAGGTCAGTCTAGTCAAGGCTATGGTTTTTCCAGTGGCCATGGATGGACGTGAGACTTGGACTAAAGAAAGCTGAGCACAGAAGAATTGGTGCTTTTGAACTGTGGTGTTGGAGAAGACTCTTGAGAATCCCTTGGACTGCAAGGAGATCCCACCAGTCCATCCTAAAGGAAATCAGTACTGAATATTCATTGGAAGGACTGATGCTGAAGCCAAAGCTCCAATCCTTTGGCCACCTGATGTGAAAAGCTGACTCATTTGAAAAGACCATGATGCTGGGAAAGATTGAAGGCAGGAAGAGAAGGGGATGACAGAAGGTGAGATGGTTGCATGGCATCACCGACTCAATGGACATGAGTTTGAGTAAGCTCCGGGAGTTGGTGAACAGGGAGGCCTGGCATGCTGCAGTCCATGGGGTCGCAGCAACTCCGAAGAGTTGGACATGAGTGAGTGACTGAACTGAACTGACAGTACCTTGAAAACTACAGAAGTGCTGGCTATATCCCCACTGCTTTCACAATTGCTTCCAGACATCCTGGGCTTGACATAAACATAGTGTATTACTATAGTCTATGCAGTACTGTAGAGTAAAGCACACAAAAGAACAGTCATGCAGCAACATATACCAGACACGTGACTGGACATGTGAACACACGTCTGAGTCTTTGAAAGTTCACAGCTTGAAGGTTCGTATGTAGGGGACTGACTGTTGTGTGCTGTCTCGGAAACCTACAACAGTGCTTGGCATCAATGAATATTCCTGAATAAATGAACAAATGTGTATTTTTAAACATATAGTAGACTTTATGGGAATATAGAGCATATAGTTGGAATTCCCAGGTGTCTCAGAGGTAAAGAATCTGCCTGCCAGTGCAGGAGACACAGGAGACTTGGGTTCAATCCCTGGGTTAGGAAGATCCTCTGGAGGAGGAAATGGCAACCTACTCCAGCATCCTTGCCTGGAGAATCCCAGGGACAGAGGAGCCAGGCTCCATGGGGTCACAAAGAGTCAGACACGACTGAGCAATTGAGCGCAGACATGTTAGCAGAAATAACGAACAAAATACCCAGGGAAGGCTGTCTCTTTAAAGAAAAATGGGAGAAAACGTTGGTCCACAGATCATATAGGACAGAGATGTCCCACAGTCCCCTTCCCCACCACACAGTTTCCCCATCTTTAACGTCCTGCACCAGTGTGGTACATGATGGGGGAGGGTGGTGGAAGGCATGGTCTTAGTAAAGTGTGCCTGAATGCTAAGTTGCCTCATTCATGTCGGACACTTTGCGACCTTCTGGATGATAGCCTGACAGGCTCTTCTGTCCATTGGATTCTCCAGGTGAGAATACTGGAGTGAGTTGCCATTTCCTCCTCCAAGGGATCTTTCAGATGAAGGGATTGAAAGTCTCCTGTGGCTCCTGCATTTCAGGCAGATTCTTTATGGCTAAGCCATCCCAGAGTGTTCAGTTCAGTTCAGGAAGTTCACGTACTGTTGAAGCCTGGCTTGGAGAATTTTGAGCATTACTTTGCTAGCATGTGAGATGAGTGC
The DNA here is from genome assembly GCF_019320065.1 of Cervus canadensis. Classification (NCBI taxonomy): domain Eukaryota; kingdom Metazoa; phylum Chordata; class Mammalia; order Artiodactyla; family Cervidae; genus Cervus; species Cervus canadensis. The sequence continues at coordinate 1,605,521 of NC_057412.1, read as the reverse complement.
AATTGTACGGTAGGTTGAGCATTCTTTGGCATTGCCTTTCTTTGGGATTAGACTGAAAACTGACCTTTTCCAGTCCTGTGGCCACTGCTGACTTTTCCAAATTTGCTGGCATATTGAGTGCGGCACTTTCACAGCATCGTCTTTCAGGATTTGAAATAGCTCAACTGGAATTCCATCGCACCTCCACTAGCTTTGTCCGGAGTGATGCCTCCTAAGGCCCACTTGACTTCACATTCCAGGATGTCTGGCTCTAGGTGAGTGATCACACCATTGTGGTTATCTGGGTCATAAAGATATTTTTTGTAGAGTTCTTCTATGTATTTTTGCCACCTCTTCTTAATATCTTCTGCTTCTGTTAGGTCCATACCATTTCTGTCCTTTATTGTGCCCATCTTTGCATGAAATATTCCCTTGGTATCTCTAATTTTCCTGAAGAGATATCTAGTCTTTCCCATTCTATTGTTTTCCTCTATTTCTTTGCATTGATCACTGAGGAAGGCTTTCTTCTCTCTCCTTTGGAACTCTGCATTCAAATTTCTCCTTTGCCTTTAGTTACTCTTCTTTTCTCAGCTATTTGTAAGGCCTCTTCAGACAGTCATTTTGCTTTTTTGCATATCTTTTTCTTGGGGATGGTCTTGATCCCTGCCTCCTGTACAATGTCATGAACCTCCATCCATAGTTCTTCAGGCATTCTATCAGATCTAATCCCTTGAATCTATTTGTCACTTCCACTGTATAATCATAAGGGATTTGATTTAGGTCATACCTGAATGGTCCAGTGGTTTTCCCTACTTTCTTCAATGTAAGTCTGAATTTGGCAATAAAGAGTTCATGATCTGAGCCAACCTCAGCTCCTGGTCTTGTTTTTGCTGACTGTATAGAGCTTCCCCATCTTTGGTTACAAAGAATCTAATCAATCTGATTTTGGTATTAACCATTGGTGATGTCCGTGTGTAGCGTCTTCTCTTGTGTTGTTGGAAGAGGGTGTTTGCTATGACCAGCGCATTCTCTTGGGAAAACTCTGTTAGCCTTTGCCCTGCTTCATTTTGTACTGCAAGGCCAAAAATGCCTGTCACTCCAGGTATCTCTTGACTTCCTACTTTACATTCTAGTCCCCTATGATGAAAAGGACATCATTTTGGGGTGTTAGTTCTAGAAGGTCTAGTAGGTCTTCATAGGACCGTTCAACTTCAGCTTCTTTAGCATTACTGGTCGGGGCATAGACTTGGGTTACTGTGATGTTGAATGGTTTTCCTTGGAAAGGAACTAAGATCATTCTGTCCCCAGGGTGTACACGTGGGTAAATTGGTGGCCCCGCCCGCGCGCTATCCGAAAGCAGCCGGGCGCGCGCACCAGCGGAGGAGACTTGCTCCACCTCTCTGGGCGGAGACCCCGAGATTCATCCGGGGCGCCCCGGGAGCGAAGGCTGCGGGCCACCACCACTCCCCCTCTGCTCGCCTTTGCCCGGCGCCGGCGGTCCCTGCCGAAGGGACCAACAGCAGCCGGCATCCGGGTCGCGAGCGCCGAGCCAGGGTGCGGAGGGGCGGCGGCGGAGTCGGGCTAGAGCGGGTGGGCCCGAGGCTGGCACCCCGAGGGCAGCGGCGAGGCCACACTGCCAAGGTAACGCGGGCCGGGGGGGCGGCGGGGATCGCGGCGCGGGGGAGGGTGGGGAGGGCACCGGGCGACGCCGCCTCTGCGCCGCCGTTTCCCGGAATCCCTCTCCAGGAGCCTGTCTCTGCCTGGAACTCCTCCTCCCGCCTACTCCTGGGATCGCAGGGTTTCGCCGCGCGCGCCGCCTCACCCTTGCCCCGGGGCACCCCCTCTCCAAGCTCCCCGCGGCCCTGGAGGGTCCTTGGGGGGCATCCACTGACTGTCCCCTGCGGCCGCGCTGCCCTCGGCCCTGTCCAGGCGTCCTCCGTTCATCGCCCCCCACGCACACTCCCGGGGACCCCTTGTTTGTACATTCAGCCCTGCAGCTGACCCCCCAAGGGCCCTGGCCGCTTCGAGGTGAGAGTCAAATTCCTTAGGGTCCACAGCGCCCTGCAAAACTGGGTTACCGGCTCGGGTCTCCGGCTCGGGTCTTCCGTCCGCCCTCCAGCAGAACACAAGGTTAGGCATAGTTTGTCCCCGTGCCGGAGAGGGGTACCGAGGGGCCATCGGAGCTGGATGGTCCTACGTCCTTACAGACCCATCGCTTGGGAGCTGGAGTGGGGACAGGGCGATGGGACAGCGTGGCGGAGACAGGAGTGGACCCGCGTCCGGGGTCTGGAGGGAGCGAGGAACCGGGTGCCAGTCGACGCTTCACGTTCGGCTCTGACCGATGGAGCCAGTTAAACCCAGTTACGAGTTGGATCCATCAACCCACTTAACCTAGCGAAGGGTAGCTTTGAGGAACTCTAGCTATCCCGTCTCTCTTTGTGTCTTTCTCTTTTAATATTTGTTTGATCTCCTTGCTTTTGTTTGGCAAAAAGTCTTAGAAACTGAGTGGAAGGAGGTAGCAGTTGCGGAGGCAGGTGCCGCAAGAGTCGCGGGGGTCACAGCCCCACCACCCGCTCCTGGCCTCGAGCAAACTGACCCCGAGACCAACTGGGCTGCCACCTGCCCGGCATCTTGGCCAGGTTTCAAAGTACCCGCCTCCTGCTGTCCTGAGTTGGAGAGGACAGGGGTGAAAGCAAGACTGTAGTAAAATTTGCTCTAAAGAAAACATCTATCAGTGTGCCCTTAGTTGATACGATTTGACCACTTTGTGGCAGAAAGTGAACTTCTGAGTTCTCTAGTTCATGAGTTGCTTTTCAACGTTGGATCATCAAAAATCTGTGTGACTCTTTTATCCTTACCTGTGTTTCTTCTAATGTTTCTCATGTATTTATTTCAAACTTAAAGACAATCTGCCTGAGATTTGGTTCCTGAAATTTGACACCGGTAATTTATCTTAAAAAAAAAAAAAAAAAATAGAGGAAGAATCATTGCCTGGAAGTACTGTCTTGAAAGTGAAACTTTTATTAAAATGTATTTTGCATCCTCCTCCACTTGCATACACAGAGCATGTTGGACTTCCTGTGACATTTACAAATCTTCAAATTATTGTAGTCTGAAGCGTATGTATTCTTTGATGGTCAATCATATTTTACCAAAAGTAAGACACAATGATGGATATAAGGTGTACTTTAAAAACTTTTATGTCACTGGGTAGGAAAAACCACTGTCAATTATGGTATGTCATGCCACCAGACAGAGCACCCTGATTTCACAGATGTTCAGATGTCAGAAGGAAGTGTACGTTTTATAATTTGTGAGATAGAATCTCTTGGCAGAGCTTGATGATACTTTTCCCTGAGGACTTCTCATTGCTTCAAAGAATTAAACTGGTGGTGTGCAGTTCAGGAAGAATAAATGAAAACAGCTTGCTGGGAGAGCAGTTGGCCGACGTAAGGGTAGTGGAGTAAGGAGAATACGAAAAAGGGAAAGAGAGAGGGAGAGAGAGACATGGATGGATGTTGGGTAGGGAGTAGTTCAGAACCATTGAGAATCTTTTCAAGAACCAGCAAGAAAATGAATTCATTCGGTATCCCCACGAGCCAGGGTTTAACAAACTGGTACATGGGAGAGTTATTCTTAAACCCTGTTTTTCTGAAACACTGTTGTTTTAATTCTGAGGTTTTTAAAAAAATATATTTAAAATTTGAGTGTATCCGACCACCAGAAAAAAATGGTAGGGATCCACAAAAATCCTAAAAGTGCTTCCTAATAAATAAGAAAGAATGAAACGATGAGTTTTAGCATGACTTAGCTGTTTCCTTTTCAGACAAAGAGCAGCTGGCGCTTCCTGCTCTGGGTGGGAGGGAAATATACTGGGCGGGGGAGGGGGGGGTGCAGGACTGGAGAAGCCAGCACCAGAGTCAGGGGACCCCACAAAAGTCCCACGGTTGACCCACCCCTCCTTGACCCTGCCTGCAGGACACTTACCCCGGGTGTTCCAGGAAGAAGCAGAGCCCAGACTACACTTCCCTGATAGGCGCACCCACATCCCAGCACCAAAGCTTTGCGCTAGAGAAACTGCCCAGTCTTCACAGAACAAACTGGAATCAGGCACAGTTTTTAAAAGGAGGTCAGGATTTCACTTCACTTTATCACAATTGCAGGAGACAAAGGAATCGAAGTATGAATGAGGTAAGCAGAAATGGTGCGGAAAAAAAAGAAAGGAAAGAACATGATAGCTTGCAGGATTAGTTACTCAGTTGTGTCCAACTCTTTGTGACCCCATGTGACTCTAGCCCACTAGGCTCCTCTGTCCATGGAATTTTCCAGGCAAGAATACTGAAGTGGGTAGCCATTCCCTTCTCCGGGAGATCTTCCTGACCCAGGGATCGAACCCCGGTCTCATGCACTGAAGGCAGATTCTTTACCACCTGAGCCACCAGTGATAGCTTGCAGGAATCTTACTAAAAAGAAAACATTACTCTTGGGACAGAAGCCCATTCTTTACAAACAACAACAACAAGCCATGCTTTTTGTTGTTGTTGTTGTTTAGTTGCTTAGTTGTGTCTGACTCTTCTGCAACCCCACGGACTAAAGCCTGCCAGGCTCCTCTGTCCATGGGATTCTCCAGGAAAGAATACTGGAGTGGGTTGCCATGTCCTACTCCAGGGGAATCTTCCCAACACAGGGATCAAACCCAGGTCTCCTGCTTTGCAGATAAATTCTTTACCATCTGAACGACCACAATAGCTTTAGATCCTTCAAAAATTGACTTAAAAATATGAATTAACAAAGTGTTATTATCAATAACTGTTTATTGTCAATAAAACAAACTCAAAGGTAAGAAAAAAATTTAATTGGGATGAAAAGGAAGATTGCAGACTTACAGGAATACACTAAAGATCATTGAAACATAATTACAGAAGAAACAAGAGGAAAGACTAGAACAGATCCTGCTGAAAGTAAAAATATTTTAACAGAGGAAAGACTCTTAAGCCCCAAAAATTCAGAGACAAAGATGAAGTCATTTATTAAGAATTAGATGTGCGAGACAGATAAAGCACAGTCAGGCATTAGGATACTTGAATTTCCTGAAGTGAAGCCAACAAATGGGACAGAAAATGCAAATAAAAATAAGATAAATTTTATTGAAATGAAGAAAAATGGTCTGTAGGCCGAAAGAGCTTGACATTTTCCAGGAAATTTTCATATAGGAATGCTTAGTACCACGATATCTTCAGTAGTTTAAATTCAAAGGAAAAGAATTATCATTATTTAGGAATTGAAAAAAGAGTAAATAAAGGAGAGGAAAATCACATCAAGTTGCTCTCAGACGTCTCCAGGGCTGTGCTAGATGCCAGAGGACAGTGGTTCCAAGGGAAAAGTTTTAGGAAAGAAACTTTTTCCCAAGAGAATGTGTCATCCAGCTAGAAGATGTCATTCAGGTTGAAAGTCAACAGAAAGGGGCTTCTTCAAATATGAAAGAACAAAGGAAATGCAGCACCCATGAGCCCTTATGGAAAAAAAAAAAAAAAAAAACTGCTGGAGAATAAAATTCAGCGCATAGTAAATAAAGAGAGAAGTCAAAGTAAAGAACTCAAGCATCAAGAACTCATGATATAAAGGACTGTTGGCCACAATAGAGAGTCCAAGTGCCATAATGAAGACCCAGCATAGCCAAAAAAAAGGAAAAAGAAAAGAAAAGGACTGTTGGTGACTATTTATTTAAATGTGGAATTAATATAAAACATCTTTGGAAATTATGCAATAAAATGTGATTATTATATAACTCTGGGCACACACAGAAAAAGAAAAAGTAATCAGGTAGGGGCGGAAGAGGAAGATGGAAGGAAATATGAGAGTAGGCCCTATAGTTCTCACCTTTGAAGGCGTGGATCAGTAAACAGAGATGAACAGTTAGTGCTGTGACTATCGTATTCCAACTTCCAATGTCTTTGTAATTTTTTTAACTTTGGAGGGATATTTTAGGGAGTTATTCTTTCTTATGGAAATAATTGAAATGTCAACAATTTTTCTGCCTTTGATTCAGTTTTTTTCCAAGTAAAATTAAATTTAGACAAAAATACCCTGTGTGTGTGTGTGCTGTGTGTGTGCATAGAAAGATCTCTGGGATTATGTTGTTCATTAATGTTAATGATGGAACTATCTGGATGCTGAGATTTTACTTTTATGCCTTATTTTTAAATTTTTTTAAATGAGTGAGTTGAACTATTCTTACCAAAGCAAGAAATAAACCAGAAACAAATATGCCAAGACATTAACAATGCTTGATGCCCGGTAGTAAAAATAAAGATGCTTGTTACTTTCTTCTTTGTGCTTTTCTGTATTTTTTAAAATTTCCGGGGGGGGGGGGTGGAAGTATATGTCATTTTACTTGTAGAGTTTTTCTGAATCCATTCATTCACTGATGAGCAAAGATATGCCAGGTGTCAGGCTGTACCGAATAGAAGAAACGACACAGTTCTTCTCTCTCCCAGGAGAACAGGGGGCAGCGAGTTCTGTGAGGGTTGTCTGTCTGTCTTTGTTAGGAGGAGCTGAAACTCAGAGAAGAGTCACTTTGCCACAGTAGCATCCGTTTGAGCTGGGCCTTGAAAATGTGTGGTGTTTGTCTGGGTATCAGTGACAAGGATTGTTGGGGGAGGGAGGAAGGGAGAGGGGATGGTGGTGATAGGAGATTCAGAGCAGGTGTGACTTGTGGCTCAGAGTTCAGAGCGAGACACTTGTGTGGGCCACTTGAACTGTGGTGTTGGAGAAGACTCTTGAGAGTCCCTTGGACTGCAAGGAGATCCCACCAGTCCATCCTAAAGGAGATCAGTCCTGGGTGTTCATTGGAAGGAGTTGATGTTGAAGCTGAAACTCCAATACTTTGGCCACCTGATGCGAACAGCTGACTCATTGGAAAAGATCCTGATGCTGGGAAGGATTGAAGGTGGGAGGAGAAGGGGATGACAGAGGATGAGATGGTTGAATGGCATCACCGACTCGATGGACATGAGTTTGAGTAAACTCCGGGAGTTGGTGATGGACAGGGAGGCCTGGCTTGCTGCAGTCCATGGGGTCACAAAGAGTCGGACACGACTGAGTGACTGAACTGAAACCAGATCTAAATGCAAATATAAGAGCATTTAAGCCCGATGGTGAATCACCAAATTATAATACAGAGTTGGCATTTCCTAGCACCCCACTCCAGTACTCTTGCCTGGAAAATCCCATGGACGGAGGAGCCGGGTAGGTTGCAGTCCATGGGGTCGCGAAGAGTCGGACACGACTGAGCGACTTCACTTTCACTTTTCACTTTCATGCACTGGAGAAGGAAATGGCAGCCCACTCCAGTATTCTCGCCTGGAGAATCCCAGGGACAGGAGCCCGGTGGGCTGCCGTCTATGGGGTCACACAGATTGGACATGACTGATGTGACTTAGCAGCAGCAGCAGCACATCTTGGGAGAATTCCTGGAAGTAGGTAAAGCAGTAAACTCAAGCCCAGACTCAGGAGGGGAGCAAAGAGGAAGAGAGGATTCCCAAGGGCCAACAGCCAGGGCCAGGGCCACTGCCCACAGGCGCCGGGGGCTCTTCTGCCCTGGCAACCCTGGGCATACATGCACTTGAACCCTCAACTGCTAGCCACCAGCCTGAGATGGACTCTGGAAAAGGCAAACCCTGAGTCTCCCTTTTCCAAGGATCTGCCATCCCAACCCATAGCATGCTGGCAGACAGTGAAGAGTCCTTAAACCTCTGCTCCTGGCCCTGCTGTACACCCCGATCCAGACTGACCTTGACATTTAACTCCCGCCAGACCAGGTAGCCACCAGTGGGTGGCAAGGTGGGCCAGGGATAGCTTCCAGCCTCCCTGCACACACGCCAGGAGGGCATCAATGCACCATGATCGCTCTCCCACCCTGTGACCCAGCTGTTGCCCCCACGAAAAGAACATCAAGCAGTCATGGGGCATAGAGAGAGGGGCCAGGTCAGGCCCCCATCCTGCAGGGGTTGGAGGAGCAAGACCCAAGTGCGAATAGATCTCCTATTTTGTCCCATCAGACTTCACTAACAAAACACAAGTTCAAAGATAAAACGATTAAGAATTTCAAGATGGCCACAGGAGAGCAATAAACCAAGAGTGGGCCCCTTCTGGTGTGCAGGGCCCCTGGGGTGACTGAAGCTGGCCCCAGCTGCAGAGAGAAGAGTGACCAGAGGGAGGTTACCAGAGGAGTAACCTTTAGGGAGGTTGAGCTGCTTGGAGTCAGGGAGAGTTTTAAAGAGCTTCATGAACAGTTCCAGGCGGGATGCCAAGATGGTAAATTAGATTTTCCAAGCAAGCAAGAATCTGCTATCAGAAATCTAATTGGAAGCGGAGTATGACTCACCAGGAACAAAGAAAGGGAGGCCACATCCTGTGGCCCGGAGCAGGAGAGAGGGGCTCTAGTTGTGTAGCTGGGTGTGTGTACCTTCAGCCGCGGAGGAGAGGGAAGGTTCTGCACAGGCTGTCATCAGAGCACAACAGAGAGACCAGAGGCCACAGGACAAGTGGTCAGGTAGGAGGGAGTCACCCCCAAGGTGGCATTCCACAGTCTTGGTGCTCCCAGCATCTAGAGAACGTCCACGACCAGGCAAGCCCTCTGCTGAGCCATGATGATGGCAGATAACATCGCATGTCATAAAGACACCTCTGTGGATGTGCTAATGATGGTACACTTCCCAGGTGGCCCAGTGGTAAAGAATCTGCCCACCAATGCAGGAGATGCAGGGGTCGTGGGTTCCATCCCTGGGTGTGGATGATTCCCCAGAGGAGGAAATGGCAACCCACCCCAGTATCATGCCTAGAAAATCCCATGGACCCAGGAGCCTGGTGGGCTACAGTCCAGGAGGTTGTGAAGAGTCAGACACGACTGAGCATGCACTTGTTATGGGAAAAGTTGAGGTGCCCAGATAGCTCATGGGTGGTAGGTGGCAATTTTGACTTGGAATCTTTTGGCTTGATAGCATGATAGTCAAGGGGGCTTGAATTCATGTCTGCCACGTGGTGGTCACTTTTCACTTTGACTTGGGACTTGGGGCTACCCCAGTGTTTGCGGGGACAGGAGGACACCCAGTAGTTTGGATGGAGACAGAGATCCGGGGGAGCGAAGGAATGAGACCGACTGGGGGCTCCATAAAATGTTTCAAGACTTCCTTTCTCACCTTGGAATGAAGAAGACTTTCTAACTAACTCAAAGTGCAGATGCTAAGAGAGAAAATACCTTTAAGTCTAAAAGCTCAGAAGTTTCCGTTAAAAAAGAAAAAAAGCCGCACAGGCAAATGAAAGGACAAGTGACAACGGCAGAGGAAAATAAAAAAGATGTGACTCATATCACAAAGGGCCAGTTTGCCTCACACTTAAAAAGCTCCTTCTAACCGATGTGAAGAATGAAATCTTAAAAAGAGGGGATATATACGTATAACTGACTCACTTTACTGTACAACAGAAACTAACACAGCACTGTAAAGCAACTATATTCCAAAAAAAAAAATTTTAAGAACCAATATTAAAAAAAAAAAAAAAAAAAGCAATGACTCAAAGATAGACAGTTAATTCGAAAGGGAACACCTCTGCCATATATGCTCGGTCTTACTTAGAATAAGAGAAGTACAGAATTGCTATAAATCTGAAGACAACTTTGCATTTATGAATTTGATTTTCAGAAATCCAAGAGCTTGATGGTTATCATTATCATAATCATTAGTTATCATTGTCATTCCCTACAAGCTCTTCCTTTGTGGGGAAGCAGAAATTCTCACACACTGCAACAGGTTGTGTAAACCACTACAGCCACAAGGGCGAGAGTGTAGCTGTCTCTATCAAAACTGCAAATGCAAGGATGTCCCTGGTGGTCCAGTGGTTAAGACTCCGTGATTTCATTGCAGAGAGGCTTTCATTGCAGAGGGCCAGGGTTCTATCCCTGGTCGGGGAACTAAGGTCTCACAAGCCTCACATTTAGTGAAGCCAAAAAAAAAAAACAAAACACATGCATGGTCACTTTGGGCCTGGTCTCTTCTGTCTGCCCCTGCAAACAAGCCTCCACCTTCCCCATCTTTTACTGTGCCCTGGGGTCCTGTCTTGCATGGGTACGGCCACCAGCTGCCTTGTCCTGTGGCTTCGATTGGAATCAGCCAATGGGGAGCCCCAGGAGAGGAGAAGGAAGACAGTGAGGAATATCTGTGTTCCTCTCTCCTTTCTAATTCCAGGCTTGGGACGTTCCCTCTGTACCTCAAGCCCACAATGATAATAGCCCTCGCTGCTGTTATTTTGAGATGCTACGCTTGTCCTTATGGTTGGCCTGGAGCCAGCTCACACATTTGTATTAAATAGTCCCTTGATGAAAATCTTCTTCCAGTTAGCCAGAGTTGAATGTGCTCTTACCTGCTGGGACCCTGACTGAACCCCACTTTAGCCTAGCAGTCCTATTTCTGGGAAGCTTTCTCACACTTAGACTTGACATGCTCAGAATGAGGCATTTCAAGAAAATCCATTGCAGAAACAGTTGGAAGTCACTCAAATGTTCTTTGTGGCGACTGGTCATATAAATCATGGTATGTCCACAGAGTAGACTATATGTAACTATTTAAAAAAAAAAAGAAATTCTCTTTGGTGTTGATATAGAGAGAGCTCCCAAATTTATTTTTAAGTGGAAAACAGCAGGAGTTAAACAGGGAATGTATATGCCATGTGTGTACTAAGTTGCTTCAGTTGTGTCCAACTCTGACCCCATGGACAGTAGCCCACCAGGCTCCTCTATCCCTGGGGTTTTCCAGGCAAGAATACTGGAGTGGGTTTCCATGTCCTCCTCTACCCTTGGGTCGAGAAGATCTCTCTTGTGTCTCCTACATTGGCAAGCAGGTTCTCTACCACTAGCGTCACCCGCTATCTCTGTGTTTGGAAAAATAGGGGTGGGGAGAATAAGAATACATTTTTGTATTTGCTTATGCATGAAGGTGAACATGAACTTGGGCAAACTCCGGGAGACAGCGAGGGGCAGGGAGGCCTGACGTGCTGCCGTCCACAGGGTCTCAAAGAGTTGGACATGACCAGGCGACTGAACAACAACATGTATGAAAATATTCTGAAGGACTAACCCAAAAAAATAAAAATAGTTTTCCAAAGGGAGCAAGACACTTCACAATTTGATTTTTCGTATATTTAAATTTTTGGAACCAAATGACTATGGGTCCCACAAGCTGAGATAAAGCTCCTTGTGTAAATGGGGTGAATGATCCAGCTCCCAGAAGGGCAGAGAGGAAACCTGGAATCAGGAATTTCCTGCTGGGGACTTCCCTGGTGGCTCAGTGGTTAAGAATCCACCTTGCAATTCAGGGGACACAGTTTCAATCCCTGGTCAGGGAACTAAGATCCCACATGGCACAGGGCAACTAAGCCACACACCTCAATTACTGAACCCAACGGACACAACGAGAGAGTCTCTGCTGCAACAAAGTAGATGCCACAGCTAAGACCCAGTTCAGTTCAGTCACTCATATGTGTTCTTCGCATGAGGTGGCCAAAGCATTGGAGTTTCAGCTTCAGCATCAGTCCTTCCAATGAATATTCAGGACTGGTTTCCTTCAGGATGGACTGATTGGATCTCCTTGCAGTCCAAGGGACTCTCAAGAGTCTTCTCCAACACGACAGTTCAAAAGCATCAATTCTTTGGTGCTCAGCTTTCTTCATGGTCCAGCTCTTACATCCATACACAACTAATGGGAAAACCAAAGCTTTGACCAGACAGAACTTTGTTAGCAAAGTAATATCTCTCCTTTTTAATATGCTGTCTAGGTTGGTCATAGCTTTTCTTCCAAGAAGCAAGAGTCTTTTAATTTCATGGCTGCAGTCACCATCTGCAGTGATTTTGGAGCCAAAAGAAAATAAAGTCTGTCACTGTTTCCATTGTTTCCCCATCCATTTGCCTGGAAGTGATGGGACCAGATGCCATGATCTTAGTTTTCTGAATGTTGAGTTTTAAGCCAACTTTTCCCCTCTCCTCTTTAGTTCTTCGCTTTCTGCCATAAAGGTGGTGTCATCTGCATATCTGAGGCTATTGATATTTCTCCCGGCAATCTTCATTCCAGCTTGTGCTTCCTCCAGCCCAGCGTTTCTCATGATGTACTCTGCATATAAGTTAAATAAGCAGGGTGACAATATACAGCCTTGACGTACTCCTTTCCCAATTTTGAAACCAGTCTGTTGTTCCATGTCCAGTTCTGACTCTTGCTTCCTGACCTGCATACAGATTGTCTTTGTCTGTTGTCTTTGCAGTTTAATTAGATACTTCACAATTCTGATCCCTAATGTTGATTTCTTTTCAGATGTGAAAGTAACGAAAGGACGCATAAAATAATAAAAATGCTCTTGAGCCAGAATGTGTCGGTGACTGGACCACTGAATTTGTATCCCGTGGGTGAGTGTTACTTTTTCTCACAGCTCCATGTGCAGGGACCCTGTTAGGAAGTAGCCAATTGATTTCCCAGTCCTGAGGACACAGTATGAGCTGCCCAATGTCGAGAGCCGAGTGGAATGTAGATAGGAATTCTGTGTTGATGGTTTGATTTACAATGGGTTTCTGTTCTGCTGGTATTTTAGGAAAACAACCAATCATAGATGTGAGGCTCAATAATGAAGGGAGCTAGCTTCATTGTGATGTGAAGAGGAATTTCCCTTAATACTTTCATTCTAATCCAGGGTGGAGTTTATCACTCCATTCCTACATTTGGAAAGAGGCCAGACCCCTGGGACTTCCCTGGCAGCTCAGTGGTTAAGAATCTGCCCGCAAATGCAGGAGAGCTGGTTCGATCCCTGGGTCGGGCAAACTGTAGGAGAGTATCTATGTATCCTAAGTGTAAAGAAAGATTTCTTAAAGCTTATAAAGCACACATCAAAACCAAAAAAAGTCTTCTATGAAAATTAAATGTTTTTCTATTCAACAAAGGGTAATAATGAGATAACAGATCAGGAGAATATATTTCAGTTCAGTTCAGTCAGTTCAGTCACTCAGTCGTATCCGACTCTTTGTGACCCCATGAACCGCAGCACACCAGGCCTCCCTGTCCATCACCAGCTCATGGAGTTTACTCAAACTCATTTCCATTGAGTCGGTGATGCCATCCAACCATCTCATCCTCTGTCATCCCCTTCTCCTCCTGCCTTCAATCTTTCCCAGCATCAGGGTCTTTTCAAATGAGTCAGCTGTTCGCATCAGGTGGCCAAAGTATTGGAGTTTCAACTTCAACATCAGTCCTTCCAATGAACACCCAGGACTGATTTCCTTTAGGATGGACTGTTTGGATCTCCTTGCAGTCCAAGGGACTCTCAAGAGTCTTCTCCAACACCACAGTTGAAAAGCATCAATTCTTCAGTGCTCAGCTTTCTTTATAGTCCAACTCTCACATCCATACATGACTACTGGAAAAACCATAACCTTGGCTAGACAGACCTTTGTTGACAAAGTAATGTCTCTGCTTTTTAATATGCTGTCTAGGTTGGTCATAACTTTCCTTCCAAGGAGTAAGTGTCTTTTAATTTCATGGCTGCAATCACCATCTGCAGTGATTTTAGAGTCCATAAAAATAAAGTCAGCCACTGTTTCCACTGTTTCCCCAACTATTTGCCATGAAGTGATGGGACCAGATGCCATGATCTTAGTTTTCTGAATGTTGAGCTTTAAGCCAACTTTTTCACTCACCTTTTTCACCTTCATCAAGAGGGTCTTTAGTTCTTCTTCACTTTCTGCCATAAGGGTATGTCATCTGCATATCTGAGGTTATTGATATTTCTCCCGCCAATCTTGATTCCAGCCTGTGCTAAATGGGAAAGACTAGAGATCTCTTCAGGAAAATTAGATACCAAGGGAACATTTCATGCAAAGATGGGCTCAATAAAGGATATAAATGGTATGGACCTAACAGAAGCAGAAGATATTAAGAAGAGGTGGCAAGAATACGCAGAAGAATTGTACAAAAAAGATCTTCACGATCCAGATAATCACGATGGTGTGATCACACACCTAGAGCCAGACATCCTGGAATGTGAAGTCAAATGGGCATTAGGAAGCATCACTACGAACAAAGCTAGTGGAGGTGATGGAATTCCAGTTGAGCTATTTCAAATCCTGAAAGACAATGCCGTGAAAGTGCTGCACTCAATATGCCAGCAAATTTGGAAAACTCAGCAGTGACCACAGAACTGGAAAAGGTCAATTTTCATTCCAATCCCAAAGAAAGGCAATGCCAAAGAATGCTCAAACTACCGCACAATTGCACTCATCTCACACGCTAGTAAAGTAATGCTCAAAATTCTCCAAGCCAGGCTTCAGCAATACATGAACTGTGAACTTCCAGATGTTCAAGCTGGTTTTAGAAAAGGCAGAGGAACCAGAGATCAAATTGCCAACATCCACTGGATCATCAAAAAAGCAAGAGAGTTCCAGAAAAACATCTATTTCTGCTTCATTGACTATGCCAAATCCTTTGACTGTGTGGGTCACAATAAACTGTGGAAAATTCTGAAAGAAATGGGAATACCAGACCACCTGAGCTGCCTCTTGAGAAACCTGTATGCAAGTCAGGAAGCAACAGTTAGAACTGGACATGGAACAACAGACTGGTTCCAAATTGGGAAAGGAGTACATCAAGGCTGTATATTGTCACCCTGCTTATTTAACTTTTATGCAGAGTGCATCATGAGAAACGCTGGGCTGGAGGAAGCACAGGCTGGAATCAAGATTGCTGGTAGAAATATCAATAACCTCAGATATCTCAAACCCTCCAAAAAATTCCACCTAAAATAGATCCCCTGGAGAAGGATATAGCAACCCACTCCAGTATTCTTGCCTGGAAGATCCCATGGACAGAGGAGCCTGGCAGGCTACTGCCCATGGGGTCACAAAAAGTCGGACATGACTTAATGATTAAATAATAAAAAACTCCTGTCTCCCTCCTCATCGCAAAACCAAAATGTCACCCCTAAACTTTGGTTTCCACATTTCATTTATCATTTTTTTTCCATCGTCCTATTCATTTGTGCCTTCTCTTTACCTTTCTTTTGGTTCTGTTTCAGTATCACTGTGTCATCTGTTCTATAGTTTATCAGTAAAGGATCCATGGTTGGGACACTTCTCCCCCAAGAAGTGTCAAGCATTGGGGAGTATGTGAGGACAATAGGGCCTCACCTACTGAAAAATGCCAACCCTGCCCTCACACTCAGAAAACAAATGAGAATCCCCACTTCCCATCACCAAGACCTTTCTCCCTCCACCGACCTCAGTAAATATCTTTGCCTTGGAAGTTTTAAATTAGCAACATGCTTATTCACATTCTGAGAATTGTTCCAGATGGATGACTGCTTCTCAGGATGGTTCCCCAACCAGCCAGCCAACCCTCTTTACTAGTATCAGTTCCCAAACAGCTTGTTTTGGATCCACTCAGGACAAAACATCCTCGGAAGATACACTGCTGATACCATCAACTCTTTAAGATCATTTTACGTGCTCAGTCATTCAGTCTTATCCAACTCTGTGACCCCCACAGACTGTAACCCTCCAGGCTCCTCTGTCCATGGAATTTTTTAGGCAAGAATACTGGAGTGGGGTGCCATTTCCTACTCCAGGGGGTCTTCCCAACCCAGCGATCAAACCCACGTCTCCTATGCCTCTTGCATTGGCAGGCAGATTCTTTACCACCTGGGAAGCCCAGAACCATTTACTTGACCCTTTTTCTTTAGCACAAGACAGTTTTAGTCCAATGGTAATACACATGTGTGGAAGAATGCCAGACTCAGAGCGGCGATCATAAACTGAGCCTGGAGAAAGTGTTGTTTGCTTTTCTAACATGTGTTTCTTCTTCCCAGTGCACATCAGCCTCGTGTTTGGCATTTCGTATGTTGTGTCTGGTAAGAGATTTTCTTGACTTAACAAAACTTTGTGTAAGGCTGAGAGTGGGGGAGCAACCATTTAGAAGTCAAAAAATGTGGGAAGTTGGATTTCTGACTCCAGATCTGTTGCCATTTTGTTTGAGCCTTTTTCCTCAAATACTTTCTCTGTAGAAGGAGAATTTAGCCAATTCTGATTTTCACATTTGTCTCATAAAACTATTATAAGAAATTAACACTAGAGTTAATTTTTAAACCCCTTAATGGAATTGTTGTTGTGGTTGTTATTGTTTAGTCACTCAGCCATTTGACTCTTTTGTGACCCACGGACTGTAGCCCACCAAACTCCTCTGTCTATGGGATTCTCCAGGCAAGAATACTGGAGTGGGTTGCCACTTCCTCCCCCAGGGGATCTTCCCGACCCAGGGACTGAACCAGGGCCTCCTACATTGGCAGGTGGGTTCTTTCTCATTGAGCCACCAGGGAAGCCCCTTAAAAAAATATCCAGCTCTTAATATTCTCACTAATAGAAGAATGAGGAGACTGTGCCAAACAAGAAAAATCTTCCAGAAATCATTTCTCTTTAATTTACATTTTCCCACCTGTTATCTGGTACCTGGTACCAGATAAGAGAAAATACACTTTTTTAAACTAAATTTCTTGTCTACACATAAATCTTCCCACAAAACTTCACTATGGGTTAAACATGTGTCCAGCCTTGTGATGAGCACTGGGGGATGAAGACTTGGCCACCAGGAAGCAAAGGTCCCAACCACAGGAAACTAAGATGCTCTGAAATGTTAACCGTATAAGGCAGAGTCTGACAAGTATAACTGTAAGGTCTCCTTTGCCACTGCCACATCCCAGCTGAGTTGCATAACTCAACTTCTCAGTTTCACAGTCTGTGAAATGGGTCTGTGAATCAAATCTACTCCAGCATAGGCATGGGGATGAAATGCCTGGAAAGATCCAATCTGGGCACACATTCTCCATCTCCCCTCTGTGATGGAGAACAAGCGCAGTGGGAAATTCAGAGGAAGGAAAGCTTTCCATGGGCTGAACTACGTTGCGGGGACCAGAGGAGGGGTTGAGGATTGACTTGAGAGCATGAGGTGGCCCAGGATAACATGGATCATTTTGATCCAAATTGCTGCTGCAAGCCTGTGATAACTGGGTGAGCCCAAATTCTGGTTTCTCTTGTAGCTCAGTCAGTAAAGAATCTGCCTGCAATGCAGAAGTCCCAGGTTCGATCCCTGGATTGGGAAGATCCCCTGGAGATGGCAACCCACTCCAGTATTCTTGTCTGGAGAATCCCATGGACAGAGGAGCCTGGTGGACTACAGTCCATGGGGTTGCAAGAGTTGGACATGACTTAACCACTTAAACCACTACCACCAAATTCTGTTTATACCGTGCTGAGTTCCTGTATATTACTTGTATTAGCTCATTTCTAGTGTTCAACAAAACCATTTCCTTTGGGTTTCCAAGATCCCAGTGGGGGCTTCTCTGCTAGAAGTGTGGAAGTTCAGATCCCAAGGGACAGTATAAACTGTGGCCAAGATAACAACACTGGGTTCCAGATTTCAATCTTTTTTTTTTTAACTTCTGTTCCCTTTAGATTTTTCAGATGAACCTTGCACTTTAAAGATGAGATTCCGAAATTTCCAGTCAATCTTATCATGGGAATTAAAAAACCATTCAGTTGTACCAACTCACTATACATTATGGTACACAATCATGAGGTGGGTTTGACATTCTGTTTTTCTCTTGCTAATTATATCATGTTTCTATTATGTGGGAAGTGGGGAAGAGGTGACCTTACTTGTGATAGAGCTTTTCCTTCTCTCTCTCCCTCACTTAGCCCCTCTCAATTTCAGTGTTTTATTCAGAGCTTTAAAAGTCCAAGACAAAAGACTCCTCCATTTTTAATTACACTGAATTCTTGAACACCACAAAGTTATTTTTGACACACCTGTACTTATAACCAAAGCCATTTTCTACAGGTCAATGTCTCAGAAGGAAAATAATTATCACCATTATTCACAATCACTTCCCTAGTTCAGTAAGCCTGGGCATCAAAAGTGCTGCATCGTCCTGAGGACCGAAGTCCAAAGACCTGGTGACCGTATTGATGGGTTATGTTTACTTTTCTCTACTCAGGGAGGCACACGGGGCATCAGAAACACACCTGGTCCCGATGAGGCCAGGCCCAGGTCCAAAGTCTGGCCTGGTCACTACCCAGCGGTGGCCCCGGGGCACAGAGCTCAGTTCTCTATGCTGAGCCTCCCGCCCGGGGTGGCTGCAGGCAGTCACGGCCTAACGGACAGTGTCCTCCTCCGCTCTCTTTTCCCACATCCAACAATCGCCCTCCTAAGCCTCACTCTGATCCAGTTACCCCTCGGAGGGTCCTCTGGTTGGCTGTCCGTTTCACTGCTCTTACTGCTGCTCTCTGAACTGCTGAAGGACCTCTGGTGGGTGTCTCTTTGTTGTTGTTCCATCGCTAGGTCATGTCCGACTCTGCCACCCCATGGATTGCAACATGCCACGCTTTCCTGTCCCTCACTATCTTCCGGAGCTTGCTCAATCCTTTGAGTCCGGGATGCTATCTAACCAGCTCATCCTCTGCCGCCCTCTTCTCCTTTAGCCCTCACTCTTTGCCAGCATCAGGGTCTATCCCAACGAGTTGGCTCCTCGCATCAGGTGACCAAAGTACTAGAGTTTAGGCCTTAGTCCTTCCAATGAATATTCACGGTTGATTTCCTTTAGGATAGGGTTTCTTTTTGTTACCTACTAACATAAGTTTCTCCCTGCCTTAGGCAGTCACGTGTATCATCCATCTGCCTCTCTGAAGCTCAAGAGAGCAGATGTCTGTGTTGGTCCCATACAGGCTGACTTAGGACCAGACCACGCGATCCTCAGCCTGAGAAAGGGGTCTCAGGGAGAGGCAGTCATGATTGTCCTGTAGAATTAGAGAGATCTGGGGCCTCTGCCATGAACACCCAACATTTGCTTATTCATTCATCCAGCAAGTATTTACTGAGCACCTACCATGTGCCAGGGGTGCAACTCGGAACCCAGACCCCTGGTTTCTTGGGGCAGACATTCCAAAAGTAAGCAGAGGTCTCAGTCAGCAAAGATATAACAAGCCAGGTGGGGGCAAATGGTATGAAGAAGAATAAAGACAGGAAATTGGGATCAAGGTGCTCCATTTGAAATAAGGGGGTGAGAGCCGGTGACAACATGGAGCCGTTGCCCTTTGCTTTCCACGTGAAACTGTCACAGCATTGTCAATCAGCTGTGCTCCCATACAAAATAAAACGTTTAAAAAGAAATTTCAAAATCAAAAGAAAGAAAACCCACGAGGGACCTTTGAGCAGAGCCATACAGGAATATGCAAGCAGGGCTTCAGGTTAGGGGACCCTCATCACACACAGGCTGACGTTTTCTTTGACCGTCTCTTTGCCTTTCAAAGTAAACCAGAAGACATGAAGGTCGTCAAGGACTGCATAAACATCACAAGATCGTTCTGTGACCTGACACGCGTGTGGGTAAACACGACGGACATGTACATCTCCCGAGTGGTTGGATTCAGAGAGAAGGCGGAGCTGGTCAGTTGCATGGGCTCTTTCTTCCTGGAGGCAGACAGTGAGTTCGTCTCGTTTATTATCTTCATCATCACCGCTCAGTTCATCGTTACTTGCTTTGCCAGAAAGCAGGAAGTTCTGTAAAGGTGTTTTAGATGCAGGGCTGGGTTCACCTCATGGCCCTGCTACCTCCTATCTCCGTCACCCTGGAGTGGTTACTTGGCTTCTCTGAGCCTCCGTTTTCTTCTCCAAAAAAGTGGGATGATAACCTGCTCTTTGAAGATAAGGGCTCTGTGCCTGTATAAGGCAGTCACTCAGGCAGTAGCAGCTGCTGCTTTTTTTTGAAGCTACTTTTCATTAAAGTATAGTTGATTTACGAGGCTGTGTTCACTTGATATATAGTAGCTGCTACTTTTGGCTTTGTTTCACGGCATGACAGGAAGTGGGGAACGGGGTTCAGAAAGGCCTGTGTCTGAGCTGTCATAACTTTGGGGAGTCTGTGTGTTCCTTAACACTGCGGCCCCTCTCCAGATCAGATCCAGTAGCTCTGGCCTGTGTGAGCGCCCAGGTGTGTGTGCACTCGGGGCCCAGACAGAGAAGCCTGGATCCCAGGAGGGGTGTGCCCGCTCTGCCTTTCCCTACCACGGGAGGCGGCTCCTTCTGGCGCTTGTGTTAACAGCTCTGGAGCAGCTGGCAGGGGCTCTCCGCCAGACGCCATCACATCTCTGGTATCCTGATCTTGCAAAGGGCTCTGCAGGCAGCTCGGTGGTAAAGCATCTGCCTGCCAAGAAGGAGACATGGGTTTGATCCCTGGCTCAGGAAGATGCCCTGGGGAAGGAAATGGCAGCCCACTCCCGTATTCTTGCCTGGAGAATCCCATGGACAGAGGACCCTGGTGGGCTACAGTCCATGGGGTTCCAAAGAGTTAGACGTGCCTGAGTGACTCAGCAGCATGAGGAGCTGTGTTAAAGGCTTCGCGGGCATGCACGCACGCACACCCATGCTTAGCAAAGTGAGGATGGCTGAATCCCATGGAGCAGACTTGGATACTTAGAGACCCTCAGAATTACGGAATTACGTGTTTGGGTCTGTGTCCTCGTAGAAAAGAAAGAAAAGCCCAACTTATAGAACATGGTACTTGGACCACTCAGACCATTAAAGAATGTATATTAACATAGTTATGAGATATCATTTTTCAAGACTCAAATGGTAAATATAAAAAGTAGGTAAATACCCGACTTAGAAGAAATGCAGGGAATATAGCTTGACACAGTCTTTCCGAAGGTATTTGTCAGTATGTGTTGAAAACCTTAACCTGGGCCTGCTTTAATCCAGAATTCCTCTAAGAATTTGTCCTAAAGAAATGATTACAGCCAAATGCAAAGACTGAGCTCTGCTAATACTCACTGATATGCAGATTCCATTCAGAAAAATTAGAGCCAATCTAACTGTTTAAAAGAGTGAATCAATCTTTTGAAGACTGAGGAAAAAAACTTTGCCCTTTTCGGGCCATATATGGTCTCTGTCACATAGCCTTAATTTGTTCACAACCCTTTCAAAAATAAACACCATTCTCAACTTTCAGGCTGTGCAAAATCCAACCCACAGGCCCTAGTTTGCCAGCTCATAGGTAAACATGCATTTAATATGCTTATGAAATAAGTGAAGACATACACTGTGTAAAACAGTATAAGAATGATTTAATTTTAGTTTAGGTGTGTGTGTGTACACTAGTTCAGTTTTTATACGTGTATATGTATTTATCCACACACTGCATACGCAAAAGAGGATTAACCACATTCAAACACAATTGCCTGTCTGTATTTTCTGATATTTCTGCAGTGGTTATGTATTATTATTACTATATTATTACATGAGAAGTCATTTTCACTCTTATGCTTCAAATACAACCTGAAAATTGTGAAATACTGACTTTCACCCCAAAATCTGTCCTCCATTTCTTGTGGTAATAGTAAACAAATCACTTCACTTTTATTGTTCTCCATTTTTGACCAATAAAAAAAAAAATATATATATATATATATAACCCATGCCTCGAGGGCCACAGGTAATCAGAAAGAGAGCTGTAAAGAGGTATGGTTGTATCAGGACAGTGGTTATCATTACGATTATGCTATTTATTGATTAACCTTAGGGTTTATTTCATTTTCTAAACAGGGCCTTTGGACCCACCAGAGTTTGAGATTGTTAGTTTTACAAACCACATCAGTGTGAATGTGAAATTTCAATCCGTCGATCCCAGGATACTAAGTGAAGAAGAATTACAGTTTTACTTAGCATTTATCGAAGAGCATGCAGGGAACAGTGTTAAGAGGGTAAGTGGTCAAAACATTTCTGACTTGGCAATGAATACATTGCTAAAAGACACCTATAATGATTTGGACAGTTAAAACCGAAGGGTCTGGGCTTCATTGCTGTTTGATTTCAGGAAAGACGTCTCCAGGGTTTTCTATAAAGGGGAGTACAGAGATGCTATGATAGCTGGAAGGGGAAGTGGGGTCTATGGAGGGACTTTTTAGATGGAAGAAATGACAGCAGATTTCTATGCAGAGGGAATGTTCCAGGGTTGGATGGGGGGAGTGGAGGAGGGGAGTGATGTTCTGGAGAAGATGAGAGTGGACAGACTTTCATGAGCATGGGAAGGGGTTGACCTTGGCTCTGAGCAGGAACTATCCATCTGAGTCATCGTGGGGGAGGCGCAGTCCGTGGCCACCAAGGGGGAAGGAGCTTCCAGTGAAACAGGAAGCAAGTATTGCAGACTGCAGATCACATGATGACCACAATGATCATGCCAGGTGTGGAACCCAGAGTTCTGGCACCCAGCTATGCTTTTGCGGTTTCCCTTCAAGGCCAGAGCACTCCCACCAGGGCACTTCTGCTCCTTCCCTTTTCCTCCTCATTGTTTATTTGCCATGCATGACCTTTTAGTTTATTGTGGGGTGGGCGTGAGGAAAAAAAATTCCTTTTCCTTCCCAATTGAAACTTGCAGAAAAATATTATAGAAGGCTGTACTTGAGCTGGTGGAAAGCTTCATTTATCAAACCATTGGTAAGAATGTACTTTGAAAACTATAAAACATTCTGCAAAAGTTATTTTTCATGAAAGAACCTCTTCAGATCATCTCTTTAATTCTAAAATGGAACAGAAGTAGCCAGGGAAGAAGAGGCAGGCTGTTTTTAGGGAAAAGACAGGGAAATTAGACCTCAGCCTCAGTTTTGCCACGGATAAGCTGCGTGGCCTTGAGGAGGTTACTAAACCACTCTGAGCTACAGTTTCCTCATCTGGAGAATGGGAATAATGCCTACTTTGCAGACTCTTTTGATAATCAGATGAATTAATATGTATGAAAGCAGTTTCTGAAGTGTAGATACATATCATTAATGAAGTAGGATAATCTTATTTTCTTATTTTTGCAAGGTGATCTTGAGTAACATCACCTTACAAAAATGACATCCTGGAGACCTTTGTTCCTCACTGGGTCTTTTTCTCCTCATTTGTAAAAGGAAGCTGCTAGA
Source organism: Cervus canadensis (assembly GCF_019320065.1). Taxonomy (NCBI): domain Eukaryota; kingdom Metazoa; phylum Chordata; class Mammalia; order Artiodactyla; family Cervidae; genus Cervus; species Cervus canadensis. The sequence continues at coordinate 1,582,507 of NC_057412.1, read as the reverse complement.
CTAGATTTCATGGTTTAAAGACATGTGTGTTTATACATGTGCATGTAATTTTGAATAAATCATTTGCCTGAGTAACTTATAAATAACATTTTCTTGCCAAGCCTATGATATTTCTATCATATCATGTTTTTAAGATTTGAAGACCAATTCTCAAAGACTCTCTTAGGGCTTGCCTCTAAACGAAATTCTCACTTAATGTCTTACTGACTTTTTTTCTTTTTTGCACATTTTTACAGTATCCACCCCAAATAACTGGAAACATCACTGAAAATTTCAATTATATCATCGACAAGTTAATTCCAAACACAAACTACTGTGTATCTGTTTATTTTGAGCCTAAAGATCCAAGAAAAATTAACAGATCTCCCTTAAAATGTACTCTCTTTCAACCCAGACGAGAATCAGGTATGACAGTTTTTGAAAATTCATGGTTTGCTTTTCCTCTGAGGGAAACCCTATTTAAGGAAAAGAACCTGAAAATCCTGAAGCACTAAAGATATTTATTCCAACAAGGCACATCACAGAGGTGTCTTCTGTTGGTCAGTCTCTACCATGTGGTAGAGGTGCTTTTATGCTGCCATCCCCTGGGGACAATCAGGTAACTTCCGCTGCAGGAGGCTGAAGGGGAAATGATTTACTTCCGGGGCAGGATCAGGTTCAGTTCTGTGTGGCCTTGGTTTGGCTGTTATTCAAGTCAAGTGTTGGAGGAGACTTGGTTCCTGAAGCAACTGCATGCAGAGGTGCCAAAGGGTAGGACGACAGTCGCAGTGAGGTCCATAGACATGGCCTGGCTCTCCAGAAGTTTGGCTGTAACTCACGGATGACAAGGAAACTTGCCCGTGTGGATGAGCTGGTCACAGATGAAGGCTGAAAGCCCTTCTGTGGTCAAGGCATCAAAACAGTATACAGCCTCCTCCCCAAACCTTCCTTGGAATGGAGGAATTTGCAGGGAGAACAGTCAGCCTTAGGAACATCCACTGCTCGTTATTTTCTCAGGAAGCCAACTGTTTTGCCCAGAGTGAAAATCTATGACAATCTCCCCCAAAGAAGCCTTTCTGAATTTCCCAACTCCAGAGTTTCTTTAGTGCTCTGATTAACCAGAGTCAGAATAAGATGAGATTTAGAAGGCAGTGACTACAAGTGTGATGGCTTCTTTGCAGATGAAGTGAGCTCCACTAATGAGCAGCTGACACGACAAGGTACCTGGTGTTTGCTATAACTCCAGGAAATGTGAGTTTATTTACAAATGTTACTCAGAATCAAATCATACACAAATCAATGTTAAAGGAAAAACTATTTCACAGCTTTAACTTAAATCATGTTTATAATGTCAGTTACATATGAGCAAAACTTTGCCCATATTTAACTCAACATTCAAAAAACTAAGATTGTGGCATTCAGTCCCATCACTTCATGGTAAATTGATGGGGAAACAGTGGAAACAGTGACAGACTTTATTTTCTTGGGCTCCAAAATCACTTTGGATGGTGACTGCAGCCATGAAATTAAAAGATGCTTGCTCCTTGAAAGAAAAGCTATGATCAACCTAGCAGCCGACAGAGGTCCATTAGTCAAAGCTGTGGTTTCTCCAGTAGTCATGTATGGATATGACAGTTGGACCATTAAGAAGACTGTGTGCTGAAGAATTGATGCTTTCGAATTATGGTGCTGGAGAAGACTCTTGAGAGTACCTTGGACAGCAAGGGGATCAAACCAGTCAATCCTAAAGGAAATCAACCCTGAATATTCATTGGAAGGACTGATGCTGAAACAGAAGTTCCAATCCTTTGGCCACCTGACTTGAAGAGCCAACTCATTGGAAAAGACCTTGATGCTGGAAAAGATTGAGGGAAAGAGAAGGGGACAATAGAGGATGAGATGGTTGGATGGCATCACCAACTCAATGGACATGAGTTTGAGCAGACTGTGGGAGACAGTGAAGGACAGGGAAGCCTGGCGCACCATAGTTCATGAGGTCGCAAAGAGTTGGACACGACTTAGCAACTGAACAAACCTAAAACTGCATATAGTCTCTTCATGCCTGTGGTGCTTATAAAAATGTAAACCCAAAATAAATGAACATAATTTGTGTCCTAACACCAATTCCTGGTATTCTATAAAAGATTATAACTCCGGAACAGGCAGAAGGAAGAGATACACAGGACAAAACAGTTGGCTTCCTGAGAAAATAATGAACAGTGGATGTTCATATCTGTTGACATTTGGAAAGTTCCCCTGGCAATCAACCCTGTGAGGTGGAGGGTTGGAACTATCAGCCCCACCCCTTGACTTCTGTGGAGGGGAGAAGGGCTGGAGGTTGAAGTGACCACCAATGGCCAAGAATTAATTGGTCATGTCTATATAACGAGTCCTCCTTAAAAACTGTAAATGATGGAGTTCAGAGAACTTCCAAGTTGGTGAACATACTGAGATGCTGGGAGGATGGCGTGCCCAGAGATGGCACAGAAGTCCAAGCTCCATCCCCCATACCTGGCCCTGTGTATCTCTTCCTTTTGCCTGTTCCTGAGTTATAATCTTTTATAATATGCCAGGAATCTAGGGAGCAAACTGTTTTCATGAGTTCTGTGAGCCATTCTAGCAAATTATCAAAGCTGACAGATAGACCTGTGGGTTCTGACTAACTCCTGGTACAATCAGAAATGAGTCAGATCTCTGGACACCTGGTGGATGTTGAGAACTGGTGTCAGGACACAAATTATGTTCATTCATTCTGGGTTTCACATAAACTAAGTGAGGTTCAGAGGGGCTTGTTCTGAATAACAAAAAAATCTCCTTTCACTTTCTTTGCTCTTATTATTTAGGAATTTCTAAGGGTTTCAGAATTGAGGACAAAGACCAAATAGGTACTTCTTATTATAAATCAGAATATCACAGCAATAAAAACTCAGACTAGTAATAGGACATGATGGACGGTGGTTGGCTGAAACTCAGGCTGCCCTCAGGTGAACCTAAGCCTGACCGAAGGCACTGGAAGGTGATGTCCTTGCCCTGTGATGACTCAGTGCCTCCCCGACTCTTCTCTGTTTCACCTGCTAAGAGTGGTCATACAGCCACACGCTGGCCCATCACTTCATGTTTCCTTGGTGCGAACACATCACTTGGTCTATTTCAGCCTCTGTTCTTCTATCATACATGAGACAGTTAAGGTACAGGTATGCCTTGCTATCCAAATATTTCATGTCACAATTCTTGTCTGAAACTTCAGGAACCAAGTAGGTTCAGGTCATGTGACCCCTCTCACTGTATAAGCTGGCCATGTGAGCCACCCTCAACTAGCTAAACTCAGGGACCAGGCAGGTTTGGATGGTGGGGGATTCTTGAAGGATGACCTGGAACCAGAGTTAAGTTACTGGGATATCAGTGGTGAAACACTGATATCTTAAAGCAGTGTTGATAAAGGGGGATTTATTCCAGAGAAATGGAGAAATGCCTCCCTTTTTGTCAAAGCTTAAACTAATTGGCTGACTTTTTTCAGTAAGTTCCCCAGGGAACAGTGTCCTCATCCATTTGACAAATGTTTATTGGGGCCCACTATGGGCCAGATTCTCTTAGAAGAGAATACTGGGGATACAGCAGTGAACAAAACAGATAAAAATTCCTTAGTTTATAGAGCTTACATTGGGAGACAAAAGAACAAGATTCAAAAAAATAAAATATGTATTGTGTTAAGGGATGGTTAAGTATAATACTATAATACTCTGGAGAAAAATTAAGCAGAAAGGGCAGGGGAAGGGTAATGTCTGGTAAAGGATGGTAGGTCTCTTTAATTTAAATATATATGTATATAATTTGACTGTATCGAGTCTTAGTTGCAGTGCATGGTTGCCCCATGGCATGTGGAATCTTCCCACACCAAGGACTGAATCTACATCCCCTGCATGGCAAGGCAGATTCTTTACCACTGGGCCACCAGGGAAGTCCCAGGTCTCTTTTAAATAGGGTGGTGTCATGTTTACATTCTCTGGAAGCAGAGCCAAAATCAGAATTCTAGTACAAGTGACTCAGAGGGGTGGGACACGTGGGTCGAGATCCCATGACATCATATTGCTCCTCCAAAGAAATCACGTAGGTTCACAGAATCCTCTTCAGGAATGTAAGCTCTATGCATGTAAGGATTTTGCATTATAAAAGTGTGCCTTTATGACTAGATCTGATTAGAGAACTGCCATTGATACAACACATCTTCATTCATCCTGTTTTTTTTTAATTTTTATTGGAATATGTGAAGTCACTCAGTCATGTCCGACTCTTTGCAACCCCATGGACTGTAGCCTACCAGGTTCCTCGGTCCATGGGATTTTCCAGGCAAGAATACTGGAGTAGGTTGCCATTTCCTTCTCCTTATTGGAATATAGTTGATTTATCATATTACGTTAGTTTCAGGTGTAGAGCAAAGTGAATCGATTGTGCATATGTATATACACTCTTTTTCAGATTCCTTCCCCATATGGGTCTCTACCGCATGCTGAGAAGAGTTCCCCGTGCGTGACAGCAGGTCCTTATTAGCCATCTGCTTTATACGTAGCAGTGTGTACACGTCAGTCCCAGTTCACCCCTCGCCCGCTTCCCCCTTGGCAACCATAAGTTTGGTTTTTTCATCTGTGAATCTATTCTGTTCTGTGAATAAGTTTTATTTGTACTATTTTTTTAGATTCCACATATAAGCCATACCATATATTTGTCTTTTTCTATATTGCTTACTTCACTCAGTATGACAATCTTTAGATCCATCTGTGTTGCTACAAATGACATTATTTCATTCTTTTTTATGGCTGGGTAATATTTCATTGTATATATGTACCACAGTCTTCTTTATCCATTCCCTGGTGGATGGACATTTAGGTTGCCACCATGTCCCGGCGATTGTAAATAGTGCTGTGGTGAACATTGGTGCATATATCTCTGTATACATGCCCAGGAGCGGGATTGTTGGATCATATAGTAGCTCTATTTTTAGTTTTGTAAGGAACCTCCATACTGTTCTCCATAAGTTTGTACCAGTCTGCATTCTCACTGACAGTGTAGGAAGGTTCCCTTCTCTCCACACCCTCTGCAGCATTTATTATTTGTAAATTTTCTTGATGATGGTCCATTCATTCTTAATGGGAATGAAAGGGATTCATGAGTCTTCTGCCGTCTAAGGGCTCAGATCTTCACCAAGTTTCTTTCTGTCCATTCTTTAACCTTTTAAAAGACATTAGAAAGATATGAGCCATTGTTAGTTTTTTTTCTCCTGTATTGTTTTGCTTGAGGCTGTGGTTATAGGATTAATATTAATAAAAGCTTTTCTGGATATTAAAGACAACCTTAATTCTATAAGTATTGATTTCTTCTCAGCCTAGTTGGACTTATAGGAAAAAGCTGTTTACATTCAGAAAATTGAAATTTTCCAAAAGTCATTTTGACAAGAAGCTAAAGGAAAACTCATAACTGGGCAAAACAAGATCTACCACACCCCAGTTCTGGGTTCTGGCATGGCCAAAGTCCAGCTTCCAAGTAACCCAATTGTCATCTTCAGACAAACTCCTTTTTTCAACTCCTTCTGGAGACCTGGCTAGTGTGACTCAGAAACAGTTTGGTTTTTTTTATTTTGACAATTTACGTTTAAATGGTCACATGTGGCTGACCGCCACATTATTGGACAATGCAGTCATAAAGCATAATTATCAACTGGAAGAAATTTTACTTTTAGAAACTGAATTTTAACATTTTTTTAAATGTATACTTGGATTACTTTCCATTCTTTGATATTTAACAGTAGTTTTTCCAACTTTTGCCCCCATAATAAACCCTTTTACCACCAGGTTAATATACATTTGTTCCCAACTGTGACTGTTCACTGGATTTACTTTGAAATAAAGTCATTTAATTTTTCATCAACAGAGTCATCAGAATCTGCTACAATAGGAGGAATAATTACTCTGTTTTTAATAACTGCTGTCTTCATAAGCACTGTAATGATACTGAAACGGATTGGTTATATATGCTTAAGAAATGATTTCCCCAAAGTTTTGGTATGTATTTTTTTTTCATTTCTACCTTTATTTTTCATTTTGACTTAAGAATTTTTATTATACACTTAAATATCTTCATAGAAGAAACCCCATTTTCTCAAAACATCAAGGTGTTTTATCACTCTGGGTTCTTTACCATTCCTATAAACCTATATATTGCATTTTCTGCTTTCTTTTCATACTTTGTCCACATATGATTTTCCATCGTCACAGTGTTCCCTTGTTATTAATGTCTCCTTTTTCCTTAATCATTTCTTAGCTGTCTGGCATTTGGATTGATTTCCTTTTCATTATTTCTTTTCCTTTCATTTCTTTGGCCATTAGGAGTAACACAATGAACATTTTAATACAGGTTGTCTTTTTAGTTTGGATTACTTACGTGGAATATATACACAAAGTGAATATATCTTATATGAAAATATAAAGAACTAATTCATAATGCTAGTGTCAACATCATGGTGTACACCTTTCTCCAAAGCTTTGCCAACATTGATTAATCTTTTTTTTCTACTTGTATTCATTTATCATAGTACAACGGTCCCCCAGAGGTCTCTTACTTGTGTTAATTGTAAGTGGAACCAGCCACTTTGTCTTCGTGTTTTCTCTGTGTTTCATAAGGCATATTCTTCCTCAGAATCTTTGGCACTCAACCAAGTCTAGGTATTGATCTTACATATTTCTAAAGCCTCCTCACATGTTTTGATTCAACCACTTTGTCCATCATTTTTCGTTTTCCTTATCCTGTCACTTTCCTTCTACATTAGAAGATATTCAGATATTTCCTTCTACATTAGAAGATATTCTATGTTTGAACTCATTCATCTTCTAATTTTTTAAATAGCCACAAATAGATATTCTTCTACAGGTGGTAAAAGTATAGTCTCTTTTTTTTATTCTTTTGTTTCTTTAAATGTTTTTAATTGAAGTATAGTTTATTTGCAATGTTGTGTTCAAGTGTTCAGAAACTGATTCAGTTTAAAAATATATATACAAAAAAATTTGAAAAAGAATATATATAATTTCTTTTTCAGATTCTTTTCCATTATAACTTATTACAAGATACTGAATATAGTTCCCTGTGCTCTACAATAGGCCCTTATTGTTTACCTACTTTTATATAGTAATGAAAAAGTAAAGTGAAAGTGTTAGTCCCTCAGTCATGTCTGACTCTTTGCAACCCCATGAACTGTAAGTTCATTTGTATCATTTTTTTTGGTCAGATTCCACAAATAAGTGATAGTGTATGATATCTGTCTTTCTCTCTGACTTAACATGTCTTTCTCCACTTAATATGATAATCTCTAGGTCCATCCAGTCTTTGCAAATGGCATTCTTTCATTCTCTGTTATGACAGCTATTCTCTTCTTTTTCTTGTTCTTGTTTGTTTAGGTTGAGTTGGGGGTGGACTATTTGGGAGGAGGGGTGCTTGTGGAGTTTTTAATTACAATTAGTATTGGAACCTAGGTGGCATTTGGCTGTGGCTCATGAGAAGTAAATGGCTCTGTGTTGGATTTTATCCATACTGTGATCCCTGTCGTGGTTTTTATCTATCAGTATAACTTAATCTTTTGTAGCTTTAACAGTATATCTTTTTGAGTTTTTTATGTTAGTGTTCAGTTGCAGGCTTACTCTCAGCCTCCACTCCAACTCTTCCATTAGCCATGTATAGCTTTGGCTTTGAGCTCTTAGGTAAATACCACTTCAACTGATGTTTCTCATGCAGCCTTGAGATATAAAACCCCCTAGCACCACATCCATCACTTCCTGGATAATTTTCTGCCTGAATTACCTAAACTCATTACTAACCCTTATCCCAGGTCTCCCTGGGTTTTTCCTGTCCTTAAAATGAACCCAAAATTATATGCCAATTATATTTATACCAGTTATTATGTTATCTCCAAGTAATGACAGCAAGTATTGTTATCTTGTGTCTGTCCGCTATTTCTCCAGGAAAAATTGTTGCTCTGTGTTTAAGTACAAACTCTAGGAATAGTAAAACAGAACACCCTAGGTCTATTATGTTTATACATGTATGTCTAATCAAGAACAGAAGTTAAAAATTTTAAACTGTCTTTTCTTTTCTCCTCCTCTCCCCCTACCACTTTCCCCCTTCTCTTCTTTTCCTCCTACACCTCCTCTTTTGCATTTAACAAATATGTGTTGTGTATTTACTGTATATCCACATGAGCTGGGTGCTGGGGATCTAGATGTGAATAAAACAAACAAAAAAGATGCCCTTATGGAGGTTAAAGTTTGAAAAATGGGGGGTAGAGACAATGATCATTAATAGATGATATGACTGGCTAAGTAAGAAATTCAGAATCTAGAGATGAAATATTAGGACTAATAAGTTTAGCCACATTAGCCACTTATTTCGGAGACAGCAATGGCAACCCACTCCAGTACTGTTGCCTGGAAAATCCCATGGAAGGAGGAGCCTGGTAGGCTGCAGTCCATGGGGTTGTGAAGAGTCGGACACGACTGAGCGACTTCACTGTCCCTTTTCACTTTCATGCATGGAGAAGGAAATGGCAACCCACTCTAGTGTTCTTGCCTGGAGAATCCCAGGGACGGAGGAGCCTGGTGGGCTGCCGTCTATGGGGTTGCACAGAGTCGGACATGACTGACGTGATTTAGCAGCAGCAGTAGCCACTTATTTAGACTAATAAGTTTGTTACACACAAAGTAATCAATATAAAAACGCTGCTTTTTATACCCTAGCAATAGTCACTTTAAAAAAATATGTTTTTCTATAAGTTGCTTTTCAACATCCTAGAAATTGAGTGCACAAGTCATAGCAAAAAACTGAATTTTCACAAACTCAACATACCCACATAAGTCACATCCAGATCAAGAAAGAAAACATGACCAACCCACTCCAGAAGTCTCTCTTCCACCTTTCAGTCACTGCCCGTGCCCAGGATAACCACTCTCTACACTCTAACAGCATAGATTAGTTTTACCTGGTTTTGAACTTTAGAATCATACAGTTCAATGGAATCATGCAATTTAAGTGAAATCATAAAGTTTTTAAAACATCATTACAATAGTAATAAAAATATTTTTTAAAGTATTTAAGGAAGAAATCTAACAGAAGATGTCACAAGCCCATTGTGGGGAAAATTATCAAACCCTGTTGAAAGGCATTAACAAAGATCTAGTTAAATGGGGAACCCAGAGACAGACTCACATATGTGGAAACACGGTTAGGCTTAGGGTTTTGTAGGAATTGCTGTGGGGAAAGGATTGAGGTCAATAAATGCTACCTATGTGGGGAAAAATGAAATCAGATTCCTACCTCACACCATACACAAACATCAATTTCAGGCACATTAAAGACTGTCATATGAGCAGCAAAACTATTGAAAGTTTTAGAAGGCCATATAGGAGTCACACTTAAAGGTAAGGAAGATTCAGCAGAAACCAGGGAGAAAGAAAATTGATATACCTTCTTAAATTAAGATGGAAATTAAATGTCATCATAACAAGAGTAAAACGTTAAACCACAGACTAGGGGAAAATACGTGTAGCATAAACAATCAACAAATAATGAGCATCTAGGTTATGTAAGTTCTCAGTCACTCAGTCATGTCCAGCTCTTTGTGGTCCCATGGACTATAGCCTGCCAGGCTCCTCTGTCCTTGGAATTTGTCCTGGAATCTGTCCTGGCAAGAATACTGGAGCAGGTTACCATTTCCTACTCCAGGGGATCTTCCCAACCCAGGGATCGAACCCGCATCTCTTCTGTCTCTTGCACTGGCAGGCGGGTTCTTTACTACTAGGGCCACCTGGGAAGCCCCAAAGTTATACAAACAGCCTCTATAAATAAATAAGAAAAATGATGAAACAACCCAATGGAACAATTCATCCTAAGGCTGCATCTGAATAGAGTCAGGGAAAAGTAGGCTTGTCACATTGCGCAGTCTGAGCAAGACAATGGAAAGGAGGAGGATGTCGATGTCTGTGAAGGGAATCTCGTGACCACCCTCCTCAACGTGACCCCATTGTAACCAGTCTCCTTAGCCCACCTCACCTGTTGTATCCTGGAGGTGCTGGATACAACCTCCAGTCTCCCTGCTTCTTCTCATCTCTGACGCTTTAGGGGTCACCTGCGTCTCTAAGGTCCTCCAGTCCAGGGAGCTCTGACCCCAGTGGAATCAGCTCCCTAGAATCTCTCCTTACTCACAGTTCCCTGACACCCATAAGAATGTCAGCAATCCGGAGGTGAAATCTATCCAGTTGAAATCTATCCATCTATCAAATCTATCAATGGATAGATTCCCCTGACAAGCAAGAAGCAGCAAGGGGACAGCAGTGAGAAGGAGTGGACCAGTCTCTACTGCAGGCAGCCTCCCAGTTTGAAAGCCAGCCTCCACCACTGAGTATTCCATGAAACTTGGGCAAGTTTCTTAACCTCTCTGCATTGTAAAGTGGGAGCAAGACTAGTAAGCCTACTTCATAGAGAAGTCGTGAGGATGCAATGGACTCTAACGGGTAGCTTACTAAAAGCAGTACTCTGCAATCAGTAAACCCTGTGTAGCTGTCCGCTATGGTCGTAGCTGCTGTCCTCGTCTTCATGACCACCTTTTCCGTCTCTGTGCAGTTAGTTAACGCCATTAAGTTTTATGATGTCAAAAAGATGGAGAACAAACAGTAAGGATTGATCATTCTCTCCCTCTCTTTTTTTTCTTTAAAGAATTTTCGTAAACTGTCAGTCTGGGTCTTTCCCGAGCTGCCTTCGTTGGAAAAAGTGGCTACCGTGGAGGTCATTCACATCAACAGAAAAAAGAAAGTGTGGAATTATAATTATGACGATGAAAGTGATGTTGAAAATGAGGCAGCTCCCTGCGTAAATTCAGGCGGTTACACCAAGCATGGACTAACGGGCAGGCTGTGTCCAGCTTCCACCACTTCCGCCAGCTTGGAGGACTGCAGCGACCCCAGCGCCGAGGAGCCGTACCTACCTGAGCCCAAGGGGGACGCTGAGACCCCCATGGCACCAGGGCCCGGCCCCTGGCAGTCGGAAGGCACAAGTGGGGGCTACCAGACGAGAGGGACTCTGCAGCAGGACCCCACTTCCGAGGAGGACAGTGACTCCACGGAGAGATCTGAGGGCAGAATTGTCTTCAACGTGAATCTGAACTCTGTGTGTGTGAGAGCCCTCGAGGACGACAAGGACTCAGAAGTCACTTTAATGTCCCCGTCTCGTCCAGAAGAGACAGTCATGCTGGAGGACCTCAACGAGACAGAATCTAGCCTTTTGGTGGCCAGTGAAGATAGGACACAGCTGCCCTTCACCAAGCCCTCTATGGAGTACCTGAGGCCCCAAGATGCTCCTTCTGATCAAAGTGACACTTCCGAGTCAGATGTTGACATGGGGGATGGATATATAGTAAGACAAGTGAATCTAAAAAAATTTAATTAACTTGGACACACGCTGCCTCCAGGCCTCACCCCCCACCCCCAGCACCTGCACTTGCTCCTTTGGGGTCTCCAAGTGTTCTCCCTGGGGAGGAGTAGGAGACTGGTGACATCATCTATGCAAAGTCTCACTCTGGGGGAAGGGGAGGTGGGAAACAGAGTATTCTGATATTATTCAATGTGTTGTTTACCTGTTCAAGGCAATTTGCCTTGATGGGAAAAATGCCCTGCCCATTCCCTTTCCTCTCATGGATGTCTAACGTTTCTGCATCATGCTTCCCAGAGTAAAGAACAAGGCTCCCTGTGGTTTTCAGGGGATGTTCCAGGGCCCTGTAAGATTTCTGGGAAATTATTAAATCGGGTCAGTGTGGAGTAGGGAGAGAAAAGGAAGACATTCAGCAGAGTTCATAGCAGGGGCAGTCAGCAGTGGGTTTTTTTCCCCCCACAGGCTTGAGGAAATACCGGAAAAGACACAGAAAAAGAGGAGGGAGGGCAGGCAGTTACAAAGCAAGGACATGCACGACGCAAGCACATGCTCTGGGTTGGGACTGGAAGAAGGGAAGCCCCAACCAAGTCTGGGGCACCCCCGGACAATATTGTGTCACCTACACCCTTGAGAGTTCAACTCTCAGCCCCTGGTCCAGCCCTCCTCAATCTAGTGAGGAAGACAGACACACACGTAATAACTCTGGTGCCAGACGGGTGACTAACAGAGAAACATTTGCATGAGGGAGAGGGTCTGTGTCATGTTTTAAGGTATAATTTTGTACAGTGGTTGGTAAAAATAAAGTTTTTACTTTTTAATATAAACTTGGAAATGTCTCCACATTTGTTTCTTATTAGACAGGAGATATATGCGGCAGATGTGTAGTTCTGCTGGCATCTCTGGGTTACACAAAACTCCCTCTAACTACTTCGTGGCCTTTGGGAGCCAAAGGGACCTTCTGCCTCCCTGAGCAGTGTTCATGTGGAATGTTCTAGCAACAGAAGTCAGCCAGCATCTTACATCACCTAGTACTTACCCTGCCCTGGGTTTTCCAACCTCACCACTGCTATTAAATAACACATTGAAAAAGAGGAAATTAAGCCTTTGTCAGCAGTCTTTGAGAGAAGTGATCCCGGTCACATAAATGACTTGGTTCTCTGTTGCTGCTTATCCCTGGGGGGAGAGGGGAGTTACCATAAAGAAGATCTTCTCAAGCTAGATTTGCTAATGGAGTGCTTTAAAATCAGCTTATTTGCGGGGGAGAGGAGATCATAGAGACCGCACCTGTTCACTGGAGAAAATTTGGGGATTCCAGATGTTCAAGCTGCTTTTAGAAAAGGCAGAGGAACCAGAGATCAAATTGCCAACATCCACTGGATCACTGAAAAAGCAAGAGAGTTCCAGAAAAACATCTATTTCTGGTTTATTGACTATGCCAAAGCCTTTGACTATGTGGATCACAATAAACTGTGGAAAATTCTGAAAGAGATGGGAATACCAGACCACCTGACCTGCCTCTTGAGAAACCTATATGCAGGTCAGGAAGCAACAGTTAGAACTGGACATGAACCAACAGACTGGTTCCAAATAGGAAAAGGAGTATGTCAAGGCTGTATATTGTCACCCTGCTTATTTAACTTATATGCAGAGTACATCATGAGAAACGCTGGGCTGGAAGAAGCACAAGCTGGAATCAAGACTGCCAGGAGAAATATCAATAACCTCAGATATGCAGATGACACCACCCTTCTGGCAGAAAGTGAAGAAGAACTAAAGAGCCTCTTGATGAAAGTAAAAGAGGAGAGTGAAAAAGTTGGCTTAAAGGTCAACATTCAGAAAACTAAGATCATGGCATCTGGTCCCATCACTTCATGGCAAATAGATGGGGAAACAGTGGAAATAGTGGCTGACTTTATTTTTCTAGGCTCCAAAATCACTGCAAATGGTGACTGAAACCATGAAATTAAAAGACGCTTACTCCTTGGAAAGAAAGTTATGACCAACCTAGACAGCATATTAAAAAGCAGAGACATTACTTTGCCAACATAGGTCCATCTAGTCAAGGCTATGGTTTTTCCAGTAGTCATGTATGGATGTGAGAGTTGAACTATAAAGAAAGCTGAGCCCTGAAGAATTGATGCTTTTCAACTGTGGTATTGGAGAAGACTCTTGAGAGTCCCCTGGACTGCAAGGAGATCCAACCAGTCCATCCTAAAGAAGATCAGTCCTGGGTGTTCATTGGAAGGATTGATGTTGAAGCTGAAGCTCCAATACTTTGGCCACCAGATGAGAAGAGCTGACTCATTTGAAAAGACCCTGATGCTGGGGAAGATTGAGGGCAGGAGGAGAAGGGGATGACAGAGGATGAGATGGTTGGATGGCATCACCGACTCGATGGACATGGGTTTGGGTGGACTCGGGGTGTTGATGATGGACAGGGAGGCCTGGCGTGCTGCGGTCCATGGGGTCGCAAGGAGTCGGACATGACTGAGCAACTGAACTGAACTGAGCTGAATAGTGTTAAGAAAAACCATCACCACCCTTAATCCCACCATCAAGATATCAACTCTGGGTTGGTTCTGTGTTAGTCTGTCAGCCGTCTCCGACTCTTTTGAGACCCTGCGGACTGCAGCCCCCTAGGCTCCTCTGGCCATGGAATTCTCCAGGCAAGAATACTGGAGTGGGTGGGAGGCCATGCCCTTCTCCAAAGGGATCTTCCTGACCCAGGAAGCAAACCTGGGTCTCCTGCGTTGCAGGCAGATTCTTTACTATCTGGAGTGCTTTCATTTAACTTGAGGGCTCCTTCCAAAGCACGCATTTACTGTAATCGGGGCCACTGCATGTACAGTTTCGTACCCTGTTTTACTAACGGTGTTTTCCGCTCACCCGCAGGCGAAAAGTCCCCTTTCACCTCTGTTTCTGCCACAGTCAAGCCGGTGACTGCGGCCTCTGGAGCCGGGCGCGAGGGGGCGGGGCCCAGGAGGGGCGGGGCCGGGGCGGGGCCGGGGCGGGGCGTGGCCCAGGCGGGGCGAGGCCTCTATCGCCCCGCCCCTCCGGTTCCCGGAAGCAGCCTCGGAGCCGGCAGGCTGGCGCTCGTACGTGGGACCCCGGCGTAGGGGGTGGGGGGTGTGCCCCGGTGCCCGGCGGCTGTCCGCGGGGCTCCCCCCCGAGCGCCCTCCTGGGCTCCCGGCGCGACCATGGCGCGCAGCCTCCGGAGCTGGCTGGGCGGCTGCCTCCTGATATCAGGTGAGGGGTCTGCGGGGAGGGGACCCCGGGTAGTCTCCGGGGCGTCGGCTCGACCGCCGGGGCTGCCCGCGCGGGAACCCCGACTTGCCTGTGGCGCTGCGTCCCGACTGGAGGAAGTGCGCCCGGGACGCGGGAGGCGTGGCTACGACCCCAGGCAGTTGACCCCCAAAGACGAACCCCATCCCCCGCGAGGGGGCCCCCAGAGGCTCACTCAAAGTGTCTAAAGTTTCTGGGCGGGCCGTCAAGCCCAGCACCCCAAAATCTAATTCTGCCCCTCAACCCCTACAGCTCTAGGGCTTCTGAGCTCTAAATCCAGTGAAACCTTTCCTGTCCTACTCCAAATTGCCTGTGTGTGTGTATGTGTGTGTGTGTTAGTCACTGAGTCGTGTCCGACTCTTTGCGACCCCATGAACTGGGGCGCGCCAGGCTTCTCTAGGGGTCCATGGGATTCTCCAGGCATGAATACTGGAGTGGGTGGCCATTCCCTTCTCCAGGGGATCTTCCCGACCCAGGAATTGAACCCTGGTCTCCTGCATCCTAGGCAGATTCTTTACCACTTGAGCTATAGGGAAGTCGTCTAAACTGCCTGCCCAGGTTCAAATAACAGTATGGATCCCTCCTTCCTTTCTGATGAATTCATCCTGGGTCTCCCAGGATCCCTCATTCTCCGGTTTCCCTCCCACCTATTTCAGGCTGTTTCTCCCTGGGATTCTCCACCTCTGTCAGACCTCCATGCAGCCAAGTTCATACCCAGCCCTCTTCTCTCCTCCTACACTACTCCTCTGGGGGCTACCAGCAGAACTTTGGCATTAAATACCAGCTCTGGGCTTCCCTGGTGGCCCAGGCAGTATAGAATCTGTATAGATTCTGTATAGTATACAGAACCTGCCTGCAATGCAGGAGATCCAGGTTAGATCCCTGGGTGAGGAAGATCCCCTGGAGAAGGAAATCGCAACCCACTCCAGTATTCTTACCTGGAGAATTCCACGGACAAAGGAGCCTGCCAGCTGCAGTCCATGGGATCCCAAGGAGTCTAACACTGTGGAGGGACTAACACTAACATTGGACTTCCCTGTTGGCTCAATGGTAAAGAATCTATCTGCCAGTGCAGGATATGTAGGTTCAATCCCTGGTCAGGGAAGATCCCCTGGCGTAGTAAATGGCAACCCACTCCAGTAATCTTGCCTGGGAAATCCCATGGTTAGAAGGAGCCTGGTGGGCTACAGTCCATGGGCTTGCAGAAGAGTCGGACACTACTTAACAACTGAACGACGACAACACGGGCTTGTGACTTTCAAGTTTCTGTCTGTTGGCGCTAGTTGGGTGATGGTCTGGTGGCCGTTATTATACTCTTCTCTGTACTTCTGTGTATGTTTGGCATTTTCTGTTAAAAAGTTTAACAACTATTTCTATCTCTAGCTCAAATCTACCCTCTGTGCCCCAGGCTTATTCATCCAGCTGTCTCTGACATTCCTACTTATGTATCCTTCAGTATCTCAAACCTAATGCAAATCCTAAAATTGTTGTTTTTATTCAGTTGTTCAGTCGTGCCTGACTCTTTTCGACTCCATGGACTGCGGCACGCCAGGCTTCCCTGTCCTTTGCTATCTCCCGGAGTTTGCTCAAACTCATGTCCATTGAGTCAGTGATGCCATCCAACCATCTCATCCTCTGTCGTCCCCTTCTCCTCCTGTCTTCAATCTTTCCCAGCATCAGGGTCTTTTCCAGTGAGTCAGTTCTTCAAATCAGATGGCCAAAGTATTGGAGCTTCAGCTTCAGCAACAATCCTGCCAATGAATATTTAGTGTTGTTTGATTTCTATCCCCAGCCCCAGTCAGAGCACTAGGTGCTTAAGCAGGGAGTGGATATTAATATCTACTTCTTCATACCGAATGTATCAGGAAGTCTAAAGTTTATACCTGTGGAAATAGATTTAAAATCTACCCTCTCACACCATTCTATTGTTGTTTAGTGACTAAGTCATGTCCTATTCTTTTGTGACCCCATGGACTGTAACCTACCAGGCTCCTTCTGTCCATGGGATCTCCCAGGCAAGAATACTGGAGTGGATTACCATTTCTCCAGGGGATCTTCTCAATCCAGGGATCAAACCCACGTTTCCTGCATTGGCAGGCGGATTCCTTACCACTGAGCCATTTGGGAAGCCCTCAACACCTTTCTGCCACCACCCAAATTCCAGGTCACCCTCATCCATCCCTGCTTCTCTATTGCTTTCCTTCTCCCCTTAGCAATTTCTTCTCTTCAAATAGAGTCCAGACTCCTCAGCACCACTAAAGTATGTCTCCCTCTCCCACAGGCCCATGTGAAGACGTTGAGCCATAGAGTACATGACCTGGGTATTGGACATGGTTATTTTCTTGGACAACCGTTTTGAGAAAGAGAGTTGCCAACTTTTTTCCCTTTATGTTTACAGCATTAGGAATGGTGCCACCTCCTGAAAATGTCAGAATGAATTCAGTTAATTTCAAAAATATTCTGCGGTGGGAGTCACCTGCTTTTCCCAAGGGGAATCTGACGTTCACAGCTCAGTACCAAAGGTAAGTGTGGGGCGCTCTTGGCAGGAAGGCACCAGAGGATGGTGGCTTTGGCAGGGCTAGTCACTGGACTGGACCGAGGGGAGAGCCTGACTGCTATCACCCAAGTGACCGTAACAGCCCAGGGACAGCATTTCCCCTGGCCTTTTTCATTCTGTCCCAGAATTCTTATGAAAGCTCTGTTCCCTGAAAACAGACAGTAAAATCCTTTCTCCTGTTTCTTGTGATGGTTCATGGTGTGACAGACATTTTAGCCTATAGATCGTGACTATCATCAGCCACCATGGCAGCTTGCTGCAATGTGAACTTATCAGGCTGTCACTGTTGATGTTTTTTAAGAGAAAAATGCCAGTGATGAGACCATCTTCCAGTTATTAGAGTAATATTGCTGAAAGTGAGAGTGTTAGTTGCTTAGTCGTGAACGACTCTATGCCACTCCATGGACTGTAGCCCACCAGGCTCCTCTGTCCATGGAATTCTCCAGGCAAGAATACTGGAGTGAGTAGCCATTCCCTTCTTCAGTGGATCTTCCTGACCCAGGGATCAAACCCAGGTCGCCTACATTGCAGGCAGATTCTTTAGCTCTGAGCCACCAAGGAGGCCCAGAGTAGTATTGCTCGAAGTCAACAGTTTGTAAGTGGGAGCTATCCAAGAAAACCGAGGTATGCACAGCACGCAGGAAGCCCCTTGCTGGCTTACCACCCACCCGCCTAGGTTGTAAACTGCATACCTCAGTGCTAGGGGCTACAGATCATGTGCTGGGGGCTACAGATCATGTGCATGGTGGGTGCTCAGCTACTCTGAGGTTGTGTCCCGAAACTGAATTGTAAGAGAGCTGCTGGCTGTTGAAAGCCGTCTCCTCTGCAGCCAGCAGAGGCTTAAGAAGGAAGGGTCAGTGTCACCCCCGCTGTTACCTCAGTGATGCCCCGAGCTCCCAGGGTTGCCCTCCCTGTCAGTTTCTCGCTGTGTCGGGCCTGCTGCCGCATGTCACAGGCTGGGCTGCAGGTGACGCGTCTTTGTGGGGGGCGCAGAGCAGCAACAGGAGGCCAGGGGCAGAGAGTTGCGCGCCTGCTCCCCGAGCGACTCAGAAACGGCCAGAGGCAGGTACGCTCCCTCAGTGAGCCGGGAGGAGATGCGAGATGCAGGCGCTTTGGTCCTGCACTCCTTGCTTTCCCAACATGTCCAGAGCTTGCTGAGTCAGAGGAGGAGAAAGATAAATAAGATCACCTTTGTTTACTTGCTTTTTCAACTTTTTAGTTCAAAATAATTCCCAAGTAGCAAATCAAGTGTAATGCAGAAAACTTCCAAATAGCCTTTATCCACATTCACCAGTTTTTAAGGTCTGCCACAGTGTGTCTGTCCTACATAATGCTTTCTGCCCCTTGATATTTCATTGTGTGTTTCATAAGAGCAAGGATAACCTTTTACATCACTGCAGCAGCAGCATCTAAGATTTGGCAGTTTAACCAGTGATACAGTCCTGCTATCTCAGTCCATGTTCCAGTTTTGTCAGTTTCCCCGAGGACTTAAGAAGGGTCAGCCAGAGACTTGATTTTTTTCTCCTGCCATGTATTTTCTAGCCTTGATTGGTTAATTTCATCTCTGTGTTTTCTCCATTCTGTCTTGATAGCTCTGGGGATTTCATTGTGGAAAATTAACTTCCCTCTCTGTCTCTCTGTCTCCCTGTAGTGTATTTCTTATTGTTCTGTTTTTTGTTTCTTTGCCATTGGAGTAGAAGTGTTTGGTTTTAGATGTTTGTCTTTTAGATGAGAGCTGCCAATAACCAAGAGTGGATACCTGGATTCCAGTCTCCTGAACAAGGATGTGCAGGCCTCTGCTGGGGAAAACAAAACATACGCTGGGTGTGGAGGAAACTTGACCCTGAAAAATGTGTTTACCCTTCTATGGCTCTAGAAAACATTTGATTAGAATTCAGCCTGAGTGGTCACACAGCACAGACTCATTGTCTGTATGCGTTGGATAGGGGTGGCCAAGGGTGGGGCTTCAAAGAATGTACTGGTGATTTTAATATGGAACCATCTAAAACAACTAGGTGTAAATACAGAGAATAAACCATGTTAACTACTTAATGGAAATAAAAATATGTGTAGATGCTATTAAAAAATGACCTAATGAAAGGGAAGTCACTGCAAAATAACTGTTGAAATACTCTGTGTTCCGGTCAGTTGATGCATTAGTTTAAATGCATGGAAGAAATGGCCACATGTGGGAAGACCCCCTTCAAGGGAATGACCCCTGGATTTTCCCAATGATGGGATGTTAAGCAGCCATGAAAAGTTGATTGATTGAGAAAGTGTTTGTGGCCTATTAAGTGAAAAAAGCAGACGGTAAAAAAGCATAAGCCCACTTATCTCTGCCTCCTAAGAGTGGGGTGGAGTGTGGGGGTGGCGCTCTGAAGTCAAGCAGACCTGAGTTCCGTGAGCGAGTTTCTAGACTTTCCACCCCTGTGCCTTGTCTGTAGAATAAGGGTGATGTCATTTCTGCCCTCCTGCAGTTGTGAAAATTTGGTGAGGTAATACTGTTGAAATAGCACACTGCTGGACACCTGCATGCTTGACAAATGTTGGTTGTTATTATTTTTATCACCTTCATTGTCACCTCTGAGGGCAGCTAGATTGTTTTTGGCACCAAAGCAGAAAGGTGCCAATCAGACAAAATTCTTACTTTTTGCAAGACAAGATCCTGGATCAGGATCTTCCTTACATCAGGTGGCGCTGATTATAGTTCCTGAGGCTATTGTGAGGTTAAGTTACATCCCTTTCCTTCCACGCCATGTTTCTGCCACCCTCCCTCTGGGTGTTGGCCTGGAGATCTGAGGCCAATGAGTTTTTTTTATAATTTTTCTAGCATGATTGAGCCATAGTCGCATATAGGACATTATTTGAAGTCATTGTGATGTACCTATTTTGGCTAATGTATGTATATTGACATTTCACAGACTATGCCCCACAACTTTCAGAGATACATAAGCAAAAAGGGAAGCTTTCTTGGTCAAATATGTTGAATAGTCAACCCCTTTTTGGAAAGACATGTGCTCTGAGAAGTTCTGTTGAGAAGAGACATCTATTCATGTTTCACCTCGTTTTTGCCCCAGGTTGTTTGACCATGGGATGGATTGTTTTTGAAATGTCTTAATGATACATCAAGGATCATTAAGGTCCCATGGAGCACAGTTTAGAAAATGCACATATGCAATGACAACCTCAGAGAGACAGAGGTTTGACCTTGTTTTGCTGAAAGTTTTACTTTCATTTCAGGTTCAAAGGATTTGTTAACAAAAGAAACCACTCATTACATACAATTAAACAATTTCAATCCTTAATAGAGGATTATTTAACTTAATTTCTATATACAGTCATTAAAAGAAGAGAAATAGAAACGGTAGGAAAGAGTAACAGCACATGCATCACCAAATTGGGCCAGCTGACATCCCAATTAAACAGAGCCGGGAAGTCCCTGGTTAATAGTAATCTGGAGTCCCAATTGGGAAAAGGTCCTGGGTAGTGTGTTCACTCCATGGGTTAGACTTCAAATTGCAGTTTCGGAGGCTCCTGCCTATAATCCCAGGCCAAAAACTGATGTCATCAATTTGCACCCCAAAATGCAGCTCTCATTTTACTTTAATATTTTTATGGTGCTGTTTGTTTTATCTTGTGAATCATAGGATTTTGTTAAACCCCAGGAGTGGTTGGCCAGACCTCCAGGAGCTCCCTGGTGGCCCAGCTGGTAAAAAATCCGCCTGCCATGCGGGAGACCTGGGTTCTATCCCTGGGTTGGGAAGATCCCCTGGAGAAAGGAACAGCTACCCACTCCAGTATTCTGGCTGGAGAATTCCATGGACTGTATAGTCCATGGGATGCAAAGAGTCAGACACAACTGAGTGACTTTCACTTTCACCAGAAGCTCAAGAATTCCAAGATCCAATCCCTTTCTTATCTAAAGTGCTGCCTGACTAGCTGTGCTTATGGGCAGGCCTGGAATCTAGGCAGTGTCCAGGCAGGTCAGAAGCAAGGTCAAGGGCCTGCTTTCCTGCTTCTGAAGCCTGAACAAGACTTCCTCCATTTTAATTTCCCAAATAGAATTCTCATGATTTTTTTTTTTTTTTCTGATTTTGTAGTTACAGGAAATTCCAAGATACATGCACCCGTATTTTGTTGACGGAATGCGATTTCTCAAGTCTTTCCAAGTATGGTGACCACACCTTGAGAGTCAGGGCTGAATTTGCTGATGAGAGTTCAGACTGGATAAACATCACCTTCTGTCCTGTGGATGACAGTAAGCCACCTTAGTTTTCATCTCATTGTAATGTCATCACCCTGCCTTGATTGTTTCCCCCTTGGTTGGCCCATGGGCAAAAATTCTTTTGAGTGCCCACCAAGTGGATGGCCTTGGATAAGGAGCAAAGGGGTTGTAATAAAGAGAGCTGTAACCTTAAGGAAGTTTGTGGGAGAGACAGAACAGGATCAGCATAAGGCAATAAACATAGTACAGGTTTATTATTTATTATTATCTGTACAGCTCCTTAACTGAACAGACTTACCAGTTCCTGACTGGTTCCAAATCCTATCTCAGGGCCCATTTATGGAAGTTCTCTTTAGAAACTGATGCCAAATATTAATAGATATGCAGTTTGCCCCAAGGTCACAGGGGTGGTGAGCAGGCAGCACAGGAGCTCACCCGGGCCTCCTCTGTGCCAGGGCTCTCAGCGGTGACCACCCCACATCCGCTATTTGCCTCTTGAAGTTTATGTGATGGGAGAGTGCTTCAGAATGTCATGTGGACCTATTTATACTTGCTTCGGAAAACACATGATGAATGTGCTTATCTGGTCTTCAGCTTCTAGCAGGGTAGAAACAGGGTAGAATGCTAACCCAGGCCTATTTGCAGCCCCCCAGATGTAACAGTCAGCAGACAAGAATACCGGGTATAACTCAAACAGCATGTTTGCCTGGGGCCATTCATGATTCATTCCACAGTTATTATTGAGCACCTACTGTGTGCTGAAGCTACAGCAGTGAACAAGACAAAAACCCCTGCCCTGGTGAAATGTACATTCTGATCGGGAACACAGGCGATAAATAAACAGATACATATTTTATGACAGATAGTGACCGGGGCTCTGAAGAAAATAAAGTAAGGTGCCAGGACAGGGAGTGGTGGGAGCTGCTCTTTACATAGCATGGTGAGACAGTTCTCTCTGAGGTGGCGGCAGTTGGCCAGAGACCCACCCAAATGAGTTGAAGGAACCCATCACGTGAATGTCTAGTAAAAGAGCTTTGGGGAGGGGGGAGTGGTTTCAGACTTTGTTGCAAAATGTATTTGTTGGAAAGTGGTTTAAATATATAGGTTATATAGGTTAAACACTAAAAATAGAAATACCATCTCTTGCTTCCAACCCAGCAATGGAAATAAAGAAAACTCAACCCAACCAAAAAAAAATAAAAGGGAGGGGGGTGGAGAGGAATAAGCCATTAAAAACAAAAAAAGCAGTCTTTACAGAAAACACAAAGTAATGTAGTTGGAGTAATTGCAAATATATCAGAAATCACAATAAATATAAAAGGACCAAACCTGATTAATAAAGGCAAAGGTAAAAAGATTTTTTTTTTTTTTTTAGGAAACAAAATCTAACTGTCCTTAGCCACATCAGTCAACATCACCACAGTGGTGTATCAAAGGGCAGAGTACTTCAGTAGCCCAGTTGGTCTGCCCAGTTACAAAAAGTAAGTGTTGATGTTTCTAACATGTGAATCTTGGTTGTCATTTTGCTTTGTTCTCGTCCTCAGCCATTATCGGACCTCCCAGAATGCAAGTAGAAGCACTTGCTAATTCTTTACATATGCGTTTCTTTGCCCCAAGAATCGAGAATGAACCTGAACCATGGACCATGAGGAACATTTATAACTCATGGACTTACCATGTGCAGTATTGGAGAAACGGCTCTGATGAAAAGGTAAGTGCAGTGAATCACGCGCGTTGCCGATGTCAGCTTCCTGTCCTCTGCGCAGTGCTGGCTGGAGGCCACGATGATGGAGAAAAGCTTTGACAGGTGGCAGCACCTTATGGTCCAGAGGAGCTCAGGCCTGGTCCTCTGAGCTCCAGAAGGTACCCATTCTGGGGCTGGCTGGTGTGTCTGGTCGCACTTCCCAGGCTTCAAGGGCAGACTTCCTGGGTGCTGGTGCAGGAGAACAAGCCTTTCTCTCCCCAGAGGGAGATTGCTGGAGAAGGCCAAGCTGACTCAGCCGCTGGCTGGGGGAGGGTGGGGGTCACTGGACTCCGGTGCATGAGGCCCCACATACTCCACAGGATAGTCAAGCCCGTGGTCAGGGCAGCCCCAGCCCTGGATGCATGCTGGGTGTCATGTTCTATAGGACTGACCCCGCCTCTCCCCATTGCTTTCTTCCTCTTTCAGGAGCAATGCCTTTCAAAACATGAGCTGGGAGTGGGAAGGCCCTGCTGGCCTGTTGCCTCTGCCCCTGTGTGACTCTGGTCACAGTCTTGACCTCAGCTTCTCAGGTGTGCAAAATGGGCATGTAACCCAGTTCATTAATAAAGTGGAGAGAATAACCTACTTTGGGGCTTCCCTGGTAGCCCAGTAGTGCAGAATCTGCCTGCAGTGCAGGAGACCTGGGTTCGATCCCTGGGTCACAAGCTCCACTGGAGGAGGCCACGGCAACCCGTTCTTAGTACCCTTGCCTGGAGAATCCCATTGACAGAAGGGCCTGGCAGGCTGCAGTCCATAGGGTCGCACAGAGTCGGACACAACTGACACGTCTAAGCAGCAGAAATAACTTACTTCACAGGATTGTTGAGCAATTTAATGACATAGTGAAAAAAGTAAAAAGAAAGGTAAACTTGTCCCATCGCCTGAACAATGTGTATGGGTCAATATGTGAGAGTCCCTTCCCCTTGTGTAGACAGGTTAAAATACTTTTTTCATTCATCTTTGGTTACCTTTAATTCTTTTAGTGCTTCTGAGTCAAATGTCATTTCTGGTCCTAAACTGACTTACATATATGTTATGTAAGTTATGTTACATATATGTTATCTCCGCTACATGAAATCACTACTGCTCATGCATTTGGCAAGAACAGGTCACCCGTTTGTATTGTCTGAAGTGAAGTGAAGTGAAAGTCGCTCAGTCGGGTCTGACACTTTGCAACCCCATGACTATACAGTCCATGGAATTCTCCAGGCCAGAATACTGGAGTGGGTAGCCTTTCCCTTCTCCAGGGGATCTTCCCAACCCAGGGATCAAACCCAGGTCTCAGGCCTTACAGGAGGATTCTTTACCAGCTGAGCCACAAGGGAAGCCCAAGAATACTGGTGTGGGCAGCCTATTCTTTATCCAGCGGATCTTCCTGACCCAGGAATCAAACCGGGGTCTCCTGCAGTGCAGGCAGATTCTTTACCAGCTGAGCTACCAGTGAATCCTGTATTATCTGAGGAATGATGTAATTAAATTTATATCTACATACTGTGTAGAGTCCCAAAATCTCAAGTTAATTTCCCCCAAAAAATGCTCCATTGTGATCAATTCATAATGTATACAAATATCAGATCACACTGTTGTATACCTGAAACTACTAAGATATTGTGTATCAACTACACTTCAGTTTTTTTAAATGTTTCATTAAATGATGTAGGATATCTGCCTTCTTCATAGGAAAGATGATTTTGCTTATAATCAAGACCCGAGATTACGTGTGTCTAGGAAGCAGTACAGAGCAATAAGTTTTATGATTACTTGTCGAATGCAGGGGTCCCTGCTAAACTCTGAGATACAAAGATAACTCTGGAGCGAGCAAGAGATTAAGGATCTGATTAAGAATCAGATTCCACAGTTACCCAGGGCCTGAGTGCCTCCTGCCCCAGGCATGAAATGCAAAATTCAGTCTATCTTTAGCTTCTTATCTAGAATATGCCCTCAGGCCTGGCATCTGGTCGCACATTTGCCCTTCCTTCCGCCTGTGGTGGGAAGACTTTGGTGTGAACACGCGGAGTGTGGGAAAGGCTGCGTGCTCCCCAGCGTGTGCCTCACTGGTGCCCGCGGGGCCACCTCCGCCAGTTTATCATGCTAGCAGTTCAGTGATTGTGCCGCTTTACCCCTGCCCAGCCCTCACCCTTCTGCAAATCCAGTCCCCAGTGTGACAGTATTAGGAGGTAGATCATAAAGGTGGAGCCCTTGTGAATGGTCTTAGCGCCCTTTTAGAGGAGGCCCCAGAGAGCTTCCTCACCCCTTCCACCCCTTGGGGAGGACTCAGCAGGAAAACCCAGTTATGAACCAGGAAGCAGGCCCTCCTGAGAGGCCAGATCTGCTGGTGCTTTAATCTTGGACTTCCCAGTATCCAGAGCTGTGGGAAAGAAATATGTGTCAATAAGCCACCCAGTCTTTGACATTCTGTTTACAGCAGCCTGAAAGAAATA
This sequence comes from Cervus canadensis, assembly GCF_019320065.1. Lineage (NCBI taxonomy): Eukaryota > Metazoa > Chordata > Mammalia > Artiodactyla > Cervidae > Cervus > Cervus canadensis. The sequence continues at coordinate 1,556,816 of NC_057412.1, read as the reverse complement.
AGATTAAATGGTTCTCTTTTAGAATGCAGGTGTCTCTGAGAGAGTGCCACCAGTTCAAGTCCCTGACCTAAAAATATTAAAAGCTTCTAGAAATTCTTTCTTCCTGGAAGGAGAAAGTGAGGAGATAAAACCAGAAGTTGGGGCTTCCCTGGTGGTCCAGTGGTGAAGAACTGGCCTTGCAATGCAAGGGACTATACTTGTCATGTTTAACTTGGTACAATCCAGTTCTTGCCTTCAGGGAGCTCAGCTTCTCATACAATAAAAGAATAGAGACAAGCTGTCAGCAAGCCCAGCACCCAAAGAAAAGTAACCAATTACTAAAGTGAAAACAGTCTGTGCTCAGTTTCTATTGAAACTCCTATTCACATGGCAAATTCTTCATAAGGCCCTGTTATAAGGAGTTTGTAACCATGCTGGAAATACAGGCCATGTGTACTCTTTTAATTCCCTTTATTTTGCTGAAAACTATTGTTACCAAATCCAGGCTCACTCTGCTCACCACACAATAAGCCAATAAATCAGAGAGGAGGTATTGAGCCAAGGAATAATGACTTTATTTGAAAAAACAGAAAACTGAGAAGATGGCAGACTAATGTCTCAAAATAACCTTCTTATCGGGCTCTGGGTGCCAGGTTCTTTTATAGAATAGAGAGGGGGAGGAAGTGAGGAAGTAAAAAGGCCATTAATCTTGCAAGTATCTTCTGGAATGGCCAACCTCAGGGGTGGTGGGTGGGGGGTGCTGCGGCTGTGTTCCTTTCTTCCTTCCTGTAGCCATTCACAGGTGGACAGGATCCTGAACAATGGCACTTTGGTCTAATAGTAAAGGAGAGGGGCAGGGTACCCCCAGGCAGGCTATAACATATAAATAGTATCCTCGTAGTGAACAACAAAATAGCATCCTCGTAGGAAGCAAAGGCTAAAGTAAAGGAAACAGATCCAATATGGAGTCAGATTTTGTTCTTCCCTGCAACACTATTTTGGTTTCTCAAATTCAGAAATATACCATCAATTACGATATCTTATGTTCAAATTAAACTAAGATAAGTCTGGGATGGCCCCACCAGAGGCAGGCTATGGTGTATATCCTTGAGGTGAGATGAGCCGCTCAGGGAGGGCAGCCCAGGTGCATGAACGGAGAAGTGATTCAGAGGAGAACCCCAGGCAGCTAGGGCCAGAAATAACATTGGGTCTTACTGTAGATGACTGGTGTGTTCATTTGCCAGGGCTGCAGTAACAAAGTACCATAAACTGGACAGATGAAACAACAGAAATGTATCGTCTCAAGGTTCTAAAGGCTGGAAGTCCAAGATCAAGGTGTCAGCAGGATTGGTTCCTTCTAAGGACCAAGAGGAAGGATCCGTTCCAGGCCTCCCACCCAGCTTCTGGTGGGAGCTGGCCAATTTTGAATCCTTTAGTATATAGAGGCATCACCCCAATCCCCGCCTTCATCTTTAAGTGGCATTCTGTGTACCCGTCTGTGTCTAAATGTCCTCTTTTTAAGGACACCAGTCATATTGGACTGGGGCCCACGCTAATAACCTCATTTATGTTGATTACATCTATAAAAACCTGTCCAACCAGTCACTTTTGAAAGTACTAGGGTTAGGATTTTGATGTAAGAATTTGGGAGGACAAAATTCAACCCATACAACTGGCTTATCTTTAAAAAAAGAAAAAAAGAAAGTGGGATGGTTTGCATATCATTTAGACTAGGAAATTCAGGGAATAAGGCAGTGTGCCAGGACCATGGTCAGTCCTTGCCCTTCCCCCTCCTTCCCACTTAGAATGATCTCAGGTCACCTGAGATGACCTGGGAGGAGCATCTGCTTCCTTTATCCTCCTATTTTGAGCCTGAAGTAAAGATTATAACCAGTAAGTGGCAGGTGGCGGGGTGGGTGGGGTGATGGGAAGTGATGTCCCTTCACTGCTGAGGCATGTTCTGATTTTTTTCTCTGTTACTAGTTTTCAATTTCTGGTCAGTATGACTTCGAGTTCCTCCGAAATCTTGAGTCACAGACAACTTACTGTGTTCAAGTTCGAGGGTTTCTTCCTGATCGGAACAAAGCTGGAGAATGGAGTGAGCCTGTCTGTGAGCAAACAACCATTGACGGTGAGTCTTGAGATGCACCGTCTGCAGTTCTGTGTCCTCTGAGCACCCTCTTTTTTTTTTTTTTGGATGTGGGTGGTGGTGGTGGTGGGGGCCATGCTGCAAGGCTTGTGAGATCTGTGTTCCCCAAACAGGGACTGAACCCGTGTCTCTTGCAGTGGAAGCACAGAGTCCTAACCCCTGGACCGCCAGGGAATTCCCTCCTCTGAGCATCTTAAGTGGCTTTAGAGGCTCCCAGCGAGTGTGCCGGCTGAAAGGCTCCTTAGAGATCATCACCCAGCTCAAGCTCCAGTTCATCCCTGACTGACTGAGCCTCTTGCTGGGAAGGAGACCACCACCTTCTGAGGCAGCTTGTTCACTCCTGGACCCAAGGGATTGATGGACAGTCCTTCCGTCCAGGGAACTAAGGTCTCCCCCCACACACCCACCTCCAGCATGCTTGTTCTCTCCTCTTGGGCTCCCTGAGGAAGTCTTAGTCCTCCCAAGACCACCCAGCAACGGTCGAGCCCAGATGCCCTCTACTAGACACCTTTCCTTCCCAGGCTGTACACCTCCAGTTCCTTCCCACATCGTAGGAAGAGTTTGGAAACCCCACCACTGTCCTCAGCAAGATAGTCTTAGGGTTCCTCATGAATTATAGCACCAGAACCTCCACACAGTCCCCCACATATGAGGTGCGTGTACCCCAGTATCTAGCATAGTGCCTCCACACTTGGTGTTTCTTAAAACACAGGGAGGGAGGAAGGGAAGGAGGAAAAGAGGGGAGAGGAGGGTACCAGTTGGCCTAGACACTGAGTAGTTATGTAGGGGTGTATTATCATCCGAGATGATAAAATCTTGTAGTCGGCACACACATGAGGGGCCTTTTGTTATTTAAAGACGTTGTCCAGAGGATCCACCAGCTCAGATGCACACAAGCAGGTCTGATCCTGGCTCTTTTCATTTATGGAGTGCCTTTGGAAAGCAAAGCCATGATCTGGGGATTACAGAAATACAAAGGAGAGCAATTGTAAGAAAAGAATTACGTCTAGAGTTTGAGGGAGACTGGAAGCATGTATTTGTACACCTGAAACTGTCACAACATTGTTAATTGGCTATACTCCAATATAAAATAAAAGGTCTAGAAACAAAAAGCAACAAGAATGATGCCCAGCAACTGTGTATCCATATGAAAAAAAAAAAAATTTCCTCCAGATAGAGGGGAAAACTTTGCATCTTCTGTGTCACTGCAATCCTGAGGCCGCTGTTGCTGCCATCATGGTGCATCGTCATTTCAGCTTATCAAGTTCTTCCTGAATGTTGGTTTTTGTCATTGGATGTATTTCTCACCCAATTTTGTGTTGTCTTATCAAAGAAAAACTGATTTGCTAGAAAGAGCTTCAGGATCTTTAACAGTTTGTTGTTTAAACCGTTGGTGTGTCCAGGATATGCCTTTCTCTAGACCGCTTAACTACCTAATGGTCACCAATCCATATGAACACAGTGGACTATTTTGTAAGCTATTGTGTTTGACTGTCCGCAAAGTCACCATGAAAGACTTTGGCAAATATCAGCTGAAATCAACACCCAGTGCCAAGTGCATTATTGTCCCAACTTTGTTGGGACCCAACACAGTTGGGTGTCCCAATTGTGTTCCCCAAACAGGGGACACACAGTTGTGTTGTCCCAGTGAGTGTTTATGGGATATTTCTCAAAACAAGAGCCCTGTAGTCAGATGTGCCTGGAAATGAAGGTTCACCGCTTCTCCCTCTCAGAAAAAAACACCCTATATATGAGCATTTTTAGCATATTTGATCTTTCAACACCTTTTTTGAGATGGAACATTTCCAAGAACACAGCTTGAAAAAAACAGCCCACAATAGAATGGGAAAGACTAGATATATATTTAAGAAAATGGAGATATCAAGGGACTATTTCATGCAAGGATGGGCACAGTAAAGGACAGAAACAGCAAGGACTGCACAGAAGCAGAAGAGATGAAGAAGAGGTGGCAAGAATACACAGAACTATACAAAAAAGATGTTCATGACTGGGATAACCACGATGGTATGATCGCTCACCTAGAGCCAGACATCCTGGAGTGTGAAGTCAAGTGGGCCTTAGGAAGCATCACTATGAACAAAGCTAGTGGAGGTGATGGAATTCCAGCTCAGCTGTTTCAAATCCTAAAAGATGATGCTGTGAAAGTGCTGCACTCAATATGTCAGCAAATTTGGAAAAGTCAGCAGTGGCCACAGGATTGGAAAAGGTGAGTTTTCATTCCAATCCCAAAGAAGGACAGTGCCAAAGAATGCTTCAGCTACTGTGCAGTTGTGTTCATTTCACACCTCAGTAAGGTTATGCTCAAAATCCTTCAAGCTAGACTTCAGCAGTATGTGAACCAAGAATTTCCAGATGTACAAGCTGGGTTTAGATAAAGCAGAGGAACCAGAGATCAAATTGTCAGCATACATTGGATCATAGAGAAAGGAAGGGAATTTCAGAAAAACGTCTCCTATTGCTTCATTGACTATGCAAAGCCTTTGACTGTATGGATCACAACAAACTGTGGAAAATTCTTCAAGAGATGGGAATACCAGACCACCTTACCTGTCTCCTGAGAAACGTGTATGCTGATCAAGAAGCACCAGTTTGAACCAGACATGGAACAACTAACTGGTTCAAAATTGGGAAAGAAGTATGTCAAGGCTATATATTGTCACCCAGCTTCTTTAATTTATATTCAGAGTATATCATATGAAATGCTGGGCTGGATGAGTCACAAGCAGAAATCAAGATTTCTGGGAGAAATATCAACAACCTCAGATATGCAGATGATATCACTCTAATAGCAGAAAGTGAAGAGAAACTACAGAGTCTCTTGCTGAGGGTGAAACAGGAAAATGGAAAAATCTGGCTTGAAACTCAACCTTCAAAAAACTAAGATCATGGCATCCAGTCCCATCACTTCATGGCAAATGGATGGGGAAAAAGTGGAAACTGTGGCAGATTTTATTTTCTTGGGCTCCAAAATCACTGTGGATGGTGACTGCAGCCATGAAATTAAAAGACGTCTCCCTGGTGGCTTAGATGGTAAAGAATCCGCCTGCAATGCAAGAGACCTGGGTTGGAAAGATCCCCTGGAGGAGGGCATGGCAACCCACTCCAGTATTTTCGCCTGGAGAATCCCTGTGGACAGAGGAGCCTATCCAGCTACAGTCCGTGGGGTCGCACAGAGCCAGACACGACTGAGCATCTAAGCACAACGCAGCACAGCTCCTCGGAAGAAAAGCTGTGACCAACCTAGACAGCACATTAAAAAGCAGGAAGATCAGCTTGCCGACTAAGGTCTGGATAGTCAAAGCTGTGGTTTTTCCATTGGTCGTGTATGGATGTGAGAGTTGGACCATGAAGAAAGCTGAGCGCTGAAGAATTGATGCTTTTCAACTGTGGTGTTGGAGAAGACTCTTGGGAGTCTCTTGGACTGCAAGGAGATCCAACCAGTCCATCCTAAAGGAAATTAACCCTGAATATTCATTAGAAGGACTGATGCTGAAGCCAAAACTCCAATGCTTTGGCCACCTGATGCCAAGAGCTGACTCATTGGAAAAGACCCTGATGGTGGGAAAGATTAAGGGCAGGAGGAAAAGGGGCTGCAGAGGATGAGATGATTAGATAACATCCCCAAGTCAGTGAACATGAATTTGAGCACATTCTGGGAGACCGTGAAGGACAGGGAAACCTAGCATGCTGCAGTCCATAGAGTCTCAGAGCTGCTGAGAAAAAACGCAGCTTTGCCATAATTTCCGCCTTCCCTAGTGACTCAGTGGTAAAGAATCAGCCTGCCAGTGCAAGAGACACACGTTTGATCCCTGGGCTGGGAAGATCCTGGGAGAAGGAAATGGCAATCTGGTCCAGTTATTCTTGCCTGGGACATCCCATGAACAGAGGAGTCTGGTGGGCCACAGTCCAGAGGGTCACAAAAGAGTCGGACACGACTTAGTAACTAAACAAGTAGCCATTTAACGATCCATTTTAGAATTTTTGTATTGTTTTCTGGACATGGAATCAGGCTTACCAGCCTGGAGTTTCCTGAATCTTGTTGAGGTTTCTTTTGCTTTTTGTTATTGCACAAGTTACTTGCCCAAATCCAGGAATCTCTCATCTCACCCGGTCACGTGATCTTTCCAGTGTCATCCAAAAGTATTCTGCAATAATATTAAGCATGGTTTCTCAGGAATGCAGAGCCACGTGGAAGATGGAGTGTTGCTGTCTCTCTGGAGGGAATTCTCTGCCTCTCTCTCTTTTCTGTAGCCCCCAGCTAACGCCGAGCCTTGGCTGTCCAAGGCTCAGTCTGCCTGCCTGTGTTCCACCTTATGGCTGAGCCTCCCAACAAGGGCCTCTAAATAACAAAAGCCTGCCTTAATGAAAAACCAAAAACCTTTTTTTTTTTTGGCTGCCCAGCAAGGCTTGTGGGATCTTCGTTCCCCAACCAGGGATTGAACCCAGGCCCTTGGCAGTGAAAGCGCAGAGTCCTGCCCACTGGACCGCCAGGGAACTTCCAAAAGCCTGCCTTTTTATTCTGTTCGTGAATCATCTGTAGTTGAATGAGAATTCTGTGCCCTGCGAGCACCCATCCTGTTTAAATCACTAGAATCCTGACTTTGGGGTCTTCACTCTTTCCTCTGAACACCTGCCGACTGCTTTCTCCAGGCCTGAGTATGCCTGGTTGTCCCGTGTCCCATCCTTCCCTGCTGTGAGTCCAGCACAATGAGTGATGTGGGGCAGGTCCTGGACGCCCAGTGCTTCAGCCACCTCACCTACAAGAGGAGAGTAATCAAAGGTGTCACCCAGGACAGTGCCAGGCACGGGGTCAGCCTGCAATATGAGTTAGGTGTCATTACTGTTATTATTCAAATCATACTTTTAGGGACTTCCCTGATGCTCCAGTGGTTAAAAATCCACCTTCCATTTCAGGCAATGCAGGTTTGATCCCTGGTCGGGGAACTAGGATCCCACGTGCTATAGGGCAGCTTAGCCCTTCAACTACTGAGCCCATGTGCTCTAGAGCCCTGCAGCTAAGACCTGACAGCCAAATAAATACATATTTTTTAAAAAATGAAATCACGCCTTTAAATATTACTTAGGGCTTATGTCACGAAACATGGCTTGAGGCACACACTTGGACCAAAAAGAAAAGTATTTCGAATATCTTGTGACTCTAAATGATCACTCGTTAACTAACAAAATCCAGACATTTCATAAAAGAAGAGAACAGCCCACTGAAAACCTGCTTTTGTCAAACACCAGTTTAGAGTTTGTTTGTTTGTTTGTTTAAATGTAGTTCTCCTGTTTAAACCTCACAAGTTTTCAGTGAAAGTGTGGAAAGGTTCTTCTCCCCTTTCCCAGAAGGGAGGTGAAGGTTCAGAGAGATGAAGTAATTCGCCTGAAGTCAGCTCAGCCGGTAAATAACAGGAAGTAACGTCTCCACCCGTACCTACAGACTGATCCCATACATAAGCAAAGGCATGACTTGCCAACAGGAAAAGGGAGTTGACCTGACAGCATGGTCAGATAGACTGAAGCAAGTTAGGGAGCTTTACACAGAGAGTGTTGATTACTAGTTCAGTTCAGTTCAGTTGATTACTAGGTTCTCCCACAATTCACAGCCTATGTAAAGCAGTATCCCCTCTCCTTCCCCATTTCCCCTTCTTGGTAGGTCACAAAAGCATCTTTTGAATTTTGTCACCATGAACCAGGTGTGCCTGTGGGATAATCCCTTGTGTAAGACGCTGACACGTCTGGGTTGGAGGCCCAGGAGCTGCCCCGGGGGGGTCATCACAGTGCCACCAACTGCAGGCTCGGGCCCAGCAGTCAACGTTTAATGAATATTTAATGAGTGACTCCGATGCCTGGCACATTAGAGAGCTACAGAAATATTAAGTGGAAAGATAGGGAGATGAGTAGATGGGTCCTGGAACTTCCTCCAGAGCTGGGACGTCAGATCCCAAGTTGACCTACCATCATCAGCTCTCGTGAAGCCTGGGGGCCACCCCCACCAGTTCCCTTGCCCCACGACCCTGTATCCACCCAGAAGACCCATCTGAGTTGAACCTGCTAAAGGCACCACCGCTCGATCCTAGTAACTGAAACGATAATTCATGGGGCGCAGGGGTAAGGAGTGAGTTCCCTGAACTCGGCCAGGGCACGAGCTGGACAGGCTGCAAGGTCACTGCCAGTGTTAATCACAGTGCAAGAGGGGGCAGCAGGCCCGTCCAGCCTCTCCCCCCTGCTGGGTGCCCTCACCGGTCACTGGATGTTTAAGGAGTGTCAATGGCCACACACTGTGCCAAGTGCTGGGAGAGGTCAGCCGGGGGCGGCCGTCCAGGCGGCTCCAGGACTCTGTGCCGATCAGAGCTCTTTGATCTGGCCTGGGGAAGTAAGAGTTGACACTGCCGCAATCCCCATGGAGGGACCTGCTCTTCCAGGGCAAGGTTCGTTCTCCTGGCCTCTCCCAGCACCAGAGGCTTTCAGTTTGCATCAGGAGGGTGGTGCTGCTGACAGGGCTGGCCACAGGGAGGCCAGGCGGGCAGCTGGCAGAGGGGCCTGGTGCTAGATGAGGGGAGCCCGGCCACTAAGGGTGACCCCCTGGAGACGGTCCAAGATAAAGCTGGGCATCAGTTAAGGTGGTAACAACAGATTTGATTCATTCATGACTGGAGAAGAGGAAAGAGCTGATGGGGCATTTTAAAGACAGAATTGGGAATTGGGACAAAAAGAGATCGGGGTCACGGAAGTGACAAATGACCAAAACTGGGTGGGCACATGGGGTGATATTAACGCACTTAGGCTGTCTTCTGCGTCTGCTGCTAACTGGATTTTATCACCTGCGGTATTCATCCCACTGGGACTCTGAGACAGAGACTCTTCCTCTGTCGTGATGCTCCATCCTGATGATGACATGTCAAAGGATTGGTTTCCAGATCCTTGGGAAAGACACTCCTGGATTGTAGGAGTTAATTTAGGTCTCACAGGGAGAGAGGAAGGATTTACAGTCCTGAGCTGTTTAGGAAAGTGCACTAAGAAAGGAACGTCAAGAGTTGGTAGAACAGAGGTGAATTCTTTTGGTAGCCTTGGGTTTTTCCAGACAGGAGCTCACAGAGGTGCTGGGGAAGGGAGGGGGCACCCAGAGATCATCTTTATGCTGCTGGGCACTAGCATTTGGGGAGGTCTCTGCACACAGGGGGTCAGGTGGGGTCCCCTGTGCAGTTCTCAGGACAAAACGCTGTAGCATGTGTGTGTCACTGCGGCTCTGGGGCCCGGGGAGCCCCGCTATCTGCTGATGGAACAGCAGAACAGGGAGCTGATGGCTCCCCCGTGGGTAGATAACAGGGATCAGAGTTCATGCAGCTGCTGCTTTTTGGGGCGTATCAGCAATCATGCCCCAGAAACCCAACTTGGAAGATGGTAGGAAAGGGTGAGACTTGAAAACCTCCAGATCCTTGAATAGCTGCTGCTGTGTTTCCTTCTGAGACACACCTGTGCCCCCTCCTCCGCCCCAGTGGTAAGGGGTCACCATTAGATCATGGTGGTGAGTTAAGGTCGCCATCCCCCAAGCCGGGCATGACGCGAATATGACCCAGCCCTTCACCCCTGCAGAAACCACCCCGTCCTGGATCGTGGCCAGCGGCGTCCTGGTGGCCTCTGTGTGCGCCGCTGTCCTGCTGCTGCTCGGCTGCTTCTTCCTGCTGCGGTGCGGTTACAGGAAGGCCAGGCACGCCTTCCCCCCGAGGAATTCTCTTCCGCAGCACCTGAAAGAGGTAGGTAGTGGCACGGAGCCAGATGTGGGTAAGAAGACGCTGACCTTCGGAGTCAGAGCTGCCTGAGTCAGCCTGGCATGGTTTCTCGGAGGACGACACACACCTTGCGTGCAGGTCCCGTTCCTGGTGCCCTTTCGGAGAAGTCTGAGCTCGGGGAACAGCCCTATGGGAAGGGGGCAGAGGTTTTGTTCCTAAAAGCCCCCCTCCAGCCTGGATGTTTGTTCCTTCTCTGACCGTCCCTGCCCAGAGGCCCAAGTTGTCAGAGAGCCAAGCTGATGGTCCCGGAGCAGGAAGGGACCAAGCCGAGCTCAGAGCAGAGAAGACGGGAAAGAGAGCGCTCTGGGCTGAGTGCCACGAACAGCCAGGGACAGAGGAGGGGCAGGAGCGGCGTCAGAGCGGGGAACATCTGAGAGCGACTGAAATTACGGGACGTGTGTCCCAGGCTTTAGGAAAGCAGTTCTTTTTTTTTTCCTCCAGAAAATTTAAAAAAACGTGAAAGTCACTCAGTCGTGTCCAACTCTTTGTGACCCCATGGACTATACGGTCCGTGGAATTCTCCAGGCCAGAATACTGGAGTGGGTGGCCTTTCCCTTCTCCAGGGGATCTTCCCAACCCAGGGATAGAACCCAGGTCTTCCACATTGCAGGCGGATTCTTTACCAGCTGAAGCACCAGGGAAGCCCAAGAATACTGGAGTGGGTAACCTTATCCCTTCTCCAGGGGATCTTCCTGACCCAGGAATGGAACTGGGGTCTCCTGCATTGCAGGCGGATTCTTTACTAACTGGGTTACAGAAAAGCTACTTTCAGGAAGTTTGGGTGGAAGAAAGAATGTACCTGGATAGAGCTTGTAGGACAGAAGCGGCTTTAAGAAATGAAATCTTGGTTATATTCTCACTTTCGTTTCAGTTAGAAATGAAGTGAAAGGAAATGTGAAGTGAAGCCCGCGTCTCCCCTGGGCTGGGTGTGGGCTCCCCCGGGAAGGAGGCGCAGTTGGGATGGAGAAGTTCCTTCAGCTCAGGGAACCTCCCGTGGTGGGGTTGGGGGAGCCCCACTCCCAGCAGCCGAGGGAGCAGGCCCCTGCTTCCTAAAGAAGACTGGGGTGAGGGTGGCGCATCACAGCATCCACTCCAGCCTACGCGTAAACCGCTAGGACCCAGGGGTGCAGCTTCTCTGAAGAGCCGAGTCGAGCTGCTCCCCCAGGGAAGGTTACAAGAGAAAGGTTAAGGGAACAAGGGCCAGCCCCGCCCCTGCAGCCGGTCCAAGGGCACAAGTGACGCCCCTGACCTCACTGCTCTGCTGTCTCCTCCCCGGACCAGCCGCTGCTGACGTGGCGGGAGCGACTCAGACCTTCCGCTCTGCGAGGCCTGAGCTGGTCACAGGACACCAGAGACCCCGGCTCTTGTGCTTCTCCATGTGCCATCAGAATTGGGCAGGAGTCCCCCCTCCCCCGGGCCCCATCATGTAGCAGCAGCCTCTTCTCCCCCTGATGATCCAGGTAGTGACTCCTGACTCCTTTCCTGCGGCTAGTTTTTTGGCACAAGGATCCTGACATGAAAAGGTGGCAGCTATAACTTATAGTTTGATGGAATCCCTCCCGCGTCCCCTCGTGGAAACGTCCCCCTCTGGGATAATAACTGCTTTAGGCTTTGTAACAAAGATTGAGGTATTATGCGGTTGTTGTTCTTTAGTCACTAAGTCGTGTCCAACTCTTTTGCAACCCCATGGACTGTAGCCTGCCAGGCGCCTCTGTCCATGGGATTTTCTAGGCAAGAATACTGGAGGAGGTTGCTATTTCCTTCTCCAGGGGATCTTCCCAACCCAGAGATCAAACCTCTGTCTCCTGTATTGGCAGGCAGATTCTTTACCCCTGAGCCACCAGGGAAGCTGCGAGATATTACATAGATACTTATATAACGTTTGCCTTTAGCTACTTTTCTTTTCTCAGCTATTTGTAAGGCCTCCTCAGACAGCCATTTTGCCTTTTTGCATTTCTTTTTCTTGGGGATGGTCTTGATCACTGCTTCCTGTACAATGTCATGAACCTCCATCCATAGTTCTTCAGACACTCTATCAGATCTAATCCCTTGAATCTATTTGTCACTTCCACTGTATAATCGTAAGGGGTTTGATTTAGGTTATATCTGATGGTCTAGTGGTTTTCCCTACTTTCTTCAATTTAAGTCTGAATTTGGCAATAAGGAGAAAAGAAGAGAAGCTAAAGGCAAAGGTGTAAAGGAAAGATATACCCATTTGAATGCAGAGTTCCAAAGAATAGCAAGGAGAGAGAAGAAAGCCTTCCTCAGCGATCAATGCAAAGAAATAGGGGAAAACAATAAATGGGAAAGACTAGAGATCTCTTCAAGAAAATTAGAGATACCAAGGGAATATTTCATGCAAAGATGGGCACAATAAAGGGCAGAAATGGTATGGAGCTAACAGAAGCAGAAGATATTAAAAACAAGTGGCAAGAATACACAGAAGAACTATACAAAAAAGATCTTCATGACTCAGATAACCACAATGGTGTAATCACTCACCTAGAGCCAGACATGCTGGAATGCGAAGTCAAGTGGGCCTTAAGAAGCATCACTATGAACAGAGCTAGTGGAGATGATGGAATTCCAGCTGAGTTGTTTCAAATCCTAAAAGGTGATGCTGTGAAAGTGCTGCATTCAATATGCCAGCAAATTTGGAAAAGTCAACAGTGGCCACAGGACTGGAAAAGGTCAGTTTTCATTCCAATGCCAAAGAATGCTCAAACTACTGCACAATTGCACTCATCTCACACACTAGTAAAGTAATGCTCAAAATTCTCCAAGCCAGGCTTCAACAGTACGTGAACCGTGAACTTCCAGATGTTCAAGCTGGATTTAGAAAAGGCAGAGGAGCCAGAGACCAAATTGCCAACATCCATTGTATCATCGAAAAAGCAAGAGTTCCAGAAAAACATCTGCTTTATTGACTATGCCAAAGCCTTTGACTGTGGATCACAACAAACTGGAAAATTCTTCAAGAGATGGGAATACCAGACCACCTGACCTGCCTCTTGAGAAATCTGTACGCGGGTCAGGAAGCAACAGTTAGAACTGGACATGGAACAACAGACTGGTTCCAAATTGGGAAAGGAGTACATCAAGGCTGTTTATTGTCACCCTGCTTATTTAACTTATATGCAGAGTACATCATGAGAAACGCTGGGCTGGCTGAAGCACAGGCTGGAATCAAGATTCCTGGGAGAAATATCAATAACCTCAGATATGCAGATGATACCACCCTCATGGCAGAAAGTGAAGAATGAAAGAGCCTCTTGATGAAAGTGAAAGAGAAGAGTGGAAAAAGTAAAACTCAACATTCAGAAAACAAAGATCATGGCATCTGGTCCCATCACTTCATGGCAAATAGATGGGGAAACAGTGGAAACAGTGACAGACTTTATTTTGGGGGACTCCAAAATCACTGCAGATGGTTACTGCAGCCAAAAAATTAAAAGACACTTGCTCCTTGGAAGAAAAGTTTTGACCAACCTAGACAGCATATTAAAAAGCAGAGACATTACTTTGCTGACAAAGGTTCATGTAATCAAAGCTATGGTTTTTCCAGTAGTTATGTATGGGTGTGAGAGTTGGACTATAAAGAAAGCTGAGCACCAAAGAATTGATGCTTTTGAACTGTGGTGTTGGAGAAGGCTCTTGAGAGGCCCTTGGACTGCAAGGAGATCCAACCAGTCCATCCTAAAGGAAATCAGTCCTGAATATTCATTGGAATGACTGATGCTGAAGCTGAAAGCCCAATACTTTGGCCACCTGATTTGAAGAACTGACCCATTGGAAAAGACCCTGATGCTGGGAAAGATTGAAGGTGGGAGGAGAAGGGGATGACAGAGGATGAGATGGTTGGATGGCCTCACTGACTCAATGGACATGAGTTTGAGTAAACTCCAGAGGTTGGTGATGGATAGGAAGGCCATGCTGCAGTCCATGGCTTCGAAAAGAGTCGCAAAGACACGACTGAGCGACTGAGCTGAACTGAGCGACTAAGATGCATGCACAGTTTTTTCAAAAGTGAAAAGGAACAGGGCACTTCCTTGATAGTCCAGTGATTAGGACTCTATACTTCTCCTGCAGGGGGCACAGATTCCATCCTTGGTCAGGGAACTGAGACCCTGCGTGCCGTGAAGCATGGCCAAGAAAAACAAAACAAAGCACAGAGCAACAACGGATAGCTCGTAGGAACCAGCCATGCAGCGCAGGGAGCGCAACTCAGGCTCTGCGATGACGTTGGTGGGGAGGATGGGGAGGGGAGGGAGGCCCAAGAGGGAGCATAGGTATATGTATGTATGTGTACGCATATGTATGTGTGTGTACTTGTATGTATGAATGTGTACATGTATGTATGAATATGTACGTGTATGTATGCATGTGTGTACATGTGTACACGTGTGTGTGAATGTGCACGTGTGTGAACGCATATGTGTGAATGTGCACACGTGTGTGTGCACGCATGTGTGTATGTATGCATGTGTACGTATATGTGTGTATGTGTACACATATGTATGCATATAGCTGACTTGCTTCACGGTACAGCAGAAACTAACAGCACATTGTAAAGCAATTAGACTCCAATTAGTAAATAACAAGCGAAATTAATATTAGTAATACATTTTATGCAACCCAGTATATCCAAAATATCATTTTGACATGGAATTTTTTTCATTTGTCAAAACATTTATATTCTTTTTTTCATACAAAGTCTTCAAAATCTGGTGTGTGTTTTACCTCTCAACACACATAGAGTCAGACGGGCCACATTCCACGTGGCTGGTGGCTGCCATACAGGATGGCATAGGGCTGAAGGCTGGACAAAGGGACACTCGGGGTGCTGGGGAGCACCCGAGAGGGCCTCCAACTCAGCCTGAGGATGCACAAGAGAGGGACTTATTCCAAGACACATGTATCCCATGCTGGCTTCTTCGAGGTAAGGATGCCCCGGGCGGCATTGGGACCGTCCCTGAGTCTCCCTCCAGGTTTACAAGAGGAACTGTCAGAGGAGGACCTGTGATCGCTAAGCAAAGGAGGTGCAGATTTATTGTTGAATTTTTTAAATTGTGGTAAAACACGCATAATGTAAAATTTGCCACCATATCCAGTTTTCAGCATACAGTTCAGTGGTATTGAGTATATGGACATTGTTGTGCAATCCTCCTCACCTTCCATCCTCAGAACCTCTTTCATCTCACAAAACAAACCAGATCCATTAAATAAATTAATAGATCCATTAAATAGAACTCCCCACCTCCCTTCTCCCCCAGCCACTGGCCACCACCGTTACTTTCTGTCTGTGAATTTGCCTAGTCTAAGTACCTCATGTAAGTGGAATCGTGCCCAATTTGTCCTCTTGTGTCTGGCATAGTTCACCTAGCATAAGGTTCCTCAACATTGTGGTATGTATCAGAACATCATTACATTTTGAGATTGAAAAAAAAATTGAATTATATGGATAGACCACATTCTATTGGGTTGGCCAAAAGGTTTGTTTGGATTTTTCTGAACGCTATAACAAAAACCCAAACAAATGTTTGGCCAACACAGTATCTGTCCAGTCATGCGTAAACGGGGTTTCCCAAGTGGCGCTAGTGGTAAAGAATCTGCCTGCCAATGCGGGAGACCCAGGAGACAGGAGTGTGATCCCTGGGAAGAATCTGACCCATGCGAAGCTCCCCTGGAGGGCAGACATCCCCTCCAGTGTTCCTGCCTGGAGAACCCCAGGGACAGAGGAGGCTGGCGGGCCACAGTCCATGGGGTCACACAGAGCCGGGCACGGCCGGAGCGACCGAGCACGCACGCACGCATGTGTGGATGGGCACGCGGTCTGCTCCCACCTTTGGCTGTCAGGAATTATGATGCTCTGAAGACCGGGGTACGTATTAATGTATGTCTCTGAGACACCGCTTTCAGTTCTTTTCAGGTGTATAACCAGAAGTGGACTTAATGGCCCATACAGTAATTCTATTTTTAATTTTGTGAGGAACTGTCATACTCTTGTTGTTACATTTTTTTTAAAACAGCATTTTTCAGCCAGGAGTTCTGTAGAAAATTGTGAGCCCAGAAAAAGAAATGGGAAAATTTGTTAATTAACTTTTTTTTTTTTCTCCCTGCAGTTTATGAGCCACCCTCATCACAGCACTCTTCTCTTATTCTCCTTCCCACTGTCTGATGAGAATGAAGTCTTTGACAAGCTGAGCGCCATCACGGAAGTGTCTGAAAGCTGCAGGCCGAACCCTGGGGCCGGCTGCGGTCTCGGGACCTGACATGGGCAGGGGTCCTTCCAGTGGTGTCCGAGGAGGGAGCACACTCAGCCGGGCGCAGTGACCCCCTCCTTGTCCTGGCTGCCCCCGAGGGCAGTCAGAGCAGCCAGCCAGCGTGGGCCAAGACCACCTGAATAAACCCAGATGGAGAAACACAGACGCTGGGACAGCGTCCACACCACCAAGGAGCTGGACTCTACATGCTCATGTGGCAAAACCTTGGGAACTTGCCACTTTTTAAAGGCCTTAATGATTAAACAAAAAAAGCTGGCCACTGTGATTTTCCTGATAGCCCGTCCCAGTGGTTAAAAGACTTCTCGCTTCCAGTGCAGGGGGCACAGGTTCCATCCTCAGCTGAATAACTAAGATCCCACATATCACATGATGTTGCCAGAAAAAAAAGTTGAGGTTGGCCACTGGAGGTATGATTCTCAGTCTTGTGTATTCACTAATATAAAAAGGTTTTAGGGAATTCCCCAGCAGGTCCAGTGGTTAGGACTCCACGATTTCACAGCCGAGGGCCGAGGTTCAATCCCTGGTCAGGGAACTCAGGCCTCACAAGCCATGTGGCCAAAAAACAAAACCACCAAAAAAAAAAGTTTTAAATGGTTAGAAACAAAAATGTATAAAATGAGGAAGAAAGACCAAGACACTGTGGAATCTGACGGGAGAAATGGCGTCGACGCGGAAGTCGGTGCCGCCAAGCTCTGTACAGAGTACAGACTCTGGATTCTCAGGGACACCTGGACCGGGTTTATTCTTCTATGCGGACACGTTTCGTATAACGCTGGTGCTCAGTTAAAGCGTCACTCTCTGTTTAGTCCATGCGCGTTAAATGACACTCCCGTCCGTGTGACTGTTGGAGTGAGCCAGGTTCTCATGTGCTGTCTTTGCTGTTCACTCAGTCAGTGGATATTCCTCAGTCCCTGCTTGGCGGTCAGCCAGGGACTGTGCCAGGCCCAGGGGCCAAACAGCAACTGGGAAGCTTCAGAAAAGAGAAGGCCCTCAAGCTTCGAATTCCAGGCTTCCCAAGTGGCTCAGTGGTCAAGAGCCCGCCCGCCAATGCCGGAGACATAGGTTCGATCCCTGGGTCAGGAAGATGCCTTGGAGGAGAAAATGGCAACCCACTCCAGTATTCTTGCCTGGAGAATCCCATGGAGAGGGGAGCCTGGCAGGCTATAGTCCATGGGATCACAAAGAGTCAGACAGAATTGAGCAGCTGAGCACGCACGCGTGGGCTTTGAATTCCACCTCGGACGCTTAACAGTTCATCTGTACATGAGGATGAGAAAACCTAAGGGTTAGTGACACTCGGTGAAAAATGCCCACCCCAGTGCCAGCACATAGCAGTCACTCAATAAATGGTAGCTCATCTTACCAACTGCATCATCTCATGGGTATGACAGACTTCACAAACCTAGGTCAGCAACAAATATCCCTTCCTCTGGGCCAGGTTGCTCAATAGATTCATTGAAGTTCCCCAAAACAGAAAAAATTTTTTAAAACCCACTTTTTAAAATAATTTGACACTGTTTTTAATGGAAACAACATGGGGGGACAAGATCAAAAGTTTGTTGACCTGTTCGATATTTTTAAATTACGTTCAGTGACGTTGTGAGGGAGAGGTCACCATGTCCTGGGTTCTCAGCCCCTGATTCTGGCTTGGAGGTAGTCTGACAACAGGGGAGAAGTCAGTTCCCTTCCCCAGTTCAGCTTGTCATCGCCGAAGGAGGCGTGACAGGAATGCGTGTACATGAATGCGTCTGACTTGGGAGAGAAGGAAAGGAATATTACTTTATTGCCCATTATTCATCCAGTCCTTGCCTAAAGCCCTTCACGTGTTTAAACAGTCTCCATCTTGGAAAGTGTGAACCCTTCTCCCTTTTTAGGGGCTCAAAATGCCACCTGCTCCTTTGCAGCCCCCTTGCTGCCGGGCTTTGAGTTGGGGGACAGGGAGGGGCGTGCAGGGCAGCAGTAGAGGCCAGGGTTCCAGTAGAAGCATCCAGTAGCCTGGGAGACTCGGCACCAGCAGTGAGTGTGAGAGGGTTAGTCGATCAGTCGTGTCCAACTCTGTGCGACCCTATGGACTGTGTAGGCCACCAGGCTCCTCTGTCCATGGAATTCTCCAGGCAAGAACACTAGAGCAGGTTGCCATTCCCTTTCCCAGGGGATCTTCCTGACCCAGGGATTGAACCCAGGTCTCTGACACTACAGGCAGATTCTCTTCTAGGTTTGGTTTGGACATTGTTCCTGCCTTCACCTCCCAAGGCTGTTCCTCCAATCCTTCCTGAGATTCTGTGAGCTCCCCCAAATCAGGCTGAGACACTCGTTTTAGCCGGTCGGTTTCTAATGGTTGCAGCTCAAACCCTGAGCAGGCTTCCCAAAGCAAAGCAGAGTGGATATGGATTCTCCAGTCCTAGAAGCCCACCCAGGTGGGCTTAGGGGTACAACAGGAGTGAGCCATCTCTGGTTTCCCAGCAGAGGGCCTGACAGCGGCACTCATCCTCTAGGGCTGGGAGGTCCTGAGGGGCTTCGAGGGGACCAGCTGAAGCCTGAGACTGACTAGCTGCAGACCACAAGGGTAACAGCCTCCTACCAAGAATGGGGGAATTCAAAGCGCATGCATGTGTGCTCAGCTGCTCAGTTCTGTCGACTCTTTGTGACCCCATGGACTATAGCCTGCCAGGCTCCCCTCTCCATGGGATTCTCCAGGCAAGAACACTGGAGTGGGTTGCTGTTTCCTCCTCCAAGGGATCTTCCCGACCCAGGAATCAAACCTGCGTCTCCCGCGTCTCCTCCTACCACAGTGCACTAAGATGAGGGCAGAGAAGGGCACAGGCCCTCCCGGGCCAGGAGCTGACCCCTGAGCTACTGTCTGCCCTGCCCCCAGTACAGTGTTGTTGGGGTGGAATCAGAGACATCTCAGGGACCAGGGTCTCTAGCCACACTGGGGGATGCACTGTTTGCACACCTCCCCCTACACACACCCCTGATGATGGATGTTTGCCCAAGTCGCCCCCGGATTCACCACCCTCCTCATGACTCCGGGTGGCTCTCGGCTGCCGCTTTCATGAGAAAATACTGCTCGTGTCTCTGCACGATGAATAGGAGGGGGACACGTCTGTCATTTGGCCCCCAAGATGTCAGCAATCTTAGGGAACCTCATCTAGGCTTCCCTGTCCCATAGTATGGCAACATCCCTGACCCTCAGACGAAGTCAAGTAAAATGCTGGATGTTAGGTTTAAAAAACAACGTTTCAAATGATCCCTAGTGAGGAAGGAAAGAATATGCCACCTTTCACCCTGGAGGGCATTTGACAAACCTTGTAGGATTTCAGCCCCTTGCAAGGACTCCAGGAACAGAAGACAAGACTCGGGGCTCACCCAAGGTGGCGTGGAAAGGACACCTACCCTTAAGTCTGAAATCCCAAAGAGCGTCCCCTCCCCTGTGTAAGGGTGAACTAGGAATAAAGGAATCCCACCCCACCCCCGTATCAGTGTCCTGCCATAAGAAAGTGTCACAAGTTTGTGACTTAAAGCCACAGAAACTTACTCTCTCACAGCTCTTGACTTCAGAAGTCCAAAATCAGTTATCACTAGGCTGAATTCAAGGTGCCAGAAAAGTCTTCAGAGGTTCTAGGGGACAGTCTGCTCCTGCCTTTTCCAAATGCCAGCAGTCTTTGGCTTGCATCAGCATCACTCCTATCTCTGCCTGCATTCAGATCACTTTCTCTTCCTCTGTTTGGTTGTCTCCCTCTGCCTGTCTCTTTATTATAGAGACACCTGTGGTTGCATTTTAAGGCCCACCCAGGCATCACCAACTCGATGGACATGAGTTTGGGTAAACTCCAGGAGTTGGTGATGGACAGGGAGGCCTGGCGTGCTGCAGTCCATGGGTTCGCAGAGAGTTGGACACGACTGAGCGACTGAACTGAACTGAAAAGGTAATAATCCAGGATAACTTACCCAACTCAAGATCCTTAATTTAATCAAATCTGCAAAGACTCTTTTTCCAAATAGGTCCCATTCACAGATGCCAGAGACTAGGACTTTTGAGTGTCATTATTCAGCCTACTACACTCCCGCCCCAGGGACTGCAAGTGAACCTTTTTGGTTTCAGTTTTGTTTCTGATTGGAGAGGCAAAGTAGTATCTTTCCTGAGAAGTTATAATCTCAAAACTGTAGATTTGCAGCCCCCGATCCCTCTTCCTGGGTGGTCAAAATAAAACTTGAGGTTAACTGTTAGAAATCACAAAACCCCAAAGGAAAACGTCGCAAGGAAAAGCCAGCAGAAACAGCAGGCAGCTGGGCCTGACCCATCAAGACCTCAGATGCCAACATAAACGGTCCAAGGAAAGAGAGCATGCAGAGTGCAGTCAAATAAATCTAAGAAACCGTTGATCACATCAGGATGGCACAAGAGGCTGAGTGAGTCACAGGAACCCAAATCTCAGTGGCTTGGAGAACAAAGACTTCTTTTTTGCTCATTTTGTCTGTGGCTGGCAATCAACCGAGGGTCTGTTCTTTTCTCAGTGATGTCTTTATTCTAGAATCTAGGCTGAAGGGATGTCTTTATTCTAGAATCTAGGCTGAAGGACCTGCCAACTGGGGAAAGAACTACCAGACCACAATTGTCCTCAGAGCTTCTGCTGAACATGGAGCATGTCACTGCCCTCCACTTCCTACGGCCAAAACCTTGGCCAAGTCCAATGTTAGTAGAATGGGCACATGTGCTCCTTCCCTGGGAAGAGCTGCAAGTCAGGTAGGAACAGTCAGGACTGTGTGATTCCCTCACAAGGAAGAGATAGAATAATTGGGAACAATAAGTGAAATCTGTTGCAGACTAAGTTTCAAATGGATTTGGTGACGGGGTGGGGACATGGTAGAAGAGGTGCTAAATAGACCTCTGAAAATGAAAATTATGATACAGTTGCTTGAGCAATGCAGATTTGAATTGTGCAGTTCCACTTATACACAGATTTTTTTTTTCATTAAATACATACCATAATGTTACATAATTGGTGGTTGTGGAACCACAGCTTTGAGAGCAAACTGTAAAGTTATATGTGAATTTTTGACAGTGCAGGAGGTCAGTGCCCCTAATCGCCGCATTGTTCAAGGGTCAACCGTAACTGACATTTAAAAGTCAGAGAATGGGCTTAATAGCAAATTAGGAAAACTGAAATGAAAGGAAGTAAATTGGGCAGAAAGGGGAGCATGTGAGTCAGGATTCAGACAGAGCCAATGAGAAGTGAGATATTTCTGTTAGGGAATTGACTCATGGAATTGCGGAGGCTGGCAAGTCTAAAATATGTCCAGCAGACTGACAGCCAGAGACCCAGGGAAGGATTGATATTTCAGTTGGGTCCAAAGGCAATATGGAGGCATAATTACTCCTTCCTCTGGGGACCTCAGCCTTTTTTTCTCTCAAGCCCTTCAACTGATTGGAAGAGATCACTCACATGATAAAGGGGTAACCTGCTTTACTCAAAGCCTTCTAATTTAAATGCCAATCTCATGTTAAAAATAACATCTTCACAGCAACATTCAGACTGGTATTTGATCAGATATTTGAGTACTATGGTCTTGTCAAGTTGACAAATAAAATTAACCACCACCAGGAGCGTAGATCTGAAGTGATTATCAAGAATGCATTAACATAAGGATGAGAAATATGAGAGGGACTTCCCAGGTGGCGCTAGTGGTAAAGAACCTGCCTGCCAATGCAGGAGACATAGGAGACACAGGTTCAATCCCTGGGTGGGAAGATACCCTAGAGAAGGGCATGGCAACCCACCCCAGTATTCTTGCCTGGAGAATCCCATGGACAGAGGAGCCTGACAGGCTACCGTCCATAAGGTTGCAAAGAGTCGGACACAACTGAATCAACTTAGCACGCATGCACAGAATAGAATGAGATGATCTATTACGTGTCTAATCACAGTCTCTTTATTTTTTTGGACTCCAAAATCACTGCAGATGGTGACTGCAGCCATGAAATAAAAAGACACTCTTTGGAAGAAAAGTTATGACCAACCTAGACAGCATATTAAAAAACAGAGACATTACTTTGCCAACAAAGGTCCGTCTAGTCAAGGCTACGGTTTTTCCAGTAGTCATGGGTGGATGTGAGAGTTGGACTATAAAGAAAGCTGAGCGCCGAAGAATTGATGCTTTTGAACTGTGGTGTTGGAGAAGACTCTTGAGAGTCCCTTGGACTGCAATGAGATCCAACCGGTCCATCCTAAAGGAAATCAGTCCTGAATATCCATTGGAAGGACTGATGTTGAAGCTGAAACTCCAATACTTTGGCCACCTGATATGAAGAGCTGACTCATTTGAAAAGACCCTGATGCTGGGAAAGATTGAAAGTGGGAGGAGAAGGGGACAAAAGAGGATGAGATGGTTGGATGGCATCACTGACTCAAAGGACATGAGTTTGGGTGGACTCCAGGAGTTGGTGATGGACAGGGAAGCCTGGCATGCTGCAGTCCATGGTCACAAAGAGTCAGACATGACTGAGTGACTGAAGTGACTGAACTGAATCACAGTCTCAGGCGGAGAGGTGAGAAAGGATGAGTCAAAAGCAGTATTTGAATCTTTGAAAAGATAATGACTGATGAAAGACACCAGTCTACAAGCTCAGGACAACAAATCCCTAGCTGGACAAAGAAGAAATCACATCAGGACAAATCTTGCTGTTGTTCAGTTACTAAGTCATGTCTGACTCTTTGCAACCCAGGGACTGCAGCATGCCAGGCTCCTCTGTCCTCTACTATCTCCCAGAGTTTGCTCAAATTCATGTTCATTGAGTTGTTAATGCTATCTAACCATCTCATCCTCTGCCGCCGCCTTCTCCTTTTGCCGTCAGTCTTTCCCTGCATCAAGGTCTTTTCCAACAATTGAC
Source organism: Cervus canadensis (assembly GCF_019320065.1). Classification (NCBI taxonomy): domain Eukaryota; kingdom Metazoa; phylum Chordata; class Mammalia; order Artiodactyla; family Cervidae; genus Cervus; species Cervus canadensis. The sequence continues at coordinate 1,533,698 of NC_057412.1, read as the reverse complement.
TCTTTGCATCACATGATCAAAGTATTGGAGCTTCACCTTCAATAGCATTCCTTCCAATGAATATTCAGGATTGATTTTCTTGAGGATTGACTGGCTTGATCTCCTTGCAGCCCAAGGAACTCTCAAAAATCTTCTCCAGTACTACAATTCAAAAGCATCAGTTCTTTAGCACTCAGCTTTCTTTATGGTCCAACTCTCATATCCGAACATGACTACTGGAAAAACCATAGCTTTCACTATCCGGACCTTTGTCAGCAAAGTGATGCTTTTTAATATGCTGCCTCGGTGGCTCAGATGGTAAAGAATCTGCCTGCAATGCTGAAGACCCAGGTTGGATCCCTGGGTCAGGAAGATCCCCTGGAGAAGGGAACAGCACCCCACTCCAGTATTCTTGCCTGGAGAATCCCATGGATAGAGGAACCTGGTGGGCTACAGTCCATAGGGTCCCAAAGAGTCAGATACAACTGAGTGACTAACACCCACGCTTTGGCTTCCCTGGTGGCTCAGCTGGTAAAGAATCCACCTGCAATGCAGGAGACTGGGTTCGATCCCTGGGTTGGGAAGATCCCCTGAAGAAAGGAACAGCTACCCATTCCATTATTCTGGCCTGGAGGATTCCATGGACTATATAGTCCATGGAGTCGCAAAGAGTCAGACATGACTGAGAGACTTTCACAGACTTGTCATGGCTTTCCTTCCGAGGAGCAAGTGTCTCTTAATTTCATGGCTGCAGTCATCATCTTGTCGTGGCAACGGGGCTTGCATAACTCAATGAGGCTATGAGCTACGCAGTGCAGGCCCACTGAAGATGGATGGGTCCCAGTGAAGAGGTCTGACAAAACGTGGTCCACTGGAGGAGGAAATGGCAGCCCACTCCAGTACTCCTGCCACAAGAACACCGTGAACAGTATGAAAAGGTAAAAAGATATGACACCGGAAGATAAGTCCCTTATGTTGGAAGGTTTCCAACATGATACTAGGGAAGAGCAAAGGGCAATTACTAATAGTTCCAGAAAGAATGAAGCAACTGGGCCAAAACAGAAGTGAAATCCACTCAGTCGTGGATGTGTTTGGTGGTGAAAGTAAAGTCCGATGCTATGAAGAACAATATGGCATAGGAACCTGGAATGTTAGGTCCATGAATCAAAGTAAATTGGAGACTGTCAAGCAGGAGATGGCAAGATTGATCATCGACATCTTAGGAATCAGTGAACTAAAATGAATGAGAATGGGCAAATTTAACTCAAGGTGAAACTGCAGGGCCTCAAAAACAGAGACAGTATATTATCTTCAAAGAAAAGATAGTTAAATTATGGATGATGATCTCAGCAGTAAAGAAGCCAAAAAGTGATAGTATACCTTTCAAGTGCACTAACATTTTTGTCAACTTTGAATTATAAGACTGCAAAAATATCTTTCAGGAAAAGGGATAAAATAAAGACTCAGACAAACAAAAGTCAATGATATTTGACATTAAAAGATCAAATAAAGATCTAAGGGATATATTTCAGACAGAAGGAAACCATTCCCAGATGGAAATTATGATACATAAGAAGAAATACAGGAAAGAAACTGGTAAATACATGAGCAAATCTAAACAACTGTTTTCTGTATAAAACAATAGCAATATATCCTGGGTTTAAAATAAAATACAGGGAGGAAAACAGCTGAAGGTGAAATGTTTTAAGATCCTGTTTTTTTTCAGAGGAGAATAAGATGAATCTGAGATATGGGTAAGTTAACTATCATAAAATTTCTAGAGTCACCTCAATTCTGGAGAAGTGGTTCTTAATTGAGGAGGTGTTTTACCAAAAGGTTTACTTTTGTTTTAGGTTCAAAGGATTTGTTAACAAAAGAAACCACTTGTAACACACAAACAATTTCAATTTTCTATAGAAGATTATTTGACTTAACTTCAACATACACTCATTAAAAGAAGAGAAGTGGAAGCAATAGGAGAGAGTCATAGCATACACATCACCAAATTGGGCTGACCTACATCCAGACTTGCCCACTCCAGTGTTCTTGCCTGGAGAATCCCAGGGACAGGGGAGCCCAGTGGGTTGCCGTCTTTGGGATCACATGGAGTTGGACACGACTGAAGTGACTTAGCAGCAGCAGCAGCACATCCAGACTTAAAAACAGTACTGGGAAGTCCCTGGTCAACAGCAATCTAGAATCCCAACCAGGAAAAGGTCCCAGCAGTGCATCCACTCTGTGGATGAGACAGCAAATTGCAGTTTCAGGGCTTCCCACTCATAATCCCAGGTCACAAACTGATATCGACTTCAATCTTTCAGGAAAAGAGACAGAATCAGACAAACAAAAACATTTGACATCAAAAGACCTTTTTATAGAAAGATCTCTGGGATATATTTTAGGCAGAAAGAAACCATTCCCAGATGGAAGTTATGATATGTAAGAAGAAATATAGGAAAGGAAAAAAAGAAAGAAAGAAATACAGGAAAGAAACTGCTAGATATATGAGTAAATTTAAACAACTATTTTCCATATAATTTATCTTGGGTTTAAACTAAAACATAGGGAGGAGAACAACTGAAGATGAAACATTTCAAGGTCCAATTAATATTGACTTTAACATTTTTACAATGCTGTTTGTTTTATCTTGTGAGTCACAGGATTTCTTTAAACCCCAGGCATGACTGGCCAAACCTCCATGGGTTCAAGAATTCCAAGTCCTACTTCCTTTCTTATCTAAAGTGCTGCCTGACTAGCTGTGCTTGCGGGCAGGCATGGAATCCGGACAGTGTCCAGGAAGGTCAGAAGCAAGGACAGAGGCCTGCTCTCCTGCTTCTGCTTCTCACTGCACTTCCTTACAGGCACTTCCGGCCCCACCTTGCAAGACTTCCTCTATTTTAATTTCCCTCATAGGAGGGCACAGATTTGTCTCCCACAGGACATTTGACAATGTCTGGGAACACTTCCGGTTATCTCTACTGACATCAAGCGAGTAGCAGCCAGGCTTTGTGATAAATATTTACATTGATTATCTTACTTATTCTTTGAGACTGAACCCTCCACAGGACCCTCTGAAGGAAAGCCCGAGGCAGGCTGCAGAGGCTGCACTGAGAGTTCAATCCACACGTGTAGTGAGGGCTGTGGCCCAGGCCCTGCCAGGGCTGAAGGTGGTTTCTGTGGCCTTGCCAAGTGTCTGGAGCCCAGTTCTCTTGAGAAGGATGTGGGCAATCTAACTGCTGAGGCTGCAAGCTTTGCAGCTAGGAAGTGAAGAAAGAGGGGAGAACCTCACAAGAATTCTGAGATCAGAAAGGGATTCAGCAGGTCATCTTGTGGGCCCCCATGAAGACACCGTAGCAGAAATATATGTCAGGTTTGTTTGAAAGACCCCCTGAGGGAAGCCAGCTTGAGCCAACTTCTCATCACCCCCCACCTCAGGCTTCCCCTTGCCAGCTTCTTCTGGAAGAAGAGAAGAGTTCACTGTGCTTCCTTACAGGCACTTCCAATCCTGCTCTCCAAGACCAGATCAGCCTCTTGTTCACCCTGTTCCTCCTCACCATTGTGGTTCTCAGCCATGACTGCCATAGCAGTCACATGGCAAGCTTTAGAAGTGTCAACGCCAGGCCTTGCTCTGACCACTAAATTAGAACACTCTAGGGTGGGATTCAGGTGTCCTGGGTTTTAAAGCTTTCCCAGGTTTTTTCCAGGGAGTGTGCAACCAAGGTGCAGATCGCTGCTCTACCAGAGAAGGTGCGAGAGCTGGTAAGTAAATGTTACCCTGCACTCCTGTCTGTTTTCCTGTTCTCTCGGCTTTAATACCCAGCTAAAGGGTCCCAGGTGGCTCAGCAGTAAAAATTCTACCTACCAGTGCAGGAGATGCAGGTTAGATCCTTGGATCAGAAAGATCCCCTGGAGAAGGAAACAGCAACCCACTCTGGTATTCTTGCCCCGAAAATCCCATGGACAGAGGAGCTTGGCAAGCTACAGTTCATGGGGTCACTAAAAAGTCAGACACAACTTAGTGACTAGACAACAACAAAAGATCCACTCATTACCTTCTGCTTTTACAAGAAGATCAGAAGTTATTTGGAGTTATGAACATCTTGGGGAAATATGTTCATGGCCAAAAATTTTTCCTCCCAGCACTGATCCAGGTTTCTGAGCTTCTCACCACTGGTCATCTGGGAAGTAATTTCCCTGCTGCTACCCCTTTCTCTTTGCTGGTGCCTGACACAGACCTAGCACCAAGAAGTGTCTGTTGAAATAATAGATAATAAAAATGTAAACTGAAGCCTTCTGGAGCACCTGGCAACTACACTGCAGACCAAATAGAAACTCATTAGCACATGCAGATTAAATAGAGTGAATTCTGTTTAAGTAAGTTAACAAAACACCAAAACATAGGCAAGAGAAAAATAAAATCAGTGAAAATCTCCCAGGTAAAGAAAAAGGTTATAGTCTCTTCTGTCTACTTTTAAATTGAGTTGAAGTTATTTTTCACCTTCAACTGCACATCAGAAGTCACAATTTTACAGTATCTCAGTTCTATTCCCCATTTTTAATATTTTTACTTCTTGTTGCCAAATCTTCTTGTCAATTTTTGCTTCTTATGCCAAAATAAGATTAGCCTTTATTTTAGTTAGCAGCAGAAGAGTGGGTTAGAAATCAAACCCTCAGTGGCAAGCTTTGTTTTAATGTCAAAAGCCATCTTTGAAGCACAAGGACAAATAATGGAATGTTTTCACCAAGTGAGCTTTTAAAATTTAGCTCTTTAGAAGAAAGAAATGGAAAAATGTAATAAGGATGGACCAAGTACCATGGAAGAAACTTAAGGATTTAAAAAAAAAAAAAACAAGTTTTTTTAAAGTTCTGTTTCAAAGGAGAGAGAAGATAGTAAAGTAAGAAGACCCTGAGCTCACCTCCTCCCATGGACACACCCAAATTACAACTATTTACAGAGCAACTATCAATGACAACAACCTATGACCCAGAAATCCCACCACTGAGTGTATACCCTGAGAAAACCATAATTCAAAAACACACACACACCTCAATGTTCATTGCAGCATTATTTACAATAGCCAGGACACAGAAGTAACCTAAGTGTCCATCAACAGATGAATGGGTAAAGAAGATGCAGTACATACATAGAATGGGAAAAGGAAAGCTATCAGGTCATTTGTAGAGACATGGATGGATCTAGGGCCTGTCATACAGAGTGAAGTACGTCAGAAAGAGAACAACAAATTTGTGTATTAACATGTATATGTAGAATCTAGAAAAATGGTATAGATGAACCTATTTGCAGGGCAGGAATAGAGACGCGGACGTAGAGAATGGATGGGTGGACACGGGCTGGGAGTTGATGAATTGGGAGATTAGGATTGATGTATGTACACTGCCCTGTGCAAGACAGATAGTGGCCACCTGCTGTGTAGCTCAGGGAACTCAGCTCAGTGCTCTGTGACGACCTAGACGGGTGGGATGGCAGGGAGGTGGGCGGAAGGTCCAAGAGGGAGGGGGTATATATATGCATATAGCTGGTCCATTTCACTGTCCAGCAGAAACTAACACAATATTGTAAAGCAACTATATCCCAATTTTTAAAAAAGGTACTTGGAGACAAAGGAAAAGGGAGACCCAGTGGCCAAAAATCGATGGGACCCTGCAAATCCATTCTAAGAGGGAAGTTTACAGCACTAAATCCTACCTCAAGAAACAAGAAAAATCTCAAATAAACAGCTTAAAGTTACACTTAAAGGAACTAGAAAAAGAACAAAGAAACCTTAGTAGGAGGAAAGAAATAAAAAAGATCCTAGCAGATACATTTTAAAAGTTTTTCTTTAAGATAAAATTGATCAACTTTTAGGCAGACTCATCAAGAAAAATAGAGAGGGCAAAAATCAGTAAACCCAGGCATGAAAGAAGAGAAGTTACGACCAACACCACAGAAATACAAGGCATCATAAGAGATTGCTACAGACAATTTTATGCCAGTAAAATGGACAACCTAGAAGGAATCCATAAATTCCTATAAATGTACCATGTCCCAAGACTGAATCAGTAAGAAATGGAAAATATGAGCCAACTGATTACAGTAATGAAACTGAGTCACTAATCAATAAACTTCCAACAAACAAAAGTCCAGGACCAGGTGGCTTCACAGGTAAATTCTATCAAACATTTAAAGAAGTGTTAATGCCTAGCCTTCTCAAAATAGTCCATAAAATTGAAGAGGAAGGAACACTTCCAAACTCATTCTCCGAGGCCAGCATCATATAGATACCAAAACCAGACAAAGACACTACACACACAAAAATTACAGGTCAATGTCCATGATGAACATAAATGCAAAAATCCTCAACAAAATATTAGCAAGCTGAATTCAGCAACATATTAAAAGGATTCTACACCAAGACCAAGTGGGGTTTATGCCAGGGATGGAGAGATGGTTCAATATCTGCAAATCAATCAATATGATACACTACATTAGCAAATTGAAGAATAATAATCATATCATTTCAATAGATGCAGAAAAAGCTTTTCACAAAATTCAACATCCACTCATGATAAAAAATTGTCAACAGAGTGAGTATAGAAGGAATATTGTTGTTGTGTAGCCACTAAGTTGCATCTGACTCTTTTGCGAACCTATGGAATGTAGCCCGCCAGGCTCTTCTGTCCATGGGAATTCCCAGGCAAGAATACTGGAGTGGGTTGCCGTTTCCTTCTCCAGGGGATCTTCCTGACCCAGGGATTGAACCTGCATCTCCTGCATTGGCAGGCGGATTCTAACTGCTGAGCCACCAGGGTGGCTATAGAGGGAATATGCTTCAATGTTATAAAGGTCATACATGGTAAACCCATAGCTACTTCATATTTAATGGTGAAAAGCTGAAATCATTTCCTCTATGATCAGGAACAAGAAAAGTATGCTGACTCTCACCACTTTCATTCAACATGAAATTCCTAGCCTCAGCAATCAGATAAGGGAAAAAAATAGAAGGAATCCAGTTGGAGAGGAAGGAGTAAAACTGTGGCTGTTTGCAGACAACATGATATCATACATAGAAAATCCTCAGGCCGGCACCAAAAAAACTATTAGACCTCATCAGTGAATTCAGTAAAATGATGCAAAATCAATACACAGAAATCTATTGTATTTCTATACACTAACAACAAACTATCAGAAAGAGAAAGAGAAATTCAGAAAACAAACCCAACATTGTAACAAATTCAATAAAGATTTTACAAATGGTCCACATCAAAAAATAAAAATCTTTAAAAAGAGAGAAATATTTCTCTGTAAAGGTCTTTAGTGGACTGATGGGCCCTGAAGATTAGAGGACTTTAAATCAGCAGAAATCTCAGCAAGTATCTAGTAGCCCCTTTGTCATCCTAAGTGCTAGGGAAGACAAGGATCTGGTCCCACCACTCTGATAACGAACACTGTGAAAAACCAATGCTGTGAAAAGTCTGGCAGTTCATCAAATACACATAAAACTGTCATATGACCTAACAATTCCAGTCCTGGTTATACTACCAAGGGAACTGAAACTACAGATCTACACAAAAACCTGCTCTCCACAAATATGCATAGCAGTATTATTCATACTAGTCAAAAAGTGGAAACAGCCCACTTGTCCTTGAAATGATGACTGGACACACGGTGTGGTAAAGCCACACAGTGGAACAGCATGCAGCAACGAAATGAAGCATCCCTACATGCCACTTGACCTACATGCCACATAAACCTTGAAAACATGCTAAGTGAAAGAAGCCAGTCATAAAGGGTCACAAAGATTTGATATCTTTCCACTTCCATGAATTGTCCAGAATAGGCAAATCCATTGACACAGAAAGTGGAAGTTACCTAAAGTGCTGGGGTTGGGGGGGGGGGCGCGCGGGGAAGAGGAGAAGAATGGGGATAGGAGAAGGATAGGGGACCTCTTTGAGGGTGATAAAAATGTTCTGCAATAAGATAGTGATGATGGCCATCATATATTTGTGAATATACAAAAACTTTTGAATCCTACATTTTAGATGGGTGAATTGTATGGTATCTGAGTTATATCTTGGTAAAACTGTTATTTATTTGTTGCTAAGTGCTGAATTTGTAGTACACACAGGATGCCGGGGCAGCGCCGAGGAGGGCCACTTACATGACTTAAAGGTTGCCTGAGAGTTTCCTGTGTTCTTTGTACTGATACCACTAGCGTCACTTCTTTGTACAGCTTCCTGGAGCCGCCTGGCATTGTGATCAGCCACAAAAGCTTCCACTGGTTACAGAAAATAGAAACCATCTGTGTGTCGTCCACTTGTTTTGTTTGGCAAATGCAGTCTGTTGTCGGTCCTTAAGGTCGTATTTCTTAGCCACAAGTTCTACATAGTATTTCTAGAAGGCTAGAACAAGAAGCAGAAAATACTAATTTAAAAAACTGAAGTACGACCTGCCATGCTATGTTAGTTCCAGGTGTACAAAATAGTGATTCAATACTTTGATACATTGCAAAGTGATCACCATGACAGATCTAGTTACCACGACCATGCAAAGTTATTACAATATTATTGACTGTATTTCCCATGCTGTGCATTTCATCCCCAAGACTCTTTTATTTTGTAGCTGGAAATTTTTATCTCTCAATTACTCCTATGTATTTTATTCATCCCCACAGCCCCTCCCTTCTGCAAACCATCTCTTTGTTCTCTGCATCTGAGAGTGTGTTCCTGTTCCTGTTTTTATTATGTTTGTTCTTTTGTTAAGTTTTTTAGATTCTACATCATACAATATTTGTCTATCTTTGTCTAACTCATTTCACTTACCCTTCAGTTCAGTTCAGGTCAGTCGCTCAGTCATGTCCAACTCTGTGACCCCATGAATCGCAGCACACCAGGCCTCCCTGTCCATCACCAACTCCTGGAGTTTACCCAAACTCATGTCCATCGAGTCGGTGATGCCATCCAGCCATCTCATCCCCCGTCGTCCCCTTCTCCTCCTGCCCCCAATCCCTACAGGCATCAGGGCCTTTTCCAATGAGTCAACTCTTTGCATGAGGTGGCCAAAGTATTGGAGTTTCAGCTTCAGTATCAGTCCTTCCAATGAACACCCAGGACTGATCTCCTTTAGGATGGACTGGTTGGATCTCCTTGCAGTCCCAGGGACTCTCAAGAGTCTTCTCCAACACCACAGTTCAAAAGCAACAATTCTTCAGTGCTCAGCTTTCTTCACTGTCCAACTCTCATATCCATACCTGACCACTGGAAAAACCATAATCTTGACTACATGGACATTTGTTGGCAAAGTAATGTCTCTGTTTTTTAACATGCTACTCAGGTTGGTCATAACTTTCCTTCCAAGGAGTAAGCATCTTTTAATTTCATGACTGCAATCACCATCTGCAATGATTTTGGAGCCAGAAAAATAAAGTCTGACACTGTTTCCACTGTCTCCCCATCTATTTCCCATGAAGTGATGGGACCAGATGCCATGATCTTAGTTTTCTGAATGTTGAGCTTTAAGCCAACTTTTTCACTCTCCTCTTTTACTTTCATCAAGGGGCTCTTTAGTTCTTCTTCACTTTCTGCCATAAGGGTGGTGTCATCTGCATATCTGAGGTTATTGATGTCTCTCCTGGCAATCTTGATTCCAGCTTGTGCTTCTTCCAGCCCAGCATTTCTCATGATGTACTCTGCATATAAGTTAAATAAGCAGGGTGACAATATACAGCCTTTTCCTATATACTCCTTTTCCTATTTGGAACCAGTCTGTTGGCCCATGTCCAGTTCTAACTGTTGTTTCCTGATCTGCATATAGGTTTCTCAAGAGGCAAGGCAGGTGGTCTGGTATTCCCATCTCTTTCAGAATTTTCCACAGTTTATTGTGATCCACACAGTCAAAGGCTTTGGAATAGGCAATAAAGCAGAAGTAGATGTTTTTCTGGAACTCTTTTGCTTTTTCAATGATCCAGCGGATGTTGACAATTTGATCTCTGGTTCCTCTGCCTTTTCTAAAACCAGCTTGAATATCTGGAAGTTCACAGTTCACGTATTGCTGAAGCCTGGCTTGGAGAATTTTGACCATTACTTTACTAGCATGTGAGATGAGCCCAATTGTGCGGTAGTTCGAGCATTCTTCGGCATTGCCTTTCTTTGGGATTGGAATGAAAACTGATCTTTTCCAGTCCTGTGGCCACTGCTGAGTTTTCCAAATTTGCTGGCATATTGAGTGCAGCACTTTCACGCATCATCTTTCAGGATTTGAAATAGCTCAACTGGAATTCCATCACCTCCACTAGCTTTGTTCATAATGATGCTTTCTAAGGCCCACTTGACTTCACATTCCAGGATGTCTGGCTCTAGGTGAGTGATCACACCATCATGATTATCTGGGTTGTGAAGGTCTTTTTTGTACAGTTCTTCTGTGTATTCTTGCCACCTCTTCTTCATATCTTCTGCTTCTGTTAGGTCCATACCATTTCTGTCCTTTATTGTGCCCATCTTTGCATGAAATGTTCCCTTGGTATCCCTGATTTTGTTGAAGAGATCTCTAGTCTTTTCCATTCTGTTGTTTTCCTCTATTTCTTTGCATTGATCGCTGAGGAAGGCTTTCTTCTCTCTCCTTGCTATTCTTTGGAACTCTGCATTCAAATGGGTATATCTTTCCTTTTCTCCTTTGCTTTTTGCTTCTCTTCTCTTCCCAGCTATTTGTAAGGTCTCCTCAGACAACCATTTTGCCTATTTGCATTTCTTTTCTATGGGGATGGTCTTGATCCCTGTCTCCTGTACAGTGTCGTGAACCTCTGTCCATAGTTCATCAGGCACTCTGTCTATCAGATCTAGTCCCTTAAAATGGACTGGAATGGATGAATTTAACTCAGATGACCATTATATCTACTACTGTGGGCAGGAATCCCTTAGAAGAAATGGAGTAGCCATCATGGTCAACAAAAGAGTCCGAAATGCAGTACTTGGATGCAATCTCAAAAATGAAGAATGATCTCTGTTCGTTTCCAAGGCAAACCATTCAATATCATGGTAATTCAAGCCTATGCCCCAACCAGTAATGCTGAAGAAGCTGAAGTTGAATGGTGCTATGAAGACCTATAAGACCTTTTAGAACTAAAACCCAAAAAAAGATGTCCTTTTCGTTATAGGGGACTGGAATGCAAAAGTAGGAAGTCAAGAAACACCTGGCATAACAGGCAAATTTGGCCTTGGAGTATAGAATGAAGCAGGGCAAAGGCTAATAGAGTTTTGCCAAGACAACACACTGGTCATAGCAAACACCCTCTTCCAACAACACAAGAGAAGACTCTACACGTGGACATCACCAGATGGTTAACACCAAATTCAGATTGATTATATTCTTTGTAGCCAAAGATGGAAAAGCTCTATACAGTCAGCAAAAAAAAGACTGGAAGCAGACTGTGGCTCAGATCATGAATTCCTTATTGTCAAATTCAGACTTAAATTGAAGAAAGTAGGGAAAACCACTAGACCAATCAGGTATGACCCTAATCAAATCCCTAAATCACTTAGCCTAATAACCTCTAGTTCCATCCATGTTGTCAAAAATGGTAAGATTTCATTTTTTCATGGATAAGTGATATTCCATTGCATATTTATCCATCTTTATCCATTCATCTATTGATTGTTTCCATATCTTAACTACAAATAATGCTGTGGTGAACATAGAGGCCTGTATATCTTTTCAAATTAGCCTTTTTCTTTTCTTTGGAAATATATCCAGAAGTGAAATTCCTGTATTGTATGGTAGTTCTATTTGTAATTTTTTGAAAAAACTCCAGACTGTTTTCCATAGTGCCTATACCAACTTACATTCCCATCAACAGTACACAAGGGTTCCCTTTCCGCCACATCCTCATCAACAGTGTTTTTTTTTCTTGTCTTTTTGATAATGGTGTGTGACAGGTGTGAGGTAGTATCTTATTATGGGTTTGTTTTTTTTTAAACTATACTGGTCTTCATCACTCCATGGGCTTTTCTGTAGTTGTGGCAAGTGGGAGCTACTCTCTAGGTGCAATGCAAGGGATGTTCATTGCTGTGACACATTTTGATTTTTGGCCACAAGGCATGTGGGATCCTAGCTCTCTGACCAGCGATCAAACCCACACCCCATGCACTGAAAGGTGAAATCTTAATGCCTGGACCAGCAGGGGAGTCCCAAGAAATATTTCTTGGTAAAGCTTTACACGCTTTTACTCCCCTTCTCCCAGTTAACTTGGCCTTACCTCTTCTTTCAGTGGTCTCTGCCCATTTATAATTTCCACTGCCAGCCTTTGGCGGGTCCAGAGCTGTCAGGATTTCCTTTCATGGGCTCCATGTCTTCATCTGCCTCATTCATATTCAAGTGGAAAAATGATGGGGTGGGTGGGGGGGGGGGGCGGTCAGCAAGAGAATCCATGTCCAGACTGGTTTAGGGAATGGAGCAGGGGAAGGGAGGAGGGAACTCCCAGGAACTGAATCCAGTGGACTCGAGAGATGCACACTGTTGATTCTCCTTGAAAAATGCAGAAGAATAAACATTCAGACAGAGGGGTGCCTGGTTAGCTGACTCTATGTATCAGAACTGGATAAATTGCATTATTGATTTTTCAACCAAATAGCTCCATCCCCAACAAGTCTCCCTAGACTCAAAATTACCCTTTGGGCCATGGTTAATGAACTGTCTACAATACGGGTCAGACTGGAGAATTTCATGATCTGAGGACCCCTATCTGCTCTTGGGTGCCTGGAGCCTCCTTCACCCTCACTCCACTGGCCCCTCTCCAGCACCCCCATCGTATTTCTCACTGGTCCATAGTCAAGTCTGCCAAGTCTTCTAGCCTCAGAAGCCAGAGTTCCTCCCAGTGGACCCCTTAACCACGCCTATCTCTGGCTCTGATTTGCCCAGCAGCATGTTGTCACCCCATCTGTCCTTTCCTGTCTGAGCTGCTTTGATGGTGAGGCCAGAAGCAAAAATAGCAAGTGAACAGTTGTTTCCTCTTGGTTCACTTACAAAACACCTTCTACCCAGGGGAGCGGGCCTGCCCTTCCTTGCTCTTCCTGCTGCAAATGTGGCTTCTCAGAAGTTCATCTCTAGAAGATTCTTGGCTCATTCTGGCGCTGCAGTGTCTCTGGCACTCTCGCTAAAAGGTTCTGGATGCTCTAAAACACTTGCCCAGAGCTGTATGCCTGCCTTCAATCTTTAGAATGGATCCTCTAAGTCTGAGCTCGAAAAACATGAGTGGGTAAACATTTAATTACACTTCTATTCATCTTCTTGGGTTGCCTCCTCCCCTACTGTGCTCTGGGGAGAGCCTTGATTTGTCCTAAAACATTTGGAAATGCTCTTCCTCCAGCCCATGATTTCAGCACGCCTCACTGTTACACAGCGGGGCCGTCATCTCCACTTTGTCCACAGGGCCATCCTTCACTCATTCCGTCTTGAAATTATTCAAGCAGCGGGATGGGAAGTCCTGAAAAATAATCCCCTAAAAAGATACCTAGGTCATAACTCCTGGACTCTGTGGATGTGACTCTATTTGGAAAAAAAGGATCTTTGCAGATGGGATTAAGTTCAAGGTCTTGACATACACATTGTCTTGGATTATCCAGGTGGGCCTTAAATGCCTGTATGAGTGTCCCTGTATGAGAGGCGGGGTGGGGGGGGAGCGGATTTTGTGGATAGGAAGGCAAGAGGCAATGTAACCACAGAGGCAGAGATTGGAGTGATGTGGCCACAAGTTGAGACATGTCCAGAACCATCTGAGGCGGAAGGAACTGGTTCTCTTTGAGAGTCTTTGGAGGAGTGCAGCCTTGACGACACCTGGATTTCAGGCTTCTGGTCTCCAGAACTGTGGGAGAATAATTTCTGTTCTTTTTAAACCAGTCAGTTTATGGTCATTTGTCAAGGCAGCCACAGGAAACCAGCAGAGTAGTGTTTGGAAACCGGCTCCATTGTTTTAACCTGCCCAGTTATAACCTCTTTTTAATGTTTAAAATGGGAAGGAGGGCGGGCGAGAGAGCAGCTGGAACACCATTCCACGCTCTTCTCAGCCAAGAGGAGTGACTACAAACTGTCTCCTACCCTGAAGCCTAGTTCAGACAGCGCTCAAGCCAATCTACTTCCTGGGGCGTAAAAAAACAGGTGAAAAAAACCTAAAAGTCTGCCTCCTGCAACAAAGACTCAATGTGATTTTCCTCCCTGAGTCCTGTTCACTTCCTGTCTCCTGGTCGCCTCACATCTGAGCCAAGTGAGTGAGTGAGTGAGTGAAGTCGCTCAGTCCTGTCTGACTCTTTGCAACCCCATAGACAGTGGCTACCAGGCTCCTCCATCCATGGGATTTTCCAGGCAAGAGTACCAGAGTGGATTGCCATTTCCTTCTCCAGGGGATATTCCCCATCCAGGGATCGAACCCAGGTCTCCCGCACTGCAGGCAGAGGCTTTACCCTCTGCGCCACCAGGGAACACCACCTTAGTTTGCACGACCATCAGAGCTCTTCATTCAACAGCCTGGAACGTACAGGCTGGCACTCGATGAGCTAGATGATTGCCCCGGGTGTGTGACTAGAAATACGCCCAGAAGGTTACAGCTACAAGAGTAAAGTCTCTGAGCAGGACAAATCAGGGCCAGGACAGGCTCTGGACTGCATTGAGCAATTCTACCAAAACAGGAAACCCAAGGCAGCCGAGACATCTTTCCCTCTGAGGACGGCACTGTGTACTCGTCCGGATGAAGCAGGAGTTAGCCAGTCTTGTGTGCAGCTATATAAACAAGCACTTCCGTATGTTAATTTCATTCTCACAACAGCCCTCTGAAGTGGATACTATTGTTTGCCTCATTTTTCAAAGGTTGAGACTCAAGCACAGTATGACTAAGTAACGTCCATAAGATCACCTGGGAAAGAAGTGATACAGCAGGGAAGGGAAGCTGGGTGGTCTGGCTCCAGAGCCTGTGTTCTTACCCACCTGTGACAGGCAGACTCTGGGATGGCCACCGCTGATCCCCCACCTCCTGGTACTCACACCTCAGAGGAATCCCCGCCTTTGCGTAATCCACTCTTCTTGAGCGTGCATGGCACCTGTGACTCAACAGAAGCTAACATAGGGATGCCGCTTCTGTATTTAACTTACAGATGATGGTGGTTCCTGTCTTGCTGGCTGACTCTCTCGAGTGACTTCTCAGCTTGCACCCTTTTTAAAAAAATTTATTTCTGTGGCTTTCTCTAGTTGCAGCACAGGGGTGGAGTGGGGGGTCTGCTGCTTGTTGAGGCATGCAGGCTTCTCATTGCAGTGGCTTCCCTTGTTGTGGAGCACAGACTCTATGTTGTGGAGCATGAGCTTAAGTATTGCAGCTCCCTGGCTTTTGAGCGCAGGCTCAGTACTTGTGGCACACGGAGTTAGTTGCCCCGCAGCATGTGGAATCTTCCCGGATGAGGGATCGAACCTGTGTCACCTGCTTTGGCAGGCGGGTTCTTATCCACTGAACCACCAGGGAAGCGCTCAGCTCGCCTCCTTAGGGGAAGCAAGCTGCCAGGGTGGAAGGGCCCATGCGGCGAGGACCTGAGGCCACCCCCACTCACCAGTAAGGAATTGAGGTCCTCGGTTTAAGTGCAGTAGGAAGTAGATGGGCCCCGGGACTGGACAGCTGGTTTTGGTCAAACAGAGTAAAACTGGAGCTTTGTTCTCAACCAGTTTACTTGCCAGTTTACTGGCAAGAGCTGAGTTCTGCCAAAGCACAGAGATAAGATACCCATTCCTGAGGTCAAGGAGAACCTCCCTGTCTGCACACACACAGGAAGGCTCCTGGGGGGTCCAAAAGGAGGGGATGCCATCCCATAATAGGTGATGTCAAGCCTCCCACAGGCCTCAGCACTGGAGTCCATCTTGGCGAAAAGATGCTCATGAAGATGGGGGAGGACCTTAGGACAAGTCAGATGTGGGAAAAGAAACAAGATGATTGGTCAAAGGTAAACGAAGACCTGGAAGCTCTGACCCTGTATGAACGGTGTAACCTCCTCTCTCCAGTGTTCTTCGTTCCAGACACCCACAGCCTTTCTCTCCGGGGGTGTAGTTCTGCCTTGTTTCTGACTTAAGTAAGAAAACTGTTTCTCTTTGTGCTCTCCCATATGTAGTGCTGTCTCTAAACTTTGTACCTGTTTTTACAGTCTTTGCCTCCTTGAAACATTCTTGCTTTCAAACAGGGGCAAGAGCTAGGGCCATTTTGCTTCTAGCCTCTAGTCCCTGGTGGTCTGGCAGCTAAGATTCTTGGTTTTTCATCCAAGCCACCCAGGTTCAGCTCCTGGACAGCAACTAGAATCTCTCTTCAGGACCACTTACTGTGTCTCTCTGACATAATGAGAGTGAAAATATTAGTTGCTCAGTCATGTCCAACTCTTTGAGACCACATGGACTGTGGTCTCACCAGCCTCCTCTGTCCATGGAATTCTCCAGTCAAGAATACTGCAGTGGGCTGCCATGCCCTTCTCCAGGGGATCTTCCCAACCCAGGGATCAAACCCAGGTCTCTTGTATTTCAGGCAGGTTCTTTACCATCTGAGCCACCAGCGAAGCCCCTCTGAGATAAAAATGGTCCTAAAGAAACTGCTTTGCTGGAGCAGCCGTGAAGAGATACCCCACGTCCAAGGTAAGAGAAACCCAAGTAAGATGGTAGGTGTTGTGAGAGGGCATCAGAGGGCAGACACACTAAAACCATAATCACAGAAAACTAGCCAATCTGATCACAGGACCACAGCCTTGTCTAACTCAATGAAACTAAGCCATGCCGTGTGGGGCCACCCAAGACGGACGGGTCATGGTGGAGAGGTCTGACAGAATGTGGTCCACTGGAGAAGGGAATGGCAAACCACTTCAGGATTCTTGCCTTGAGAACCCCATGAACAGTATGAGAAGGCAAAATGATAGGATAGTGGAAGAGGAACTCCCCAGGTAGGTAGATGCCCAATATGCTACTGGAGATCAGTGGAGAAATAACTCCAGAAAGAATGAAGGGATGGAGCCAAAGCAAAAACAACACCCAGTTGGGGATGTGACTGCTGATAGGAGCAAGGTCTAATGCTGTAAAGAGCAATATTGCATAGGAACCTAGAATGTTAGGTCCATGAATCAAGGCAAATTGGAAGTGGTCAAACAGGAGATGGCAAGAGTGAATGTCGACATTCTAGGAATCAGCAAACTAAAATGGACTGGAATGGGTGAATTTAACTCAGATGACCATTATATCTACTACTGTGGGCAGGAATCCCTCAGAAGAAATGGAGTAGCCATCATGGTCAACAAAAGAGTCCGAAATGCAGTACTTGGATGCAATCTCAAAAACGAAGAATGATCTCTGTTCATTTCCAAGGCAAACCATTCAATATCACGGTAATCCAAGTGTATGCCCCAACCAGTAATGCTGAAGAAGCTGAAGTTGAACAGTTCTATGAAGACCCACAAGACCTTTTAGAACAAACACCCAAAAAAGATGTCCTTTTCGTTATAGGGGACTGGAATGCAAAAGTAGGAAGTCAAGAAACACCTGGCATAACAGGCAAATTTGGCCTTGGAGTATAGAATGAAGCAGGGCAAAGGCTAATAGAGTTTTGCCAAGACAACACACTGGTCATAGCAAACACCCTCTTCCAACAACACAAGAGAAGATTCTACACATGGACATCACCAGATGGTCAATACCAAAATCAGATTGATTATATCCTTTGCAGCCAAAGATGGAGAAGCTCTATACAGTCAGCAAAAACAAGACTGGGAGCTGACTGTGGCTCAGATCATGAATTCCTTATTGCCAAATACAGACCTAAATTGAGGAAAGTAGGGAAAACCACTAGACCATTCAGGTATGACCTAAATCAAATCCCTTATGATTATACAGTGGAAGTGAGAAATAGATTTAATGGACTAGATCTGATAGACAGAGTGCCTAATGAACTATGGACAGAGGTTCGTGACATTGTACAGGAGACAGGGATCAAGACCATCCCCGTGGAAAAGAAATGCAAAAAGGCAAAATGGTTGTCTGAGGAGACCTTACAAATAGCTGTGAAGAGAAGAGAAGCAAAAAGCAAAGGAGAAAAGGAAAAATATACCCATTTGAATGCAGAGTTCCAAAGAATAGCACGGAGAGAGAAGAAAGCCTTCCTCAGCGATCAATGCAAAGAAACAGAGGAAAACAACAGAATGGAAAAGACTAGAGATCTCTTCAACAAAATCAGGGATACCAAGGGAACATTTCATGCAAAGATGGGCACAATAAAGGACAGAAATGGTATGGACCTAACAGAAGCAGAAGATATGAAGAAGAGGTGGCAAGAATACACAGAAGAACTGTACAAAAAAGACCTTCACAACCCAGATAATCATGATGGTGTGATCACTCACCTAGAGCCAGACATCCTGGAATGTGAAGTCAAGTGGGCCTTAGAAAGCATCATTATGAACAAAGCTAGTGGAGGTGATGGAATTCCAGTTGAGCTATTTCAAATCCTGAAAGATGATGCGTGAAAGTGCTGCACTCAATATGCCAGCAAATTTGGAAAACTCAGCAGTGGCCACAGGACTGGAAAAGGTCAGTTTTCATTCCAATCCCAAAGAAAGGCAATGCCGAAGAATGCTCGAACTACCGCACAATTGTGCTCATCTCACATGCTAGTAAAGTAATGATCAAAATTCTCCAAGCCAGGCTTCAGCAATACATGAACTGTAAACTTCCAGATGCTCAAGCTGGTTTTAGAAAAGGCAGAGGAACCAGAGATCAAATTGTCAACATCCGCTGGATCATTGAAAAAGCAAAAGAGTTCCAGAAAAACATCTATTTCTGCTTTATTGACTATGCCAAAGTCTTTGACTGTGTGGATCACAATAAACTGTGGAAAATTCTGAAAGAGATGGGAATACCAGACCACCTGCCTTGCCTCTTGAGAAACCTATATGCAGGTCAGGAAGCAACAGTTAGAACTGGACATGGGCCAACAGACTGGTTCCAAATAGGAAAAGGAATACGTCAAGGCTGTATATTGTCACCCTGCTTATTTAACTTATATGCAGAGTATATCATGAGAAACGCTGGGCTGGAAGAAGCACAAGCTGGAATCAAGATTGCCAGGAGAAATATCAATAACCTCAGATATGCAGATGACACCACCCTTCTGGCAGAAAGTGAAGAAGAACTAAAAAGCCTCTTGATGAAAGTGAAAGAGGAGAGTGAAAAGTTGGCTTAAAGCTCAACATTCAGAAAACTAAGATCATGGCATCTGGTCCCATCACTTCATGGGAAATAGATGGGGAGATAGTGGAAACAGTGTCAGGCTTTATTTTTGGGGGGCTCCAAAATCACTGCAGATAGTGACTGAAGCCATGAAATTAAAAGACACTTACTCCTTTGAAGGAAAGTTATGACCAACCTAGACAGCATATTAAAAAGCAGAGACATTACTTTGCAAACCAATGTCCGTCTAGTCAAGGTTATGGTTTTTCCAGTGGTCAGGTATGGATGTGAAAGTTGGATGGTGAAGAAAGCTGAGGGCTGAAGAATTGATGCTTTTGAACTGTGGTGTTGGAGAAGACTCTTGAGAGTCCCTTGGACTGCAAGGAGATCCAACCACTCCATCCTAAAGGAAATCAGTCCTGGGTGTTCATTGGAAGGACTGATACTGAAGCTGAAACTCCAATACTTTGGCCACCTCATGCAAAGAGTTGACTTGGAAAAGATCCTGATGCTGGGAGGGACTGGGGGCAGGAGGAGAAGGGGACGACGGGGGATGAGATGGCTGGATGGCATCACCAACTCAATGGACATGAGTTTGGGTAAACTCCAGGAGTTGGTGATGGACAGAGAGGTCTAGTGTGCTGCGATTCATGGGGTCACAAAGAGTCAGACACGACCGAGCAAATGAACTGAGAGAAACTGAATTCCACCAACAACCTGTGATCTTAAAAGTCGACTTTTCCCGTATTACACAGGGAATATGGGCTTCTCTTATAGCTCAGTCGGTAAAGAATCTGCCAGCAATGTAGGAGACCTGGGTTTGATTCCTGGGTCAGGAAGATACCCGGAGAAGGAAATGGCAACCCTTTCCAGTATTCTTGCCTGGAGAATTCCATGGACAGAGGAGCCTGGTAGGTTCCCAACCCACGGGACTGCAAGACTGGGACACGACTTAGCAACTAAACCACCACCACCACAGAGGGAATATAGCCAATATTTTATAACTGTAAGTGCCATCTAACCTTTAAAAATTATGAATCATTGTATTGTACACTTGTAATTTATATAGTATATAATTAATAATATTGTTTATATAATACATACATTTTATATAATTAATATATATAATTATATATTTTATGGATTATATCTCAATAGAAAATTTTAAATTATATGAAATACATTTTATATAATTATATAATAATTTACATAATATATAATATTGTACATCAGCTATACTTCAATATAAAGTAAATCAAAGAAAAGTGGGTTCTCTAGTGGACCCTCTTCCTGGCTGGCACATTGACAGACCCTGAACTGAGGATCCAGCCAAGCTCTTCCTGGATTCCTGACTCACAGAACTGAGAAAGTAGGGTTTTGCTTTCTGCTTGTTTGTTTGCTTTTGGTCTTACCGTGCAGCATGCAGGATCTTCGTTCTCCAGCCAGGAATGGAACCCGTGCCGCCTGCATTGGGAGGGCAGAATTTTAACCACCGGGCCTTCAGGGAAGTCTCATAATGTTGTTTTAAGCTGTTATATTGGGGTTACTCGGTATGCCATAGATAACTGACATGGGCCCCTGGTGTTTCCACCGCAGCCACAAGCCCGCTGACCATGCACCATGCCAGGCCTCGAGTACCTCCTCATCTCAGTGAGTGACGGTTTGTTTCATTCATCCACCCGACAGCTATTTACTGAGCATATACGCATATAAAAATACATATGCACTATATATATATATATATATACACACACACATACATGTGTATATATGCACATAAACATGCATGTGTGTATATAGATGTATGTGTGTGTATATCACATCCTGTGAGTTCTGTTTCTTTGGAGAAATGCAGCAGCAATGGCAGACACGTAAATGAGTCATATGGCAGGTTGCAAGAAGTGCTCTGGGGGGGGAATAAAACTGAGGATTGTGGATAAGGAATGCTGGGAGGTAGGAGGGAGATCACAGACGGCCTCAGTGAAGATAAGACATCTGAACAAGAGACCTGAAGGCAGTGAAGACGCAAGAGCGGAAGGCGAAGGTGGGACGATTTGAGAGAATAGCATTGAAACATGTATTTTACCATATGTGAAATAGATGCCCAATCCAAGTTCGATGCATGAGACAGGGAAAGCCAGTGCCCTGGGGCAACCCGGAGGGATGGGATGGGGAGGGAGGTGGGGGGGTGGGTCCGGGATGGGGGACACGTGTACACCCGTGGCTGATTCATGTCAGTGTAGGGCAGAAACCATCACAATATTGTAAAATAATTAGCCTCCAATTAAAATAAATGAATTAATTTTTTTGAAAAAGAGCTGCAGCTATCTGGGGAAGAGCACTCGCATCAAAGGGAGCAGCAAGTATTCCCTTTTGCTGAGCCAGGACGGGCAAGGGGGCCAGTGTGACTACAATGGAGGGAGGGAGTGATAGGGGACGCAGGAAGTCCTCCAGGTCCCACAGCCGACAGGTAATGGACTGAGACTGGGCAAGCCTGAGTCCAGAGACTGTCTTCATCACTGCTGTTCCCTGCTTCTCCTCTGTTGCAATACCCTGCAGATAAGAGGTGTGTGATGATTATAGTGCAGGGGTGGGGGAAGATTCCAGTCTTTCTTTACACATATACACAGACACTCTCTTCTCTGCCCTCCACTTAAGCCTCTGTTAACTGATTTGCCCAGGTCCAATGTACAGCTTATTTGCAGTGTCTGCTGGCCAGTTCAGAGCCAGTGGGGGGACCTTGAATTTTAAAACAAGAGTCAGTTGTTTGGTGCCAAGTTGCCTCACAGGTACCTTGATGTTTTTGCTCCATTTGAAAGAGACAAACCTGGCCATCAAAAGTGATGCCTAGGGACTTCCCTGGCTGCCCAAGGTCTAAGACTCCCAGCTCCCAATGCGGGGAGCTAGACTCCACATGCCACAACTAAAACTCCCGCGTGCCGCAACTAAGACCCAGCACAGCCAAATAAATAACTATTTTTAAAGTATTTATTTAACTATGTTTGTTTTTGCCTGTGCGTGGGCTCTCACTAACTGTGGTGAGAAGGGGCTACTCTTCCTCGCGGTGCACAGGCTTCTCATCGCGGTGGCCTCTCTAGAGCACAGGTTTTCGTACTTGTGGCACTTGGGCTCAGTTGCCCTGCAGCATGCGGAATCTTCCCCGGCTAGGAATCAAACCTGTGTCCCTTGCATTGCAAGGCAGACTTTTAACCACTGGATCACCAAGGAAGCCCCTAAATATTTTTTAAGAGATTTCTAGTATGGTGAGTTTGTGCAAGAATAACAATGTAAAACTCCCCTCAAGAATTTCAAATTCAATAAAAAGCCCTGAGCCCCTTGTCATGAAACTCAGCCCACTGGACCCATTTATCTCTAATCTTCCCCTAGGAGGGCAAACAGACCTCTAATTCTGGATCATTTTCTAAACAGCCACCTTGAGGACTTAAGGTGTCGAGTCTGCCTCCAAGTACAGAAAACTTCAACCCAAGTGACATTAACTGAATAAAAAAGCAGAAACCCACATGTACAATAGTGGAAGAAGAGCAAGAAGGGTCAAGAGATATTGACACGTATTTGGAACCTGACAATTCAATAAAAGAACAGCACTTAGCAGACTGGAAAAACCTGGAAATCATGTATCTAAGCAAGGGGCTGCCTGCGAGAAGCCCCCAGAAAGGCTCTGGAAAGAGATGTGCCAAGTGCCCCAGGAGGCAGGACCAGAGGACGAAGTTGGAAATGGGGGAGGTGGAGGTGTGTCGAGCAGTTTTTGGTCCCTCCAAGTCCCCTCCCAACTTTTACACAGTCAGCTGTGTGCGTGTATGCTCAGAGGCTTCAGTTTGTGACCCCATGGATTGTAGCCCGCCAGGCTCCTCTGTCCATGGGATTCTCCAGGCAAGAACACTGGAGTGGGTTACTATGCCCTCTCCAGGGGAGCTTCCCAACCCAGGGATCGAACTTGTGTTTCCCGCATCTCCTGCTTTGCCAGTAGATTTTTTACCACTGAGCCACCAGGGAAGCCTGCACACACTCAGCTGCACTTCTTCAAATCCCACACTGGTTTATTCTCTTCAAAAAAATTGAGAAGCTGAGAACATCCCATTCTGGGAAGTGGGAGTGAGATACTATATTTAGAGAACTCCTTCATCCAACCCCCCTCCCCCATCACAGCTTTTCTCTCCCTGCAGCACTTAACTTGGCTCAGTGTATATCGAGAGAATACATCACTGTGCAGAGGTGCTCTTGAACCTGGGTATCCCCTCTCTGGCGGTCTCTGCTCCCTGACCCTGGCTCTCATGAAATTCCTTCTCCTTGGGCTGAAATACAGAGACCAAAACAAACCAACAGCTACAGACCAAGGAACAGGGCACAATGGCAAACCAACTACAAGGAGAGGAGTGGGGGGAAGGCAGAGGGCAGGAACGAGGAGAGAAAGAGGAGAAAGGAGATGGAAGGAGCAGGAGCAATTGTGTTTGATCCGTCCATTTTCCCAGGTTGAAATTTCTGGAACTGTGGAGATTAGAACAGGGGAAATGTCATTAAAAATCAATGACCTAATAATCACACTCCTTGGTTTTTACCCAAAGGAGCTGAAAACTTAGGTCCACACAAGACCCTGTGCACCTAATGTTAATAGCAGCTTTATTCAGGACTGCCCAAATCTAGAAGCAAATAAAATGTCCTTCAGTAGGTAAACAGGACAAACAAACAAAACCAGACAATGAAATCTTATTCAGCACTGAAGAAATGAGCCATCAAGCCATGAAAAGATGTGGAGGAAACTTAACCACATATTACTTAGTGAAAGAAGCCAGTTTGAAAGGCTACAGGCTGCATAATTCCAACTATATGACATTCTGGAAAAGACAAAACCAAGGAGACAGTAAACGGATTGGTGGTTGCCAGAGGCTGGGGGCTGGGGGAGGGCGTGAGGACAGCAGAGCCCAGAGGGTTTGGGCAGTGAAGCCATCCTACCTGATACGATGATGGTGGATGCCTGTCACTCTACATTTGCCAAAACCTGTACGTGCCCAATACCGAGAGTGAACTCTAATGTAAACTATGAACTTTGGGTAATAATGTTGCGTCTTTGCAGGCTCATCGATTGTTTCAAATGGATCCCTCTGGTGTGGGACGTCGGTAGTGAGGGACGCTGGGCAACTGTGGGGTCAGAGGGTACACAGGAACTTGGTCCTTTCCACTCGGCTTTGATGTGGATCTATTACTGCTCTAAACATAAAATTCATACTGCAGAAATTAACATACCATTGTAAACCAACTATACTTCAACTTTTTAAAGTTCATCAATTTTTCAAAAGAATCAATGAACATTGGGAAATGACTTTAAGGGAAAAAGGTAAATGCGGAGATGGTTAGATAGCATCACCAACTTAACGGACATGAATTTGAGCAAAGTCTGGGAGATAGTGGAGGACAGAGGAACCTAGTGTGCTACAGTCCTTGGGGTCTCAAAGAGTCAGACACAACTAAGAGACTGAGCAACAACTTATTAAATCATCTCGTATTCTTGCCAGTGAGTGAGTGAAGTCGCTCAGTCGTGTCCGACTCTTTGTGATCCCATGGACTGTAGCCTACCAGGCTTCTCCATCCATGGGATTTTCCAAGCAAGAGTACTGGAGTGGGTTGCCATTTCCTTCTCCATTATAGAGCTTAGTCAGAGCTCTAATTATCAGGGCAACTGGTGGCAATGACTAACCTGTTCATCACTGTATTTCATCATTTAAAGGCTCTCAATAAATGTTTGCTTTCTCCCATTTAACTGAGGAAGTTGAGAATTTGGGGGATGTTTTTGAGTCAAAAAGCCAGTCATTGGATTGTCATTTAGACTTGGAGTAAGGGTGTGTTACCTGCAGTTCAGTTCAGTTCAGTTCAGTTCAGTCACTCAGTCGTGTCTGATTCTTTGTGACCCCATGGACTGCTGCATGCCAGGCCTCTCTGTCCATCACCACCTCCCGGAGTTTACCCAACCTCTTGTCCATTGAGTCAGTGAGGCCATCCAACCATCTCATCCTCTGTCGTCCCCTTCTCCTCCTGCTTTCAATCTTGCCCAGCATCAGGGACTTTTCAAATGAGTCAGTTCTTCGCATCAGGTGGCCAAAGTACTGGAGTTTCAGCTTCAACATCAGTCCTTCCAATGTACACTCAGGACTGATCTCCTTTAGGATGGACTGGTTGGATCTCCTTGCAGTCGAAGGGACTCTCAAGAGTCTTCTCCAACACCACAGTTCAAAAGGACCAATTCTTCAGCGCTCAGCTTTCTTTATAGTCCAACTCTCACATCCATACACAACTACTGGAAAAACCATAGCCTTGACTAGACCGACCTTTGTTGGCAAAGTAATGTCTCTGCTTTTTAATATGCTGTCTAGGTTGGTCATAACTTTCCTTCCAAGGAGTAAGCGTCTTTTAATTTCATGACAGATTACCTGCAGATGAGTCTGCAAACTGCCAAGGGGGTGGGGGGAGGTTGGCAGTACCCAAGGATGGGTTAATGCATGCTGGCATTACCCACAGACACATAGAGGCCTTGGTATCTCCTAGAGCCAGAACACCTGTCCTTTGCAAGATTCTGGCATTATCAGAGAACTCTGGTGAATGCAGCAGTAATCAGAAGCCATCTTACTTTGGATTTCCAGAAGTCAGGACTTGGCAGTCAAGAGGAGAAATTCCTTAAGAAGGAGACAGCCTATGTGTGGCTGTCCCCAGGCCCCTGTGGCAGGGCAAATTACTAACACAGAGAAATCAAATGCAACTGAACACACAGTTTGCAAATCCTCTGCCACCTGCAGTCCTTCAAGTGCCTCTTAGAAGCTGTCCTGGGAAAGGGACCTGCCAGGCCAGGAGTGGTTTGGTGTACAACCTCGGTGTTCACTGAGTGGACTTTGGTTTTCTTGGCGAACTAAAAGGCAAGCCTCTGACTGCTAACCGTGTTATCTGTATAAGTGGAGATGATCTCAGTGGTATTTCCCTCTTAAAAAAAGATAAATTGTGCCACTTGAGTGCAGCTGTTCACTCCTTGGGTGAACAGGATAAAACAGTGATGTCCAACAGCAGCTCTGTGATAAATTGTCGAAGAGCCACAGCGAGAAACAAGAAAAGCTGACCACAGGAATGTCCCAGACAGAAAGGAAAAGGCCAGCAAGGAGGCTCCCCAGGGGGCTGTCATGGTCCCTAGGGGACCGTAGTCAGACTCTCTCCTGTGGTGCAGCGCAGAGACCAGCCCAGGACCACCATCCTCTGGTACCTTCCTACCAAGGGCACCCCAGACCCACCTTTTGCACTGAGCCATGAAAATCAGATTACCTTTGGGAAAAGCAGGTGAATCCCACCATGAAATACTCTTTTTAAAAAAAAATCATCTTATTTATTTACTTTTGGCTGGCTGGGTCTTTGTGGCTGGGTGGGCTTTTCTCTAGTTGCGAGAGCAGGGGCTGCTCTCTAGTTGCGGGGTGCGGGCTTCTCACTGCAGTGGCTGCTCATGTTGCAGAGCAGGGGCTCTAGGGTGCACATGCGCTTCCGTAGTTGTGGTTCCCAGGCTCTGGAGCACAGGCCCAACAGTTGCGGTGCACAGGCTCAGCTGTTCCAAGGCACGTGTGATCTTCCTGGACCAGGGATCGAGCCCATGTTTCCTGCATTGGCAGGCAGATTCCACACCACTGAGCCACCAGGGAAGCCCTCCTTCCAAAGAATGTTCTTGAAATGAACCGAAGTTCACTCTGATATCAGGAGGAGGCAACTCCACACACCACACTCAGGTCTCTTCCAGGACTCCACATCCTTAAATACGAGAGGGTGCAGCCGCGAGCTCCAGGGACCAAGGTCAGATAAGAAGGGAGGATGGAAATGTGAATCCAGGAAAGAGCCTGTGCCCAGCACAAAGGAGCTGGGGTTCCACCTGAGTCTACAGTAGACTCTGTGGGCTGCCCTCAGGGACTGCCCAGCGGAGGGCTCGGGGTAGGAAAGGCAACAGGAGGCCCTCACTACAGCCAGGCTAGAGATAAGGGCAGGGTCTATTGGAGGTGGGGGCAAGACAGCAGAGGAGGGATTCTCGGAGGCAGGAACAACCGACTGAAAGGGAGAAATCTAGGCTACATCCCAGGCTTCCAGCTCTGGACAACTGGAAAGAAGGGATGCCATTTTCCTCAATGGAAAAGGTCAGTCAGAGAAGGAGCAGCTATAGAGTGAGCTGAGAAACCAAGACATCAGTTCTGGCCATGCTGAGTATGAGATGCCTGTGAGATAATCAGGTTAAGATGACAGGTCGGTTGCTGGTTGTAAGAGCTAGAAGTTCAGAAATAGTTTTGGGCTAAAGACATTAACATTGGCATCAAAGACATAGTTTTTTGTTGTTGTTTTCTATTCTGTTTTGTTTTTTCTATTTTTTTTCTGTTGGTTTGTTTTTTCTTTTTTTTAATTTGCCTGCTGGGTCTTAATTGTGGCATGTGAACTCTTAGCTGCAGCATGTGGGACCTAGTTCCCTGAACAGGGATTGGCCCCCTGCATTGGGAGCATGGACTCCTGGCCACTAGACCCCCAGGGCAGTCCTAAGGATGTAGTGTTGTTTAAACTGATAAGACGGTACAAGAACACTTGAGAAGAAGAACCAGAAGAATGGAATGCCCAAGAGGAGAAAGGGAGCTTCATGAAAGGGCCTGAGCAGAAACAGTCAACAAGTAAGAAAAAAACCCACAAGAGTGTGGTGTTCTGGGAATTGAGGAAGGAACTGGTCAGCAGTGTTGAAAGCTGGTACAGTGGGTGAGATAAGGACAGGAGGTGTAATAGATGTAGTGGCCCAGAGGCCATGTGGTGGACACGGTGGGGTGCCTCCCAGTCCCTCTGATAGGACAGACGAGCTGAAGGAAGGGCTTTGTGCAAGCTCCCACCTCCCTTGGGGGCAGCCCATGTCCAATGTCTGCTTCAAGCAGGAGTGCAAATCCAGTCCTTGCCTTGACTCCAGACAACCCTGAAATATCACTCCACGGCAGAGCTCCCTGAGGGTTTGGCTGAGATGTGACTGAATCCGAGTTCAGCTTCTCCCTCTGCCCAGTCGTCCATTCCTCACCCTTTATGAAAGTTGTTCCCAAGATCATTTCCAGATGCCTTTCTCTTCCGGGCCCCTTCTGTTCAGTCTGTTTCCAGGGAAGCCAGCCTAACACAGAAACCTTACAAGACCCGTCTCCGGTGGAGTGATAAGATTCAGATCTAGGTTTCAAGGAGCTTAGTGAAGGGGAGGGTGTGGGGAAGTGGAGACCACAGGTGTAGGCACCTCCTTTGAGAAGTATGACTTCAGGGCTCAGAGAAATGCGTCAGTACCGGGACGAGGGTAAGAGAGTCAGGGGTGGGGTCCTAGGATGAGTGATATTCCACCGCGATTGTAGACTGTTGGATGGCCTCGGTAGACAGGACCACCACGGCACAGGTGGCCTCGTGGAGTCCAGCTCCTGCCCTAAAACGTGCTGTGTGACTTTCAGCCCCAACTATAGGCAATTACAAGGCTTTATTGGCGGGACCTGGGGGAAGCTCCTTCCCTGCCTGAGAACTGGTGACAGCCAGGCCTGAAGTCTCTGACCGGAGCTTCAGGCTGGGACTCAGGTCCCTGGCTGGCCACACTCTGACACTGTGCTTGCAGCTCTGGCACCTTCATGCCTAGGCCTCTTGATCTGTGGTCTTCAGGGGCCTCTGCTAAGGCCCCCTTATGAGGGAGGAGGAAAAAGCCTTGAGGCACGGTTGGCCACTGTGACTTGCACCCAGTCACCCTCCCCTCTCTCCAGGCCTAGGTTCACAAAACTGCAGAAGCCTTTGATTCAGGCTCCCTCAGAAGCGAGACAACCCCCACTGATCCATCTGACCTGGACCAGGGCATGTTCCATGGGAGGATGTGGAATGGGGTGCCTCTGTGTATGCCATTGCCGTGAGAGATGGAAACCTCACTGGTACTCTCGTCCGGGGCTGTTGCTTCATCAGCTACTCTGATCCCTGGCAGCCAGGATCTCCCTCTCCAGCTCAGCTGAGCCCTGGATGCAAACACTGATGATACCCACGGGAGCCGGGAGGATGCCCTTGGAAAGGACAGGAAAGGGTGGCAGGACCCGGAGCCCTGGTCCTGGCTTGGGCAGGACAGAGAGAAGACAACATGGGTCATCACAGGCAGGCTAGCCGACTGGGGAGTGGGGAGGGCTATTCAGAAACTCTGGCGTCTCCTACGTTCCTAATAAATGTCATCAGCTAAAGGAGGGAACAGAGGAGTTTGGGGGAGAAATAAGGAGATGTGAAATGGTTCTCCAGGACAGTGATACAGTGAACTCACTCAACGAGGCAGCAGGCTAACTGGGCAGTGTTGGACGTGTACTTGAAAACCAGCAGCAGACCGTCTGCAAAGCGCCTGGCTCTACAATGGGCAAACAGCAGGAGCTTTGTTTCATTAGATGGAAAAAGGGCTGGAAGAAGAGCCCTCCCGGGGGTGATGCTGGCCTGTTGCTGTGTTTCTTGTTTCCACAACGGTCCTGGGAGAAAATGATCCAGCAAGTAGCAGAAAGTGTGTCTGAAAGTGACTTAGAGGCACCCAGTTGAGGAGCCCATGTCCACAGGTGGGGAAATTCAAATATCAAATTGGCTTTCACAGTCCAAGCAGTAGAAGTCCTGCTGCACCTACTCCCACCTTACAGTTTGTATCAGAAAGTTCTCAAGTGTGGAATCTTGGGGTCTTTCTGTTCTTGACCTCCAGGCAGCTAATGAGACTCATCACTAAGGTTGTTCTCTTGAAAGCCTGAAATTGCCCCAGGCAGGCTACCCTAAAAGGCCCTGTCATTTTGACTGTACTCGCTGCCCTGCAGGCTTCAGGTGCCCCTGAGGTGCTGAGCAGACCCAGAGGTAGAAAGGCCTCTTCTTGTCAGTCTTAATGATTACTGAGAAATAAAAATCATTGTCTATCCCTTACATGTGGAGTCTAAAAAGAAGTGATACAAATGAACTCACACAACAGAGACTCACAGACTTAGAGAACAAATTTATGGTTACCAGGGAGGAAGGATGGGGGAAAGGGCTTCTTAGGGAGTTTGGAATGGACATGCACAGGCTGCTATATTTAACATGCATAAGAAACAAAGACCTACTGTATAGGCACAAGGAACTCTGCTCAACTTTATGTGGTGGCTTGGATGGGAGGGGAGTTTGGGGGGAAATGGATACACGTATGTTCGCCTGAGTCCCTTCACTGTTCACCTAAAACTATCACAACATTGTTAATCAGCTATCAAGTGTTCAAGGGTTAGTTGCTCAGTCGTGTCCGACTCTTTGCAACCCCATGGACTATATCCCACCAGGCTCCTCTGTTCTTGAAATTCTCTAAGCAAGAATACTGGAGTAGGTAGCCATTCCCTTCTCCAGGGGATCTTCCCAACCTAGGGATCACATTGTTAATCAAGTTAACAATGTTAACCTGTTAATGTTAATCATAGCACAAATTTTTTTTTAATTTTGTAATTTTAAAAATTAAAAAAAATATCATTGTCTAGGTCCATTGAATTGACCATAATTAGTCAATCCTAACCAGGCACTTCTTGGAACAAGCAATTGCAAAATGACTTCTATTGGATACATCATAAAGACTTATGCAATAGGACATAGTCCATTATCAGCCTCTACTTTCAAGATAAGACCTTCAAACAGTATCGTTTCCCAAGGAATTACAAGACTGAGGACATTAAAAGAAAATCAAACTGAAACTATTTAGAGCCAGTAACCTGGGCAGGGTCTCATGTAATAAACAAAGTCCATGCAAAAAGATAAAGAGGCTCTTCTGCCTGGACACCTCTCTTGGATGGCAGATCCAAGTCTCCTGTCCCTGGTTCTGAGCTATCAACTGATAATGCTATATTGATCATCGTGGGCTTCCTATGTGGCACTAAGGGTAAAGAACCTGCCTGCTAATGCAGGAGACATAAGAGACACAGGTTCAATCCCTGGGTCAGGAAGATCCCCTGGAAGAGGGCACAGCAACCCACTCTTGCCTGGAGAATCCCACGGACAGAGGAGCCTGGTGGGCTAGGGTCCATATGGTTGCAAAGAGTTGGACAGGACTGAATTGACTTAGCACACATGAATGCTTTGATCAGCCTAACTGGTCAGCAAAGGTCACTCTAATTTTGCAAGTTAGGCAACTGAAATTGTAACCTGATTATCAATCAGGAGTCTAAAAGGAAAGAGACGTCACACTCCAACAGAGCAGTTGAAGAGGATCACAAGAAGGGACTATCTGTAGGGGGGTGGACGGGGTAAGGGAAACCAACAGGAAGAATGCTATAACATGAGGGTGGTGGAGAGCTTACTAGCTCTAGGCCTGGAGGGGAATGGGAGGAACCATATTCCAGAAGAGTAAAGGGGTCAGCAGCAGGGTCTGTAGCCAACCCACGGAGACCCTCCAGGAAGGAATTCCACCTCAGGGTCCCCTACCCTCCAATCTCCGGCCGATGCCTCCCCCTGGCGGGACCCAACCTGAGTCATAAGGTAAAGGACTCCATGGCTGCATTTTATACAAAGTGTCTCCCAGGGCAGACCAGGGGGAGAGTGGATCTGGAGGGGCAAGTAGAGGGCTCCAGTACCCTAGAAAAGCAATGAGAAAAAGGGAGCTCAGCTTGGTCCTCTGTGGTGGCCCAGATGGGTGGGATGAGGGTTGGCTGGGAAGGAGATCCAAGAGGGAGGGGCAAGGGATACATGTGGCTGATTCACTTCGTTGTTCAGCAGACACTAGCACAACTCTGTAAAGCAACTATGCCCCAATTTTAAAAAGGAAAATAAGAATAACAACAGAGATAATAAAGGTGAAAATTTAGATATATGACAGTGGCATTTTTGCAACAAAGTTATGTGTGCTGTATATTGAAAATTTTGTACACATTGCATTTATGTATGTCAGATTTTTAAAATATTTAAGGCATTTTATACTATCTCTAATGTACTGTTTATAGATTATAAGATAAAGTCAAGCATGTATCCACTGATACTTTTTAAGCTGACCCGTCTTTATACTTAGAAATGTCTCTTAATAGTAGGCTTCCCTGGTGGCTCAGATGGTAAAGACTCTCCTGCAATGCAGGATCCCTGGGTCAGGAAGATCCCCTGGAGAAGGAAATGGCAACCCACTCCAGTAATCTTGCCTGGAGAATTCGATGAACAGAGGAGCCTGGCAGGCTACAGTCCATGGGGTTGCAAAGAGTCAGGCATGACTGAGCAACTATCATACTATCTCATGGGGACTTCCCTGGTGACTCAGTAGTAAAGCCTGCCAACACAGGAGACCCAGGTTCCATCCCTGGGTTGGGAAGATCCCCCGGAAAAGGAGATGGCAACCCACTTCAGTATTCTTGCCTGGGAAATCCCATGAACAGAGAAGCCTAGTGGGCTACAGTCCAAGAGGTTGCAGAGTTGCACAAAATTTAGCAATTAAAGCAGGAGCAGCAGCATACTATCTCATAATTTGGCTTATAATTTTTGTCAAGTTTTCATTTGGAATAGTTTAACTGATTAAGATCACTGTTGAAATGTTTGGGGAACTCTTGTTTGTGAAATTCATGTTTTTGATATAATAATCATCTAGAGAGAATGTGACTATTTAGATAATTGTTAACTTTTAAAAAACAAATAATTTAACGTGCATTCTTATCAGTATACAAGAATCCCTAGGACATTAAAATTTTTAAATGGGGTAAGTGCAATGTCATTATAAGCCAAGAAGGAGGTAAGTGTCAGGTGACCTTGAAAATCTCCTTTCCCAAGTTCACAGCTGATTCTGTCCTGGGTTGGCTTTCAGAGCCCAGTTCCAGAGCCCAGTTTTTTAACCTGAGGTCTTATACAAGTTGTTCTAAGTAGAAGCACTGGGGCTTTCAAGAACCTCACAGGGAATAAAAAGACAAATAATCCAATTTAAACATGGGCAAAAATTCTGAACAGACATTCCTCCAAAGAAGAAACACAGATAGCCAAGATGCACATGAAAAGTTGCTCAACATCATTAACCATCAGAGCAATACCATCCAAACCACAGTGAGGTACCACTTCACAACCAATAGGATGGCCATAATTTAAAAGACAGATAATAATAAGTGTTGGCAAGAATGTGGAAAAATCAGAACTCCTGTTCCCTGCTGTTAGGATTGTAAACCGGTGCAGCCACTTCAGAGAAGAGTCCGGCTGTTCCCTAAACAGAATTACCGTTTGACCCAGCAGTTCCACCTTTAGCGATATACCCGAGAGAAAGAAAGATGTGTGCCAATATAAAACTTTTACTCTTGCTATTCAAAATAAAAGGAAGGCAGCTAGTAGTTGACCCTCCGGGTATGCTAGGGTTATCTATGACCTCACTTGCTCCTCACCACCAGCCTCAGATGGGTGCATTTCACAGATGAGTAAACTGAGGTTTGGTCCTTCCATTTCTGTGTATTGTTAGTGTATTGCTAGTGTTCCTTAGAATCTTGGACTCTCAGTGCTGGAAGGAGTGTTAGACATGGCCTACTCAAATCCCCCTCGCTTTATATATGAAGAACCAAAGACTTACAGAGTCAAGGACATGGCCAAAATGTTGGAGTCATCCTTTTCTCCTCTAGTTGTCTCTCACTCTTAAATACAATCCATCGCCAAGACTTGTATGGCTTACCTCCAAACTAGTCCAATGTGTAGCTTTTTGGGAGGAGGGAAGGGTGCTGTGCAGGGTCTTCGTTGCCTCTCATGGGCTTTCTCATGTTGTAGCAAGTGCGGGCTACTCTTCGTTGTGGTACTCAGCCTTCTCCTTAAGGTGACTTCTCTTGTTGGGCTCCTTATGATGGCTTCTCTTGTTGGGGGGCACAGGCTCTAGGGTGCACAGGAGTTACACCTTTCAGTAGTTACAGCACATGGGCTCAGTAATTGTGACTCCAGAGCACAGGCTCGATAGCTATGATGCATGGGCTTAGTTGCCTGGAGGCATGTGGGATCTTCCCGGACCAGGGATTGAAATCATGTCCCCTGCACCGGCAGGCAGAATCTTAACCAGTGACCAGTGGTCCACCAGGAAAGGCTTTTTTGTTTTTTCCTTTTTTTGCTGCAATGTGCATCAGTTCTGTCCACGATAATTGCTTCTACCCCAACCAGCCCTCCTTCAACCAATCACCTGGATTACTACAGGACCCTCTCAACAAGTTTCTTTACTTCTTCTCCAGCCCACCACTCAAAACTGTAATCAACATACAGAAACCAGAGGGATCCTTTTGAGACACGAGTTCATTCTTCTGTTGAAATCTCTAGAACAATATCCATCTCACTCAAGACAAAACCCAAGCCCTCCCCAGAGCCTGCAGGCCCTACAGATTACTTGTCTGGTTCCTTTCTTCTGCACGCCTCCTTCTCTGCACTTCAGCTCCTTCATCCTCCTTGCTGTGCCTGGGACATGCCAAGCACACGTATGTCTCAGAGCCTTCACACATGTTTCTCCTTATGCCCAGAACATTCTCTGTTTACACAGCCGTCTCTTCGTGTCCTTGCATTTCTCGGCAATGTCTCCTCTTTGGGGAGGTCTTCCTTATCTCTGCCCCTTATCTTGCTTGTTTCTTTCTCATAGCAGGCATCATCATTTGACCTTCAGCTCAGTTCAGTCGCTCAGTCATGTCCGACTCTTTGCGACCCCATGGACTGTAGCACGCCAGGCCTCCCTGTCCATCACCACCTCCTGGAGCTTTTACGTTATTTCAGTTCAGCTCAACAAATACTTGTTCACAGAGCTGTTTGTGTCCACATTAAACTGCAGGCTCTGGGAGGTCAGAGACTGTGTGTCTTGTTCGCTGCTAGATCCCCAGCCCTTAAAACAGTAAGCTTAGCATTATAGTTGAATCTGATGCACCACAGGCAATGTTCTTTCTTTCCTCCCCACTGAAGTGTAATTCACATAACATAAAATTGACCTTGTGAAAGCGTACACTTGAGTTTCATTTAGTACATTCACTGTGTGAAGCAATCACCACCCTGATATATCAAGCTCCAAACCACTTTCATCACCCATACCTACCACCAATCGGCTTTCTGTCTCTACAGATTGGCTTATTCTGACTGAAATGTGTATAAGTGGGGTTACACAATATGTGCCCTTTTATGTCTGGCTTCTTTCACTTAATGTGAAGAATAATATTCATATACACACACATACACAGCATTTGTTCATTCACCCATTGATGAATATCTGGGCAGTTTCAGGCAATGTTTTTTGCAGGGGGTCTGTAAAGATAAAGCTAAGACAGGAGTTTAGTGCTTTCTAAGTAATGGAAGAATCTCGACCACAGTGAAGAATTAAAATAACACAACACTGGTTTAGCAGGTCAGTTAGTTTGGGCACAGATTAGAGCGGTAGGTTAAGTATGACAAGTATTTACCATATTTGAAGCAAATTCCATTTCCGAAAACAAACATACCTCATGTATTTGTCATCAGATACATTATATTTCTCCAGAAAGGCTCATTTCCTTTTTCATCTTAACTCTTGATAAACTTGAGAAGAGTTGATGTGGGAGAATGGATACACGTGTATGCATGGCTGAGTCC
Source organism: Cervus canadensis (assembly GCF_019320065.1). Lineage (NCBI taxonomy): Eukaryota > Metazoa > Chordata > Mammalia > Artiodactyla > Cervidae > Cervus > Cervus canadensis. Next base: position 1,497,916 of record NC_057412.1, on the reverse strand, counting down.
CTTTGCTGTCCACCTGAAACTATCGCAACATCATTAATCAGCCCTACTGCAATACAGAATGAAACATTTAAAAAAATAAAATAGCCTCTAACCTTTATTGTATCTTGCTCTTCAACAGACCAGTTGAAGCGTACAGTGTTTCTTATTACAGAAAATTGTAGCCTATTTCCTGATGAGGGCCCTTCAGAGACAATTTCTGCTTAAGTCACACTGGTGACGCTACAAGCAGCTACTTGCTGCTTCCAACTCAGGGAGTTCTTCTGGTTTCCCACCCCAACTCCCAGGACCACTTTTTTCTCTCTCCAGCATCTGTTCCTTGCTCTGCGCCTCCCTCCTCAGAGCTGCCTAGTCCCTTTCCTCTTACTCTTCCTCTCCAACCTGCTGGACCATCTGGGTCCCCACAGTGCACAGTTAAGCTCTGCTGGTGGCCTTCCTGTTTGCTGGCCACACTTGCCAAGGCCTTGCGGCACAGGTCTTCCCTTTCCTCTCTCCTCCCCATTCCTGGTACCAATTTTCCACCTTCCGGAAACACTGTAGTCCACAGACTCCTTAGGGGACTTTTGTTCTTTATTCTGGGAAGTACAATACAAATGCTTCAGACTCAGGACTATCAAAGTTTTTCCTTCAAAGCCAATCACTTTATGCAGGTAAAGAGTGTCCTAAAAGATTGGAAACTTTGTACCTTTGACAGAAACTGAATTGCCTTTGCAATATATTTGGCTATATTCATTGTCACAGATTTCTGATGGCATTTAAAATTCAACGCAGTAGGCTAATATTTTACTGGGACGAAAGAACAGCTAGTGGAAGAGGCTAGCCTGATATAGTAGAAAATTCTGTATATCCTATCGTCCCTAATAAGAAACTTTGAATCCACTAGATGCTGGGTTGGCCAAAAAGTTCATTCAGATTTCCCATCACATCTTACAGGGAAAAAAAAAAACAAGGAAACTCTTTGCCCAACCCAATACAATACAATCACATGAAAAACTACAAAGATTGTGTTAGAAAATTCCATGAAAGCAATAGAGACTAAAAAAATATAATCACCTTAGCTAGGCTGGGAAGAGCCTCAAAATTTCTTAAAGCAATGATTCTCCAAGTGTGCTTGTTGGACAGCAGCAATCACCTGAAAAACCTATCAGAAACGCAAACTCTCTGGTCCCAGCCCGACAGTACTGGATCTAGGGGCGAGACTTATAATTAAGTCTGTGTTTTGACAAGCCCTCGGGTGACTCTGAGGCACACAAAAGTTGGAGGACCTCTCCCTTAAGTGATGCATCAATTATTAATTTATTATGAACTTTGCAGATTTCTGTATTGTTGTGACTTCTTATTTTGCAGGACTCAAAAAGTACCCATTGTGGTGGAGATAAGTGGATGTGAAACACCAGCATCAGCAGAAGAGACTCTTTATGACAGCTGAGGTCTGTTCCCCTGCCCGTCTGGCAGGTTTGTGTTCTTTGTGGTTTAACAGTCTTAGAGACAGATCTGCCACATTCTGAGCACAGACATTCTTCCTTCTGTTCAGTTCAGTTCAGTTCAGTCGCTCAGTCATGTCCGACTCTTTGCGACCCTATGAATTGCAGCACGCTAGGTCTCCCTGTCCATCACCAACTCCCGGAGTTTGCTCAAACCCATGTCCATCCAGTCGGTGATGCCATCCAACCATCTCATCCTCTGTCATCCCCTTCTCCTCCCACCTTCAATCTTTCCCAGCATCAGGGTCTTTTCCAATGAGTCAACTCTTCACATCAGGTGGCCAAAGTACTGGAGTTTCAGCTTCAGCATTAATCCTTCCAACGAACACCCAGGACTGACCTCCTTTAGGATGGACTGGTTGGATCTCCTTGCAGTCCAAGGGACTCTCAAGAGTCTTCTCCAACATACACCCTCAGAAGCACAAGAGTAGAAATCTGTCCCTCCTCACCAGACTCTCTTAATGAGTCTCCAGAGAGAAAGGAGTGGGGCTTTTGGTAGAAGTAGAAATGGAGAAGGTGTCAGCTTTTGGTTCACATTATGATCTATCTTAATTGGATTCCCCCCCGAAGAAGATCCTAAGGTGATGATTGAGAGCATGTAGTTTCCTGACAGGTGAAAAGACAAGAGCAGTGAGAACATGATACAGGGAAATGAAGATTTCCAATAAACCAGCTCTCAAAGTGGATGAGTAAATCTTAATGCCATGGAGAAGCTCAAGAAAATGATGTAGCACACATTCTTCAGCAGTATCCTGTCTAAGGGGTTAGGGAGCTGGGGTATTTATACCCCCCACGCATCATTCCTGACAACTTCTAGGCTGAATCCAACAAAGGTATAGGTGCTCTTGCCATTAGCAGATGCTGGCTGATATACACAGACAGGTAAAGGGATGCCGAAGGGTCATGCTTTACCAACAGCATTGGCATATGCAAGGCCAGGCAATAATGTCTGGCCCCAATTCTAAGATGGAAAAATAGGACTCAGTCCCTGCTTAGGATGGAGTGCTATTTTAGTTTATTCCTAAAGCAGAAAATAAGCTTTGCAAATGATCAAAATAAAAAACAGGTGGGTACACATAGCTCTCAGTGGCTTCCCTTATGAATCACTTTCATAATTCTGTGGTCTCAGCAGTTGCACTGAGATGAGCCAACTGTTGTGGATTCATAACCTTTTATTACCTCCAACCCAGACACAACGTACTCTATTCAATAAGACATCAGTTATGATGCTCAAGAACCATTTTTAGTGCATTTTGAAAGGAAAAAAAACAACTTTTGACCAGTTAAATATATTCCCAAAGATTACCAGACAATGAGAAAAGCTAGTGGCATAAAAGAGAAGTATAAAGATAAGCAAATAGAGCAAATTGACTCTTGACAAAACAGACTATCGGAACAGAAAAGAATGTCACAAAAACCCGAGTTCAAAAGATTTGAGATGCTTGTGGATCCATAAAACAAGAACAAGGTGCTACTTTAAAAAAAAAATCAGAATAATAAAGTGCTTTTGAAAGTTAAACACACAATTGCAGAAATAAAAATTTCATTAGAAGTCAAATAAGTCCTCCAAAATCAAGCACAGAAGTACAAAGAATTTTTAAAAAAGACAGAATGAGCAGATTAAGAGACACCAAGGGTCAATGAAGAAAGTAAAATGTCCTAACAATAAGAAAACAGAGAAAATGGAGAGGAGAAAGTAGCTGAAAAACTACCGGTTCTGGATATCTATCAAGACACAGTGAGGACAGCGATCCTTGAGAGGAGAGAAACAACTGAGATAAGCTCTGTGATTGCCCAAGCTGATTTTCCAGAGAGAATTGCCAGGCATCAGTACAGAGACGAGGATAGGAACCCAAAGCCCCTGTGGGTTGAAGAGGTGGAACTAGGAGCCCACAAAGACTGAGGCAGCTAGATCTCACAGGGCAGGATGACAGGGAGGAGAATTCTAACAGAGAAAAAGCTCCGGATATCTGCAAAGGGGCTCCCTCAAATGTTTGCTTAAGTACTGATCAGAGCATGTGTTATCAGAAAACTTGAGGCTATGGAAAGACCCACCCAAAGAAACAGTGAGGTCAATACCTAGGGCTCACACAGAGCAGGGATAGTTCACCCACCAGAACAGAAAACCTGATGACTCATGGGACTTCAGGCAGTCAGGCAAATTTAGGACATACCGAACACTTCCCCGCTCCCACCTAACAAAACCAAGCCTCAAAACAACCCAGCTCTTCCAAAATGCCTTAACTGCATCTCAGAAGAAAACTCAAGCATACTTATGGGAACACAGAAATTTCAAGCACCAAACAATATAAAATTTACAATATATGTCATCTGATCAAAAATGACTAGGCATGCAAAGAAGCAGGAAAATATAACCCACGATGAGGAGGAAAATCAGTTTTTAAAAAAGCATGAATAGTGTTAGTAGGTTGGAGCATTAAAACCATTCAAGGAAGAAGGAAGCATTCTTATGTTAAAAAAACAAGATGTGAGAGCTATACAAATTCAGACTCCTGATGATGAAAAATACAGTGTCTGAGATGAAAAATATACTAAATTAACATTAACAGCAGATTAGACTCTGCAGAAAAAAAAAGATCAGTGAACTTGATGGCATAGCAACAGAAATTACCCAAAATGAGAGAGAGAGAGAGAAGATTGGGGGAAAAAGTGAAAAGAATATCAGTACGCTCTGGCACGGCTTCAAGCAACCTAATACAAGTGTGTTTAGAAAGAGGGGGCAGTAAAGAAAAAAAATCTTTGAAAAAAATCATGTCAAATAATTTCCCAGTCTTGACGAAAACTATGAACACACATAGATCTAGAAGCTCAACAAACTCTATTTCGCTGAAGAGAGAGACACAGTTTTCAGATCGAAAGGGCCCAATGAATGATGTCAAGCAATCAAAGTGTCCAGGTAGTCCATTAGGGCAAGAGCCAAACTGAAAGTAACAAGCAAGCCTTAATTCATTTAATTCTATTGAGCCTGCCAAAGAGGCACCGTGGAGGCTCTCCTGTGTTCCCTTTCCCCGCAGCACTGCTCAGGCCAGCCAGGTTCCCGACCCCGGGATCGAACCCAGGTCTCCTGCACAGCGGGCGGATTCTCTACCATCTGAGCCACCAGGGAAGTCCCAGATACAGCGCCAACAGGAGGAATGTCTCACTGCCAAGGACCCCTGAACAAAGCAGGTCGGTGAGCGGGAGAAGGTCTGGGAGAAGGTTTTGAATCAAAGCAGAGAAAAGGCGACTTCCCTGGTGGTCCAGGGGCTAAGACTCCACGCTCCCAATGCAGGCGGCCCAGCTTCAATGCCTGGTCAGGGAACTAGATCCCACATGTCGCAACTCAGAGTTCCCGTGCTGCAACTAAAGATCACGCATGTCACAACTAAAAAGACCCCACGTGCAGTAACTAAAGAACCTGCACACCGACACAAAGGTCAAAGATCCTGTGTGTCGAAACTAAGACCCAGCACAGCCAAATCAATCAAACAAACAAACAAAAAAAGTAGACAAAAGTACCTCAGCTGACACCTCTGAATAGACATGCCTAGAACGCAGATATGCCTAAGAACTCAGCTAGGCTTGCTGGAGGTGGGGGGCTGGTGTATGGAACTCAGCTTCCTTTTACTGAGGCTCCCCACCACCCTCACCCAAGCAAAGCTATATTCTTGCCTGTGGTCTGGACTGAAAAGTCGCACATAGGATTTTAACCTGGAAGCAGAATACTCAAAAGGGACGCAGAATGACTGAGAAATAGTTCTGATATGCTGCTGGGTATCAAATCTGGAAATCAGGAGAGAGATCAAAGCTGATGACAATTTGGGGAGCTATCAATGTATATGACAGTCAATAATCTCATGGGGGGGAAGAGATCACGAGGGGAGGTCATTTAAAATGAGTAGAAAGAGGGCCCAGGACAAAGCAGTTGAGGACACTAATATTAAGTAAAAAGCAGTGGTGTGAGTTTGCAATGGAGATTTGAGAGCGGCCAGAGGGACGAAAGAAACAGCAAAAGAATGTGAAATGAAATGAGGCCTGAGAAGAAGGGAACAGGGAAAGATAGACAATGCATCAATTCTTCAGCACTCAGCTTTCTTCATGGTCCAACTCTCACATCCATACTTGAATACTGGAAAAACCATAGCCTTGACTAGATGGATCTTTGTTGGTAAAGTAATGTCTCTGCTTTTTAATATGCTATCTAGATTGGTCATAACTTTTCTTCCAAGGAGTAAGCGTCCTTTAATTTCATAGCTGCAGTCACCATCTGCAGTGATTTTGGAGTTCAAGAAAACAAAGTATGTCACTGTTTCCATTGTTTCCCCATCTATTTGCGATGGGATTGGATGCCATGATCTTTGGTTTTTGAACACTGAGTTTTAAGCCATCCTTTTTACTCTCTTCTTTCACTTTCATCAAGAAGCTATTCAATTCCTCTTCATTTTCTGCCAGAAGTGTGATGTCATCTGCATATCTGAGGTTATTGATATTTCTCCCAGCAATCTTGATTCTGCCTTGTGCTTCATCCAGCTCAGCGTTTCTCATGATGTACTTTGCATATATGTTAAACAAGCAGGGTGAAAATATACAGCCTTGACATACTCCTTTCCCAGTTTGGAACCAGTCCATAGTTCCATGCCTGGTTTTAACTGTTGCTTCTTGACCTGCATACAGATTTCTCAGGAAGCAGGTAAGGTAGTCTGGTATTCCCATCTTTTGAAGAATTTTCCACAGTTTGTTGTGATCCACACAGTCACAGGCTTTGGCTTAGTCAATAAAGCAGAAATAGATGTTTTTCTGGAACTCTCTTGCTTTTTTTGATGATCCAATTGGATGCTGGCAATTTGATCTCTGGTTCCTCTGCCTTTCCTAAATCCAGCTTGCACATCTGGAAATTCTCAGTTCACATACTGTTGAAGCCTGGCTTGGAGAATTTTGAACATCATTTAGCTTGCATGTGAGATGAGTGTAATTGTGCAGTAGTCTGAACATTCTTTGACATTGCCCTTCTTTGGGATTGGAATGAAAACTGACCTTTTCCAGTCCTGTGACCACGGCTGAGTTTTCCAAATTTGCTGGCATATTGAGTGCAGCACTTTCACAGCATGATCTTTGAGGATTTGAAATAGCTCAACTGGAATTCCATCACCTCCAACAGCTTTGTTCATAGTGGTGCTTCCTAAGGCCCACTTGACTTCACATTCCAGCATGTCTGGCTCTGACTGAGTGATCACACCATTGTGGTTATCTGGGTCATGAAGATACTTTTTTGTATAGTTCTTCTGTATATTCTTGCCACTCCTTCTTAATATCTTCTTCTTCTGTTAGGTCCATACCATTTCTGTCCTTTATTGTGCCCATCTTTGCATGAAATGTTCCCTTGGTACCTCTAATTTTCTTGAAGAGATCTCTAGTCTTTCACATTCTATTGTTTTCCTCTACGTCTTTGCACTGATCACTGAGGAAGGCTTTCTTATCTTTCCTTGCTATTCTTTGGAACCCTGCATTCAAATGGGTATATTTTTCCTTTTCTCCTTTGCCTTTAGCTTCTCTTCTTTTCTCAACTATTTGTAAGGCCTCCTCAGACAACCATTTTGCCTTTTTGCATTTCTTTTTCTTGGGGATGGTCTTGATCCCTGCCTCCTGTACAGTGTCACGAACCTCTGTCCATAGTTTTTCAGGCACTCTATCAATCAAATCTAATCCTTTGTATCTGTCACTTCCACTGTATAATCTTAGGGAATTTGATTTAGGTCATCCTTGGATGGTCCAGTGGTTTTTCCTACTTTCTTCAATATAAGTCTGGATTTTGCAATAAGGAGTTCATGATTTGAGCCACAGTCAGCTCCCAGTCTTGTTTTTGCTTTACAGAGCTTCTCCATCTTCAGTTGCAAATAATGCAATTAATCTGACTTCAGTATTGACCATCTAGTGACACCCATGTGTAGAATATTTTGTATTGTTGGAAGAGGGAGTTTGCTATGACCAGTGTGTTCTCTTGGCAAAACTCTGTTAGCCTTTGCTCTGCTTCATTTGGTACTCCAAGGCCAAATTTTCCTGTTACTCCAAGTGTCTCTTGACTTCCTACTTTTGCATTCCAGTCCCCTATGATGAAAATGACATCTTTTTTGGGTGTTAGTTCTAGAAGACCTTGTAAATCATCATAGAACCATTCAACTTCAGCTTCTTCAGCATTAGTGGTTGGGGCATATACTTGGATTACTGTGATATTGAATGGTTTGCCTTGAAAACAAGCAGGGATCATTCTGTCATTTTTGAGATTGCATCCAAGCACTCTATTTCTGACTTTTTTGTTGCCTGTGAGGGCTACTCCATTTCTTCTAAGTGATTCTTGCCTACAATAGTAGATATAATGGTCATCTGAGTTAAATTCACCCATTCCATTCCATTTTAGCTCACTGATCCCTAAAATGTTGATATTCACTCTTGCCATCTCCTGTTTGACCACTTCCAATTTACCTTGATTCATGGACATATCATTCCAGATTTCTATGCAGTTTTGTTTTTTACAGCATCAGACTTTACTTCTATCACCAGTCACATCCATAACTGGGCGTTGTTTTCACTTTGGCTTATGCCCGTAGCATATCGGGCACCTACCCATCTGGGGAATTCATCTTTCATATTTTTTTGCCTTTTCATACTGTTCATGGGTAGCTAAACTTGGCTGTAAATGACAGAAAAGAAAACAACTTCTGGGGGAGTAATGAACATATACTTTTTGAGGATGGGAGAGACTTGGGAATGTTATATTGTTGATGAGAAGGAGTCAAAGAGAGAAAACGGAAGTCATGGCACTGTTGTTCAGTTGTTAGGTCGTGTCTGACTCTGCGACCTCATGGATGGTAGCATTTTAGGCTCCTTTGTCCTCCACTATCTCCTGGAGTTTGTTCAAATTCATGTCCACTGAGTCAGTGATGCTATCTAACCATCTCATCCTCTCAAATAAGCCCCAAATTTCTTACTTTTCTTACTAGAAACTCAGCCTGATTTAAATTCATCTGAGAAAGATAAATCTTGAAAACATATCCAAGTTAGTCTCTGGGCCATACATGCAAATAAAGCTGGATTAATACTCAGTGCAGACATGAAAAGATGCTCAACGTTGCTAATATTAGGAAAATGCAAATTGAAATTATAATGAGTTTTTTCACCTCACACCGGTCAGAATGGCCATCATTTAAAGCTCTTCAAATGAAAAATGCTAGAGCAGATGTGGAGAAAAGAGAATTTTCCTACAGTATTGGTGGAGATTAAGTTGGTACAGCCAGCATGGAAAACAGTATGGGTTTCCTCAGAAAACTAAAAATAAGAATATTATATGATCCAGCAATCCCACTCCTGGGTATACATCCAGACAAAACTATTGGGCTGGTCACAAAGTTCATTTTTCACTAAGACTAATGTTATGGAAAAACCTGAACAAACATTTTGGCTGATGTTGGGAAAGACTGAAGGCAGGGGGAGAAGGGGACAACCGAGGATGAGATGGCTGGATGACATCACTGACTCAACGGACATGAGTTTGAGCAAGCTCAAGAGTTGGTGACGGACAGGGAGGCCTGGCGTGCTACAGTCCATGGGGTCGCAAAGAGTGGGACACAACTGAGCAACTGAACTGAACTGAATATAATCCCAAAAGATTCATGTGCCCCTATGTTTATAACAGTGAGGTAGAAATTACTAGGCAGTCAGTGCAGAACTCTGAGACCTCAGTCTTGTTTTCAGTAAGCATCCTGCTCCATTTTCCTGAATTCCTGGAAAGTGTCTTTAGTCTGATAAATTATCAGCACTCGGATCCAGGAAAGGGCAGTAATTAAATTCTGTTCCATATGCTTGAGGGAAAACAACTGGTGATCATTAACCTTAAGCCCATACATCAGGTCCATGGTAAAATGGCCAGAGGTCATGAAAAAGGGTGGTGACTTAATCCAATGATCAAGAGAAGATATTAAGTATCCTGACCTTTAAACTGATTGGTTAGAAATAATGTGATTTAAGGAAGGATATAAAAACTGCTCTAAGTCCCACCATGGAGGGACCCTTTACCCCCTCTCAGTGTCTATGCTGAGAGTTTTATACTTTCCTCCTCTTTAATAAATCTTATTCACTTGCTACTGTGAGTGTTTGCATGTTCATGGATTCCATTCTTTAGCTCCTCAAACAAGAACTCGGATTTCGTCTCAATAGCACTGTTTACAATAGCTAAGACATGAAAACAGTTTAAATGTCCATCAACAGAGGAATGGGTAAAGAAGATGTGGCATGTACATACAATGGAACATTACTTGGCCATAAGAAATAAATAAATAATGCCATTTGCTGTAACGTGGATGGACCGAAAGATTACCGCACTAAGTGAACTAAGTCAGAGGAAGACAAATATTGTATGAAATCGCTCATATGTGAAGTATACTTTTTTAAATTATGCAAATGAACTTATTTACAAAAACAGAAAGACTTACAGATGTAGAAAACAAACTTATGGAGACATGGTAGGAAGGGGTGAATCAGGAGCTTGGGATCAATGTGCACGCATTACTATATAGAAGATAGAAAACCAACAAGGACACTGTACAGCACAGGGAATCCTACTCAATATTCTGTGGTAGCCTATATGGGAAAAGAATATGAAAAAGAATGAATATATGTTTATGTATAACTGAATCACTTTGCCGTACACCTGAAACTAACACGTTGGTAATCAACTGCATTCCAATAAAACTTTTTTGAAAATTGTCCATCTGAAGCATATAACATTCTACATCAAATATACCTCAATTTTTTTTTTAAATTTAACAAATAAGTAAACAGAAAGAAAGACTATGCCACTCCCTTGGTTTCTCTTTTTTCTCTGGATGGCCCTTCTGGGAACCATTTGCAGACTCTTCTTTTCCTTTCTGATTTTACGTGCCTATGTTCCTCAGTTTTCTGTCATTCTCATTCTATGCACATTCCCTCTTAGGGACCTCATACACATGCATGGACTCATTTAATAAAATATAAGGTTGATGACTATGAAATCCATTTTTCCAACTCAGACGTCTATATACAGCCATTACCTGCTTTAACAGGTCTCAACATAAACTCATGTTTTCTGCCGGGCCAGCCGGAAGATTTCAGCGAGCAACACGACGCGTTCCTTTAGGCTTAGAAATAAAGACACAGACCAGATGGGGTCGAGAGGATCGCTGCAGTCAGCGATGATTCTTTATTTCTCAGGGTTACATTTATACTAAACCAAGAGGAGAATCTTAAGAAGAGAATATTTTTCCATAAACATCACTTTGAGATAACAATCACCAGAACTCTCTGATAACGTCAAGGGATAAGAAGGTCATCCCGTTTATCTTAAGGGTGGTCGTGAAAGGCTTATCCATCTGCGTCATGTGTGCATTCAAGGCTTGCTAATGTTCTGTTAAGATTTAACTTAGATAATAAATTCCAGAGAGGGGTGGCGGGACAGAGAGCTATGTCTGCGAACAGACCCTTGAGGATCAAGGCAGCTCCCAGAGTCAGCCTTTTGGTTCAGGCCGCTCCCCGCAGTTTTCCACCTTTTTCTTTATTCCTTTTCTATTTTATGTCTTGGTTATGGGCTCGCCATCAAGTCATTCATCAAGGTGGAAACTTAGGAGTCATCCTTGTTGACAGAAACAATCAATAAACAATCTATAATTGGAATAGAAAATAGTTTTATTTGAGCCAAACTAAAGACTATAGCCTGGGAGATACAGATTCTAGAAGCACTTGAATTGTGCTCTGCTGGATGATAAGATAGGGGAAGCTTATAAAGGCAAAACCCACAAAATTATATAAGTTTGTCAAGAATTATAATTGAAACTGGCAAGAAGTATGGGTGCTTGTCAAGCAAGGATTGGCTGGGGTCTGAAACAGTTGCCTAGTTACAAGAGAAGAACTTGAGACCAGAAGGCTCCAGCTGGCAGCTGCTGGCAGATAATTGTTTTGAGAATGGTCTGATGGTATCTTCAAGTTAAGAAAATTCAAGTTCCCAGTAATGCTGGAACATGTCTGAAACCACATCCACAGGAACTACCCAGTTCCATTTTCAATGCTTGAACTACAACTACTCCATATTGAGTTTTAAATGCATTCTTTTCCTTAATGGTTAAAGCAGGTGTACAATGCATGTTTAATAGGCCACAAAACAAGCTGTTCTGATTATCATAAAGTTAAATCATGTGTAAGCTAGAATGACTTCCATATTCCTCCATATGTGAACATTTCTTCCATCATCCTCAACTACAACCTCTTCTACAGCTAATTAGCAAAAGATAGATGCTACTCCATGATATTCACTAGCTCTTTCCCTTATCCATGACTCCAGTCCTGCCTTTAGAGGCCAACCCTTTCATTCCAGCCTCACTGTAACTATATTTTTTTAACTCTTTATTTTATATTGGCACATAGCTGACTTACAATGTTGTGATAGCTACACACTCTGGTTTCTCTTCAGATCCTATAAATCTTTCAGCTTTTTAACAATGTTGTGATAGTTTCAGGCGTACAGCAAAATGACTCAGTTAGTTACACACACACACACACACGTATCCATTCTTTTTCAAATTGTATTCCCGTTTAGGTTGTTACACATGGAGAGCAGTATGGAGGTCCCTTAAGAAACCACAAATACAGCTACCATATGATCCTGCAATCCCACTCCTGGGCATATATCTGAAGAAGACCGTGGTCCAAAAGAATGCATGCAGTCATACTTTAAGAAACCTTTCATTCTCCCACTATTCTAACTCACTCTCCACCCTGCTGCCAGAATGTTTCCACGTAGAAAGTTGGAGCAAGTTATTTCTCCTTTTGAAGAACCCCTTTCAGATGATCTCCAAAGCCTTCAGTCTAAAAATTAAACCTCTCAACTTAATAAAGTACTTGGAGAGAGAGAGAGAGAGAAAGAAGGGCTGCAGTTTCAGGTGTGTGTGAGATTTTGGTTGTGAGAAACTGCAGTCTGATCTGTTGCTTGCTTGAATTTTCCAAGAAGGTAGGAGTTGGGTGGGACATCTGTTGAAAATGGAAAGCAGTGGGGCAGAGATTTGCAGTGAGGGCAGAAGGTTTTCAATTTCAACCCAGATGAGGTTAGACAAAGAAGTTTTGATCTTTGGGGCTATGTGATCCTTCAGAATAGCAGACTGAGATGCTCCCCTGAGCCAAAAGAGAAGTAGCCAATGCAAGGAAAAAACTGACCCTCCTCTGACCCCTTGAAAGCAGGAAATAAGTCTCCCATGTGAAAAGCAGATGGAGGATACCTTTATCAGGAGAGATAGGGAATTCAGAAGACAGGGAATCCAAGAAACCTATACAAACCAACCTTGTTATTTCCTTAATTTACTACCCAAGCCCAAATTCTGTTCAGATTTGTCACTAAGCACCTAAAACTAAGTTTCTTTGTCCTGTTATTCCTCAGAGATTTATTATTTCTTAATTGAAAAAGTACAGAAGATGCCTGCTTTGGCCACTTCTTAGGGTGCATTTCCCTGAGAACTCCATGTGCATGAATTAACGTTTGTTTCTCTTCTCCTGTTAACCTGTCTGTCGATTTCATAATGATCCACCTGCGAGAACTCAAGAGGTCGTTTCCTCCTCTCTGACAGTTGGTAAGCCAGCCAGGAGACTGGCCAGGCTGCCACCCTAAGACGGCTACAGCTGAGAAATCCTGGGACACATAACAAAGACCAGCTAAGTGGCTCAGAGGGTAAAGAATCTGCCCAAAAGGCAGGAGACCTGGGTTCAATTCCTGGGTTGGGAAGATACCCTGAGGGAGGAAATGGCAACCCACTCCAGTATTCTTGCCTGGAGAATTCCATGGACAGAGGAGCCTGGTGGGCTACAGCCTATGGGATCACAAAGAGTCAGATATGACTGAGCAACTAACACACACACACCCAGGTCTCTGCCTACAAGGCCTGGCTAAAGGGAAAGTGGTGGGAGTCCCTTTTCTCTCTTCTGTTTAGATTTGCAGGAGGTAAGTTTTGGAGCCAGTTCCTTATGACATAGAGCCTTCACCATTTGGTAAATGAGTATTCTTGCTTTACATTGATCCCTTCCTCCCAGATGGTCACTGTTTTCCCTTGTCTCTATCTGTTGTGTCATTTGTCAGAAGGAAGAAGAACTACAGGCCAGAACACATGCATAGGACCCATAAGTCTGCTGTTCAAGCAATAATAGAGGCCTTTCCCCCAGAATTACTTGGGCTGAGGTGGAATTATACACTCAGAAGAATGGAGAGCATCCAAAAGCATTTGTTAAATGTTTTATACAGACTTTTCAAAGGCACATAGCACTGAACCTGAAAGCCCTAGAATACAGGAATCTTCTCATGTCTGCTTTAGTGGGAAATTTTTTACCTATTATTAAAAGCAAATTAAAAATAGTGTGGCCAGGGACTTCCCTGGTGGTCCTTTGGCTAAGACGCCACCTTCTCAATGCAGGGGGCCCAGGTTCCATTCCTGGTCAGGGAATGAGAACTCTGCAACTAAGGGTTCACATGCCACAACTAAAGATCACACAAGCCTCCAAGAAGATAGCAGATCCCGCATGCCACATCTAAGACCCAGCACAGCCAAACAAATAAATAAATAAAATATATTTTTAAAAAAACAAAAAAAGCACATGGCACTAAAAAAAATGGTATGATTGGTTTGTCTGGGAAACTGCTAAGCTAATAATGGAAGCTGCAGCCAATTCTTTGAAAATAGTCTCCAGGAATAAATGCTGCAGGGGAAAAAAGAGTTATTAATAAAAGAAACAGTTCTTGCTTTGCAACTGGAATCTCCAGAAAAACAAAAGCATGACTCTAAGAGCAACTCCAAGACTGCTCAGAGATCTTTCTATTTGCCTCCAGAGAATTGCAGATATTGTAAGAAATCCAAACACTGGAAGAGAAATTGTCCTGCACTTAAGAAGGAAGGTTTGAGACCCCTCTAGGCCTCAGTACTCCCAGGTTCATTTTTCTCCTCCTGAGGGACAAAAATTCCCTCAAATGACAGTGTCAGCTGATCCTCAGTTCAATCCCAAAAGCCTACCATTAAGCTTAAAATAGAGGCTCCTAATTGGATTTCTTAATTGACACTGGTGAGACTTTCTCCCATCCACTCAAAGGTCTTCTCTCCACCTGTCACTTCTGAATCTGTTCAGCAGCTGGAGTCTGCAGGCATTGTCTCATTGCCCACATCTCAGTTTACCCTAATATCTGCAGGGCCTCTTAACACCCATCATGCCTTTCCAGTTTCCAGCTCCTCACCAGCAAGCCTTTTGCTACTTCTCTGGCAGCCTCCAGATAGACTGTGGCTACACCTCCAGCTGTTGGCTTACCTCCTCTTGACAGACCTTTTCATCATGCTGCCATGAAATCAATGGAATTGCTACAGGCATTACAGGATACCCCTTTGCCTCTTGGATGAGTCCTGTAGCTTATCTCTCATGCCAAATAGACGCTGTAGCATTAGGGAAGGCCCCACGCTGACATGCATGGGCACAGCTGCCACCTGGATTCACAAAGCTAGTACTCTAACCCCGCCAGGCTCCTCTGTCCATGGAATTCTCCAGGCAAGAATAGTGGAGTAGCTTGCCATGCCCTCCTCCACGGGATCTTCCCAACCCAGGGATCAAACCTGTGTCTCTTACATCTCTTATGTTGGCAGGCAGGTTCTTTACCACTAGCGCCATCTGGGAAGCTCCAGTACTCTAAGAAGAGGCTCCCAAATGCAGATTTCTGTTCCCCACCCTGTGTCCTCTACCTTACAGTTCATAGTTCTTAGCATCTCCCTACAAAAGGAACCCCACCCATGACCCTTCTAACTACCCCTTCCTTTATCTTCCACCATCCTAATACTCTAATTTCAGCTACTTCATGCCCCTCCCTGGTGACAGAGAGCCCAGTTCATTCCACATGATTGCCTTGCAGCCACAAAACAGTCTCAAAGCCACAGGAAGGCCTCTCAGACATCCCTCCAGATAACCCAGACTTCTATTTTGTGATGCCTCTTACAAGTGAAATTTTCACAGAAACATAATAGCTAGTTATACCATAGTCTCTCCACAAGAAACACTTGAAGCATGATCTTTGCCCACTGTAAAACGAGTCCAGGCTGCTGAACACTTAGCCTTTACTAGAGTATGCACAGTAGCAAAAGGGAAAACCGTCACTTTCATCAGAGTCCGCCCTGCTGCTGGCTCAGCTGGGAAACCCGCTGGATTCTCAATCTGCGCAGGCCCTCCTGCTGCTAATGGGCGTGTGACTGCTGCCCTATGGCAAACCACCCACTCCCTTCTAACACTGCCACCAGTCACTGGTCAGCCATACTAAGAAGACAGATTCTACATCTTTAGGGAACAGTAGAGTCCGCCTGCAATGCAGGAGACCGCCTGCAATGCAGGAGACCTGGGTTTGATCCCTGGGTCAGGATGGTTCCCTGGAGAAGAAATGGCAACCCACTCCAGTATTCTTGCTTGGAGAATCCCATAGATAGAGGAGGTTAGTGGGCTACAGTCCAGGGGGTCGCAGAATCAGACACGACTGAGCAACTAACACTTTACTTTATCTTGGAGAATCATTATTTGTGACAAGTATTCAGTTCAGTCGCTCAGTCGTGTCCGACTCTTTGCGACCCCATGAATCGCAGATGCCAGGCCTCCCTATCCATCACCAAGTCCCGGAGTCCACCCAAACCCATGTCCATTGAGTTGGTGATGCCATCCAACCATCTCATCCTCTGTCGTCCCCTTCTCCTCCTGCCCCCAATCCTTCCCAGCATTAGGGTCTTTTTCAATGAGTCAACTCTTCACATCAGGTGGCCAAAGCATTGGAGCTTCAGCTTCAACATCAGTCCTTCCAATGAACACCCAGGATTGATCTCCTTTAGGATGGACTGGTTGGATCTTCTTGCAGTCCAAGGGACCCTCAAGAGTCTTCTCCAACACCACAGTTCAAAAGCATCAATTCTTCTGTGCTCAGCTTTCTTTATAGTCCAACTCTCACATCCATACATGACCACTGGAAAAACCACAGCCTTGACTAGACGGACCTTTGTTGACAAAGTAATGTCTCTGCTTTTTAATATTCTGTCTAGGTTGGTCATAACTTTCCTTCCAAGGAGTAAGCATCTTTTAAGTGTACCATACAAGATATTAGCAATACGGGAAACTGAGGGGTGATGGAAGGAGATGGAAGGGAACTGCCAGGACTTTCTGCTCAATTTTTCCATAAATCTAAAACTGCTCCAAAAAGTGAAGTCTAATTAATTTTTAAAGTTTTTAAATAAATAAGGATAGTAATAAACTATAAACATTGAATAAATTAAGAATCTATAAATCCATGTTGTTGCAGTTGTTATTGATCAAGTCATGTCTGACTCTTCGCTACCCCATGGAGGGCAGCACACCAAGCCTCCCTGTCCAGTATCTCCCAGAGTTCCCTCAAGTTCATGTCCATTGAGTCAATGATGCTAGCTAACCATCTCATCCTCTGCCACCCTCTTCTCCTTTTGCCTTCAATCTTCCCCAGAATCAGGGTCTTTTCCAATGAGTTGACTCTTTTCATCAGGTGGCCAAAGTATTGGGGCTTCAGCATCAGTCCTTCCAATGAATATTCAGGGTTGATTTCCTTTAGGGTTGGCTGGTATGATCTTCTTGCAGTCCAAGGGACTCTCCAGAGTCTTCTCCTGTCCGGGTCCAGCCCCAGCAGGATCCAGGGGAACCCTCAGGATGAACGGCGTCGGCGAATGAGAGAGAGAGTGAGACAAAGCTCGGGGCTGAGTCTGGAGTTTATTTTTACACTGCCCCTTTATACCCTTAACTACATCTTTTTGGGGGAAGTGCATATTGCTTACACACAGGTCATCTCAAAACATTACAGCAACTTGACCTTCAACAGAAACTGGATGTCACCCACATACTTTTTCATTCACAAGAGTCTTTCTTATCATTTGGCCTTCAGGCCTGCTAACATTTTATGGCTTGCACCTGGTGTGACTTAAGCAACTTCAGTAGCCAACCCTGTTTTTCTTAATCTATTTTCTTTCTAATAAGCGTCATCTCTATGGGAACTAGATAGGATTACATTTTTATAGAACAGAAATGCGAAGGACTGTAAAAACAGCAGATATGGCACAAAACAGGCTCTTGGTCTAAAAGTTAACCACCTGCAAGAAGTCGCCAGCTAATCTCTATCTAAAGTATTTTCTATTAGGCACATTTGTGGCTATAATATTTGTGGAGCTTTTCTCACCCCGCGAAGGGGCCTATGCTTAATAGTTTCTTTTGTCAGCGTACTGTGCTTAGGATGTTTAGAACAATCAGGAGCATTTTTTGCAATGAGAGCACATTATTTATCACACAAGCCAGAATGCCAGCAAAAGGGTTGAAGCATTTCCCTCATCCCTGGCCCCTTCATAGGGTACCAGCGTCCAGGAGATTTATTAGTTAGGGTTTTAAGTTGGTCCTCATTCAATGAAAGAGGAGCAGGAGAACTCTCGGCAGGCAACACAAGAATCTGCAACAGGGCAAACAAGAACAACAGCAGAAAAAGGGGGGAGGATACAGGGTGGGGTAGAGGCCGAGGCCAACCTGGAGGGCCCCTTATCCTAGACGGCCTTGCCTGTCAGGTTTTTTCCTCGTGACCTCGTCACGGATGGGGTCCCGGACAGCCTTGCCTGCCCGGTATTTTCTTCATGACCTCGTCACGGGCGGGACCCCCTGTAACGGCTCCCAGCATTCTCCAGCACCACAGTTTGAAAGCATCAATTCTTTGGCACTCAGCCTTTTTTAAGGTCCAACTCTCCCATCCATACATGGGACTACTGGAAAAACCATAGCTTTGACTATCCAGACCTTTGTTGGGAAAGTGATATCTTTGTTTTTTATACACTATCTAGGCTTGTCATAACTTTCCTTCCAAGAAGCAAGTGTCTTCTAATTTCAATGGCTGCAGTCACCATCCACAGTGATTTTGGAGCCCAAGAAAAGAAAATCTGTCACTGCTTCTAGTTTTTCCCCATCTATTTGCCATGAAATGATGGGACCAGATGCCATGATGTTAGTTTTCTGAATGTTGAATTTTAGCCAGCTTTTCCACTCTCCTCTTTCACCTTCATCATTTCACTCTTTAGTTCCTCTTCACTTTCTACTATTAGAAAGTGAAGTATCATCTGCTTGAATGAGATGGTTGGATGGCATCACCAACTCAATGGACATGAGTTTGAGCAAACTCTGGGAGATGGTGAAGGACAGGGAAGCCTGGTGTGCTGTAGTGCATGGGGTCGAAAAGAGTCAGAAGTGACGTAACAACTGAAAAACAATCTGCATATCTGAGGTTGTTGATATTTCTCTGGGCAATCTTGATTACAGTTTATAAGTCATCCAGCCTGGCATTTCTCATGATATACTCTGCATGTAAGTTAAATAAACAGGGTGACAATATACAACCTTGCTGTACTCTTTTCCCAGTGAATCCATACTGATAATAAATGTAAAGAAGAGAAATCTCTCTCCAACAATGTGTCAACCAATATTTGCATTTGGAGAGACAGAGTTGAAAATGACCATTTCCCCCATCAGAGTAGACTGTTTCAGGCAGAGATCATGAAAGGATGTTCTTTCCAGATGTAAAAGTTTGTTAAGAGCTGAGTATTCACAGGATCTAAGGGCATCTCTCCACAGATTATTGTGAGGAGGCAATAGGACATTGGATAACACCTTGACCATCTGCTCAAAATTAGCATCACCAATTAGGCACTAACGAACATAGTGTGGCTTCAGGTGGAATATCATAGGACACAACACAATTTATGCAGTATTCTATCCAGGAATGTGTTGTTATTACTGTTTAGTTGCTAAGTCATGTCCGACTTGTAACTCATCAGGCTCCTCTGTCCATGGGATTTCCCAGACAAGAATACTGGAGTGGGTTGCCATACACTTCTCCACGAGACCTTCCCAACCTAGTGACTAAACAAATAAAATAATTAGTCTGTATTTTAAAAAGTAAAGTAGGTGTTGTGAAAGACCAAGGCCAGGTAACTGCTCCAGATTAAAGAAAGACTAAAGATGTTCAGTTGTGTCCAACTCTTTGCAACTCTATGGACTGCAGCCCACCAGGCTCCTCTGTCCATGAGATTCTCCAGCCAGGAATACTGAAGTGGGTTGCCATGCCCTTCTCCAGAGGATCTTGCCAACTCAGGGATTGAACCAGTGTCTCTTAAGTCTACTGC
Source organism: Cervus canadensis (assembly GCF_019320065.1). Lineage (NCBI taxonomy): Eukaryota > Metazoa > Chordata > Mammalia > Artiodactyla > Cervidae > Cervus > Cervus canadensis. Next base: position 1,478,178 of record NC_057412.1, on the reverse strand, counting down.
ATTGGCAGACACATTCTTTACTGTTAGCACCACCTGGGAAGCTCCAAAATACCATGCTCTATAGAAAAACTGCAAGTGTCACTGATGCCAAATCTCAGCCTCTGTATATACTGGCATTGGATTACATTTTGGAGACAGAGTTTGCAATGAAATAGAAAGAAAGGGCTTTACTGCTTTGCCAGGCAAAGGGGGCCACAAGGAGCTAAAGCCCTCAAGACTCTGTGCCCCTCCCTGGTGGAGGGAGATGGTGAGGAATCTTATCGTGTTCTAGGAGCAGGGTGTGATTCACCTGCGGACATTCTTCTGGCTGGTTGGTGGTGAGGAAATTGGGGGTCAGCATCATCAACATTCAGTTCCAAAAGGTCTGTAGTCTATGTGCTTGTGGGCAGCTTACGGTTAACTTCTTCCACCCAGTGGGGGTTTCAGTATCTGCAAAGGAGCTCCAAGGACGTGGCTCAGAATATTATCTACAGTCCCTGAGGAAGAACTAAAGGTCTTTGACTTTAATGGCTAAAGTATTAATACTACTGTTTTGTCTTGCTTGACTGTTTTCCTTCCTTTCTGCATTTTCTCACCTCTCTGGCCAATTTTATTCTTTGACCAAAGTTTTTCTACAGACAAAGGGCAGGTGGAGAACCCAGAGGTCGTGGCTGTACTCTGGGAAGGCCCCAGGGTCCTGCTCAGTTATCTAACCTCAGATGGATTGTTTTGACTTGCATAAAAGGGGTAAGAGAGGTTCTAAGTTAAGGTTACAGAGCTAGCACCACACAGGAAATTAGTTCATGCTTCACCCAGAGACAAACTTTTACAGCAAGGAAGTTGAAAATGAAGTGCACAAAGTAACACAGGGTGTCATGCCTGTGGTCATGTTTTTTAATTCAATTTTATTAAAATACAATTCAAACTTTACAGTTATTGTATTAAGATGGGAAAGACCATGAAAGTCTTCTGTGCCATGCAAATACTGCCAACTTAAAGCTGAATTGTGGTTTTATAAAATGATTGACCTTTAACAAGTGGAAAACATTAGCATGCCATGCGGCAATACTGAAAAACAAAGCATTAAATCGCCTAAAATTGTTTTTATTGTATAAAAATGAAAATCAAAAGAAACTCTATAGGTATTCACTAAATATAATTCTTGCATTTAAAAATGCATTTGGAAGTACTTCCATTTGAATGTGATTCTCATTGCCAAATGCTATGTGCATCTAAAAAACCTCTATCAGTAGAGTCACTCAGTTGTGTCTGACTTTGGGACCCCATGGACTGCAGCACGCCAGCCTTCACTGTCCATCAGAACACCCAAAGCTCGCTCAAGCTCATGTCCTCGAGTCTGTGATGCCATCTAACCATCTCATCCTCTGTTGTCCCCTTCTCCTCCTGCCTTCAATCTTTCCCAGCATCAGGGTCTTTTCAAATGAGTCAGCTCTCTGCATGCCTAGGCTTAGTTCTGGACACACCTTCCCAGACGGGAAACCACTCCAGTTAATTCTTGCTTGGGAAAACCCATAGACAGAGAAACGAGCCTGGTGGGCTACAGACCATGGAGTCGCTGAAGAGTTGGACACGACTTAGCAACTAAACATAAGCCTTGGCTCACAGAAAGAGAAAGTGAAGTCGCTCAGTCGCGTCCGACTCTTTGCGACCCCGGGGACTGTACCATCCTACCAGGGTCCTCCATCCATGGAATATTCCAAAGCAAGAGTATGGGAGTGGGTAGCCGTTCCCTTCTTCAGAGGATCTTCCCGACCTGGGGATCCAACCCGGGTCTCCCGCATTGCAGGCAGCCGCTTTCCCGTCTGCGCCACGAGGGAAGCTCTGCACTAAGGAAATGGCTTGACCCGCTCGGAGCGTCTTCATTCCTTCCTCCCTTAGCCTCCCCGACACCACTCCCCCAGGCTCCCCAGTCCGCGACATAGCCCCCCAACAACGCCCCCACCCAGCCCTAGGGCCGAGAGCGCCCCAGGGTGCCCTCCCGCTGCCACTAACAGGAAAGGCGGACAGCGGGCCTCGAGGTTTGCGCAGGCGCACTGGCGACCTCCGCGGTCCCGCCAGGGGTCAAGGGCTCCAGTGAGGCGCGGTCTTCCGGGAACCCGACGTAGCACAAATGAGAGTGCAGTCACTGCCGGGAACCAAGGGGCGGGCGGCGGAGGAGGGGCCACCCCGACCCCCCGACCGAGCGTTCCTTGCTGTCCCGCGCGCGTGCGCGGACAGGGACACGCGTGATGAAGGCACGGCGCATGAGCGGGGGATCGGAGGGCTGAGGGAAGGGCGGACGCGGAGTGGGCGGGGCCAGAGCGGCTCCAGCGGCCTGGGCGCCTCAGTCTCCGTTGCGCCGCGCCGTGCCGGTGGCGGTGGTGGGTGGCCGAAGGATGTGACTGGAGGGCTGCCGGCGGCCAGCGGACGATGCTCGCGCTCCTGGGCGCGACGACCCTGATGCTGGTCGCTGGGCGGTGGGTGCTGCCAGCCGCCTCAGGTGAGAGAGAGGGGTCCCGGCCCTGCCTCGTCAGCTGGACTGCGGTGGCGGCGGCGCGGGAAACATCGGCCCCGGGGACGGGGGTGGAGGGACAGACGCCCTCGGTGGGAGACCTCTGGTTGTCCGCGGTCGCAGCGCCTTATTGAAACGGACTCAAAAATCAAACTTCAGTTTCAGTCGCTCAGTCGTGTCCGACTCTCTGCGACCCCATGGACCGCAGCATGCCAGGCCTCCCTGTCCTTCACTATCTCCCGGAGCTTACTCAAACTCGTGTCCATCGAGTCGGTGATGCCATCCAGCCGTCTCATCCTCTGTCGTCCCTTTCTCCTCCCGCCTTCAATCTTTCCCAGCCTCAGGGTCTTTTCTAAGGAGTCAGTTCTTCTCATCAGGTGGCCAGAGGATTGGAGTTTCAGCATCGGTCCTTCCAAAAATGAAAGAACAGAAAGTGATGTTCGAAATTCTTCCCCAGCCGCTTGCCCGGGGGCGCCGTCGTCGCCACCCCTGCCTGCCTGTGCCTGCCGCCCGCCCCGAACCCCCGCAGGGCTGGGTGTGCACAGCTCTGGTGACCAGTTTGTTTCCTTCCGAAAAGTCAGGCCGCTCCACTGCCCCGTTTCATAATAAACAAGGCTTAGAGCTACGCTGCTGGTCTCCTCCATTCAGTAGACAGTTCTTGATCCCACGGGTAAATGCCCAGTAAGGTGTGCAAGGATTTCTGTGCCCTCAGGATTCAATCAGTCTAATAATAATAATAAAAATATGGCCAAATAGGAAGGCTGGGAGCCATCAAGCTAATTTGCCGCCTTTCTTAATTTAGCGGGGAGATACATGGGGGAAATAGCAGCTATTATAAGATTGACTTTGTAGGGAGAAGAAATACCAAAGACAAACAGGGCCTCGCAACAGAGCAGAAATCCGGGAGTTAGTGAGGCCACCTGCATGCTTGCTAAGTCACTTCAGCCCTGTTCAACTCTTTGTGACCCCATGGACTGTAGCCCACCAGGCTCCTCTGTCTCTGGGTTTCTCCAGGCAAGAATACTGGAATGGGTTGCCATGCCCTCCTCCAAGGGATCTTCCCAACTCAGTATCTTTACCTACATTGGCAGGTAGGTTCTTTACCGCTAGTGACACCTGGTAAGCCTAGTGGCTTAAATACTTATTTGCTTTGAAAATCATACCCTGATTTTCTGGGGTGCATGGTATCCTATCTATCTTGTCCAAAAAATATGTTGTTTTTACCAGCATAACGGGTTTCTTCCAGAATAGCAGAGGAATTGCAGTTTAGGGCAAGCAAGCTTATAGCAAGGGCTTCCCAGATGGCTCACTGGTAAAGAATCCACTTGCCAGTACAGGAGACATGAGTTTGATCCCTGGGTCGAGAAGATCCCCTGGAGAAGGAAAGGGCAGCCCTCTCCAGTGTCCTTGGCTGGGAAAACCCATGGACAGACGAGCCTGGTTGGCTACAGACCACCTAATCACAAGAGTCGGATACGATTTAGTGACTAAAAACAACAAGAAGCTACAGCAAAAACCATAGCCAAGTCCAACAAGGAAAGGAGAAGAACATTACTTTATAGAGCAAAAGAAGGAAGTTGGGTGGGTTGTTTTAAACGAAATTCCATTGATTGAAGGTGAGAGTTCGGGGTCGTGCAATTTTTTGAATTGTCTGCACTGGTTGCTGGGAGAGGAGAATTTTTCCTTTTGGGGTCTGGAATTGCTGGTGAGTGAACATACTTGAGGACTCTGGCTTCTGGCCTCCTGACTTCATTTTAAATGAGGTTTCCTTTATTATGCTTCACACCTATTTCTTAGACTGTCTCACAAATATAGTATATAATATATGGGTTCTAGGGTCCTGGTGTAACCCCTGATAATTTCTTTGGAGTCTTTTGTTCATGAATATTTTGCATTAACTCATGTTTGCTTTCATATCAAAAGAATTTCCCCAGAATTTTCATGTAAAATTAACATTCCAGGAAGCTGTTCATTAGATCATAATTTTTTAATCTATATTAGAGGAGAGCTAAAATAAACTTCATACACAACTGGCATTTTTTGCTCTCAACTACGTACCAGACACTACTCTTAAGTGTTTTATTATTTTTTTTTGTAATCCAGATAATATATTTTTTTCCCATTTATTTTTATTAGTTGGAGGCTAATTACTTTACAATATTGTAGTGGTTTTTGCCATACATTGACATGAATCAGCCATGGATTTACATGTGTTCCCCATCCCGATCCCCCCTCCCTTAAGTGTTTTAAAAGTACAAACTCATTTAGCTTTCAGAATAAAGCTGAGCACCATTATCCTCATTTTATAGAGGAGCAGGCTGAGGTCATATAGCTAGCCTGTGCTTTAGGGGGAAATCAGACCCTGAAAATCTGGCCCCAAAGCCCTGGGGCTTACAGCTAGCTATTTTCTGAAGACCACACAATCTGGTTCTTGATTATCCACCTATATGTTAAGGACTTAGTTCTCTTTCAATTAACTAATCTACTTTTTTCACAAAGGAAGAGTAATGTTCAAAACTAAATGTAATGTTAACCCTGACCTGAGATCATAATATTGCTCTGTGTTTCAAAGTAATCAAAATATTTGTACTTTCAAACCTAGTAAATGCAGCTCTGAGATCCTAGTCTAAGAAAACTGTCCAAAATATGGTAGGAAATTTATATTTGTATAGATGGTATGTGTTTGGGTTTATGTCAGACTTGAAAATACAGTAAACTGTTTCTAGTCATCAATAGGAATCTGAAGGGCTGGAAACAACCAATTGTATAAAAAGTATTGGATTACATACCCATTTAGGGCTTCCCTGGTAGCTCAGTACATAAAGAATCTGCCTGCACTTCGGGAAACTCAGGAGACTCAAGTTCGATCCCTGGGTCAGAAAGATCCCCTGGAGCGGGGTGTGGCAACCCACTTCAGTATTCTTGCCTGGGAAATTCCATGGACAGAGGAGCCTAGCGGGCTACTTGGGGTCACAGAGAGTCAAACACCACTGAAGCAACTGAGCACACACGCATGCAGCTCCCCATTAATATATTTTACATGCTAGAGGTTGAAGTAAACTATTAGTAAAGGGCTATTGCTAATATTTTACTGAGCCACTAGGGAAGTCCAATAGAACAAAATCTATGAACTCAAATCTTATTTAATAACTCTTTCCAAGTCCCTGTCCATGCCTGGTAGCTCAGCTGGTAAAGAATCTGCCTGTAGTACAGGAGACCCGGGGTCGATTCCTGGGTTGGGAAGATCCCCTGGAGAAGGGAGTGGCTACCAGCTCCAGTATTCTTGCCTGGAGAATCCCATGGACATTTGTTGGTCTCGTAAAAGCCAAGATGCCTGTAACTCCAGGGTCTCCTTCCATTAGAACAGAAAGATTTCATCCCTAAGGAAATGTCTGGCTGTACCCTGGGTATCAGATTTCCTAATCCTCTCTCAAGGCCGAGAACTATTAGAATTAGAGTATTCTGGGCTGGAGACTAAAAATGCCATCAAACCTTTTATTAATGCCATAAACCCAGTTGCTCTCTTTTGGCTGCATAAAATCTAAAATTCCAACAGCTTGGCATGGAATTAAGTTTAGAGTGTGATAAAGGGAAGTAATTCTATTTGGTAATGAAGCCTCGGAGAATACAAGTGTAAAATACGTAATTGAGGGTGGGGAGACTCAATAAATACCTCCCCAAATTAAAAAAAATTCAGAAAATGTTTTCTCAGGCATCTCCCTTTTTGACTCCATACCGTAATAACTCTTAACTGGAAAGTAGAGGCAGCAATCCATTTTTTTTTTATTCTTTTTTTCAGTTCAGTTCAGTCGCTCAGTGGTATCCAACTCTTTGCGACCCCATGGACGCCAGGCCTCCTTGTCCATCACCCACTCCCGGAGTTTACTCATACTCATGTCCATTGAGTCAGTGATGCCATCCAACCATCTCATCCTCTATCATCCCCTTCTCCCACCTTCACTCTTTCCCAGCATCAGGGTCTTTTCCAGTGAGTCAGTTCTTCACATCAGGTGGCCAAAATATTGGAGTTTCGGCTTCAGCATCAGTCCTTCCAATGGATATTCAGGACTGGTTTCCTTTAGGATGGACTGATTGGATCTCCTTGTTGGATCTCCCAACACCACATTTCAAAAGCATCAATTCTTCAGCACCCAGCTTTCTTTATAGTTCAACTCTCACATCCATACATGACTGGAACAATGTATTTCTTTATGTATATATTTATTTTCATGTTTTTTAACACCAGAAACATTTTATGTTGGGGTGTAGCCGATTAACAATGTTGTGATAGTTTCAGGTAAACAGCGAAGGCATTCAGCCGTACATATTCCCGTTCTTCCCTAAACCCCTCCTCCTGTCCAGGCTGCCACGTAACATTGAGCAGTGTTCTGTGTGCTATACAATAGAACTTTGTTGGTTATCCACCCCTATAGTAGAAAGTCTGTAAGGAGATAGCATCCTTGTCCTGTGGCAGAAATACTGTATGATAAATTGCAATTTATCATAGTGAAAGATTAGTCTTCTGTGATGTGGAAAAAGTTCTTGTGAGCTCAGCATTAGTCTGAGGACACTGAGAAATGCTGATTAAGTTTGAAGCTTTATAGACCCTGCCTTGAGGAACTTGCGTTCTGGTTGGAGGTTGTGTTAAACATAAGGAAGCAATTTTTTAAAAGACGTCTTCACCTTCACGCATCAAGTTTTGAGAGCCTACTAGATGTCAGTACTATGCTGAGTACATCTGCTTCAGTGTAAAATTGAGTGGTGCAGATTGATGGTGCAGAGTGTGAAAAGAAAGCAAGGTTGGCATTTGCTGCAGTGTTTGAGAAAGGTTTTCTCTTGGAGGGCAAGCTTGAGCTGGGTCTTGGAGGGTTTGGGTGGTCAGGAAGAGAAAAGCTGTTTGGGTGGGGGGCCAAAAAGGAAGAGCCAGAAGAGAGAGAGTGTTCAGCCGGCGGCAGCTTTGTACTAGAAGCATAAATATAAACATGTACATGTCACCAAGTCATGTGCTGTCCACCTGAAACTAACACAGTATGGTAAATCAACTATACTTCACATTTTTTTAACAGTATAGGAAATAAAATAGGTCTCTAGATGGAAGTCTGTAAAATAAACAGAAGGGCTCAGACTTGATATGTTGAGCAGGCAAGACCTTTTCAGGGTCCTGTAGGACCTGGCTGACATGATAAACTTTCATCTCTTATCAATTTTGTATGTGAATGTTTGGCTTCTGTAAATAGTTGTCAGTTCTGAAACCACATCTGTTCAGTTCTGTGTCAGAGTATATCCCTGTCTGAACACAGTATGTGAGAAAAACCAAGTTGAGGCTGTTAAACAGTCGAGCCCGTATCCTTTACGTCAGTATCACTTGTAAGACAAAAGAAAAATACTATTTTTATACACAGACTTTTTTTCCCAGTTAAAAGACAATTACCTTTTTACAGTTCGTTTTTTCCACCTTTATGGAGATATAATTGACATATAATATTTGCTTTTTATAGATTTTAAAAACCTCAACCAAAAAAAAAATAAAAATAAAAACCTCAACCATTTTCCAGTTCTCTTGAATGCAGAGGTAGATGTAATTAGCAGCTTTCTCATGCTGAGAACAAGCACTAGGTCTTTTTTAGATTTATCTACTTAATTTTGTTATAGTTAAATGTATTCACTGTCCAGTCAGTGACGTCAAGGAAAGAATGATATTTTAAAAAGTATCTATAGCATGTATGTACGTATAACTGTATAGTGTGTCTGTGTAACTGTCTTCTGTCTTATTATCTTGACAGGGGAAGCGAATCTGAAGCCTGAAAATGTCGAGATCCACATCATTGATGACAATTTTTTCCTGAAGTGGAACAGCAGCAGTGAGTCTGTCAGGAATGTGACTTTTTCAGCAGATTATCAGATGTACGTTACTCTATACTTGGGGATCTGCTGAATAATTTTTATCATTTTTACACCATAAATTTTCAAATTTGGGAAACATTTGGTTTTTCCTCTTTTTTAAAGAAAATATATGGCAGTTTCGCATAATAAGTATAACTTCTTTTTTACAATTAGAGACTCAGTCTAAGAGTTCAGACTTCATCTTCAGGTTTTGAAGCAAGAGATTCCGGGTATTGTGCTAGCAGACTTCTGTAGCCCACAACCATAACTTCTCTGTTCTGGATGCTCCAGCTTCTTTAAACAGAAATTAGGGTCTGACCTAGAGCATACCCTGAGAATATGGGAGACTGTCCCTAAAAGCCTAGTCACTGTCTTGGAATCAGCTGCGAGGTCTTCTGTGGTCAGGTTTTCCTCTTTTCTCCATCATGCACAAAGTCTTAGTTCTAGATACCCTGGCTGGACTGCGCCCTGCACTTCACAGTGTTTCTGGAGTTTCTGCCTCCTCCCTGGGGTTAACTTTCCACCCAACGTTTGCCAGGAGGATAGGCAGACGGAGTTGGCAGAAGAAAGGGTTACTGAGGGAAAGAGGAAGGTTTCCTAAAGGCCTGTCTGCTCACTGTGACCCCTGTCCCAAGAGCAGGCAGGGAGTCAGGCAAGAAGAAACAGGGTGTGGTCTCTAGAATCAGGGTTCTGCCACTTCAACCGCAGCCCTGCTGTTCTCTGCATGTGTGTGCGCTGAGTTGCTCAGTGTCCAACTCTTTGCAACTCCACGGCCTGTAACCCGCCAGGCTCCTCTCTCCATGGGATTTTTGTAGGCGAGAAGACTGAAGTGGGTTGCCATTTCCTTCTCCAGAGGATCTTCTTGACCCAGGAATTGAGCCTGCATCTCCTATCTCCTGCATGGGCAGACAGATTCTTTACCACTGAGCCACCTGGGAAGCCCCAGTTGTTCTCTAGTTGATTGTGAATAAGCTGTTAGTGTGTGTGTGTGTGTGTGTGTGTGTGTGTGTGCAGCTGACCCTTGAACAATGGCGGGAACAGGGGTGCCTACCCTGCTGCTCCTACCCACTGCCCCTGAGTATAACTTCACAGTAGACTCTTCATATCTGCATCCATGGATTCACCCACTCCTAGATCTTAGAATACTGTAAAGTGTGTATTTACTGAAAGAAATCTGCGTATAAGTGGGCTCGCATAGTTCAGAGCCATGTTGTTCAAGGGTATATATGTATACACACACTATGTATTGTTTTCCTCAGAACTGATCATGTAAAATTTTTCATCTCTAGAAATTTTCTTTAAATTGAACTTTGAGTTTTGTTACCAATTTTGTTCTTTGCCTTAGTTCTTATTAAAGTATTTTTAGGCATAATGGAGATTATTTCATATTCCTTTATTTAAAATGACCCCTGTATTAAAAGAGCAGAGCCATAGACAGTGATCTCGTGTTCTTGTTCCCTCACACATTCTGTTGCTTTTATTAACTTCTCTAATTCATGATAATCTCTTACTCTTCGTTCTGACTTTGGTCCAGTGCACTATTTCAGTGTTCTTATTCTGTTCTTTCTCTTTTCTGTTCTGCTAGCTCTATAAGCACTTGCCTTGTAAGAATATGCCAGGTTACAAGTTTGGAGAGCCAGTTCAGCAGTTAGTATGGTATAGTGTAGGATGAGCTTGAGCCAGGCTTGTTGAGTTGCTCAGTCACGTCCAACTTTTTGCAATCCCATGAACTGCAGCACGCCAGGCTTTCCCTGTCCTTCACTATCTCCCTGAGTTTGCTCAAATTCATGTCTATTGAGTCTGTGATGCCATCCAACCATCTCATCCTCTGTCACCCACTTCTCCTCCTGCCCTCAGTCTTTCCCAGCATCAGGGTCTTTTCCGATGAGTCGGTTCTGCTTGGGTTTTAGTCCATCCTCTGCTACTTACTCTATCAGTTTCCTTATCTGTGAAGTAAAGATAAAAAACTCCTATGACCACATGTAATTTATCTTTCAAACCAAGATACTTCTGAGAGTGAACAGAAGCACTTGATTTTAGATAAGCTGCAACAACAAATTTAAAGCAGCACAGTGCCAGGCAGACTGGTCTGGGACACCCCAATGATGAAGCATCTAACACAGAAGCCTGTTGCAAGTGTTGTTAATTGTGTATAAAGTACACAGAACAGTGGTACAGAGTATGTGATCAAGAAAAGTGAGGTTAATATCAGCAGCAGACACACTTTTCAGCACAGTATTTCTCAGGACATAAGACACATCACTGGTGATAAATGATGCACAGACCCATGAATAAGCTACTGGGATGCCAATGCCTGTAGAATACACACCACCTAAGACATCCGTGTTTGCATTGTTATTTAGTTGCTCCGTCATGTCTGACTTTGCAACCGCCAGGACTGTAGCCCGCCAGGCTCCTCTGTCCATGGGATTCTCCAGGCAAGAATACTGGAGTGGGTTGCCATGCCCTCCTCCAGGGGATCTTCCAACCCAAGGCTCAAATCCACGTCTCCCGCATTGTGGGGGGCAGATTCTTTATGGCTGAGCCACCTGGAAGCCCTCAGTGTTTGTGACTGACATCTAAAATGTATTATGACAGGGCTTCCCTGGTGGTCCAGTGGTTAAGAATCCACGGGCAGTGCAGGGGACACTGGTTTGACCCCTGGTCTGGGAAGGTTCCCCGTGCTGTGAGGCAGCTGGGCTCATGCGCCACAACTACTGAGCCCACACTCTAGAGCCCCAGAGCCACAACTACTGAGCCCACACTCTAGAGCCTCAGAGCCACAACTACTGAGCCCACAGGCCAGAGCCTGTGCTCACAGCAAGAGAAGCCACGGCATGGGAGCCCATGCACCGCCACTGGAGGGCAGCCCCGTTCTCCACAACCAGAGCAAGCCCGCAGGCAGCAGCGAAGAGCTGGCACAGCCAAAGCTTTTAAAAAGCTTTTTTAATTGTAAAATGTATGATGATGTTAGGTAGCATGGCATGTTCATTCAGCAAATACCGATTGCCTTTTATGCTGAACACTTTCCCCAGTACTTGGGATTACATTAGTGAGTAGGAGAGACAAAGATGGCATGAAGTTTTATTATGACACTGGTTTCATGAAAAGAATTTTCTATTGGTTGCATATTTATTTTTCAAATTATGTTTCTACTCTGATCTAAGTACTGTATATGATAAAGTTGTTTTTAAAGAAAATGTAAAAGAAGCTGCAATAGCTCCCTTACATGCAGAAGCAATTATAATAGAGCGAGTAGCTGTGTCTCCCGAGCAGGAAGGACAGACGTGGAGTGAGGGTGGGTTGAAACCATATCAGGGCTTAGGTACAAACTTTTTATAAGGTTTTCTGCTTATAATAAGAGCTCTCCAGGTAACAGGAGAAGAGATGCATTACTGGCTTTTTGCCTGGAGCTCATTTTATTTCGACTGTCTGTGCCCATGATTGAAAGAAGTCTGTGCACCATTCCCACTTCCCAGACGTCCTTATATCTCCTGATTTCTCTAGAACTATATTTTCTAATAAATGACATGGGGGGTACTGAATTTTGGTTTAGATGTTTAAAATCTAAATTTTTAAAATAGATTCTGTATGGCAAAACCAATACAATGTTGTAAAGTAAAATAAGTTAATTTTAAAAAAATAAAAATAGATTCTGATGTAGAGAAGTTTCTCAGGAAGATTTGCATGTAAATTAAGGTGTTATTACTGCTTGTGAAAGGGAAGTCACAACTTCTTGACGCAGGTCATTCTGTTTGGGAGCACTTCTTACCACTGTGATTTTTCTGTCTAAATCCAGACTTGTCCACATGTTACGTATACAGTCTCAGGAGACTGACGTTTCTAGGCAAAGGATGTCCTGAGTGAGGGAATATCATGTGTGCCGCATATGCAAACAACTGGCAATCAGGCTGCCAGTCATGATTTCCAAAAGCTTCATGAAGGATTTCTATCCAGATGAGTTATTTTTCTAAACAGAATTGTAGCAATGCCATAGCATTTTTGTGTACTCCACTGTTGTGCTGTTATTTGTGAGTTATTTTTGATAATTTAATAAAAGGTTGTGAGCATTAAAAACTTAATTAAGGTGTTATTAATGCCAAGTCTAATCTCAGAGTTCAAGTAGGTAAAGTTAGAAGGGCAGACTCACCAGGAATGAAGTGTGCCCATATGGTAGTGTTTATTATTGGCAACTTCTTAAAAATGTTTCTTTTTTTTTGAAAAATAAGGTATACTTGAGTTGGAGTCAGCACAAAAAAAATCACTCCTAGTTTCTATTAGCTTTTAGTAAAGAATATACTTAGCTTTTTAAACAATTTTTATTTATTTTTGGCTGCACTGGGTCTTTGTCGCTGCACATGGGTTTTCTCTAGTTTTGGCGAGTTGGGGCTATCTTTTTGCAGAGCACAGGCTCTAGGCGTGAGGTCTTCAGTAGTTGTGGTGCATAGGTCCCAGTTGCCTTGGAAACTTCCCATACTAGGGATAGAACCCATGTACCCTCCACTGGCAGGCAGACTCCTAACCACTGGACCACCGGGGAAGTCCATCCTTTAGTTTTTTATTAAAGACACTTTAGCATCTTTAAAATGAGGTCTATAATATATAAAAATGAGCTAATGCCAGAACTATGAATTAGGCTTAACAAAAATGTCTTCTCAGAGGTTAGTTTCCCTGTTTGGTATGAGGCAGACAGGGCTCATATGAGGCAGACAGGTATGAGACAGGGCTTTCCATAAGCAAAAATTTTGGAATCTAGTATTTGTTTTCTGTTGCTCACCTTCACTTCAGCCTCCTCTCCTCTTTGTGGCAGCATGGCCTTTTTGTTTTAGGCACCCTGTGTCAACTTGATTTCTTCAGGTGCTTTAAAAAAAAGTCCAGTATCAGTCACTTAAGCTTGCTTCATGATGGACTGAGTACACATTGAGAAGTTTGTTAGCTTATGTTAACATGGTAAGTTCTGTGTTTCTGGTGGTGTAATAGAAGGAATTACAGAGTTCAGTATGCAGAGGGATGGTTTGGTTTTGAAGAGAGGAGAGGAAATTCTCAAACCATACTGATTCTGAGGTCTTGCTTAGGGCTAGTAAATCTCTTCCTAGGAGAAGATCAGAAGGGAATCAAATCCAGTTTCCAATTTTTCAGTAAGGAAGAGAGGATCCAGAATAGAAAGCAGTTGGCCAAAAATGACACAACTGTTTTTAACAGAGCCAACACTAAGTCCTCTTTCATCTTAAGGGTTCTTTCTCTGTTTCTTTGAAATCCTAATGTAACCACCCACAGAATTACAGAACTTTATGAAGTTAACTGTATGTTAGAATGACTCCACTGTATAAATAATAACTTGGTTGTATATGCAATGAAAAAGAGTAGTAGAATGTTACCCACAAAAATATTGTGAAAACATTAACTCAAGTAGAAGAAATAACTACTTCCCCCAGCTTAGAGCCTTCCCTAGTGGCTCCAGTGATAAAGAATCCACCTGCCAATGCAGGAGACACAGTAGACACAGGTTCCATCCCTGAGTCAGGAAGATCTGGAGGAGGAAATGGCAACCCACTCCCTTATTCTTGCCTGGAGAATCCCACAGACAGAGGAGCCTGGTGGGCTACAGTTCATGGGATTGAAAGAGTCAGACGCGACTGAGAGGCTAACACACACACTAGCTTTATAACATTAATGTCAAAACAAAACATGTTTGTCACTCTTGTATTTATAATGTTCATTCATTCATTTGCTTTTTTATTTTGAAGACTAGGGACAGATAACTGGAAAAAATTGCCTGGGTGTCAAAATACTACCAGTACCAATTGCAGCTTTTCTTCGGTTGAGCTTAAAAATGTTTTTGAAAAAATTGAATTGCGCATAAGAGCAGAAGAAGGAAACAACACGACTATGTGGTATGAGGTTGAACCATTTGTACCATTTCTAGAAGGTAAGAAAAAGTTGCCAGCTGAATTATATTGAATTCTTTATTAAATATTACCAGCACAGCTCACTTCCCAAGCCCATTCATTTGCATAATATAAAATCTCCCATCTTTAAAAAAAAAAAAAGAACAAAGATTCCCTTAAACTGGTATCTCCTTCTGCTATGACTTCATTTTCCTGCTTTCCTTCTAGTGGTGGTTCTCAGAGCGTGGTCTCCAAGAGATCTATCAAGTCAAAACCATTTTCCTAATGGAAACTTACTTAATAAAACTTACTTGCCTTTTTCATCTTCATTCTGTCATGGGTGTACCCTGGAATTTTCTAGAGGCTGTTTGATATGAGATGGTGACTGACTGGTGATGGCAGAAGTAGGTGTGAGACACAGCTGTCTTCTTTATTAGGCCAAACATTAAAGAGATTTGAACAAAATGTGAGATGAACACCACTCTTCTCACTAAGTTTTTTGGCTTGTTTGTTTTGAAAAATGCAGTCATTTATTATCATGCAATAGGTTTCATCATTACTGTTTTTTAATGAATTGATAGATATTTTACATTTTTATCAATTTTGACGTCTGGTATGCTGAACATTCAAAGACACAGCCCGTGTAAACAAGAGCTCTTTAGGACCCTCAGTTTCTCTTTAAGAGTGTAAGGGATCCCAAGACCAGAAAGTTCGAGAACCACACAAGGATGATCTGTACCCCTTCTCTGTACACTTTCCCTCCCACTCCCTCTCCAGCCCTCCCCATTCGAGCTTTGTTCCCCATCACGACACTAAGACCACTCTTGCCGAGGTCACCGTGACCTTGACAGTGCAGAAGTGGATTCATTCCCTTCCGCGTGAAGCCCTTCCCTCTCAGTTCTCACGGGCCCTGCGCTTTCCAGGCTCTCCTCCTGCTCCCTGGTTGCTCCTTTGCCAGTTTCTTCTTGTCCCCCAGATCTTAAAATGTTGGACAGCAGCGGGCCTCAGTCTGCAGGGCTCCGCCATTGAACCTCTTCTCTCAACGCAACCTCCACCAGGAATCGTATGGCTTTCAATACCCTCTGTGCTCTCAGCTCCTCAGTTTACATCCCCTTCCCCTTACCTTAGAGAGCTGCATCACCCACTCTCTAGTCAGCATCTCCACTTACAGGTCTGAAAGTCATCTCAAAAAACTCTTTTAAAATTTTTATTTATTTATAGTTGGCCATGCTGGATCTTCATTGCTTCTCATGGGCAGGTGGGGGCTACTCTTCAGTTGCGGTGCTTGGGCTTCTCATTGCGGTGGCTTCTCCTGTTGCAGAGCACAGGGTCTAGATGCTCAGGCTTCAGTAGTTGCGGCACACACGCTTAGTTACTCCAAGGCGTCTAGAATCTTCCCGGACCAGGGATCAAACCCATGTCCCCTGCTTTGGAAGGTGGATTCCCCGCCAGGGAAGTCCCTTGTCTCAAATTTAAAATTGCCAGAGTTCTAGCTTTCCCTTCTCCAAACCTGATCTTCTTGCAGTTTTTGCCATCTCTGTCGATGATGTCACCTAATATTTGCTCAGGCCAGGAGCCCTGGCATCACCTTTGATACCTTTCTTTCATCCTCCATCCAGTCCATCAACCGATTCCAAGCGATCAGATCGCTTCTTATTTCCAGCCCGGCTATCAGCCGTCCCCTGCCGCTCTCATCTGCCCAGGAGCTTTCCCGCTTCCTGACATGCTACCTGGGGTGGTCTTTCCCAAATGTAAATCAGGTCTTGACGACCTTACAGATCCAGACTACAAGTTTTGCCTGTTACCCAGAGTCTAGCTGCCTCTCCGATCTCATTTTCTACTACCCAGGTACTTGAGCGCCCCCTAGTGTCTCCTGAAAATGGTGAGCATGTTCCCATCTCAGGGTCTCTGCCCTGGGGCCCTCTCAGCCTGCCATGTTTGACCTCACCTCCTTCAGACCACCTACTTCAGGCCTCAGCTCGAGCATCTCGGGGAGCCTTCTCCTCACTTACTCACCTAAAACAGTCGTTGCTGCCCTTCTCTGTCCCTTTATGTTACTTCATTTCTTCCTACAGCATGCATGGCGTTATAACATTATATATATTTGGGATTTTTGGCCACATTTCCCACTAAAGTGTAAGCTGCATGAGGGATTGTCTCCTTTTTTAGATGCCAGGCACATATTTAAGTGCTTAGAATTATTTATTGTATGAATGTTTTGACTTGTATTAGTGAACTTACATAGTAAGTGTTTTGATTTTCACAGCTCAGATTGGTCCCCCAGATGTGCATTTAGAAGCTGAAGATAAGGCAATAATACTGAGCATCTCTCCCCCTGGAACAGAAGATAGTATCATGTGGGCTACGGATCGTTTAAACTTTAGGTATAGCGTCGTTATCTGGAAAAACTCTTCAAGTCTAGAAGTAAGCATTATTTTTATCTTTGATGTGAGAGAAGAATGACTTGAATTAATTGTAAAATTTGACTTTTTTTAAAGAACAGACTTCTTTTTTTTTTTAATTATAGGAAAGAACTGAAACTGTTTATCCTGAAGATAAAATTTATAAACTGTCACCAGAGATTACTTATTGTTTAAAAGTTAAAGCAGAACTGCCTTTACAAAGTAGAGTTGGTTACTATAGTCCAGTGTATTGTATAAATACCACAGGTAAGAAGGAAGTTTTGCTTTCAATTCAGTTACTATATATATATATAAGTTGTTTGTTGTCGTTCAGTTGCTAAGTTGTGTCTGACTCTTTGCAACCACATGGACTATAGCCCACCAAGCTCCTCTGTCCTCCACTACCTCCCTTAGTTTGCTCAAATTTATGTCCACTGAGTTGGTGACACTAACCATCTCATCCTCTGCTGCCTTCGTCACCTTTTGCCTTCAATCTTTCCCAGCATCAGGGTCTTTTCCAGTGAGTCAGCTCTTTTCATCAGGTGGCCAAAGTGTTGGAGCTTCAGCTTCAGCAACAGTCCTTCCAATGAATATTCAAGGCTGATTTCCCTTAGGATTGACTGGTTTGATCTCCTTCCAATCTATTAATTAATTGGCAGCCTTTTAATTTTGGCATTTTTCCCATAGTTGCTGCATTTTTTGTGTTGGTTTAGTAGACATCAAAACAAAAACATTCTCATGTTGATGTATGGCAGAATCCAAAGCGATATTGTGAAGCTGTTATCCTCCAATTAAAAAGAAAGACTTTTTTTTTCAAAAATATTTTAACAGCATTTACACAAGCAACAGTGTTATTTGGGGTTTTTGTCTCAAGTAACAGTAATGAAAATTCTGTGTCAAAGTCCAAGTATTTTCTAATTACAGAAACTGTTTTTACTTGTTCAGAATCCATGAGAAGGGGAGATAGTCATTAGAAAAGCAGTTAGTATTCCAAAAAGCATATGTTTATAGGTGAAACGTTAAATTATGAAAGCATCCTGATACATTTTATCTGTGGCATCTTGCCAACAATTAAGGTTTAAGGGTAGGAACTTGAATTTATTACTTTAATTATAGATTTAATATGCTTTGTTCTTAAAATCAAGAGTTAAAGGAAAGATCTCCTCTCCTGCTTCCTGACCCCATTCTGTTCACCAGAGTCAAGCATCCCCAGCAGTATATGTACAACCTTTCCTGTGTTTCTTCAGGGCTTGTACTAGCATATACTCAGACTTCCAGTTTTGGGGTGTTCTGTCATTTGAATTAAGGAATAAGGTTCTGTGTGCACTCTGCTGTATGTAAAATGGGTCACCAGCAAGGGCCTGCTGTGCCGCACATGGAGCTCTGCTCAGGGTCACGTGGCAGCATTGATGGTAGGGGAGTTTGGGGGAGAGCAGATAACGTGCATGTATCTCCAAGTCCCTTCACTGTTCACCCGAAACTGTCATAGCATTATTAATCTGCTATACCCCAAACAAAATAAAAAGTTTAAAAAATTAAGTCCTGTCAGATATATTTTAAACTTGCTTGCCTAACCTAATATATTGAGGCTCTCTTTTTATGTCAGCACATATAGATCTATCACATTCTTTTAAATGGCTATGTAGTATTACCTTGTGTGAATACACACCATAATTTATTTAGCTATTACCTCATAATGATAAGATACAAGCCTTTTCTCTTCTTGCCCATGCTATTAAGAATTCTTGCCATCTGTTATCTCGCTAGAGTAAATATATGTGCTTTCTTGTCTATTCCTTGTCATCTAGAGAGACATAATGTGCCTTCACCAGAAAATATACAAATAAATGCTGACAACCAGGTCTGTGTTCTTAAGTGGGATTACCCGTATGAAAACACAACTTTTCGAGCTCAGTGGCTCCGGTAAGTTCTGTTCCATAAACGTCCTTTTGCAGCTTATTTTTGCCCAGTGTGTGAGGTTTCTTTTCACTCTGCTTCAGCATTCGGCCTGATGGAAAGGTGGTTATGATGCATTTGAACTGGGCTGTTTAATTCTAGTCCCAGCTCTGCCAGTAACCATCTGGAGTATCACTGAGACCCAATCACTTCTTTGGGCCTCAGTTTCTTTACTTGTGAAATGGGTGCATTATAATATCTAGTGTCCTTAGTAGTTATTAGTCGTTCAGTCATGCCCGATTCTTTGTGACCCCATGGACTGTAGCCCACCAGCCTCCTCTGTCCATGGAACACTCCAGACAAGGATACTGGAGTGTGTGGCCATTCCCTTCTCCAGGGGATCTTCCTGACCCAGGAAATGAGCCCACGTCTCCTGCATTGCAGGCAGCTTCTTTACCGTCTGAGCCACAGGGACTTACTGGCTCTTTTTTTTAAGGTATGATTCTAGTTACATGTGTTATTTCCTCGGTCTGGAATACTTGACACATGACCAAGATACTTTCTTCAAAACCCACTCCTTCCATGAGTCTTTGAAATGATCTCAGTCCAGTCACTCAGTCTAGTTCAGTCAGGTCAGTCTCCTACTGTCTTGATTGTTGTAGTGACTTTGGCAGATTCCTTAGTGATTAGTGGGAAACTAAGGAAGTCGGAGAGAACTGTGCTCTGTGTGCTTGAGTAGAGACCAGCCAAACAGGAGTAAAGCTCAGCACGACATGAGTGGAAGAGGACTGGGCATATATAGTTCATGTTGATTGGAAAACTGGAGAGGGTAAAAGGAGAGGGAGAAGAGAAGAGGACAATCAAGGGGAAGGTGACGTGAACTCTGGCAGGAAAGGGGGACCACAAAGAAAGGGGTACCGAGGGCAGAGGAATCTCGGGACCAGAGGCGAGTGTAGGTCAGGTAGGGAAGAAAGAGTGAGAAGAAAGAGACTAAAAAGACAGAGAAAAAGTGAGGGAGAAGGGAAGTCGATACCGCTGCAATTGATTCCTCTCCACCCTGCAACAATGGTCTGGATAATAAATGCATTCATGTGTGGAGTACAAATAACAAAGGTTGCAAGAGGTCAGAAATGTGGAGGTATGTGCAGGACCAGAGAGTCTGCAGAAGCCACTTGGAAGGAGAGGTTTTGTGAAGGAGGCCTTGATTGTTGTTGAGTCATGTGTTTTTCAATGACGAGAGAGGGCGTTCCAGGCTGGGGCTACACTGCACGGGAAAGCTCGGATATGAAGAGACCAAATCAGATCAGGGTAATGAGGAGGTATCCATTTCCTTTTGCTCTGTAGTAAACTAGCACAAACTCAGCAGCTTAAAAGACACAGCTTATCTCTCGGTGACTTTGGGTCAGGAATTCAGGTGTGGCTTAGCAGGGTCCTCTGCTCAGGGTCTCATAAGGCTGTGATCAGGGTGTCCGCCGGGACTGCTGTCTCATCCAGGCTGTCTCGTGGTGTCTCCTAAGCTCATGTGGTGGTTGGTAGAATCCATTTCTGACAGCTATAGAACGCATGGTGGCCTGCTGCCTCAGAGGCCGTCAACAGAGACAATCTCTGCCCCCTAGACCCTCCTTTAAAGGCTCATCTGATCAGGTTAGGCCCCACCAGGATAGGCTCTCATGTGATTAACTCAAAGTCCACTGGCTTGGGACCTTGATTTCATTTGTAAAATCCCTTCACCTTTGCCAACTAATGTAACCTAATCAAGAGTTCATGGGTTCTGCCTGCCCGCACTCACGAGGAGGGGATGATGTCAGGCTCGTGCCCCAGAGGGTGGGAATCTTGGGGGCCAATTTGGAATTTTGCCTACAAGAGGGGAAGACCTGCTTCGAGAGTAGCAGAACACTGGGCCTGGGAGAGCAGCGAGAGGAAGCGTGGAGCTAACAGGATGGAGTAAAGTCAGGCTTCGCCTTAGACTCTGCTACAGGCATGAGTGCCACTGGGACTCTGGTGTTGAGCGATGGGTAACATGAGGCCTGTGTTCGAGGAGCGTGACGATGGCCACATGGTGTGTGGTGCAGGGGACTGAAGACGAGGGAGCCAGCTCGGAGGCTGCCGGGGTTCTGGGCTTGAACTGGGATGCTTGGAGCTGTTGGTCTCTGAGCAGTCTGTTAACTTCTCCAGGCCTGCTCTGACTATTCAGACTCGCTCTCAGAACCCTGGTGTGTGTCTCAGCACTGACCCACGGGTACACGTCTAGTAGCTGGCCTTCCAGAAGGAAAAGCTTTACTTTAGTGTTTGTGGGTTTTATAACACAGCTAATCCTGCCGTGGCCACTTTCAGGCTCCCAGCAGCGTGTCTGTCCACTGGACATGGAGTTGGAAAGAGGCACAGTAAACCCTCCACCATATTCCACTGTTCAGACACGATAGATGTAAATAGCATTGAGCATAGATAAAATGTAGGGAAAACAGTTAGGACAAGATGAGTTTTGCATTTTTATTACTTTAGTTTTTCATACAACATATTTATTTGTAAGTTTATGTAATTTTTAACAGTGGCTGCATTTAACAGCTAGCTGGTAGCATTCCTGAAAATTTAGCAGTTGTTTTTGTGCACCAGCATGAGCCAACCCTTCACATTACTTCCTTATCACACGCTTGAGCAAGGTCTTTGCTTTTCTTTTGTGCACGTATCTTTTCCACTTTGCTGAGTTTCCCAAGGGTGAGGACAATTTATCTCTGTAACTTTGACCCCTAACAGAGTGTCTGGCCTATTACAGGTACTCAGTACATGTTTATTGAACTAATGTGTTTGGAATGAAAAACATCTTTTTGTCTTAAAGTGCCTTTTTTAAAAAGATTCCTGGGAAACATTCAGACAAATGGAAACAAATACTGAACTGTGAAAATGTCACAACTACCCGCTGTGTCTTTCCTCGAAATGCTTTCCCAAGTGGAATTTACTATGTCCGTGTACAAGCATCTAATGGAAATGGTACATCTTTTTGGTCTGAAGAGAAGAAATTTTATATTGAAATGAAAAGTAAGCCAATAGTTTTTATTTTATTTTGTGATTCTCCAAGTATGAACTCTTAACTATTGTTTTGTAGTCTAATTTGAACTTTGTGTCTTTACACATTTTTTTTCCTAGCTGTCATATTTCCTCCAGTCATCAGCTTGAAATCCATTACTGATGATTCACTGCATGTCAGTGTCGGTGCGTCGGAAGAGTCTGAAAACACATCTGGGAATCAGCTCTACCCACTAATTTATGAAGTAATTTTTTGGGAAAACACTTCAAATGCTGAGGTAAATAGACTGTGTAGTACAGGTTTATAACTCAGAGTTATGACTATGATTAGAGTAAGCAAAGCGTGAAGTTAAAATTGCAGGGAAATTTTTAAACTTTTAGGCTATATGATTAACTCAGATATTTTCAACAGGAAGAAATTGGCATTTCATGTTTTACGCGGTAAGAGTTACGGTCAGCTGCACCTGAGCCCCAGTTAGTTGTTGGTTTGGGGGGGTTTTGGCCTCACCAAGTGGCATGCGGAACCTTAGTTCCCTGATCGGGGAGGGGAACTCGTCTGCCCTGAAGTAGAAGCGTCAGGTCCTAACCACTGGACCACCAGAAAAGCACCCCCAGTTACTTTCTGAAATTCAGACCCTGAGTTCATTTGTGCTCGGTCAGAATCTCTGAGGGTAGAGCTCAGGAATTTTTATCGTGATCCTCAGGTATTCACGAACCAGGGTTTCTCAGCACTGCTGACATTTGGGTTGGACGATTAGTTGCAGGAGCTGCCTTGTGCATTATAGGATGGCGAGCAATGCCCCTCCCCACTCCTCCCTAGGTGCCGGTAGCCCTCCCTCCCAGGTATGACAACCCAGACTACCTCCATGTAGTGCCAGACATCGGGGCACCTCCACGAGGAAAAAACTGGTTTTTAGGGGACAAAGACTCTTAGCTGTTATCATGCTCTGTGACCCTAAAATTCAGAAACCACTGACAGGCTAATGCACATCAGATAATCCATATTATACCTAGATCACTTTTCACTGTGGAATTACCGTCAAGGAATCAGCCTTTAAAAATCTGGTACAGTTAAGTTGGTGAATTTTGTAACTTCATTTTCTGTCGAAAATCTACAAAAAGTCCAGTGATTTGGATACTTTGGTTTTAACTATCTGAAGACTCTGTAACCATAGCACAGTTTAGCCCTGTTGAGTATTATGGTTAGTTCTAAGTCCTCCCTGGTGGCTCAGATGGTAAAGCATCTGCCTGCAATGCGGGAGACCCGGGTTCGATCCCTGGGCTGGGAAGATCCCCTGGAGAAGGAAATGGCAACCCACTCCAGTACCCTTGCCTGGAAAATCCCATGGACAGAGGAGCCTGGTAGGCTACAGTCCATGGGGCTGCAAAGAGTCAGACACAAGTGAGAAACTTCACTTTCACTAAGTCCTCCCTAGATCTGGAAAACCTAAATTTGTGTCTCAGACTACCAAATGGTGTAACCTTAGGCAAGGTGCTTAACCACTGCAACTTCGTTTTCTCTTCTCTAAAGTGGCGGGGGTCATAGCAACTTAATTTTTTTTGAACAGATGTTTATAAGGTTTAAAATGAGGTAGTATTTATGGAAATACCTACCACATTGCTTGACAGATAGAGATTCAATAACCTTTGTTTGCCATCCTGTCTTATGCTGGGTAAGACATCAATAATTACAGTCATAATAACAGCTCATATTTATTGGATACTCATTATCTGGTACCAGGATAAGTATTTTATATGAATTGTCTCAGTCAGTCTTCCAAGCAACCCTGCCAGATAGTTGGATCGATTAAACTACTCTTCAGCAAATACTTGGGATGGAGTATCCATTACCGCTTCGCTGATGCTAGGCTGTAGGCAGTGAAACTCGAGTGGATGTGGTATGACTGAGGCCTTAAGTGCACCTTTGTGTTTTGACTTGGCTCTTGCGCTTCTCCCATTTGCCAAGAGGAAGGCAAGCCCCACAAGGCCTGTGGGCCAAGGCGGGTGAGAGGCTGTAGAGCACGCCTGAATGTGACCCACTGCCTCAGAGGGCGCTCCCCCAGCCCGTCCGCTCACGAGTAGTGGGGACAAATACGTTCTGTGCACACGCGCATGTGCGGCTGAGCCCCTAGTCCACCTGAAACTCTCACAGCACTGTTAATTGGCTGTACCCCAATACAAAATAAAAGGTTTAATTCTTTTGAAAAAGAAAAATGCGTTTTGAGCCGGGGCTGTTCTGTCACACCGCGTTGCACAGTGGGGTTTTGCCCTTGGCATGTTTGGTTACACCACAGTAACAGGACAAGCGACAGTGGGCTCATACAAAGAGGAGTAGTGATCTCCCTCACTTTACAGATCTGGGGATAGGGCCCAGGGAAATTAAATAACTTGCCTAAGGCTACATAGCTCTAAGTAACACCTTGATACAGGCAGTTTGAGACCAGACCCCCCTGCGCTTAATTGTTCTGCCACTAACCAGAGGTAACACGATGGTAATTCAGCCAAATCGGTATGTACTGATAAAATAACTTCGAGTTGTCTTAGGACTATATGGTATTCTTTTGGCAGCAGCATGTTTCCCTTTTGAGTTTGGTAATAGTTTTGTTGTCCAAAATAAATTTATATTTCTTAAAATGTGCCAACCAAGTGTTTGGGAGAGGCTACTCTTAGAATGAATATATAAAGAATTCAGAAAACAAATATTCCCTCTATGATTTCTCGGGGTTCTAAATTTTATCAATGATTTACTAATTTTTTTATAGAGAAAAGTTCTAGAGAAAAGAACCGAATTTACCTTTCTTGATTTGAAACCGCTGACTGTGTATTGTGTCAAAGCCAGAGCACTCATTGAAAATGACAGGCGGAATAAAAGCAGCAATTTTAGTGATACTGTGTGTGAGAAAACAAAACCAGGTCAGGATCTTTTATTATACTTTTTCTTTTTTAATGTCACCAGATTTAATAAAAAATAACCAATTTATTGAAAACTGTAAAATATTTGTGTTTTGCCACAAAAATATAGAGTATCTTCTTCAACTATGTGAGTCAAAATCAGAGCTTCACACTGACCTTCACAAAACTTCACACTGAGTTTTAGAAAATATTTTTAATACTCAACTTAGTTCAGTGGTTTTTGCATGCTTTATATTTCATGCATACCCACATAATTAATTTCTTTTATTACTCTTAGAATTTAATGAGACTTATTTTTTATATAACCTTTGATATAATTATCATGTGGAAATCCTTTAGTTGTGAATTTTTTATGTTAATGGTATTATTTAACAGAATGTAAACTTCCTTTCACATGGCTATATTTCTTTCACACAAACTGTCAGCAGTTTTAATGTAGTTGGGTGTCAAAACCTATATTGATGCTAAACACTGTTTGTTTCTTTTTTAGGAGACACTTCCAAAACCTGGCTTAAAGCTGGAATTTGCACTGCATTGTTTTCTATTCCTGTGGTCATTTATGTTGTGAGACTCTTCTTGAGATGTGTCAAGTATGTGTTCTTTCCATCAAGTAAACCTCCTTCCTCTGTTGACGAGGTAGGTTACTTTTCTTGGTCAACAGCTAGCTGGATTTTTCTAAAAATGAAAGGGAAATATATTTGATTTCAACAGAATATAAATGTATTCCTGATATTCAAAAAATAATACAGACTGACCTAGGTTTTTTCCCTCAGAGTTTCAGAAAACTGACCTCAGAAGCAGTCATTTAATGGAATGTAACATGGAATCGTAGGATGTGTCCTTATTTGCTAGCAGTTTGGCTGCTGTGGCACCTGTTTTACCACCTATATTCCCAAAAAGGTTAAAACATTGTTGTCAGTGCAAAAACTTTATTCTGTGGATGAAGTCACAGAAAACGAGACAGAGAAACATGCATCTCCTCTCGCAGCACCCCAGTGTTTTGGTTGGCACGTCCTTGCTGTTGGCATAGTTAGTGAAAGCACGAAGTGATGACCGTCAGCGTGGACACTGCCCTGGGGGGTGGCGTCTTCACCTGGACGCCTGCCTTGTTTCAGGTTCACAGGCTTGAGAGCTGGAGGCTGTAGTGTGTTTGCACTGACTGGCTGTGAACCTGCGTAGCTCAGTTGTGAGCACTTGCACAAGTGCCCGTAGCTATAAAGCAGCGCCATCCCGTGGATCTGTGAGGGGCGAGGCGGGGAGACCAGAAAGACCCGCCACTGTGCCCGCGCTCTGTGCCCGCGCGCTGTTTCACCCTCTTATCCCTGAGTTTTCTAGTGTCATTTCTATATGCTCTTCTATTAAGAGCTGTTCTTTAAAGAACTGTAAGATTAGCAGGTTACAGCAGCTCATTACTCTTAGCCCAACTGGGGAAAAGTCAACTTCTCCCTTGTGCTTCTTCTGGATGTTTTCGGATTGGGTACCAACATTTTTATTATTTCACAATAAAATGTCCCCAATCCCAGTGCCCTCCCATTCCTTCCTTACCCACCACGCTCTTCCGCCTCCTACCCCTCACAGCACAGTGGACTTTCTTAGAAACTCTTTGGATAATTCCCAAAACAGTACTGAGATGCATGTGACCTCACTGGTGGTGCTTTTATTCTAAACATGATAGTGCAGTGGATATGCTCTTAGCTCGCTTTTTAATCTGCATGTCTAAAGATAGACAAAGGATTTCTAGATAAAGGATTTAAGAAACTGAAGCTTATTAGAACTTGAAAACTACTTTTTGTTCTTTTAAATAATCTGTTTCTGTTCTTTCCCTTTTGAATTAGTATTTCTCTGATCAGCCATTAAAGAATCTACTCCTTTCCACTTCTGAGGAACAAACGGAAAGATGTTTTATAATTGAAAATGCAAGCATTATTACTGAAATAGAAGAGACTAATGAAATTGATGAAGTTCACAAAAACTACAATTCCCAAACTAGTCAAGATTCAGGAAACTATTCGAATGAAGATGAAAACAGTGGAAGTAAAATAAGTGAAGAGTTTCTGCAACAGGACAGTGTGTGACCAGGAACAAACCCTAAAACATTAGGAAGTCTTGCAAGAGTCAGAGTGGGAGCCTGGGCTTTTTCCTCTTCTCAGTAACTGTCAAAAGAAGTTTGCCCATGTAGGGGAAGAAAAACCGTCTTCAGATCGCAGGTCCTAAAAATACAGGCAAGCCCTTCACTATTTAAAATGAGTTTTGAGAAGTTTTCTGCATTCTTTGCCATGTGTCAAGTCTTGAAAGACCTGTCATTGGACCTGCCTTGGATGAGAGGCGTTAAATCCAGAAGATGCCCTCTGGCTCCCTTGCGTTACCTTAAGCACCACTGTCCTGTCAGGGGTTTGGGGGTGCTTGTGTTCCCGTCAGCTGGTGTGGTCACTGTGCATCATCGTTCCTTCTCCCTCGCAGCATTACACTTCACTATTTTTCAGGAGGTATTTAGAACATTTGGTCTTGTTCAAAGAAGAACCTGAATACCACCATCACTTGATTTTCTGAAAAAGTAGCTTACTCTGGAAAACAGCTACAGATGCCAGAAACATGGTCCTTATAGATTTTCAGGGGAATTCTGTTTATACCAATCACATTTATACCAGTTGCAAGAGATGTGGGTTCAGTCCTTGGGTTGGGAAGATCCTTTAGAGGAAGGCATGGCAACCCACTCCAGTATTCATGCCTGGAAAATCCCATAGATGGAGGAGCCTGGTGGGCTGCAGTCCACAAGGTCGCAGAGAGTCGGACAGGACTGAAGCAACTGAGCGTGCGTGCGTGCATAGCAATTACATTGGCCTCTACGTCACAGTCACCCAGCCCTTCCACAGTTTAGGATTGAAACCATGCCATCTTTTACTATATGTACGTTAAGCCTTCCTGTTTCAGAACATTAGGACAGCAGCTTCTGATTAGAAGGCATAATCCCTAAAATTACAGAGAAATGGGAAACAGTCTGAGTAGAGAAGTTACTGTCATCTCAAGATATGGGAGTGTGTGACATTAGTGACAGTGTATATAAAGTCTTGGGATCAGAAAATGCTACTGACAAACAGAGTAGAGAGTGTCAGTGGGAAAGAAGCAGGTGGCTTTAGTGAAGACTAAGACGAATGTGTATCATCAACTTTTGATTGCTAACATCCTGAGGGGCGGTGTTTGCTTTCATGGCTCACCTGTATCATTTCTTAACAGCAGGCCAGCTTCTGTCCGCTGTGGGGCAGTATTCAGGTATCGCTTCCGCTAGCCTGATGCACTCAAGGAAATGCAAGTTATTTATCATCAAAGTGTGGGAGGAAATGAACTAGGAAGGAAACCTAATTTTTTTAAATTATGTACTACCTCTTACAGGCATCTATAGCTTATGTTTAAATGATTTTGCTATTTGGGCTTATTCGTGGAGCTCCTGCAGAGAAAGGAAGCGTAGGAGTTCTGGCTACCTCTGACGCCAAGTTCTCAGCTTCAGTCACTGCAGCGGAACAGAGGGAGGAGAGATGGCACCATCCAGCGCATCAAGTCCGGCTGGGCTCGTTTAGAGTAGTCCGCGGGGTCTTCTGGGAGGAAGAAGAGGTTGAAAGCAGCCGCGCTGGGAAGGCCCGTGACGCCCGCCTGTCCTCTCCAGAGCACCCTGTGCTCACCTGGGCCTCCCTCCAGCCCCTCGGGAAGCACATGGGTCAGGGGACCCCCACCAGGGCCGTTCTCTGCTGCAGAATCCTTCCAGGGACCCAAACGCACCTCGGATCCTCTGGCCAGCGGCAGTTGGTTTACAGCAGATCAGGGTTGGCCCTTCGCTGGGAAAGGCCCCGTCCATCCGTGGGAACTTGTCACTGTCGAGAGGACCCCGCCCCCGATGGCTTCCACGCTGGGTCAGGGCTGCCGGCCTGCCCGGCACTCAGGCCTGGGATTTTCCACAGGAAAAAGGCTGCTTCGGACTGGGAACAGCGCCTTTGTGGGACGTGGCAGAGGGAAAACTAGGGCATTATAAGGCAGAGACGCTGCTGAATTCGCTAGGTCCCTGGATGTGGGAGTATGTGTGTCTTTGGGATTTAAGATGCCCTGTGGTTTTCAATGAACAAGCATCTGAGCGGCCTTGAACAAAAACCCCTCCGTTTTGCTGCATCTTGCAGACCTGAAAATGCAGTTCCATCCCATTCTTCATTGTGGTCCACATGTAGCTTAATCAGGATGTGCTTGCTTGTAAGATGGTATTTTTTTCTGAAAAAATAGTTTGCTCGCAAATACTATATACTTGAGAGCAGCAATAAATTTCCTCAGATCTGTGATGCTGATAGCTCTTGGAGAGGCTGGATATAATCTAAGCATTTATGTAGAAGATTTGTGTCGTTACAGCCAGAAATCATGTATTCATATGTAATATAGATTAATATATATATAGTGACATGGATCTGTAAACATACATGTACACATGCATGATACTGGCTACTATGCCACTAGTACATCCATAAAGACTTAGCATAGGTTCTAGTTAGAAAAGGGTAAATGCTGCTCTAGAACTATGAACTTCAAAATCTTGACCAGAAATTTGCAACATATAAAGTTATTTCAAAAATATAAATTTAAGGACTTCTTGGTGGTCCAGTGGGTAGGACTCTGAGCTCCCAATGCAAGGGCCCCAGGTTTGATCCCTGGTCAGGGAAACTAGATCCTACATGCCACAACTAAGACCCAGCACTGTCAAATAAATTTTTTTAAGTATATGTGTAGAGTTTGTGTAACATCTTTTCCCCAAACCTACCTTCAAAGCAGCCTCAGATTGCTCCTAAGAATTTGGAAGTGTACAGAAACTTTTCCTACCTCCTCCCCATCCCTGTAACCCTTGTACTACCTGACACGTTTGTGTTCGTTTCATCTGGTGTCTGTCTGCCCCTGCCCGGGGACCAGAAGCTCTGTGAGCCCAGGAATATACACTTAGCACTGTATCCCCAGTACCTACCAGAGTGCAGTGCCTCGTGCGGAAAAAGTGCATAGGAAATAATTGTCAAGTGACGGAAACCTAAAATTTGAACCAAGCGGGTGTTTCTGTTTGTGTGTCTTATTGAGGTATAGAAGGACATGGCTTTATTTCCAGTGTTCCTATGAAAGCACAGCCAGTGTTGCCAGTATTTGTATCTTATTTCGTGTGTATTTTGTCTTAATGCCCACTGCCGTTCTTTTTTAAACAGTTTAACAGTTTCTGTAATAAACACTGAGGCCAAAAGTCTTGGGTTCCATGGTGGTTTTGCTTGAACTGATTGAACTTAAGCATCTCGGGTGCTGTGGCTGCTGCCTTCATGAGGTGTTCATAACAGAGGGGGCTGGTCCCGTGCTGGGCGGGCTGCATGGCGTTGGTGTCCTGAAGGGGCCACCCCCGGGCGGGGAGCTCTCACACAATCTTTGCTTTTTTTCCACCACCTCGGGTTTAGACTTGGCCGGGACACAGCCTTGAGCCAGTGGGTCTGCAGTCGTAATGCAGACCTTGCCCCCTCAAAGCATGCTGTTCCCTTTTACCAACGTTTCTTCTCTGGATATGCTCTTGAGGGAGACTCCCCAGTTTACTCCCCAGTGTAAATTGATCTGAAGTTAAAACACCATTGACATTCAAGCTGAGAACTCTCATCATGTGTTTTTAGTAAGCGTCCTCAAATATTTTCCCAAAATGTACAGGGAAGTGAATGTTAATAATTTCATCTCTGATGCACAAGAGACACCCTGACACTAGTGACAAATACGCGTAACATCCTTTTTTTTTTTTTTTTTCACTTCAGAGGAAAGGCAAAAAGAATTGATACATCTTTCATACAAAGGATATCCAGTATCAGTTTCCTACCATATTCTGTCCCCACTAGAACTCATGTTCTAGAAGAAGCTATCTTCTGCATGGTAGCTCATGTCAACAGCTCATGGTAGTTGACTGACTGTGAAAAGAAAAAATGGACAGAGTCGATATTCTGGCTTAGAAAAAGGTCTTGGGAAAAGGGAGAAAGTGGAAAAATTACGTCTCTCAGTAGCACTTATGAATTAAACATTTCTCAGTCTTCCCTAGTGGTCCAGTGGTTAAGACTCCAAACTCCCAGTGCAGGGGGCAGAGGTTCAATCCCTGGTTGGGAAAGATCCTGCGTGGCATAGCCCAAGAAAAGTTACTCAATAAACATTTCTCCTCACAGTGACTTGCAAATCCCTCTGTGGTCCTACTTCCCCAGATTTCCTGGATCCATCAGAAGGAGCAGAGGGGAAAGTGAATGACTGAATAAGAAGAAAACATTCTCCTATCTCTCTGCTAGAAAGATGGACCATTTTTCCAAAAGACTGGATTTAGGCCTTAAATGTATGATAAAATAGCAAAGTGCCTTTTTGTGTACCACTGTCTGATCCAGATATAGTGTTTTAATCTTCTGGAATTTAACTTTTATGATGCTGTGAAAGTGCGGCACTCAATATGCCAGCAAATTTGGAAAACTCAGCAGTGGCCACAGGACTGGAAAATATCAGTTTTCATTCCAATCCCAAAGAAAGGCAATCCCAAAGACTGCTCAAACTACCGCACAATTGCACTCATCTCACATGCTAGCAAAGTAATGCTCAAAATTCTCCAAGCCAGGCTTCAGCAATATGTGAACCGTGAACTTCCAGATGTTCAAGCTGGTTTTAGAAAAGTCAGAGGAACCAGAGATCAAATTGCCAACATCCACTGAATCATCAAAAAAGCAAGAGAGTTCCAGAAAGACATCTATTTCTGCTTTATTGACTATGCCAAAGCCTTTGACTGTGTAGATCACAATAAACTGTGGGAAATTCCAAAAGAGATGGGCATACCTCTTGAGAAACCTGTATGCAGGTCAGGAAGCAACAGTTAGAACTGGACATGGAAAAAAAAAAAAAAAAGAACTGGACATGGAACAACAGACTGGTTCCAAATAGGAAAAGGAGTACGTCAAGGCTGTATATTGTCACCCTGCTTATTTAGCTTATATGCAGAGTGCATCATGAGAAACACTGGGCTGGAAGAAGCACAAGCTAGAATCAAGATTGCCGGGAGAAATATCAATAACCTCGGATATGCAGATGATACCACCCTTATGGCAGAAAGTGAAGAGGAACTAAAAAGCCTCTTGGTGAAAGAAGAGAGTGAAAAAGTTGGCTTAAAGCTCAACATTCAGAAAACTAAGATCATGGCATCTGGTCCCATCACTTCATGGGAAATAGATGGGGATACAGTGGAAACAGTGTCAGGCTTTATTTTTGGGGGGCTCCAAAATCACTGCAGATGGTGATTGCAGCCATGAAATTAAAAGACACTCCTTGGAAGGAAAGTTATGACCAACCTAGACAGCATATTAAGAAGCAGAGACATTACTTTGCCAACAAAGGTCAGTCTAGTCAAGGCTATGGTTTTTCCAGTGGTCATGTATGGATGTGAGAGTTGGACTGTGAAGAAAGCTGAGCACCAAAAAATTGATGCTTTTGAACTGTGGTGTTGGAGAAGGCTCTTGAGAGTCCCTTGGACTGCAAGGAGATCCAACCAGTCCATCCTAAAGGAGATCAGTCCTGGGTGTTCATTGGAAGGACTGACGCTGAAACTGAAACTCCAATACTTTGGCCACCTCATGCAAAGAGTTGACTCATTGGAAAAGACCCTGATGCTGGGAGGGATTGGGGGCAGGAGGAGAAGGGAACGGCGGGGGATGAGATGGCTGGATGGCATCACAGACTCGATGGGCACGAGTTTGAGTAAACTCTGGGAGTTGGTGATGGACAGGGAGGCCTGGCGTGCTGCGATTCATGGGGTCACAAAGAGTTGGACATGACTGAGTGACTGAACTGAACTGAACTGTACCTTCATGACTGTCAGAGACACTGCCTTAGGAGAGATTTTATAGTATGTCCCAACATACAGCCCCTTCTCTGGGCGGCAAGCTCCATAAACGCAAGGACTTTTTTTTTTTTTTTTCACACTTTGCAGCTGACAGTAAGTGTTTAGTTAAAGTGATTAAGTGCGACCTTGAACTACCACTTGACTGGATTCGCCACTAGGGGAAGACAAGTCAACCTATTTAGGTTCACAACTAGCTGGTATTTTCAGTGTAGGTATGGAGGCTTTTGGATGGTCTCTTATTACTTAATGTTCCGTGTAGTCAGGAGTTTTCTGGTGTTCTCAGGTTTGGGGCTTAAGTCTCCTGCCTCTGGATTTCAGTTTTATTCTTCCAGTAGTCTCAACAGTTCTCCAACTATACAGCACTGATAATAAAAGTTCTAGGTTAATGGCGAAAAGATTCTCCCCCGTGAGGGACACCCAGAGAGGTTCACAGGGTTACAAGAAGAAGAGGAGAGGGAGGAGGGAGATAGAGATGAGCAGGAGGAGAAAAAGGGGGACTCAAGAGGAGAGAGACAGATCTACGCAGTTGTCTGTTCCCAGAGTGTTCTCCGTAGCCCAGACACCCACAAAGATTCACAGAATTGGATTGGGAAGAGAAGGGGAAGGGAGGAAATAGAGGTGTTCTGAAGTAGAAAATGGAGAGTCAAAAGTGGGAGAGAGTAATCAACACTCCTGAGTAAAAATGGGTACTGAATATTGGATTCTTAAATGTCCAAAATTGATATCAAATACTGAAAAACAAGATTAAAAATCTAGAGTAGAGGTTAGACTCTTAAAAATACAATATTAAAAACAAAAACAAAAACACAAAAAATTTTAGAAATATATATGAAGTTCGGTTTAAAAATATGGCTTCTTTTTTTTTTTGCAAGGTTATAGTGAAATGAAAATGAAAATTAAGGCGTAATAGAGGACTTTTAAAGAAAATAAGAGAAAAAAAATAAAACAGGAAAAAAAAATTTTTTTCCTCCTTTCGAAGACAATGGGCTGCTTTTCTGGGTGCCTGATGTCTTCTGCTAGCGGTCAGAAGTTGTTCTGTGAAGTTTGCTCAGCGTTCAGATGTTCTTTCGATGAATTTGTGGGGGAGAAAGTGTCTCCCCGTCCTATCCTCCGCCATCTTGGCTCCTCCAGCTCTAGCTGGTATTTTCAAAACAGGTTCCTAAATGGTTGTATTATGAAGAAACATGAAGAAAGTGATTTGTATCTGAAGACTGTATACCGTTTAGGGTTGCTACATTTAACAAAAATACAGGACACCCAATGAACCTGAATTTTCATTTCAGTGAATAATGAATAATAATGAATAATTCATGAACAGTGAATAATTATTTAGTATAAGTGTTTCAAATAGTGCATGGGACATTACTAACAATTTTTTGTTGCTATACAATGCTTTGAATACTCTGGCATTTTACTTATGGAAAGAGATGACTATGAATTTTTATTAAAAAAACTTTTGAGGGACTTCTATGGCAGTCCAGCAGTTAAGACTGTGCTTCCAGTGCCAGGGGTATGAGTTTGATCCCTGGCCGGGAAACTATGGTCCCACATGCCACATAACATGGCCAAAAAAGGAAAAGGTTACCTGGGTCACTATGTCACTCACAGTGGCTCTGCTTCTCTGATTGAATCCTGATACGTGCTGCAAACCAAGGGCTCCATTTATGTCAAAATGGGCACGACAATGGGCATGTGATCATGGGATCCAGTGATCCTGTTGTATAGAACATCACCTAGAAGTTACCAGTTTGGTTAGACATTAAAATGGCCTGAAATACCACAGCGAAGGCACCACTTGGTAGATGAATACTGAGGGATGGGGGTGCTGGATTCCGATTGGTAGAACCCCCAAAGTTCTGGGAACCAAGGGATGGATGTCTAGTGGCATCTCTCATCACCACTCCCGGGGTCCCCCTGAGGAGTCTGCACTTTAAGTTTGGCTGGACTAGAAGTCTCAGTCTCCTGATGGGGGATAAGGAGGTATTTTGCAAAAGGATATGGGACTCCACTAACTCTGTGGCTAAAACCTGGTTGTTCTGAGCTCCTCATGCCAATAGGGGCTTCCCTGGTGGCTCAGCAATAAAGAATCCGCCTGCAATGCAGGAGACGTGGGTTTGATCCCTGGGTCGGGAAGATCCTGGAGAAGGAAATGGTAACCCACTCCAATATTCTAGCCTGGGGAATCCCATGGACAGAGGAGCCTGGCTACAGTCCACGGGGTCGCAAAGAGTCAGACACAACTGACTCTGACAACTGACTCTGTCAACACGTTGACAACTAAGCAACGTGCCAGTAAACCAGAAGACAGAAAAGGGAAGTGCTGTAGGCCAGAGTAATTCATCTCCAATTATTATAAGGAGATGCAGCCACGTCTACATAATGAGGTCAGAAGGAGTGTTTGCAAAACACGATGAATTCCCTGGGGCGTGTCTTCATGCTTCCACGTCAAGTCATGACTGGGAATGGATAATTACCATAACAGCCTGGTAAAATCACAGTTATGGGGGCACAGACCACTTCGGGATAAAGGTCTGGGTCACCCCACCAGGTGAGCAACCCAGATCAGAAGTGCCGGCTGAGGACTTCCCTGTTGGTCCAGTTAAAATTAAAATAACCCTGGTGTTTAGAATTCCTGCCCTTCCATTGCAGGGGGAACAGATTCCATCCTCAGTCGTGGACGTTCTGCAGGTCAAATGGTGTGGCAAAAAAAAAAAATTGCTTGCCAAGAGTGAGGAGGATCTCAAGTGGGTAGAAGAGGAGGGAGAAGATAAGTGTCTAATATGGCCTTAAGACCATCTTAAGAAAAAGGAAATATAGCTGTCCCCCTAATCTCTCTATCATGATGATTTTTTAAATTCTTTTTTAATCATGACCTGGAAGAACCAGTTACAACATGAAGTGAGTTAATGTAGAACAAAAATGGTTCTGAGTGCTATGTGTGTGTGCTCAGGCATGTCCGACTTTTTGCAACCCCATGGACTGTACCCTGCCAGGCTCCTCTGTCCAAGGAATTTTTCAGGCAAAAATACTGGAGCGGGTTGCCACTTCCTTCTCCAGGGGACCTTCCAGATCCAGGGATCGAACCCTTGTTTTGTGTGTCTCCTGCTCTGCCAAGCAGATTCTTTTACCACTAGTGCTACCTGGGAAGCCCATCCGAGTGCTACAGGGGTTAACTGTAGCAGATGCTACTGGTGCCTCATGCTTCCAAGCCTGAGGGAAATTCCAAATCTCTAGTTTCCAAACCCCATTTTACCCAAGAGGTGACGAGAATTGGCATCAAGCAAGTAGAAGCCAGTTGTTGTTCAGTTGCTAAGTCGTGCCTGATGCTTTGTGACCCCAGGAACCGCAGCACGCCAGGCCTCCCTGTCTTTCACTACCTCCCTGAGTTTACTCAAACTCATGTCCATTGAGTCGGTGATGCCATCCAACCATCTCATCCTCTGTCGTCTCCTTCTCCTCCTGACCTCAGTCTTTCCCAGCATCAGGGTCTTTTCCAATGAGTCAGCTCTTCACATCAGGTGGGCAATGTTTTGGAGTTTCAGCTTCAGCTTCAGTCCTTCCAATGAATGTTCTGGGTTGACTTCCTTTAGGATGGACTGGTTTGATCTCCTAGCTGTCCAACGGACTCTCAAGAGTACAGGTCAAAGGACTGTCAAGGTAGAGGCTAGAGATGCTGTTAAATATTCTACAAAGCCCAGGACAACAAAGAATAAATTTTAGGATCAGCTTTTCAATTTCTACAAAAGAACCAGCTAGGTTTGACAGAAACTAGACTGAATCTCTAGACCAAGTTAGGGAAATAGTGCCATATTGACAATATTAAGTCTTCCAATCCATGAATATGGGTAGCTTTCTGTTTATTTAGTTTTCTTTTAATTTCTTTCAGTATCTTTTAGTTTTCAGTATGACAGCCTTGTACTTCTTTGGTTACATTTATTCCTAATTGTTTTATTCTTTTTGATGCTTTGAAGTAAATGGAATTATTTTCTTAATTTAAATATCAAATTATTCATTGCTAGTATACAGAAACAAAACTGGTTTTATATTTATCTTGTATCCTCTGTGTGTGTGCATGCTCAGTCACTCAGCCATACCTGACTCTTCACGACCCTGGGGCCGATCCTCTGTCCATGAAATTTCCCAGGTAAGAATACTGGAAAGGGTTGCCATTTCCTACTCTAGGGAATCTTCCCGACCCAGGGATCAAACCCATGTCTCTTGCACCTGCTGCATTGGCAAGTAAATTCTTTACCACTGCACGACCTGGGAATCCCCCATATCCTGCAATGTCACTGAATTTGTTTATTATCTTATACAGGTGTTTTGCTTTCGTGGTGAATTCCTTAGAAGTTTCTATATACAAGATTATGTCATCTGTAAATAGAGACAGTTTTACTTCTTCCTTTCTAATCCAGGTGCCTTTTATTTGTTTATCTTTCCTAATTCTTAACTAGAACCTCTAATACAGTGTTGAATAGAAACGAAAGAGTGAGCTGTTCATGAGCTTGGTGAGAAAGCTTTCGGTCTTTCACCATTAACTAAGATGTTAGCTGCAGGGTGGTGGAGCTGGGGCGTGGGTTGAAGATGTCCTTTATTAGATTGAGGAAGTCCCCTTCTATTCCTCGTTTCTTTTCTGTTTTTATCATGAACAAGTGGTAGATTTTTGTCACAGGCTTTTTCTGTGTCTACTTGAGATCATTTTTTCCCCCTTATACTATTAAGATGGTACATCACATGGGTTGGTTTTTGTATGTTAAACCAACCTGCAGTTCTAGAGTAACTATCACTGGTCATGGTGTATAATCCTTTCTACATACTGCTGAATTCAGTTTGCTAGTATTCCGTTGAGGATTTTTGCATTTATACTCGTAAAGGATATTGATTTGTAGCTTTCTTCTGATGCCATTGTCTGGTTTTGTATCAGGTTTTGGTATCATGGAATGAGCTAGGAAAGGTTTCCCTCTCTTCTATTTTTTGGAAGAGCTTATGAAGAATTAGTGTCAATTTTTTCAAATGTTTTGAAAAATTCAGCAGTGAAACTACATTGATTTGAGCTTTTCTTTGTGGGAAGCTGGATTATAATTGGATTCTTTGGCATCTCCCAATATTGACAATTTTGAAATTATAACATTCCTTAAATTTGTGTGAATTTAAAACCAAATATAGGGTCTTCTGTGGCAGGTCCAATGGTTAAGACTCTGCACTTCCACTGCAGGCGGTACTGGTTAGGAAACTAAGATCCCTCATGCTGTGCAGCCAAAAAGTAAAAAAATTAATGCATAAAATAAAAAATAAATAAAACCAAATATAATCTTCAGTTTGTAGCTCTCATACAACCACAAAACTAAATCAAATTTATAAATGAATTCTAATCAAAACTACAGAGGGCTTCCCAGGTGGCACAGTGGTAAAGAATCCACCAGCTAATGCAGGAGACATAAGAAATGTAGGTTCAATCCCTGGGTTGGGCAAGATCCTCTGGAGGAGGAAATAGTAACCCACTCCTGTATTCTTGCCTGAAAAATCACATGGACAGAGGAGCCTGGAGGGCCACTGTCCCTGGGGTCACACAGAGTCAGACATGACTGAAGCGACTTAGCGCAGGCACAATCAAAACTACAAGATGATAACACTGACACAAAATCATCAATTCAATATTTAGAATAATGTTACTTTGATGAAATTAAATTGCCACTGACAGAATGAATCTTGTCAGAATGAAGGTTCTTCTGAGTTCAGCATGGTTTGTCTCCCCTGTACCCTACAACTAACGAATTTAACCCTTACTTTTTTATGATCAAACTATGATGACTCTCTGCTTATGCAATACATGGTTAATACAATTTGACTACACTTGGCTGAGGATTCCCTGGTAGCTCAGCTGGTAAAGAGTCTGCCTGCAATGCAGGAGACCTCAGTTCAATTCCTGGGTCGGGCCCAGTATTCTTGGGCTTCCCTTGTGGCTCAGCTGGTAAAGAATCCACCTGCAATGCAGGAGACCTGGGTTCGATCCCTGGGTTGGGAAGATCCCCTGGAGAAGGGAAAGGCTCCCCACTCCAGTATTCTGGCCTGGAGAATTCCATGGACTGTATAGATCAGGAGGTCTCAAAGAGTCGGACACGACTGAGTGACTTTCATTTTCATACTTGGCTGGAATAGAATATACTAAGTCTGTCTCTCTTTAGGTCCCATTATCTGGAAATTATCAGAATAGTACTGGTATATCTAATGGACTGTAGCCCACCAAGTTCCTCCACCCATGGAATTCTCTAGGTAGGGATACTGGAGTGGGTAGCCATTCCCTTCTCCAGGGGATTGTCCCAGACCAGGGATGGAGCCCTGGTCTCCTGCACTGCAGGCAGATTCTTTACCATCTGAGCCACCAGGGAAGCCCAGTATGTCTTAAGGAGACCCTAAACACAAACACACTCTGATGTTCATTCTGATGATTTCAGAATATGCTTGTTATTAGTTTTTTTTAAGATTACCACTGAAGTGCAAACAAATTCTTAAATTTCTGGAAGAGAGTTAGTATAACCTACCTGCAATCTGAAAAACACTGGCTTAAAACTTTTCTTAAATGGTGTGCCTCTATCCTTTCTAGCCCTTAGAGGTAGCTCAGTGGTAAAGAATCTGCCTGCTAGTGCAGGAGACTCGGGTTTGAATCCTGGGTCAGGAAGATCCCTGCAGGATGAAATGGCAATCCACTCCAATATTCTTGCCTGGGAAATCCCATGGACAGAGGAAACTGGTGGGCTAGAGTCCATGGAGTCACAAAGAGTGGGACATGGCTTAGCAACTGAACATGCACAATCCTTTCTAAAGGGCTCCATGGGAATCCTCAGGTGTTGTTACCCTCAGAGGATAGTTAGTCAAAGTGTGGTTACGCAGGGAGCTTCTTGAAGTTCTTCTATTTGTATATATCTCCTCTTAAACAACGAGGGAAGGAAAGAAAAAGTAAGAATCTTGTGCTGGTCACCGTGACCTGACCCAGAAATGATTTGGTTATTGGTTCCGCTAAACAAGATAAAGCAATTGAGTAGAGATCCATAGCCACCACCTCCTCTACTACAACCACCTTTGCCTTTCAATAACTAGGACTTTGCAGTAAATGAATCATTGAGAAGGAAGCCCCACGTCTGTAGAAATACCCTTGGGGAGGATGGGAAGAAGTAGACCCTGCTTCAGAGCTGAGTTGGACTTGAAAGGAGACATCTTGGCCCCTCCTGCACCCCTCCTGGCTGAGTTGCCTCTGACTCATCTCTTTCACCTTTTGAACAA
Source organism: Cervus canadensis (assembly GCF_019320065.1). Lineage (NCBI taxonomy): Eukaryota > Metazoa > Chordata > Mammalia > Artiodactyla > Cervidae > Cervus > Cervus canadensis. Next base: position 1,438,488 of record NC_057412.1, on the reverse strand, counting down.
GCTACTGAGGATGGGGTGGTACAGAACATTCAGAGCTGTTACCCAAGACAGATAACTAACACTGTAGCTTCTCCTGCCCTATCCCCTCCAGGGAGAGCCCAGACCACAGTGGTACCAGTTTGAGTTTGAGCATAGAGTGCAATGTGGGGACAGAGTCTGGTATCACTCCTTCCTTCTTTGTCAACTGAACTCACTAAAAATTTTGATGTACATATCCTCCAGTACTTTGGTCACCTGATTCGAAGAACTGACTCATTGGAAAAGACCCTGGTGCTGGGAAAGATTGAAGGTGGGAGGAGAAGGGGATGACAGAGGATGAGGTGGTTGGATGGCATCAGTGACTCAGTGGACATGAGTTTGGATAAACTCCAGGAGTTGGTGATGGATAGGGAAGCCTGGCATGCTGCAGTCCATGGGGTTGCAAACAGTCAGACATGACTGAGCAACTGAACTGAACTAAACTGATCCTCCAATAAACTTTGAGAAGGGTACCAAGACCACACAATGGGGAAAGGACAGCTTCTTTTAAAAAATGATATCAGGAAAACCTTATATCCACAAGCAAAAAAATGAAGTTGGACACTTACCTTATACCATCTATTAACTCAAAATGTATTAAAGACCTAACTGTAAGACCTAAAACTGTAAAACTCCAAGAAGAAAACATAAGAGAAGAGCTTACAACACTGAATTTGTCAGTGATATTTTTTGGATATGACACCAAAAGCACAAGCAACCAAAACAAAAATAGACAACACAGGTGACATAAAACTCAAAAATGGCTGCGTATCAAAGGAGAAAATCAACAGAGTGGAAGGCAACCCACGGAAAAAAAACATTTGCAAATCATGTATCTGTTAAGGGGTGAGTGTCCAGAACATGTAAGGAACTCCTACAACTCAAAAACAGCAACAACAAAATAACCTGATTGAGAAATGGACAAAGGAAGAGATACTTCTCAAACAAAGATGTACAAGTGACCAATAACCACACGAAAGACGCACAGCGCCACCAATCCTCAGGGAAACGCAAATCAAAACCACAGTGTGATATCACCTCACAGCCATTAGGATGACCACCATCAAAGCAAAACAGAGAAACGTCAGTGAGAACGCGGAGAAACTGGAACTCTGTGCGCTGCTGCTGGGAATGTGAAGTGGTGCGGTTGCTATGGAATCCATACAGATGTTCCTCAAAAATTAGAACTACCATATGATCCAATAATCCCACTTCTGTGTATATATCCAAAAGAACTGAAAGCATGATCTCGAGGAGAGAATAGCACATCCATGTTCATTGCAGCATTATTTACAGAAGCTAAGATGTAGAAGCAACCCAAACGTCCAATGATGAGTAGATGGAAACATATTTACATAGGGTGCACCTCCTGACAGAGTAGTCCACCCCAAAAAAGAAATCCTGATCTGATCAAGCCTTAGAGCCAATTACCAGCTTACAGGAAGTACAGGAGACAAAGGAAAATCCTATATACCGATGCAATTAGCAAACTCCAGACTCTGAGCAAGTCTCCAAGACAAATGGTCTAGTTTCATTAAAAATCAAGTTCATCAGAAAAGAGAGAGTTCATCTATTCTCAATTTTTATTTAAACAAGCAAACAAGAGAAATAGGGGGAGAGGAGGAGGGATTCATGACATTTATGAGATAATTTAAAAGCTGGGGGCTTCCCTGGTATTCCAGTGGTTAAGAATCCGCCATGCAATGCAAGACACACTGGTTCAATCCTTGGTCTGGGAAGATCCCACATGCCGCCACTAAGCCTGTGAGCCACAACTACTGAGCCCGCATGCTGGAACTACTGAAGCCTGCTTGCCCTAGAGCCAGGACTCTGCAACAAGAGAAGCCGCTACAATAAGAAGCCCCCACACCACAACTAGAGAGCAATTTTTTAAAAACATTTTTTAAAATAATAAGGATAATTGTGGTTTTTAAAAATTAGCACTAACTGCATTCTTATAATATGAATTATTAATGTATTTTGGATGAGATCATGAGATAATGCTTTCTAGTATTTCAAAGACATGCTGAAATGTTTGTAGATGAAATAAGGCTGAAATGTTTACTGATGAAGTCATGTGGTATACCACTCCAGTATCCTTCCTTCGAGAACCCCATGAACAGTAGGAAAATGCAAAAAGATATGACACCAGAAGACAAGCTCCAAGGTCAGAAGGTGTCCAGTATGCTACTGGGGAAGAGCAGAGGGTGATTACTAATAACTCCAGAAAGAATGAAGCAGAAATGACACCTAACTGTGGATGTGTCTGGTGATGGAAGTAAAGTCCAATGCTGTATAGAACAACATTGCACAGGAACTGGGAATGTTAGGTCCATGAATCAAGATAAATTGGACTTGGTCAAGTAGGGAATGGCAAGAGTGAACATCAATGTTTTAAGAATCAGTAAGCTAAAATGGACTGGTATGGGTGAATTTAATTCAGAAGACCATTATATCTACTACTCTGGTCAAGAATCTCTTAGAAGAAATGGAGTAGCCCTCATAGTCAACAAGAAATGCAGTACTTGGGTGCAATCTCAAAAATGACAGAATGATCTCGGTTAATTTCTGAGGCAAATCATTCAGTATCACAGTAATCCAAGTCTATGCCCCAACCGCTAATGCCAAAGAAGCTGAAGTTGAATGGTTCTGTGATGACCTACAAGACCTTCTGGAACTAATACCATAAGAAGATGTCATTTTCATCATAGGAACTGAAATGCAAAAGTAGGAAGTCAAGAGATACCTGGAGTAACAGGCAAGTTTGACCTTGGAGTATAAAATGAAGCAGGGTAAAGGCTAACAGAGTTTTATCAAGAGAACACACTGGTCATAGCAAACACCCTCTTCCAACAACACAAGAGACAACTCTGCACATGGACATCACCAGATGGTCAATACCAAAATCAGACTGATTATATTCTTTGCAGCCAAAGATGGAGAAACTATACAGTCAGCAAAAACAAGACCAGGAGCTGACTGTGGCTCAGACCATCAGCTCCTTATTGCAAAATTTAGACTTAAATTGAGAAAAGTAGGGGAAACCACTGGGCAATTCAAGTATGACCTAAATCAAATCCCTTATGATTATACAGTAGAAGTGACAAATAGATTCAAGGGATTAGTTCTGATAGACAGAGTGCCTGAAAAACTATGGATGGAGGTTCATAACATTGTACCGGAAGTGGTGATCAAAACCATCTCCAAGGAAAAGAAATGCAAGAAGGCAAAGCAGTTGTCTGAGGAGGACTTACAAATAGCTGAGAAAAGAAGAAAATCAAAAAGCAAGGGAGAAAGGAAGAGATATACCTAACTGAATGCAGATTTTCAGAAAATAGCAAGAAGCAATAAGAAGGCCTTCTTCAATGAACAATGCAAAAAAGTAGAGGAAAGCAATAGAATGGGAAAGGTTTTCTCTTCTAGAAAATTGGAAATATCAAGGGAAAATTTCATGCGAGGATGGGCACAATAAAGGAGAGAAATGGTATGGACCTAATAGAAGCAGGAGAGATTAAGAAGAGGTGGCAAGAATATACAGAAGAACTGTACAAAAAAGGTCTTAATACCTGGATAACCACGATGGTGTGGTCACTCACCTAAGCTAAACATCCTGGAGTGTGAAGTCAAGTAACCCTTAGGAAGCATCACTACAAACAAAGCTAGTGGAGGTGATGGAATTCATCTGAGCTATTTCATATTTTGAAAGATGATGGGGTTAAAGTGCTACACTCAATATGCCAGCAAATTTGGAAAACTCAGCAGTGGCCACAGGACTGGAAAATATAAGTTTTCATTCCAATCCCCAAAAAGGGCAGTGTCAAAGAATGTTCAGACTACCAGACAATTGCACTCATTTCACATGCTGGTAAGGTTATGCTTAAAATCCTTCAAGTTAGTCTTCAATAGCATGTGAACTGAGAACTTCCAGATGTACACGTTAGGTTTAGAAAAGGCAGAGGAACCAGAGATCAAATTACCAACATTTGTTGGATCATCGAAAAAGCAAGAGAATTCCAGAAAAGCATCTACTTCTGCTTCATTGACTATGGGACAGCCTTTGACTGTGAATCAGAACAAATTGTGGAAAATTCTTCAAGAGATGGGAATACCAGACCACCTTACCTGTCTCCTGAGAAACCTGTATGCAGATCAAGAAGGAAGAGTTAGAATCTTACATGGAACAACAGACTGGTTCCAAATCAGGAAAGGAGTATGACAAGGTTGTATATTATCTCCTTGTGTATTTAACTTATATGCAGTGTTGTTGGTGGTGTTCAGTCATTAAGTCAGGTCCAACTCTTTGCGACCCCATGGACTGCAGCACACCAGGCTTTCCTGTCCTCCACAGAGTACATCATGCAAAACGCTGGGCAGGATGAATCACAATCTGGAATCAAGATTGCCAGGAGAAATATCAACAATTTCAGATATGCATGACATCACCCTTATGGCAGAAAGTGAAGAACTAAAGAGCCTCTTGGTGAAGGTGAAAGAGGACAGTGAAAAAACTGGCTTAAAACTCAACATTCAAAAAACAAAGATCATCGCATCCAGTCCCATTCAGCCAGTTCAGTTCAGTCACTCAGTCCTGTCTGACTCTTTGCAACCCCATGGACTGCAGCATGCCAGGCCTCCCTGTCCATCACCAACTCCCAGAGTTCACCCAAACCTATGTCCATTGAGTCGGTGATGCCATCCAACCATCTCATCCTCTGTCGTCCCCTTCTCCTCCTGCCCTCAATCTTTCCCAGCATCAGGGTCTTTCCCAATGAGTCAGTTCTTCACATCAGGTAGCCAAAGTATTGGCGTTTCAGCTTCAATATCAGTCCTTCCAATGAACACCCAGGACTGATCTTCTTTAGGATGGACTGGTTAGATCTCCTTGTAGTCCAAGGGACTCTCAAGAGTCTTCTCCAACACCACAGTTCAAAAGCATCAATTCTTCAGCAGTCAGCTTTCTTCAGAGTCCAACTCTCACATCCATACATGACCACTGGGAAAACCATAGCCTTGACTAGATGGACCTCTGCTAGCCAAGTTATGTCTCTGCTTTTTAATATGCTGTCTAGGTTGGTCATAACTTTCCTTCCAAGGAGTAAGTGTCTTTTAATTTCATGGCTGCAGTCACCATCTGCAGTGATTCTGGAGCCCCCCAAAATAAAGTCTGCCACTGCTTCCACTGTTTCCCCATCTATTTGCCATGAAGTGATGGGACCGGATGCCATGATCTTAGTTTAGTGAATGTTGAGCTTGAATCCAACTTTTTCACTCTCTTCTTTCACTTTCATCAAGAGGCTCTTTAGTTCATCTTTGCTTTCTGCCATAAGGGTGGTGTCATCTGCATATCTGAGGTTATTGATATTTCTCCCGGCAATCTTGATTCCAGCTTGTACTTTCTCCAGCCCAGCGTTTCTCATGATCTACTCTGCATATAAGTTAATTACCAGTCCCATTACTTCTTGGCAAATAGAAGCGGAAAAGGTAAAAGCAGTGACATATTTTGTTTTCTTGTCCAAAATCGCTGTGGATGGTGATTACAGCCGTGAAATTAAAACATGTTTTCTCCTTGGAAGGAAAGCTCCTAGACAGCATATTAAAAAGCAAAGACATCATTTTGCCAACAGAGGTCCGTGTAGTCAAAGCTGTGGTTTTTCCAGTGGTCATGTACAGTTGTGCTGCTGCTGCTGCTGCTAAGTCACTTCAGTCGTGTCCAATTCTGTGCGACCCCACAGACGGCAGCCCACCAGGCTCCCCTGTCCCTGGGATTCTCCAGGCAAGAACACTGGAGTGGGTTGCCATTTCCTTCTCCAGTGCATGAAAGTGAAAAGTGAAAGTGAAGTCGCTCAGTCGTGTCTGACTCTTCGCAACCCCATGGACTGCAGCCCACCAGGCTCCTCCATCCATGGGATTTTCCAGGCAAGAGAACTGGAGTGGGGTGCCATTGCCTTCTCCCTATACAGTTGTGAATTGAACCATAAAGAAGGCTGGGAGCCTTGACTGATTTTTTAAATTGTGGTACTGGAGAAGTTCTTGAGAGTCCCTCAGACAGCAAGGAGATCAAACCAGTCCATCCTAAAGGAAATCAACCCTGAATATTCACTGGAAGGACTGAAGCTGAAGCTGACCCTTCAATACTTTGGCCACCTGATGCGAAGAGCTGACTAATTGGAAAAGACCCTGATGCTGGGAAAGACTGAAGACAAAGGAGAAGAGGGCAGCAGCGAATGAGATGGTTAGATAGCATCACTGATTCTCAAGAAACATGAATTTGAGCAAACTCCCGGAGATAGTGAAGGACAGGGGAGCCTGGTGTGCTGAAGTCCATGGGGTCACAAAGAATCGGACACAACTGATCAACTGAACAACAACAAGCCAACCTTCACCTCAGGGAGCTGATTCTACAAGAGGAAAGGACTTTGACCTTGAGTCCTTGAAGCTGGGTGTGGTGGTGGAATTCAAAGAGGATACCCAAGATCCCCACACCTGATATAAACATCCTGCATGATCCCCAAGGCTGTGAATATAATGGGTTTTACACTCATGATTAAGAAGTTAGAGTATAGAACACAGCTGACTTTGGGAGAGGGAGATTATCCTGATGGGCAAGACTTCAGTTCAGTTCAGTCGTTCTGTTATAGGCGTGCATTCCGGGAAACAAACTCACTCAGAAAGACAATGCAGAGAGTGGAGTGCAGTTTATTACACTGGTGGGCCCAAGGCAGAGTCTTCTCTTAGCCAGGGACCCCGATCAGCATTTGTGAAATCTTTTATACCCCATGTGTATGTGTCTGAACCCACCACCCCAAATTCCTTGAGATTTACATAAACAAAGGAAGGGTAAATACAATCACGATAACCCCATCATTCATGTGTTATGTGTCCAAACAGTTAATAATCAATAAGCCCGAGGTTACATTCCAACCAGTTAATAATCGATAAGCCTGTGGTTACATTCCGACAGACACAGAAAAAATTTATAACCTGTCCAGAGGCAGGGGTGATTAGTGTCTGTTTTCTCTTAGGCGATGAGTAACCTGGATATGATCTTCAAGGTTCCCCTGTCCGGAGGGGGTCTTATCCTTCTGTTGTCATTCCCATAGACACTGAACACAGAGTTCAGAGTCCACTGAAGAGGCGGCCAAGCGTGGTCAGCATGGACAGGCCTGAGATGGAGTCCAGGCCCTGTGAATTTCTTCTTCAGCTCGGTCGTGTCCGACTCTTTGTGACCCCATGAATCGTAGCACGCCAGGCCTCCCTGTGGCGACTGAAGAGCCCTTTAAAAGCTGAGCATTTTCTCTGGTTCATCACAGAAGAGGAAGTCAGAAATCTGAAGCACTCTTTGACACACTGCTGCTAAAGGGTGGGAGCCCCATGGCTGGGAATTCAGATGGCCTGTAGCCACTGGCTGACATTCAGCTTGGAAATAAGGGGCAAGTCCTCAGTCCTATAGATGGAGGAATGGAATTCAGCCAACAAGAACAACTTTCAAGGAGGGCTTTTTCCCCAGAGCCTCCTGACAAGCATTCAGTCCAGCCAACACTCTGATTTTTCTGCCTTATGGTGTGTTGAGCAGAGCACCCCACTGTGCCTACATGGTGTGGTTAACAAACCTGCAGCCCTAGGAACTGGGAGAATTCATCTTAAATGACCACTGACTTACAGGATTTGAATACATATTTATCCAGAGTGAGAAGTGTTCATCTGATTTTATTAAAATCATAACCATAAGGAAAATAATAGATGCGTGTAGATTATTTTTTTTTTAGAAAAGATTTGGCAAAATGAAACATTTGTCTTGCATATGTGTTTTCCACAGAAACTATACTGAGGTTGTACCCAAAAGCTTTCTTCCGCACTTGGTATCTGCTTCCTGTAGTTCACATTTGACGATGATAATCATCAAGAGTAAATAAGTCAACTGAAGCCTGGGTCTTCCTAGTTCCGTTGCTGTCTGTCATTTCAGGGAAAGGAAGTTGGAAAAAAAAAAGAAGCAGCAGCAGAAGGCTGAGAGCATTCATTCACTGTATAAACCTTGATTGTGTCCTGTATTACGCCCCACACCTTGCTGGTCTCTTCATTACCATGTTCAAGGATCGTCAGCGCAGACTGCTTACAAATTCAGGATGTTTACTGCTTTTGCGTTGTCCCTTCAGTCTTCGACAATTATCATAGAAAAGTGTGGATTTCTCTGATTCTTTGTTGGCCTCTTGACCAGGCCTCTTGACCTCTTGTTGGCATGTTAACCCACTTCCTCAAATGTATACTGTCTTTTATTTCAAAAATTTCCCCTTGACTAAGCTTGCAGTTATCTAGTTACACTTCCTCTAAAGCAGGGAAGCTCATTTTTTTCAAGGGTGGGACTTAAGCAAAAACTTGACTGCTGCAAGAACAAATAGCTTACTAAATTCACTGTTCTCAAACATGAGGATGGATAATTCGGAATATTATCGAGCCCTTCTCTCTGAGGGGGCACAACGTTCAGTTTTGCAATTAGGCACCAATCTGTGTGTCAGAGGGGCAGGAGCTTCAAGCTCCAGCAAACTGGTCCCAGCTCTGCCACCAACCGACTAGATAAGCTTGGGTAAACCTCTGCCTTGAAGCCCAAGAAGTGCTTGCTAAGCATGAGTGACCATTAATTACAGCACAGGCATAACAAAATACATCATACAGTAATGAACCAAAATTTGGCAAGGCGCTCTATGTCACATGGATGAGCTAAGATAAGCAGTTCCTGAGATAAGCAGTTACTGAGCTAAGCAGTGATGCGTGTATGGTTCTTAGAAGATTTTAGAATTGTGTGCCTCAGATACAGTACCTTTTTTTCAAAAGTCGCCTGTTATGAAATAAGAGATGCTGATGCTGACTTGAAACCAGATCAACCTTCCCGCCCCCTCAGGCTTCCCCATCACAGTAAATAGCAACTCCCTTCTCCCATTTTATGAGGCCAAAGAATTTGTGCTGCTCTTGACTCCTGGGTTACATTCTACCTGTTGTCAGATTCCACTAAAACATGTCGAATCTGACTACTTTCACCCACTCCACGACTACCACCTTGTCTAAGCCACCATCATCTCCTGGAAAGTGATTGCACTGCTTCCTGGCTGATCTTCCTCCTCAGCGCTTTCCCCTCTTCCATCATATTAGGTAACTATTCAGCATTGTAAGCCAATCATGATGCTCAGTGACCCCACACCCTCCCGTGGCTTCCTTCTTACGGTAAAATCTCCAGGGCACTTCATCAGCACTCTGACGTCACCTCCCCTTGACCCTCGCTCCAGCCAGTCAGCCTCCTGCTGCTCCTCAGGCAAAGCAGGCCCGCCCCTGCCTCCGGGCCTTTGCACTTGCCAACTGCTCTCCCTAGTTCTGCTCTTCTGTCATGCTTAGCCCCATGACTCATGTGTTCCTTTCAAGTTTTGACTTCAGTGTAATTTTTTCAGGGCAGCCTGTTCTGCTCCTTCTCCTTAAATTGCACCCCCCCGACCCTGCACACACACATGCATACTACATATTTCCTAATCCCCTTCCCTGACTTATTTTCTCCCTTTAGGGAAAAAAAAATCATCTTTATCTCTTGAATATTTTCTGTCTCTCCCACTAGAATGTAAGTTCTAGTTGGGGAGAACTTCAGTGCTTTTCTTTTTCTTTTAATCTTGATCACTGCAAAAGAGATTAGAGAGTCCCTGGCACATCTACACAAGAATAACATACAGTTGAATGATGAATGAACAGACAAATGATTTACTCACTAAATTACTAAGTGTTAAGAAAAACTGAAACTGTTAAGCCCTATTCATTGACTTAACCTGAAGTGACTTGTAGGCGGGGAAATCAGGTGGAGGAGCTCAACCTTCTTTATAGATTTCAATTCACTCTACACCTTTGAAAACATGAGCAAACACAAGCCGCCATGGCTGCTGCCATTCCCCAGATGCCATCGCTTTGACAAGAATGTTAGGTTAAACACACAATGAGCTCAGAGGATTGAAAATTGAAATTGGGTGTTATGGACCGGAGTGTTTATGTCCTGAAAGCTCATCTGTTGAAACCCTACCCGCCACAGTGCTATTAGGAGGTGGTGATTAGGATTAGATATGGTCTCAAGGGTGGAGCTCTCACGAGTGGGATCGGTGCCCCTATAACGGTCATCAGAGAACTCGCTTCCCCTCTTTGCTCTCATCAGAGTGAGGACAAAAGAGGAAGTCACCAATCTGCAACCCAGAAGAGGGCTTCCACCAAAAATCAACCCTGCCTACACCCTGATCTCAGACATCCAGCCTCCAAAACCGTAAGAAATAAATTTCTGTCTATAAGCCACCAGTCTGTGGTGTTGTGTTACATCAACCCAAACTGACTTTGAAATTCTTATTTTCAATGGAATGTCTCAAGAGGAAAAATAATTTTTAAAAGTTTAAAAGAAGTTAGTCAAGTAGACTAGCTTTCCATGGGCTTAACTGTGTTTCTCCTCATCCCCTGTAAATTTCAACGCTGAAGTGGTTAACACCCATTAGCTCAGAATGACTGTCTTTGGAGACAGTCTTTGAAGAGGTAATTGAGGCAAAATAAAGTCATTAGGGTAGGCCCTAATCTCATACAACTACTGTCTTCATGAGAAAAGAAAGACTGGGACACATCTAAAAAATACTTTCACAGAAACATCTAGAACAGTGACCAAATATCTGGGCGCCACAGCCAAGCCAGGTTGACACAGAAAATGAACCATTAAGCTGGAACAGAGCAGAAGACATTATAGTCCGTGCCCTCCCCCTCACCACCACCGTGTCCGCCGCCTGCCCGTCTGTGGAAAACTTTGGTCAACGAGTGCGTTTAGTCAGAGAAATGAGAACTGCAGAATCAAAGAAAAACAGTCAAAGGCGACTAAACAATAATAATATAGTCATTAAGCATACTCAAGGACCTTTAGTTTCTTCTCAAGGGCTGTAGATAATACTCTGAGCCACATCCTGGGAGCTGTCTTACAGACACTAAAACACCAGGTGGAGAAGCTAACTACATGACAACCAGACGGTGCCCAGGACACGAGCTGCCGCAATTCTGAGAACTGGCCACAAAGAAACGGGAACAAGTGCACCCTGGAACTGAAGATTATCTGTACCTGAAACAACCAAGATGCTGCTGCTGACCAAACTGAAGATGGCTGCTAGAGACGACTGTGCTGCTTCTGCATGGAGCCCACCCCCCTCGCCGCCCATCTATAAGAGCTCTGCTTGTCAGGAGCAGGGAGTGGGCCTTTGGACAGACATTCCCCCCTCACCATTGCTGGCTCAGCAAACCTTCCTTTCAACCAATCTGGCCTCTTAATGGGCTTTTGAGCCGTGAGCAGCCAGACCCACCACACACATAACTTTCAGTAACGATGCGATGCTTGATAAATTTTTTCAGATTTATTTTTGGCTGCGGTGCGTCTTCATTACTGCATGCGGGCTTTCTCTCATTGGCTTCTCTCTAGTCGTGGCACGTGGGCTTCTCAAAGCGGTGGATTCTCTTATTGTGGCATGTAACTTTCTCTCTTAGTTGCCCTGCGGTATGTGGAATCTTCCCAGTCCAGGGATCAAACCTGTGTCCCCTGCATTGGCAAGTGGATTCTTAACCACTGGACCACCAAGGAAGTCCTTAATAAATTATTTAATAGTTGACTGACATTAAAGTGAGTTCAGTTGGCTTAGTTTAAGACAGAGTCACTGACGGATAAAACACTACTTTAAAATACTTTAAAATTTCAGGGTTTTTTAAAGTAGACATCTATATTTTCTCTAATGCTAACTGTACTTAAGATATTTTAAAGAGTCAAACAAAATGAGCAAATATTTTGGACTGTGATAGTGGTTACCCAACTCTATAAAATTCTGAAGAACTGTTGAAGTGTAATAAATGTTTTATGGTATGTAATTTACAGCTCAAAGTAATAATGAATAATAAATGAACTGTTAGTCATGTAAAGGTGTTTCTGTTTATGAAAAACATTGAACAACAGAATTCCAGGGCTGAGACAAAACTAGACTCTGCAGTATTTGAACATAATTAAGATAAAGTCTTGGGGATACTTGGAAATTAGCACCATGAACAAAATTCTGACAGGCCCAGAAAATAATAATTTTAAAAAGCTTTTTTTCTGTTTACAAAGGAAAGAAGTTTCTTTTGTTATAAATTTGAATGACCCTGAAAACGTCCACTGCTTTAGGATAAAAAGACTAATAATCATCTTTTAGATTTAACTACAAGAAGTCATGGGTCCCCTGGAAACGGCAGGGGACCATCCTCTCTGCCCCTTTAATCCCATCTGAGAGCCCTAGAGGGAAAGACTAGGAAAAAGGAACCTCTGAAAAGCCTCCACTCCCAGCAGCATGAGCCATGGATTGTTGAGAGTCCAGATTTTCTATAAAGGTGATACAGTGGACACAAACACACACACACAGTGTGGAGCCTGGGACATTCTAGAGATGCTGGTAAATGGGGAAGTAACTTGTCTTCATATATTTATCATTATCACTGAGTCAATGGACGTGAACTCAGGAGAGGGACAGGGAAGCCTGGAATGCAGCAGTCCATGGGGTTGCGAAGAGTTGGACACGACTTGGCGACTGAACAAACAAACAAACATTTATCATTTATCCAGTCACTTTGACAAGCTAATAGATGCTAGTAAAACTTTGAGCTGAGTCTCCTGAGTGTTCCAGAACAGTGGCTCTCAAAGCATAGCCCCAGAAACCCTTTCAGGAGGCAGGCAAAGTCAAAACTATTTTCAAAATAGAGAAGGTGAGGGTGGGATGATTTGAAATAATGGCATTGAAACATGTATATTAGCATATATGAAATAGATCACCAGTCCAGGTTCAATGCATGCAACAGGGTGCTCAGGGCTGGGGCACCGGGAGGACCCTGAGAGATGGGGTGGGAGGGAGGTGGGAGGGAGGTTCAGGATGGGAACACATGTACACTGTGGCTGATTCATGTCAATGTATGGAAAAACCACAATACTGTAATTAGCCTCCAATTAAAATAAATTAATTAATTTTTTTAAAAAGCTATTTTCAAAATAATAACCAAGAGGTTATTTGCATCTTTCACTTTCATTCTCTCACGAGTGTGAAGTGGGATTTCCCACCGACTGCGTCGCTTGTGACAGCCCGCCTGCTGTGTGCAGCGCTGCCAAGAGGACCCAGCTACTGTCCCAGAGCAGCTGCTGTCCCGAAGTTAGAGAGATCTGTGAAGCTACAAAAGAGCAGCACAGTTCTTACCAACTGCTTTTTGTTTAAGAAAATATAATAATTTTTCATAAGAATTTATTGCGTCCACATGTAGCTGGTTTTTTCCTACTTCTGAATGACTTGATGAGTAATTTTCATTTTTTATTTATTTTTGGCTGCACTGGGCCCTTGTTGCTGAGTGCGGCTTTTCCTCTAGTTGCGGTGAGCAGGCGCTGCTCTTCCTTGTGGTGTGTAGACTTCTCATTGCGGTGGCTTCTGCTGTTGAGAAGCACAGGCTCTAGGCCCAGGGGCTTCAGTAGTTGCAACTCATAGGCTTAGTTGCTCTGCCTCAGGTGGGACCTTCCCGGACCAGAGATTGAACCCGTGTCCCCCGCGTTGGCAGGCAGATTCTTAACTGCTGGACCGCCCGGAAGTCCCGATAAGTAAATATTTTGAAGTTCTTTTTCCCAGTCTTAATTTCTAATATAATAAATAACCATCACATTCTAGAAAAGGTATTATACTGTACGCAAATAATGGTGATTTTGTATTCTTATTTCTAGCAATTATACTTCTTTTTTAGTTTTTGTCATTGTTAGCCAGAAGCTCCAGAGCATGACGAGGCTTCCCAGGTGGCGCTAGTGGTAAAAAAAACAAAAACAAAAACAAAAACCCCGACTGTCAATGCAGGAGAAATAAGAGATGAAGGTTCGATCCTTGGGTCAGAAAGATCCCCTGGGGGAGGGCATGGCAACCCACTCCAGCATTCTTGCCTGGAGAATCCCCATGGACAGAAGAGCCTGGCAGGCTGCAATCCATAGGGTCACAAACAGTTGGACAGGACTGAAGCGAGTTAGCAAGCACGTAGACACACTGGGGCAGTGGCCATGAGAGAGTGGGGAGCCAGTCTCATTCCTGGATGAAACAAAAAGCCTTCTTACATTTCTGAAAACCTGGTTGTATTTTGCAAGCCAGGCCCTGTTCTGGGAAATGTTGACAGGAGTTCTAAAAGAACAACAGCTTGGGATGCACTACTGTGATGTTTCGAAATTTTTTCAAGGGAAAGATTTTTCTTTTGGTATAAAAAAAAAAAAAAAAAACAGCCTTTGATTGCTAGTTCTTGTGTCATTTTCAGCAAATCTTTATACCTCCATGAACCTCGGTTTTTCTCATCTATAAATGAATAGATTGTACCGGTGCTTCCAAGTCATAGTTGGTTGACATTAAAATTATCTGTGAAATCAATGAAGGAAAGCTTTCTTCATAAAAGAATTCCAGCCAACAAAACCAGAATGAGTGAAGGAATCAGACAATTAGCATTATTGCAACTCCCAGTGATATAACTGATTCAGGAAAGGCTCATCAATGTTTGTTAAAACCATTCAGTGATAAGTCAGGGAGTGCAGTATTTGCACAGTGACAACATACCACCCCACTGACTGCATAGTGACTTCAGTGGGGCAAATGGACCTTCACAGTGGACAGATCTAGCTGTCAAGTCACTGCCTGAACTGAGTGGTCACTCGAATTGAGATACACAGACATCCTGGGAGAACTGATGTGATGTGTAAGTATGAGGGCTTCCCTGGTAGCTCCGCTGGTAAAGAATCCGCCTGCAATGCAGGAGACCTGGGTTCCATTCCTGGGTCAGGAAGATCCACTGAGGAAGGTATAGGCTGCCCACACCAGGATTCCTGGGCTTCCCCGGTGGCTCAGCTGGTAAAGAATCTGCCCATAATGCAGGAGACCTGGGTTCGATCCCTGGGTTGGGAAGACCCCCTGGAGACGGAAAGGGCTACCCAGTCCAGTATTCTGCCCTGGTGAATTCCATGGACTGTATAGTCCAGGGGTTGCAAAGAGTTGGTCACACCTGAGCAACTTTAACTTTCACTATAAGTATGAAACATTCTTTCCCAAATGTTAAACTTGAACCTACGTGAACCTTTAGACAAGATACATGCTAAGTCACTTCAGTTGTGCCTGGCTCTTTGCAACCCTATGGATCTCCGTCCATGGGATTCTCCAGGCAAGAATATTGGAGCGGGTTGCCACTTCCTTCTTCAGGGAATCTTGCGGACTCAGAGGCTGAACCCGCATGTCTTGCCTCTCCTGCACTGGCAGGCAGATTCTTTACCACCAACACCACCTTTAGACAAGAAAGTTAGCAAAAGTTAAAGACTCTTTGCAACCCCATGGACTATACAGTTCATGGAATTCTCCAGGCCAGAATACTGAGTGGGTAGCCCTTTCCTTCTCCAGGGGATCTTCCCAACCCAGGGATCAAATCCAGGTCTCCTGCATTACTGGCAGATTTTTTACCAGCTGAGCCACCAGGGAAGCCCTTAGACAAGAGGCAGATCCCAAATGTTTGGGGACGTAAAGCTCATAGAATCCTGGGAGTCTGTTTTTAAGAAAAAGAAAACAAAATTAGATGAAAAAGTGAATGTTTGTGTACAATGAGAAAATAAAATCACAAGTTACAAATCTCAAAAAGGAATCAGTTATCATGGATATCACAAAACCCCGGAAAATAACACCAAATTTGTATTAATCAACGGCCGGAGAATTCTCTATAATATTTACTTTTCCCCCTCTGTTTTTGCCTGCATGCACTTTGATCTATTGTGTAATATTTTCTGGAGAAAAAGGGTTCTTTTCCTGGCTGAAGAGTCAAAGGTGTGGGTCCCCACCACCCACCTCAATTGACTCGGACTTGGGGGACAAGCCTGGGTGTGGCCAGTGTTGATGCCAACCCAGAGACCTCTAAGGTGAGGGCAGAACTGAGAATCTAAGCCTCCCACGCCCCCAGGGCTGACTCGCTCTGACTCACACAACAGGATGGCAAACAGAAGCTTGGCAAGAGACAGGAAACTGAAACCTCAGGGCCACCAGCAGCTCTGTGCCCCAGAAAACCCACATTTGAGCAAAAGAGACTAAGGGTGCTGAGAGGACGTGGGCCCTGTTGTCCTCACTCTGGCTGGGCCTCCTGAGCTCACCCTCCTCACCGTTCCCAGGCCTCAGAGACTCCCTCACGATGTGCTGGTCCTGGCTTTCCTGGTGGCCCAGTGACGAAGACGCTGCCTGGCTGTGCAAGGGACGTGGGCTCTAGAGCCCACGAGCCACGGCCATGGAATCCGCACGCTGCGCTTACGGAAGCCTGGAGCCTGCGGTCTTCCAAGTGAGATCTGCAGCCGTGAGAAGCCACGAAGAGTAGCCCCTGCTCGGTGCAGCTGCAAAGAGTCCGCATGCAGCCGCGAAGACCCAGCACAGACAAAAAACAAAAACAAAGACACCAATCTATAAAGAAACAACAGTAACTAAGAGCTGGTCTTGAAGCCTAAACAGAGCTCAGAGATGATGGTGCCACAGCGGGTAAACAGCATGGCCCCAGAGGGCACACTAGGGGGATGTGTGAACCCCAAGTTGATCTTCTGAACCCCGCCGATGTCCCTTCCCATCCCCTTTCCTCCCATCCCCTGGCCTCTCTGCTCTGTCCATGGATTTCCCTAGCTTGTACATTTCATATGAAGAGACCCATACGTGTGACCTGTGACTAGTCTCTTTCATTTAACTCAAGGTTGTCAAGGCCCATACATGCTGTAATACATGAGCCCTTGGGATCTCCCCTGACTACGGATCAAACGTGTGTCCCCTGAACTGGAGGTGTGAAGTTTTAACCACTGGACCAGTAGGAAAGTCTTTTTTTTTTTTTTTTTAATTGCTGAAAAGTTTTCCGTACATGGATGGACCAGAGTTGGTTTATCTGCTCATAAGCTGATGGATATTTGAACTGTTCCCACTTTGGGGCTGTGACAAAGAGTGTGTTAGTGCCCACTTTCTTTCTTTCTTTTTTTTTTTTTAGAGAAAGATTTTTCGTTTTTTCATCACAGAATGTGATGTTAGCTGTTATATGACATTTATTATGTTTAGATAGTTTCCTGCTATTACTAGTTTGTTGGATGTTTTTATTAAAAACACGTGTTGAGTTCTGTCAGGAATGAACCTGAAAGGTTGTTGCTGAACGATAAGACGCGGGATTCTTGGCCTCCGGAGGAGACGAATTCAATCCGGGGCCAGAGACGAGGCTGGATCGCTCAGAGTTTTGTGTAATAAAGTTTTATGAAAGTATAAAGGAGATAGAGAAAGCTTCTGACATAGGCATCAGAAGGGGGCAAAAGATTATCCCTAGTGCCCACTTTTGATTCACACGCATCCACTTCCCAGAATGTACAACGCACCAGCGGCCGTGTCCCTCACAGGCTGACCCAGACAAATGCTCCTCCCAAATGCCTTAGGCCCTGGAACCACCATTCACATCCCCTGAGTCCTAACCTCTTCAGACTCATGGCCCTTATGGTGAACCAGGGCCCCCAGTGTTCTTTCTTCCGTCAGCCTTAGTCCAGCCTCCATGCAGCAGACAGGCTCCAATAACACTGGACTTCAAAGTAAAACAGTAGAGTCCCAGTCACTTTATCTCAGAGTCTCCTCGGCATCACTTATAAATTTGCCTCTCCCAGGTTGAGGCACCTCCGAATTTCCCCCACTGACTGCATCTAAGTCCCAGGTGCTTGTCCAGCCTGAAGAGTCCTGCCAAGCTCCCCACCACCACCCCCCCACTACCATCAGCATAATCCATGGGAGGTCGCCTTGCATCTCTGTCCCCCGCTAGCATCCTGGCTGCAAAGCGGACCTCAGAAAAAATTCCAGTTTCCATTATGAAAGGAGAAGTTACTCCAGCCCATAATCTAGTGCTGGCCCAGCTCTACTAATCTTGAGATGCAGACATCTGGGAATTCCCCAGTGGTTCAGTGGTGAGGACTCCGTGCTCTCACTGCCAAAGGCCCAGGTTCAGTCCCTGGTAAGGGAACTAAGGCCCACCAGCCACATAGCCAAAAAAAAAAAAAAAAAAAAAAATCCTGCCCTGGCCCATGGGAGCCCTGTAATATGTCTCTGTAACGTAACCATCATGACTTGGGGGAAGGCCATTTCAGGGTGAGAGAAGTTGGGACTGTCCCCCCAAATTGAAGCAGACTTCTGCAAAACACTGGAGCAGAGCATGAGACAGGGCAAACCTCCTCACCCCAGTTTCAGGGCTGAAAGTCCCTCATCGAAGGAAACACTCCATCCCAGCTTAGCTGGGACCGTGAGTCACCCTGCAGAGCCTGGTACATTTCAGTCACAACATCAGCTAAAGACTGAGGTGCAGTTACGCTCTAGGAAGATGCACCCATCCACCCTGAGGGGAGGACATCAGGAAGTCAGCTGGGGTCGTGAGGGGGCCAGGTGGTTAACCAGCCTGTGAGGATCAGCAAACAGTGGGCTGGGGTGACTTGTTCACATAGCAACGCTATTGTTTAATCGCTAAATCATGGCTGACTCTGCAACTCCATGGACTGCAGCATGCCAGGCCTCCCTGTCCATCACCAACTCCCAGAGCTTGCTCAAACTCATGTCCATTGAGTCAGTGATACCATCCAACCATCTCATCCTCTGTATCCCCTTCTCCTCCCACCTTCAATCTTTCCCAGCATCAGGGTCTTTTCCAATGAGTCAGTTCTTTGCATCAGGTGGCCAAAGTATTGGAGTTTCAGCTTCAGCATCAGTCCTTCCAATGAACACCCAGGACTGATCTTCTTTAGGATGGACTGGTTGGATCTCCTTGCAGTCCAAGGGACTCTCAAGAGCCTTCTCCAACACCACAGTTCAAAAGCATCAATTCTTTGGCACTCAGCTTTCTTTATAGTCCAGTTCTCACATCCATACATGACTACTGGAAAAACCATAGCCTTGACTAGACAGACTTTAATTGGCAAAGTAATGTCTCTGCTTTTTAATATGCAGTCTAGGTTGGTCATAACTTTTCTTCCAAGGAGTAAGTGTCTTTTAATTTCATGGCTGAAGTTACCATCTACAGTGATTTTGAGCCCCCAAAAATAAAGTCTGTCACTGTTTCCACTGTTTCCCCATCCATTTGCCATGAAGCAATGGGACCGGATGCCATGATCTTAGTTTTCTGAATGTTGAGCTTTAGACCAACATTTTCACTCTCCTCTTTTCATCAAGAGGCCCTTTAGTTCCTCTCTGCTTTCTGCCAAAAGTGTGGTGTCATCTGCATATCTGAGGTTATTGATATTTCTTCTGGCAATCTTGATTCCAGCTTGTGCTTCATCCAGCCCAGTGTTTCTCATGATGTATTCTGCATATAAGTTAAATAAGCAAGGTGACAATATACAGCCTTGACGTACTCCTTTTCCTATTGGGACCAGTCTGTTGTTCCATGCCCAGTTCTAACTGTTGCTTCTTGACTTGCATACAGATTTCTCAAGAGGTCAGGTGGTCTTGTATTCCCATCTCCTTAAAAATTTTCCACAGTTTGTGGTCATCCACACAGTCAAAGACTTTGGCATAGTCGATAAAGCAGAAATAGATGTTTTTCTAGAACTCTCTTGCTTTTTTGATGATCCAGCGGATGTTGGCAATTTGATCTCTGGTTCCTCTGCCTTTTCTAAAACCAGCTGGAAGATCTGGAAGTTCACGGTTCATGTACTGTTGAAGCCTGGCTTGGAGAATTTTGAGCATTACTTTGCTAGTGTGTGAGATGAGTGCAATTGTGTGGTAGTTTGAGCATTCTTTGGCATTACCTTTCTTTGGGATTGGAATGAAAACTGACCTTTTTCAGTGCTGTGGCCACTGCTGAGTTCTCCAAATTTGCTGACCTATGAAACAAGGTAGACCTCAGCAAACACCTCTTCTAGCTGTTGTTTCTAACCTCACAAATATTCACATGTTCCCATTGTAGGACAAACAAAACTGAAAACAGAGCTCATCAAATGGCGGGACACTGGTGCTCTGAATGTGTTCCAGCAGTCTGTGCCGGGGCCTGGGGAGGGCGTGGCGATCATCATCACGTGTCTGTGCCTTTAGTCCCTCCTCCACCAGTGCCCCCTCCCCATCTGTAAACATCCCCAGGTCTCCCTATGCTTAAAAGAAAAAAAAAAGACACTAATTTCCTTGGGCCTTACCACTTCCTGGCTTCACCACCGTGCCCCATTACCACACTTTTCTCAGCATCCTCACACCCACTCACTGATGAGTCCCTCTCAATTTGGTTTCTTTGCCTGCGGCTCTCTGAAAGCCACTGCTCTCCCCGGCAGCCACACCCCACGCTTTGGTCCAACCTCTCCCATCTTTTCGCTCTTCAGCAGTGACCAGCCCCCTCGTTCTAAGAACTCCCTTTGCCTTCTTCCTCCTCTGCCTTCTTTGTGTTCCCATCTGATTCTCCTATGTGATTGCAAGATCCTGGAGGCACAGTCTACATTATCATTTTACACCCTTTGGGATATCACGTGCCTAATCAGTTCTTCCATACTGGTTGACTTGATATCACTTGAGTTCTTTATTTACATTTACTTCTGGAAGGAAACCAGGTCCACCTCTCCCACTCTAAACTCCCCTGTGTCTCAACAAAACGATTAAGAACCTCTCAATTGCTTTTCTCTGGGACCTTAGAAAGTACAGCATACACGTATACAATGGAATACTACTCAGCCATAAAACAGAAAGAAATATTGCCTTTTGCAGCAAGATGGATGGACCTAGAGATTATCAGACTGAGTGAAGTAAGCAGAAAGAGAAAGAGAAATACCATGTGATAGCACTTATATGTGGAATCTAAGATATTGCAGAAATGAACCAGTCTAGAAAACAGACACAGACGCACAGCCTGATGGCTGCCAAGGGGGAGCTGGGGAGCTGGGGGTTTGGGATAAACAACAAGGTCCTACTGAAGAGCATGGGGAACTACAGCCAGTCTCCTGAGATAAACCATAATGGAAAAGAATCTAAAAAAGAACGTACATATGTGTATAACTGAGTCACTTGGCTGTATAGCAGAAATCAACACATTATAAATCAACTACAACTTCAACTAAAAAATTTATTTTAAAAAAATGTACAAAGGAGACTGTTTCACCAAGGTCTGATTTCTCAGCACCAGTGAAGGGGGCTTTAACACCTGATCTTAACCTGAGAAGAACCTATTTGATTTTTACCCAGTACTGGATGTATTCAGACAGCTTCGAGGAATAGTTTCCTGAGTTTCTTGATGTTTGCAGTGCTTACAATGACTTTCACACTTAGCTAAGCAACCTTTGATACTGTGTGGTTATAACATAATAACCACATGTCGCTTTGTCTTCAACGGTGAAAAATCCGAAGGGCTGTAACCACTGGTAAAAGTGTCTTCTCACGTCAACCACATAGCAGCTCATGGTGTGATGTGAGCCAGGTGGCTATTTTCATGAAGCAGGTTGAGCACAAATGACAAGGCAATTGCATAACTGCCTGGGCTCCACGCAGTGTGGGCTCTACAAGATGCATGCCTTGAAAGAGACAAATCTCGATGTTCTCTTTCCCGCTGGCGCTTCACCAGCTCTGGGGCTGACTGGTGACGCGCTCCAAGGTCTGTCTGACGCTGCCGTCAGGAGAATCCAAGCTTCGTTTGCTGAGCGTGTTCAGGGCCCTTTGGCTGCCATCACACCTCCTTCCTTCGCCATCTGACCTTTCTCCAGCTTTAGTGGAAAGTGCTCCCAGGAGGGCAGGTCCTGCCCAGTGGGTGTGTGGGGCAGGGACCAGGACCAAGGGTCTGGGCTCACCTCCTGGCCACGGTTCCTCCCTCTCCTCCCCAAGGAGGAGCCCAGAGCCTCCCTGTCCTGAGAGTCTACCTTCCCCGAGGGACCCAGCAGTTCACGCCCCTTCACTGTCCCACAGTGTCCCCTCTGGGAAACTTGCTCTCCTATTTCTCTGGCCCCAAAGATGGAGGGGGGGGGGACGCCCCTGAGGGAACCACCAGCTGAGAAACCCAAGTCCCCTCCTTAATGAGTCATCTCTCCCCTTTGACTCCTATGGAGTCGCTGAAATCCTCAAGAATTTCCAGTCCTTGCTCTGCCATTTTGGATGGTGAAACTGACTCCAGAGTTAAACAGTGAAGTCTGTCCTAGGGGTCCCCCATCCTCTAGCCCCGAGCACATTTTTAGGGCCCACCTCCTTCCAGGAAAGAGTAAGACTCTTCAGAATCCTACTGCTCCAGACTTCCCCAGTGGTACAGGAGCTAAGACTTTGCACTCCCAATGCAGGCAGGCCAGGGTTCAATCCCTGGTCAGGGAGCTACAGCCCACGTGTTGCAATCTCCCGGGCCACAACAAAGATCGAAGATTCCAAGTGCCACAACTAAGACTCGGCACAGCCAAATAAATAAATAAATATTAAAAAAAAAAAAAGAATCCTACCGCTCACATACCACTTTCCTTTGGGGTGGCCCTCCCAGCACGCTAAGGGGAGATGCATTAAGTAACCAGTGCTGTAAACTGGCCACCTTGCCATCCAGTCTAAGTCCTGTCCAGAGCTTGGAGACAGAGGAGCAGCCATCTATTTGTTCATGAGCAGACTGGGCAAAAAGGCAAAATCACAAATGCCAACCATCCGAAGCCTCATGCCTGAATCCCCCGCCAGCTGAGGCTGTGCCGCTGTTTGGAAACACCAAAGTGTCATCTGGGTCCGTCCGTGGAAACATCACACAAGAACATGGGCTTATTCGGATGAACCGAATGTTACGTGATGGCAGGTGAAAGAGGAGGCCAAGTCACTCCCGCTGAAGACAATGTGAGAGTGAAGGGCAGGAACTGAAGACAATCAAATGAGAAAAGAATTAGAAGCAGTCAGGACATTCAGTCGTGGAACGCATTGCAAACGTGATCTGTAACAAGCAAATTTCCGGCAGAGAAACAAAACCAGTTCAAACTGATACCATGGCTGCAATAGAATATTGTTCATCCATAAAAAAAAGGCAAGCCTGCCACTTACAACAACATCGATGAACGTTGAGGGCATCATGCTAAGTCAGATGCACCATGAGATAAGTCAGACAGAGAAAGACAAATACTGTATGATCTCACTCACCATGGAATCTAAAACAAAACAAAAGAACCACCTCCTAGATACTGAAAAGACACTGGTGGTTGCCAGAGACAGATGATAAGGTTGGGAGCAAAATGGGTGAAAGGCAGTCCAAAGGGCCACATTTCCATAATGAGATGAATAAGTCCTGGGGACATAATGTACAGCTCGGAGACTAGGAGTTAGCAACATTGTACATTTGAAAAGTACTAAGACAGCTGCTCTTAAAATTTTTCATCACACACACAAACAAGAAGTTGTAGTGATGAGTGCTAACTAAACCTGTTGTGGTAATCATTTTATAATATATACATATATCAAATCATTGTGTTACACACCTAAAACTAACACCATGTTATATGTCAATTACCTCTCGGTTTTTAAAAAGCTGTACATGTATTACTTCCAATACCTACACCTTCTTTCAGAAGGACAAAAACATTAAAAAGCACTCCCAATTAGAAAAACAAATAAACATAATGGAAGAAAAGATCTCTTCTAGAGTCATAACAGCACATCAAAAGATGAAATGCTGAGGCATAAACTTAGCAAGAAATATAAGGGATTATTTTGAGGAAAACAAAAGAAGACTTGAGTAAATAGAAAGATCCCCTTGGTTCTTCTAATATACATAAATTCTCACTAAATGATTTTCTATATGCAGGAGTAGCTCAATTAAAATGCCAAAAGGAAAAACAGGACTGACATCCTAACTTTATTCTTTACATAACTATGAATTACAATTAAATAAACACAAAACAGTGAAAGTCTTAGAAGGAAACATGAATGGATCTGCTAACAACGTTAAACTACAGAATCCATTTCTTTCTAAGGAAACAAAAAATTCAGAAGCAGAAAGGGAAGAGTTATCACTTTAACTTAATTGCATTAAATAATTGATAGATCTTTTTTTAGAAGGTAACATATCCACAGATCATGAAATTCAAAAAATATTTGTCTAAAGGTCTATGAGCACACAGAGACAATGCCCTGAACCAGCATTAGTATTTCCTTGTATTATTAGTATCAGCATTATCTTTACAGGATATCCAGTACATGCACAACCATATTCTTTTATCTATGAATGGGAGGGTGCTATGCACACCCTCCTGCCCCTAAGATTTTTCACTTGCTCCAACAAAGGCATCAGTCTCTATCTGCCAACTTGGCTCTGACTCATTCATTTCCAGTTATATAGTATTTTATTGTTCTAAAATTATTAATTTTAAAAATTACTCACATCTATATGGGAAAACTTGTCACAAACCAATTCAAAAGACAAAATATGATCTGGGGGACGTATTTGCAACACATATGACTGAAGGGGCTAACATCACTAATACATATCAAAAAACTCGTCAGATTTGTATCTTTTGACTATGTATGAGATTGACTACATTTTGTTAAGAACATTTTGGAGTTTTCCAAAAAATGGTTAAAGATGTGATCAGAGAGTTCATAGAAAAGGAAATGCAAATGTTCCTAAACAAAAGATAGTGAACCTCATTCATGGTTAAAAGATACAAATTTGACAAGTTTTTTTTTTCCTACCACAAGAGCAAAAATCACCCAGTTCATCACCTCGGTGTTCGAGAGGCTGTAGGAAAAGAATGTGTCCAGTAGAATGTCCAGAGTGATATGAAGACCATTGACCATGAAGTACCCCAGATCTGGTTTCTGCCCCCTCAAGGATTCTGCTTCCTAACACCCTTTCAGACACTTGTTTTCCATCTGCTCTAGCTAGGATGGGTTATGTTGTTTCCAACTTAGACCCTGACTTCTGATGGAGAGCCTGAAGTAAGACGGGGAAGCCAAGTGAGTCTTTACAAGGTGACTAAGCAGATTCCCCAAGATGTATCAGGTACAGAGGTGTAATCAATGGGAGTGGTTACCAGCACAGACACACAGCCTTTTACCTGGAAACCTCAGGCCAGTCATGTTTTGCAATTTGGGGTTTTAGAGATGTGGCCTGACCTTTATATATATAGCACTCTGCTCAATGATATGTGGCAGCCTGGATGGGAAGGGAGTTTGGCCAAGAATGGACACATGTTTCCGTATGTCTGAGTCCCCTGGATGTTCACCTGAAACTATCACAATCTTGTTAATTGGTTTTAGTCCAATATAAAAATAAAAAGCTTTTTTAAAAACCTAATTAAGGGGAAAAAAAAGTGACCTGCTGCGGGTGATACTATTTAGTACCCACAACAGTGTGGGGTACACATGCCTACATCAATGATAGTCATACCATTTGTCATTCTCAAGGGAAACGCATGCCTTTCACACTGCTTGGCATAATTAAAACCTATATAGCCTTGTGTTAACTCAGATCGTGAGTTATGAAAGTCTGTGATCTTTGGATTTTGGATTTGTGGATTAGAATTGTGCACCTGTGTTTCGAGGCTTCCCTGTTGGCTCAGACAGTAAAGAACCCACTTGCCAATGCAGGAGACATAAAAGACACAGATTTGATCCCTGCCTGGGGCAGGAAGAGGCCCTGGGGAAGGACATAGCAACCCACTCCAACATTCTTGCCTGGAGAATCCCATGGTCAGAGGAGTCTGGTGGACTACACTCCATGGGGTCACACAGAGTTGGACACAACTGAGTGACTACACACACACACGTTATATCTACTGTATTTTCCCAGGACCTAATTATTTTATTCTATCTATTCGGTTTTTTTAAATCCTTCAACACGAGCCTGAAATGTGACATATCCAGTTCTCAGTGGAGACGGCTTTGGCTTCTTGGCACATTGCCACTTCTTTTTTTTTTTTTCCACATTGCCACTTCTTATCAGCCCCAGTGACCTTTGGCCAGGCAGGTAGGGTGAACCCCAGTTTGCATATGACATCACTGGGTTGTCGGTATTGCCAAACCCAAAGAGATGCTGAAGTTTCCCCAGTTCTTGGAAACACCTTAAGGGATCAGAGCCACTAGAGTTAAACTGGGATTATTTTTCATATGGATCCAGGTCTGATTTCCAAGGGAGGAACTCCTAATTCACGTTAAGGATGGAACATCTTTAGAGTTAAAGTGTCCTCTCACTGAGGTTTTACAAAAGGTAGAATTTGACTCCTGGAACATGTAGATTGATCTGATGCCTTGGTAATCATTGACAAAGCATTTTGCAACCCTATCTTAAGGTCTTAAACATGACACGCAATGTTTTTGTTTCTTTATTTGCAGCTTGATTGCAGTGTAACTGGTATACATGAAGCTGTGCACATTTGAAATGTACCTTCGAATGAGTTTTGTTTTTAAGTTTTAAAATGTATTTATTTTTGGCTGTGTTGGGTCTTCATTGCTGTGAGGGCTTTTTCTCTTGGTGCCGCAACCGGGGGCTACTCTCCAGTGGAGCGTGGATCCTAGGCTGCTCGGGATGCAGCGGTTACAGCACACAGGCTCCGTGGTTGCGGCTCCTGGACTTGGGAGCACAGGCTCAGTCACATGGCACATTGGCTTAGTCGCTCCACGGCATGAGGGATCTTCTCGGACCAGGGATCGAACTCGTGTATCCCGCATTGGCAGGAGGGTTCTTTATCACTGAACCACCAGGCAAGCCCCTGGATGCATTTTTACGCATGTGAAACCATTCCCACAATCAAAAGAATGAGTGCCCATCACCCCCAAAGTTTCTTCACTGCGCACAACTGGAAAGTAAAGCCTGTTGAGATTATAAGGAAGTTTAGTTTCTCCCCTGGTGGTCCAGTGGCTAAGACTCCATGCTCCCAATGCAGAGGGCCCAGGTTTGATCCCTGGTGAGCAAACTAGATCCCACGCGCCACAACTAAGAGTTTGAACAGCCCAACTAAGACCTGGCACAGCCAAATAAATAAATAAAACTACGTATTAAAAAATAAAACCATGCTGTGTGCCCAGGCACTCAGTCATGTCCCCCTCTTTGCCACTCCATGGACTGAAGCCAGCCAGGCTCCTCCTTCCATGGGGATTGTCCAGGTAAGATACTGGAGTGGGTTGCCATTTCCTTCTCCAGGGGATCATCCCAACCCAGGGACTGAACCCAGGTATCCCAAATTGCAGGCAGATTCTTTACCATCTGAGCCCCCAGGAAAGCCACTAAATATTTAAAAATAAAAATCAAGTTTCCCCTCTTTGAAATAGCTTGCTTGTAAGGGACAAATTCAGGTGTTTGTCTTTTTTATCTGGTTTATTTTCAAAAAGCAAACCATACTCAAAAAGAAATATGTCCAAATTTCAACACCAACAGGAAAACGTATAATTAATTTTACCCTTTTAGTAATTCTATATCTGCCACTTGAAAAAGAATCTAGTGTAATATAATATGGTACCCTGAACTGATTCCTGGAACAGAAAAAGGACAGTAATGTGGACACTGATGAAATCCGACTAAAGTGTAGAGTTCAGTTGATAATGAGGTGTCAGTTTGGTTTCCTGGTTTTGACAAACCTAAGATGTTAACT
The DNA here is from genome assembly GCF_019320065.1 of Cervus canadensis. NCBI lineage: Eukaryota > Metazoa > Chordata > Mammalia > Artiodactyla > Cervidae > Cervus > Cervus canadensis. Next base: position 1,410,863 of record NC_057412.1, on the reverse strand, counting down.
TGAAGAGAAGCTGAAAACTGGATGAGGGGCATACAAAGCCCTGTACTGTCTTGTGCTCCTTTTCTGTAAACCTAAAATTATCCAAAATATACACTTTACATGAAAAAAAAAGGACCCAATGACAGTTACTCAAGGAAAACCACATTTTATGATAAGTGCTGTGTTTTAAGTACAAAAAAAAATTATCCCTCTAAATAATGGGCAAGCATGCCGGGAGCCGGCACCCGAGATCCCACCCATGACAAGGTCATGAGGAGAAAACCTGACAGGCAAGGCGGATCAGGTTTTCAGGGATTCCGAAAAGCTGCCCCCGGTGCTCACCTTAAAGATGACAAGATGACATCTGTCTTTCTGATGCTTGCTTCAATAGACTACTCCCTAATTTCTGTGACACAGGCAGAAGGCCTTCCCCGATCTCTTTCCAAATAAGAATCAACTTAGAACTTTAATCAATAAGTTTCCCGGGTGGTGGTATTTTATGAGATTATCCAGGGTGAAAGGAGTGTTTTAATTCAAACTCCTTTGCTGGTATTTTAGTTTGTTTGGCAAATGCGTTTATGCCCTTGGTACTAATATGCATGATTGCTCATAATACCCTAATCATAAAACAGCATAAAGAACCTGATCGCATAAAGGCCCTAATAGGCACAGAGCCCTTTGGGGGTGAGGAAGCCCTATTAGAGAACATAAAAATATTATTCTAAAAGTGGTTGTAGTTAAAGATTTAGAAAAATAAGAACTTAAAATTGTTAATTTTAACCAGGAATGCTAAACAGGGGCTGCCTCACTGGAGCTGCAGAGTCTTTGTGTGGTAAACCTTTTAGATAAATTTAACTGATAACTTCTGCAAAAGGACTGACCTTTGTGTTCATTAAAGAATAGATTACGGAAAACAGCTTTGCATTCACCTAGGTCATAAAATGTCAATAGGCCCCAAGGCCAGAAGATAATGTACAAGACCCTCATAAACAAAGAAGTATGCAGAAAACACCCTGGTTTCGTGAAGAACAAGCTGATGTAATGTTAAACTATCTTCCCCTTAGAAATGTACTAATTTAGGGTATAAAAGCCACGGTAAAAAATAAAGCATAGCCAGACTCTGCCAGACCCTGCAAACACCCCCGTCTGGTCATTCTCTTTCTCTCTCTCTCTCTCTCTCTCTCTCTTGCCGACGCTGTTCATCCTGAGGGTATCCCCTGGATCCTGTGGAGGCTGAACCCCGGCACAAGCAACTACATCTATGCTGTTTTTTTAAGAGTAACAACAAACACATGTCACGTCCTAGCGCTGCCTTCCCCGTCATAGTTTTTATCATCTCTCCTCAGTCTTTCCATTGTCGCCTGTGGGGTCCTTTCCTTTTCCACCACGGCGGGTTCTAAAGGCAAGGTTGAGCCGAAGGCTGGTATTTTAATTCTCGGAAATAAGACTAAACTGTTTTACAGCGAGGGCACTAAAGAGGAATTTAATTCGTGGACTAGAAACGGTCTCTTCTGCTTTGCGTTTGCCCTGATGTTGACACTGCTGCAGTTTGGGGTGGAAGACGGGCGTGGGAAATGTCTGCGAAAGGACCGTCTGGAGGGAACCCAAGGGCCCCTCCCTTCCCGCGGGGAAGAGCATGTGGGGCTGGGGGCAGGTCCTTGGATGGCCGGAGGAGGCAGGACCCGGATGTGGACACCCGGGTTTGCTAGGGGTGTTCGGGGGGGCCGCACAATGGATGAGGATTCACCCACTTTGAACGGATCGGTGAGCATCTTAGCTGTGTACCCAGCAGGTTGAATGCCAGCGCGCTCTCGTCACGTTTCCTGGGCTTTGTCCAACTCTTCTGTTGTTCAGGCTCCAAGTCGTGTCCGACTCTTTGTGACCCTGTGGACTGTAGCCTGCCAGGCCCTCCTGTCCTTCACTGTCCCCTGGAGTTTGCTCAGATTCGTGTCCATCGAGTCAGTGGTTCGATCTAACCATCTCATCTTCTGCTGCCCACTTCTCCTTTTGCCTTCTTGCCCAACACTAGAGCCCTGGAAAGTTGGACATGGACTGGATTGGACTGACATAGCAAAAGTGATGCGATGCTTCTGTTTCCGGGTGTCACGGAACCAGCAGATAGCAGTGCCCACTTTTCTAACAGGTGCATTCTTTCTGCTGGTGGAGAGATTTATCTAGGTCAGGAAGTGCAGATATTTTCAGTAATTTGTTTTGCCCACTGGCCTTCTTCCTGTTTAAATGACACATTTTCTTGCAGACAGTTATTAAATTATGCAGGTTGGAGGCTATGCTGATGTTTCCATTTAGCTACAGTGCCTGGTCTCAAGTCTCTGGAATGATGCCCGTCACAGAGGGAGTGCTGATAAATATTTGCTGAGGAATTAACAGGTAAATAGATTCCTCTCTGTGGAAACTTGAGTAAGTCAACACTTCAGGGTTAGTTGGCTTCGTCAGAATCCAAATTCTTTAGGACTGTTTGCTTCCTGGAGCAGTATGATGTCCACCTGAAAAAAACAAGAGCTTCCCTTGGTCTTGAGTGACGTTGACCAGGACGGTTCTGAGGCTTCCTCTGCACAGGTGCCCCGTGCCATCTGGGGGTGCGGGGGGCAGTACGGAGGAGTTTACGGCTGTACCCGGGTCCCTGGGTATTAGGCTGGGACAATGACAGCAGAGAAGGGTGCCCCCCATCCCCGCCACTTACACTGGAAAAGCCAAGGCTTCCCCCAAGTCAGGGAAGGTGGTGGGAATGTGAGCTCATGGTGAGACCCTTTGAACTGACCTTTGGGGAGCACCTCCCAGGCGCCTGAGTTAGTATTTCCTGCAAGCTACGGTTGTTGTTTGGTCACTCGCTCTTGCCCAGTTCTTTCGCAAGCCCACGGACTGTAGCCCACCAGACTCCTCCATCCATGCAATTCTCCAGGCAAGAATACTGGAGTGGGTTGCCATGTCCTTCTCCAGGGGATCCTCCCAACCCAGGGATCGAACCTGCGTCTCCTGCACTGGCAGGTGGATGCTATACCACTGAGCCACTGGGGAAGCCCTCCAAGCTACAGTAGGTGACTATGAAAAGCTGTACCTCTCTGGCACAGCTTAAGGGGTCCCTCAGTTCCTACCTGGGGTTCCCCACCCCACCCCCACACACACGGAGGGTCCAGACAACTGGGGACCGGCTGCCAATGCTGGAACAGAGAGAGAGAAGGGATTCCTGCAGCGTCCGCTCTGCAGACCCTGAGGTCACCTGGGATGGAGTCCAGTCGGACCCACCATCCTCTGGATCCCAGGTCCACCGTCGTCCGAGACACTAGGCGCTGCATTTGGGGGTTCACCCGGGTGCCCTCTGTCACCTCCACTAAAACGTAAACCACCAACTCGGAGTCTTTGTTGTGTTCAGAACAGGGTCTGGCATGGAGTAGGTGCTTAATAAATGTTTGTTAAATGAATGAGAGAAGGAAGGAAAAAAGGAAGGAATGGCATGAGGAAGGAAGGAGCGTGGGAAGGAGGGGGAAAGACACAGGATTGAAAACCTTCTGCTTTCTGCGCATCACCTCCTGGACCCTTTCAGGTCTTGCCATCACTAACAAATGTACCGAAGTGAGTTTATGCTTGTTTTGTTCTGATTTGTTTTCTATGTAGATCACCTAAGTATGGTGTTTGAGATTTCAAGGGGAAAAGGAAAGGAAATCTCATGATGACAATCTTTCTTTTTTTACGATATCGCTTATATGTGGACTCTAAAGAAATGGGACAAATGAACTTACAAAGCAGAAATAGAGTCACAGATGTAGAAAGCAATCTTACAGTTACCAAGAGGGAGAGGGGGCAGGGAAGGGATAACCTGGGAGATTGGGACTGACACTCCACTAGATATAAAACAGATAACTGATAAGAACCTACTCTGTGGCACAGGGAACTCTCCTCAGTACTCTGCAATGGCCTGTCTGTGAAGAGCATCCTTAAAAATGTGGGTTTAAGTGTCTATGTAACTGATTCACTTTGCTATACAGTGGAAACTAACACAACATTGTAAACCAACTATACTCCAGTAAAAATTCTTTAAGAAAAGATGAAAAAGATGAAAATAGTTTGAGTCCACCACAGAAGGGAAGTTCACAGGCATGTAACACCATGAACTGTAGGCTAACCCCCAGGTCTTGGCTTGTGGCACAAATGCCCGTGACTTTGCATGGTCATGCCCGAAAGGAGTCAGCCAACCAAAGGCTTAAGTCCGAAGGTTGCTGAAGAGTGAATGGTACCTTGAAGGGCTTCCCTGGCAGCTCAGTGAATCCACCTGCCAATACAGGAGACGTGGTTCACATGGCTCAAGACACGGGTGGGACTTTGCAGAGTCAGAACTATCTGTATAATCCCCTAAAACCATAAGCAGCCTGATTTTTGCGCAGTCATGAAAAACAAGCATGTGAGAAGCAAAAGATTCCTTTCTATTCCATCCTGATGTGGTTTCTCCAGTCTCCTCAAAAATGGTGAAATAATGTTGCCTCCTTGCTTTTTAATGGTGCTCAAGAATTTAGACATTTCAGGATGTAAAATGTGGTTATTTCTGGGTTGTAAGACTACGGGGGAATTTTTCCTCTTTATTATTTTTCAATGTTTTATAGATTCATAAGAGTGATTAAATATTATTATAAAAGGGAAAAACAGTGATAAGAGCTTGTGTGTATTTGTTAAATTTAAAAATTCTGAATAAATTAAAATTCTAGAGTCAGTTAGCTAAACTAAGGGCCCCTCATGTGTGCTGCATGCGTGCTCAGTCACATCCAACTCTTTCGCAACGCCATGGAATGTAGCCTGCCAGGCTCCTCTGTCCGTGGGATTTGACAAGCAAGAATACTGGAGTGGGTTGCCATTTCCTTCTCCAGGGGCTCTTCCCCACCCAGGGATCCAACCCACCTCTCCTGAGTATCCTGCATTGCACGCTGATTCTTTACCACTGGGCCAATGGGGAAGTACTAAGGGCCCAACAAATGCCAAAGTTGCCCTTGTCTGGAGCAGAAATCCAATTGGATTTCTCTTTGCTCAGATAGTATTGCATCTTTGGACATTAAGCAACCTGGTTTTTATGTTAGTTGCAAGGAAGTTGATTTTAGTAAATGTGTAGGAGATGCAAGTTCAATCCCTTGGTAGGAAAGAGCCCCTGGAGAAGGAAATGGCAACCCACTCCAGCATTCTTGCCTGGAGAACTCCGTGGACAGAGGAGCCTAGCAGACTATAATCAAGGGGACTGCAAGAGTTGGACACAACTTAGTGACTCAACAACATCAACATGTAATTTCTTAACCTAATATTTTGTACCATGTACTCTTTTTGATTTACAAATGTTTACGTTAAAGATACATCATACGGGGGAAGGACACATTGGGAGAATGGGAGTAACGGATGCACACTACCACATATAAAACAGTTAGAGACTTTCTTGGTGTTCCAGTGGCTAAAACCCCAAGCTCCCAATGCAGGGGGGCTGGGGTTCGATCCCTGGTCAGGGAACTAGATCCCATATGCCTTAGCTAAAGATCCAGGATGCAGCAATTAAGAGCTGCTGGAGAAGGCAATGGCGCCCCACTCCAGTACTCTTGCCTGGAAAATCCCATGGACGGAGGAGCCTGGTGGGCTGCCGTCCACGGGGTCGTGAAGAGTCAGACATGGCTGAGCGACTTCACTTTCACTTCTCACTTTCATGCATTGGAGAAGGCAATGGCACCCCACTCCAGTGCTCTTGCCTGGAAAATCCCGTGGACGGAGGAGACTGGGAGGTTGCAATCCACCGGGTCGTGAAGAGTCGGACACAACTGAGCGACTTCACTTTCACTTTTCACTTTCATGCATTGGAGAAGGAAATGGCAACCCACTCCAGTGTTCTTGCCTGGAGAATCCCAGGGACGGCGGAGCCTGGTGGGCTGCCGTCTATGGGGTCGCACAGAGTCGGACACAACTGAAGCGACTTAGCAGCAGCCAAATAAATAAATAAATATTTTTTAAAATAATAAAATAAGGGGCTTCCCTGGTGGTCCAGTGGCTAAGACTCCACGCTCCCAACGGAGGGGGCCCGAGTTCAATCCCTGACCAGGGAACTAGATCCCACATGCCACAACTAACACCCAGGGCAGACAAATAAATTAAATAAATAAATCAACATTAAAAAAAAAAATAATAATAATAATAAAATAAAAAAGGACTTAACTGTATGGCACAGGGAGCTATATTCAATATCTTGTAATAAACTGTAATGGAAAAGAATTGAAAAAATATGTATATAGATAAAAATATAGCCGTATAACCAAATGCTTTGCTGTATACCTGAAAATAACACAGTATCGTAAGTCAACTGCATGTCATTTTTAAAAATGTATGCATTTGTTATAAATTGTGATAGAGTGTATTTATTACTCTAGGTGCCTTAACATTCTAGAGAATGAGGTGTGGCATTTTTTTCCTATTAAGTCCAAGAAATCAGCTGATGTTTAATAGTTCCTGCCGAAGCTAAGCCAGGGTACTGATCCGGGTGACTGGCATTATTACATCAAACCCCAGCTTTTCCTGGAAGTAAGTCTCAACTCTGGCACAAGCCCTTTCAAGAGGAATGTGTACCCAGAAAGAATTGTTGGCGGTGAGGGAGGAATTAAATGAAGAAGCCTGCTGTTCCCAATAAGCCTTTCTCTTCCCTGCCAACAGACTGAATGACTGGCCAGCACTGCCCTTGTCTTGGCTCAACGAGTGCTCTTCTGCGATCAGAAAGTCAGAGTCTTGTTTGCAGATGAGTGTATACACGTTACTAGGAAGTGCCACAGACCCTCTCCACCCTCACCTGTCCTGCCCCAAGCTCCAGTTGTTTAGTTAAGTCACGTCCGAATTTGCAACCCTATGGACTGTAGCCTGCCAGCCTCCTCTGTGGGATTTCCCAGGCAAGAATACTGGAGGGGGTTGCCAAGCTCCAGAAAACGAGATTAATTCTTCTATCGCCTCTTTTTTTTAATGTAGGCTTTTACACCCACCAAGCTAATGGTGCACTGGGTTTAACAAGAAAAGGATGAATGCCAGCTCTAGGAGGAACAGCCCTGCAAGGGTTGCAGCCTTCAGATTTTGAGAGAAGGGGGTGCTGGTATGCTGGCTCCCTGGGGATGCCAGACTTTAGAGGTGTGAGTGTCCTGGGTTTCGGGTGCCATGCAAGACCGAATTGGTGCAAGAGACCAGAGATGCTGAGAGCGTCTGCCAACCTGTCTGGTGTCTTTCTGTGCAGCCCCTGTGGTGGGGTGTATAATGGTCCCCAAATTTGCCCACATCCTAATGCCCACAACCTATGTGTATGTTACCTTACTTGGAAAAGTGGACTTTTCAGGTGTGATTAGGTTAAGGATCTTGAGATGGGGAGATTTCCTCAATTATGTATGGATACCCAATGTATGCAGAGTACATCATGAGAAACACTGGACTGGATGAAGCACAGCTGGAATCAAGATTGTTGGGAGAAATATCAATAACCTCAGATATGCAGATGACACCACACTTATGGTAGAAAGTGAAGAAGATCTCAAGAGCCTCTAGATGAAAGTGAAAGAGAAGAGTGAAAATGTTGGCTTAAGGCTCAATATTCAGAAAACTAAGATCATGGCATCTGGTCCCATCACTTCATGGCAAATGGATGGGGAAACAGTGACTCCAAAATCACTGCAAATGGTGATTGCAGCCTTGAAATTTAAAGACGCTTGCTCCTTGGAAGAAAAGTTTTGACCAACCTAGACAGCATATTAAAAAGCAGAGATATTACTTTGCCAACAAAGGTCCATCCAGTCAAAGCCATGGTTTTTCCAGTAGTTATGTATGGATGTGAGAGTTGGACTATAAAGAAAGCTGAGCACCAAATAATTGATGCTTTTGAACTGTGGTGTTGGAGAAGACTCTTGAGAGTCCCTTAGACTGCAAGGAGATCCAACCAGTCCATCCTAAAGGAGATCAGTCCTGGGTGTTCATTGGAAGGACTGAAGTTGAAGCTGAAACTCCAATACTTTGGCCACCTGATGCGAAGAACTGACTCATTGGGAAAGACCCTGATGCTGGGAAAGATTGAAGGTGGGAGGAGAAGGGGACAAAAGAGGATGAGATGGTTGGATGGCATCACCGACTCAATGGACATGGGTTTGGGTGAACTCTGGGAGTTGGTGATGGACAGGGAGGCCTGGCATGCTGCAGTTCATGGGGTTGCAAAGTGTCGGACACGACTGAGCGACTGAACTAAACTGAACCCAATGTTAGGATCCTTATAAGGAATGGGGTGAGGCAGGAGTGTCAAAAAAGGAGATGTGTTCATTGATGGATGCATGAATAAAGAAAATGTGGTATACATGCAACGGAATATTCAGTTCAGTTCAGTCGCTCAGTCATGTCCGACACTTTGCGACCCCATGAACTGCAGCATGCCAGGCCTCCCTGTCCATCACCAACTCCCAGAGTTCACCCAAACCCATGTCCATTGAGTCGGTGATGCCATCCAGCCATCTCATCCTCTGTCGTCCCCTTCTCCTCCTGCCCCTAATCCCTCCCAGCATCAGGGTCTTTTCCAATGAGTCAGCTCTTCGCATGAGGTGGCCAAAGTACTGGAGTTTCAGCTTCAGTATCAGTCCTTCCAATGAACACCCAAGACTGATCTCCTTCAGGATGGACTGGTTGGATCTCCTTGCAGTCCAAGGGACTCAAGAGTCTTTTCCAACACCACAGTTAAAAAGCATCAATTCTTCAGCACTCAGCTTTCTTCACAGTTCAGCTCTCACATCCAGTGGAATATTATTCAGCTGTAAAAAAAAAAAAAGGAGATCCTGCCATGTGTGACAACCTGGATGGGCCTTGAAGGTACCATGTCAAGTGAAATAAGTCAAACATAGAAAGACAAACACCATATGATCTCAATTATATATAGAATCTTAAAAAAAAAAAGAAGAAGAAGAAGAAGAAAGAAAAAACTAAACCCATAAGTACAGAGAACAGATTGGTGGTTTTCAGAGGCAGGGGGTGGGGGTGAAACTTGTGAGGGCAATCAGAAGGTGCAAACATCCAGTTTTAAAACAATTAAGTCTTCAGGACATAACATACAGGTAGCTATAGTTAATAAATAATATGGTATTACATGCTGAAAAGTTGCTAAGAGAGTAGATCTTAAAATTTCTCATCACAAGAAAGAAATTCTATAACTGTGTGGTGATGGATATTAAATAGACTTACTGTAGAGATCATTTTGCAACATATACAAAATTTGACTATTATGTTGAATGCATATCCTAATATATGAAAAGCCTTAACAAATAGATTTATGATAGTATTGTTGTTGTTGTCAGTTGTGTCTGACTCTGCGACCCCATGAACTGCAGCACAGCAGGCTTCCCTGTCCTTCACCAGCTCCCGGAGCTTGCTCAAACTCGTGTCCCTTGAGTCCATGATGCCATCCAACCCTCTCATCCTCTGTCACCCCCTTCTTCTCCTGCCTTCAGTCTTTCCCAGCGACAGGGTCTTTTCCAATGAGCCAGCTCTTCATATCAGGTGGTCAAAGTATTGGAGCTTCAGCTCCAGCACCAGAGACTGGAGAGAGTTGAAGACACTACAATTCTGGCTTTAAAGACAGAGGAAGAAGCTACAAGCCAAGGAATGCAGGCAGCCTCTAGAAGTGGGATAAGGCAAGGAAACTGATTTCCCCTAGAATCTCCAGAAGGAAGGCAGCCCTGTTAACCTCTTGTGGACTTCCAGCCTCTGTTGTTGTTGTTCAGTTGCTAAGTTGTGTCCGTTTGTGACCCCGTGGACTGCAGCATGCCAGGCTTCTCTGTCCTTCACGATCTTTTGAAATTTGCTCGATTTCATGTCCATTAAGCCACTAAGTTTGGGAAATTTTCTTACAGCATCAATAGGAAAGTCATGCATCTCCCAAGAAGAGGGGATCCCAGGCAGGACTCCACATGGAGAGGAGGGGCTCTTGGGTCAACCATATGAGAGCTCAGAGGTCCCAGCCTGGGTCCATACATCACTGGGCACTGTCAACAGAAGGAATGAAAGCCCCTAGAATGGACTCACCAGTTCACAAAGCCCCAGGGGAATCATTCATTTGCTCCCAGGAAGGCTTCCCAGATGGGTTAAAACATCAGGTTTGTTTACTTGTGGCTGGAATTGTATTTCCTCCATGGGGCAATACGGTTCTGACCCAGAAACGCTGACTGGCAACTTCTGAGTGACTTGTAGAACAGGAACTGCATTACCTGGGACTTAGTTCTTGAGAGGAGATTATATCCTGACAGCCCAAGCACTGACTTCTGGAAATGTTGACTATTGCTGTTCCCTAAATGATCTCTGTAAAGTGAGAGGGGTATCCACTGAACAGAAGCCAGGTGACTTACTCACTTCAGTTCCTGACACCTGTTTTATGAGCTCTTCTACACACTTTGTCACAGCCGGAGATCAGGACCCTTTTCTTGGGACTTCCCTGGTGGTTCAGTGGTTAAGCCTTTGCCTTCCATTGCAGGGATTATGGGTTCTCCCCCTGGTCAGGGGCCACTGTGCTTTGTGGCCAAAAAACAAAAACATTTAAAACAAGAAGCAATGTTGTAACAAACTCAGTGAAGACTTTAAAAATGGTTCACATCAAAAACAATTTTTTTAAAAGACCCTTTGTCTTAGCCCAGGCCACCATAACAAAACACCATAAGACTAGGTGGTTCCTAAAGGAAATCAATCTTGAATATTCATTGGAAGGACTAACGCTGAAGCTCCAATACTTTGGCCACCTGATGAGAGGGGTGACTCACTGGGGGAAAAAACCCAATGCTGGGAATGATTGAGGGCAGGAGAAGGGGGAAACAGAGGATGAGATGGTTGGGTGGCATCACCGACTCAAAGGGCACGAGTTTGAGCAAACTCCAGGAGGTAGTGAAGGACAGGGGAGCCTGGCGTGCTGCAGTGCATGGGGTGTGAGTGAGTGGGGTGTGACTTGGCAACTGAACAGCAACAGGTGGTTTAAACAACTGAAATTGTCCCAGCTGTGGGGCTGGAAATCCGTGACCAGGGTATCAGCATGGTCAGGTTCTGCTTAGAGCTCTCTTCCTGGTATGAAATGTGAAATAAAATGAAGTTATGTCAAGAGGTTTTTTTTTTTTTTAAGGAAACTAGGAGGCCATTAAAGAGATTGACCTTTACACTTGTCTGCACCAGGTGGAATCATGAACTTTTGAACTGGGAAACCATAAATATTGCAGGGACTCTGCAAGAACACCTGCGACTTGTCACAGGAAGGAACCCTTACTCCCTTGAGTGAGCGCCTTGGCACTCAAAGTTGTTTAGCCAAGACTAGCTTCTGCTTCCAACTCTAATTAAAATTCTTTGTGATGCAAACTTCTTCCTTTGCCTTTAAAAGCCCCTGACTTTTAGTCTCTAGTGGGACACTGTTTAAAAATGCTACTGGAATCTGTGTGCTCTGAATTGCAAGTCTTTGATCCCAAATAAACATTTTTTTGCTTGATTAATGCCTGATAGGTTTATTTAGGTTAACACTGACTTACAGAAAAGTCACTAATCTCACCATGGGTGTCCCCCATCCTCGTGGCCTCACCTAACCCTAATTACTTTCCAAATTCTGCCCTGGGGTGGGTTGGGTGGAGGGGATGGAGGGTTGGGGTTTTTACGTATGAACTTGGAAAGGACACCTTCAGTCCATAACAACTCTCCAAAAACAGACACAAAGAGAAGAAAGGTCTTTGTTTCTCCCAGACAAACAGTATACATCTGACAAGAGGTTCCAGTATTTTTGTTGTTTAGTTGATAAGTCCTGGGAGTGGCTAAGTTCAATGTTCAGTCGCTAAGTCTTTTCAACCCCATAGAATGAAGCATGCCAGGCTCCCCTGTCCTTCACTATCTCCCAGAGTTTGCTCAAACTCATATGCAGGAAGTCAGTGATGCTATCTAACCATCTCATCCTCTGCCTCTCCCTTCTCCTCCTGCCTTCAGTCTTTCCCAGCATCAGGGTCTTTTCCAATGAGTCAGTTCTTTGCATCAGGTGGCCAAAGTACTGGAGCTTCAGTCCTTCCGATGAATATTCAGGGTTGATTTCCTTTAGGATTGATTGTTTTGATCTCCTTGCTGTCCAAGGGAATCTCAAGAGTCTTCTCCAGCACCACAGTTTGAAAGCATCTATTCTTTGGTGCTCAGCCTTCTTTATGGTCCAGTCCTCATCCATACACAACTACTGGAAAAACCATAGCTTTGACTATATGGACCTTTGTTGGCAAAGTGATGTTTTTGCGTTTTAATACACTGTCTAGCTTCCCTTCCAAGGAGAGAGCATCTTTTAATTTCAGTAGTTCCAGGATACATTTTCCAAACACAAAGAGTAACAGTAATCAGACTACATGTCTGAAAAAAATTCAAATATATGTTTTAAAACAAAAGGAACCAGTGAACAAGGTAAAGAATATATCTGAAAGGATATTCATATAAATGTTTGCAGAGAAAGAGAATTAGAATAATATGTGCTTTTTTTCTCCTTAGTTTTCATTTTAAAGCTTTAGTCATAAATCAGGTAGGATGGAAAACTCACTAGTTTATAAAAATCAGTTGAAATAAATTGCTTACTCATTTGGATGACTAAAGCCTTTCATTATTTGTGGAAGTCTTTCAAAATCTGTATTTGCCTTTGGCAAGCAATTTTAAGGAGGCTGTGATTATTAGAATTTAGGCTAGGGAATCCTTTTAGCAGTTTGTTTTTAAAGACTTCTTTCCCTTTTTTTTTTTTTCAGTCTTTTTTCCCCAAAAGATTTATTACAAGGACAATAAGCATTTATAAGAGTGAAATAATGATCTGTAAAAGAATTAAGAATCAAGTAAAGAACAAAATATTTTGGTGACTCAGTTACAGGCCGGCTAGGTGGGATAATATGTGTTAACTTTTATGATACATAACATAAAATTCTTTTGATTATATGGGGCTGATTTCCCTCATGAGTATTTTATTTTTTAACATCTTCAAGTGATTTCCATCACCCCCCACCCATTGTTTTTTTTCTTTTTTTTAATTAAGGTATAGTTGCTTTACAATGTTGCATTACTTTCTGCTGTATAACGAAGTGAATCCCTCATGAGAAATTAGTGAAAAACTGAGATCTGAGGGGGAACTCCTGGTGGTTCTTAGATGTAAAATTTTTCAAGATTTTTCAGCTCAGAGAAGGAGACTTGGCTCAGACTAAATAACAGGACAGTGATGGGGGCTGGGAACTGGAGTTTTCTAGAAGGGGCAGGATTGATAACCTGAGAACTTCCCAGATATCCTAAGGGTGTTCAAAGGTGCTGAGTGGGGACTTCCCTGGTGGTCCAGTGGTTAAAAATCTGCCTGCTAATGCAGAAGACATGGGTTTGATCCCCGGTCTGGAAGGATCTCACATACCTCAGGGCAACTAAATCTGTGCACCACAGCTACTGAACCCACACTCAGGCCTTGCTCCAGAGTCCACGTAGCTTAGTCGGTAAAGAATCCACCTGCAACTCAGGAGACCCTGGTTCAATTCCTGGGTCAGGAAAATCCGCTGGAGAAGGGATAGGCTACCCACTCCAGTATTCTTGGGCTTCCCTTGTGGCTCAGCTGGTAAAGAATCTGCCCGCAATGCGGGAGACCTGGGTTTGATCCCTGGGTTGGGAAGATTCCCCTGGAGAAGTGAATGGCTCCCCACTCCAGTATTCTGGCCTGGAGAATTCCATGGACTATGTCCATGGGGTTGCAAAGAGTCAGATACAACTGAGCAACTTTCACTTCACTGCACTTACACGCACTGCAACTAGAGAAAGTGTGAGTGTAGCAATAAAGACCCAGTGCAGCCAAAAGTCAAGAAATAAATATTAAAAGCAACATGCACAACAGTGCTGAGCAGATCAGTCACTGCCCTGACCTCCAAGGCTCGCGATGAGGTGGACAGATCCCAGAGCAGGGTCCCTTTGGAGGGTGTGGGCCTGACTCCCGCTTTGCTAACAGTGTCAGTGATGGCTCATCAGAAGCTCTGGGGACACCGCCCAGCCGCACTGAGCTGATTCTCAGCAGCCACTGCCTCCTCTGGGCCCGCCTCTTAATGAGCAATGAGCCACTCTTATTCCTGTCCAACCTACCTACCAGGTTCTTCCTGGAAGTCTGCAGGACCCAGAGGCCAAGTTTACACATGGAGGGATAATGATATGATCTGAACCTTCCCAGAAAATACAGAGTCATCTGAATTTCTCTGAATTAGTTACACAAACCAGGCCCAGAAAACTGGTGGAGACATCTCCTGCCAGCCCCTCCCAGTTCCCACAGGCAGCTTCCAGACGGCCTGGGCCCCTTTCCTGGGCTTTCCCAGGGGACTCGCCAGGGGCAGGAATATTAAAGCTTTGCTATTTACATAATATGTAGGCGTAACTTCTCCTTTTATAGGGGTTCAGAGGACCTGCACATTTTCTTCTCTCTGCACTCTCTGTCTTCTCCTTGCCAAATTTTCGAGTATCATTCATTTCCTGTTTCACGGAGGAGGGGAATGCAGAGTGTCACGTTTTAAAAGAGTTACTCTGGCAAGGGAAGGAAGAGAGGAGAACACAGTCTGACTTTCTCGGATGGAGTTTTTGCAGGGACCCCACCGGGGAAGCAGAAAGGCAACACTTGCAGGTGTTATAGCCACGCTTTCCGGGAAACAAACTTATTCAGAAGGACAATGCAGATATTGGATTGCAGTTTATTACACCGGTGAGCCCAAGGCAGAGTCTCCTCTTAGCCAAGGGCCCCGACCAACATTTGTGAAAATTTTTTATACCCCATGTGTACGTGTCCAAACCCACCACCCCAAATCCCTTGAGGCTTACAAAGGAAGGGTAAACACAATCACAATAACCCCATCATTCACGTGTTATGTGTTCAAACAGTGAATAATCAATAAGTCCTTGGTTACATTCCAACCAGTTAATAACCGATAAGCCTGTGCTTTCATTCTGATAGATACTGTCCGGAGGCAGGGGTGATTAGTATCTGTTTTCTCTTAGGTGATGAGTAACCTGAATACAATCTTCAAGGTTCCCCTGTCCAGAGGGGGTCTTATCCTTCCATTGTCGTTCCCACAGGCACTAAGCAGAGAGTTCAGAGTCCACTGGAGAGGTGGCCGAGCACGATCAGCATGGACAGGCCTCAGATGGAGTCCAGGCCCTGTGAATTCCCTCTTCACAGGGAATGGAAAGGAAGGCACTGTGGCCCTGATGGACACAGTGAGTGTTGCAGGGAGGCCAATTCTGACTCCGTAGGAGGACTGCTTCTTTGACCCGCCTTTCATTGCTTCGGTTACCACATTCATACAGAACGGTTTGCCTCAGAGAGTCCTGCCCCTCTGCCTGACTGTTAAAGTAAGGTGCTTCTGCTCAGAACCCTGTCCACCTGCAGATGGCAGGAAGGAAGAAATTAACACATCCCCTGCCCTGAGGCTTCCATTCTAGATGTTTGTTAGATTCATGGCCTTTTTACTTTGCTTCCTCACCGCCCCCTCATCTCTGATCTATAAAAGAACCTGGCCTCCAGACCCCAATAAGATGGTTATTTTGAGGCATTAGCCTGCCATCTTCTCAGGCTGCTGGCTCTCCGATTAAAGTCTCTTCCCTACCTCAACACCTCGTCTCTGAGATACACTGGTCTATCCTGGGGCGAGCAGAGCGAGCTTGGACTCCTTGAGGACACAGGACTGGGGCACTAGAGACTCACGTGAGTATATGCTTTTACTTCTGTACGGGTCCCCCTGATCTTACTGCTGGAATTTCTTGGCCCAGAGGACACCCCGTCAAGCAATGGTAGGGCCTACTTGGAGTTCAGAGCTGTTGCTGCTCTGTTTGACTGACAGGGGCCCGCACCTACCCACACTCTGAAGGTGCCGTCTCAGCAGAGATCAACAGTGACATGAGATGCTGTGGAGCAGTAGAAGATGCTAAACTGGGACAGCGACAAAGTCCTCAGGAAGTGGAAGCTCAGACAAGAAATGGAGGTTTAGAACTCAGACTGTGGGTTTGGGGAGGGAGGAGGCAGGGAGAAATGAAGGAAATAAGAGGGGTGCGCAGGTGGGGCAGACAGCGTGGGAAGAACAGCAGCACACACGCGGCTTTCAAGAAGTTTATCTTCAAAGACTCACGGATGGTGGTGGTGCTCAGTAGCTCAGTCGTGTCCAACTCTTTGCGACCCCATGGACTGCAGCACACCAGGCTTCCCTGTCCTTCACCATCTCCCAGAGTTTGCTCAAACTCATGCCCATTGAGTCGGTGATGCCATCCAACCATCTCATCCTCTGTCTCCCCCTTCTCCTTCTGCCCTCAATCTTTCCCAGCATCAGCGTCTTTTCCAATGAGTTGACTCTTCGCATAAGGTGCCAAAGTATTGGAGCTTTAGCTTCAATATCAGTCCTTCCAATGAATATACTGATTTCTTTTAGGATTGACTGGTTTGATCTTCTTGCTGTCCAAGGGACTCTCAAGTGTCTTCTCCAACACCACAGTTCAAAAGCATCAATTCTTTGGTGGATGCTGGATGGATGGTGGAGGAAGGATAAATTAGGAGTATGGGATTCACAGATACACACTACCATATAGAAAACAGATAAGCAAGAAGGATTTACTGGGACTTCCCTGGTTGTCCAGTGGTTAAGACTCTGAGCTCCTAAGGCAGGCGACATGGGTTTGATCCCTGGTCTGGGAACTAAGATCCCACATGCCACATAGAAGATGGCCCAAAAAAAGGATCTGCTGCACAGCACAGGGAACAACATTCAGTATCTTGCAATAAGGTAAAATGGGAAAGAATGGAAAAAAAGAACATATATGTGTATTTGAATCACTTTGCTCTATATCTGCAATTAGCACAACATTGCAAATCGAGCATATACTTCACTTTTAAACATCCTTAAAGTCTCAAAGAGAGAAAAGCAGTATCTTGTGGAGAGCCTCAGAAAGTATGATGGGGGTGGGCAGAGCCAGGTCTGATTGGGGGAATTGGAAAGGCAGGATGACAAGTTTGGCTTGAGATGCAAAGGGCTCCAGCGCTAGACAGGACTCTCTAGGAGTGCACCCCTAGGTGCTGTGTAATTTGGGAATATGATCAGTTAGATTTTTATCAGAGAAACAGAATCACCCTACAATGTGTGTGTGTGTGTGTGTGTGTGTGAGAGAGAGAGAGAGAGAGAGAGAGAGAAATAGGGGCTTGACCTTAAGAAATCATGGGAGGGATTTCCCTGGTGGTCTGCGGGGAGCGGCCTGAACCAAAAGGCTGGCTCTGGGAGCTGCCTTGATCCTCAAGGGTCTGTTCGCAGACATAGCTCTCTGTCTCGCCACCCCTCTCTGGAATTTATTATCCAAGTTAAATCTTAACAGAACATTAGCAAGCCTTGAATGCACACATGATGCAGATGGATAGCCTTTCACGACCACCCTTAAGATAAACAGATAAACGGGATGCCTTTCTTACCCCTTGACGTTATCAGAGAGTTCTGGTGATTGTTATCTCAAAGTGATGTATATGGAAAAATATTTTAAATATTTTCTCTTCTGAAGATTCTCTTCTTGGTTTAGTATAAATGTAACCCTGAGAAATAAAGAATCATCGCTGACTGCAGCGAACTTCTCGACCCCATCTGTTCTGTGTCTTTATTTCTTAGCCTAAAGGAACGCGTCGTGTTGCTCGCTGAAATCTTCCGGCTGGCCCGGCAGTGGTCCAGTGGCTAAGAGCTTACATCCCAATGCATGGGGCCTGGGTTTGATCCCAGGTCAGGGAACTAAATCCCACATGCCACAATTAGAGAGTTCTCCTGCTGCAACTAAAGATCCCTCCTGCCACTGTGCTGTGCTTGGTTGCTCAGTCATGTCCAGCTCTTTGCGATCCCATGAACTGTAGCCCACCAGGCTCCTCTTTCCATGGGGATTCTCCAGGCAAGAACACTGGAGTGGGTTGCCATGCCCTTCTCCCGGGGATCTTCCCCAACCCAGGGATTGAACCCAAGTCTCCCTCATTGCAGGCGGGTTCTTCACCCACTGAGCCACCAGGGAAGCCCACAACAAAGATCAAAGATCCCACGTGCCATAACTAAGACCTGGCACAGCCAAATAAAGAAAGAACTGTTTTAAAAATAAATAAATCAGGGAAGTTGGCTACATAATCTGTGTAAGACTTTTTTTTTTTCCTGTGTCTGGTGCTGCAGCCTGGGCAAGAGCGGGAAGAGAAGGTGGACGAAAGGAGGGGTGTACAAGGACATGCTGAAACCACCATCAGTTTCTCACCATCTCCAAGTCGCCAGCAGGGTGCCTTTGTCGGGGAGCTAAACGGGCACCTGGCCCAGGAGACAGGGAAGCCAGGGAAGCCGTAGCAGCAGGTGCTGGAGGAAATGTCAAGACTGGCTGCATCCCTGTTCTACAGGACGCCAGTAGATAACCACAATGCTGTGAGCAGCAGCAATCCCTCTCATCCTGCCCGTCTCCTGAGAGGAGAACAGCCGCATTCTACCTTCTAAATCCTGTTTAAAAAAAAAAAAAAAAATCCGCTGATCCATGCTAATTCAGAACCATGCAAGAAGGGAATTCGAGGAAAAGCAGTTATGGCTTAGCTCAGTGGACTGTCATGGCAGTCGGACGGTGGTTGAAAAGGAATTTCCAGACACACAGCATTTCAGGGGGGAATGAGTGTATTAAGAACAAAGAGCAGAGATGATAAGGGCACTTTGAGCACAGTGGGGCGACCTCCTAATAGACCAAGGAGAGTCGACGCATTTCCTGGGTTAGCTGCCAATTCTTATAGCCTCAAGACAAAGAAAATTCCTGGTGGAAGGCTGGTTAGGGTGCCTACAACGAGCACTACCGCGGGTATTTTTGCCTAATATGGGGTCAGGACGCCTGCTGGGGGGCTTTTGGGAGCAGTTACAGAGGGGCTGGGTCCTTTCCAGAGATGGTGCTGCTTGTGGCTCTACGGTAGTGGCTTTGGTACAGGATGCCATGATAATGTGTGCTCAGTCGTGTCCGACTCCTTGTGACCCTATGGGGTGCAGCCCTCCAGGCTGCTCTGTCCATGGGATTCTCCAGGCAAGAATACTGGACTGGGTTGCCATGCCCTCCTCCAGGGGATCTTCCTGACCCAGGGATCGAACCTGCGTCTCTTACGTCTCCTGCATTGGTAGGCGGGTTCTTTACCACTAGCGCCACCTGGGAAGCCTTAAGACGCCTTAAGACGCCATTCAGCTCAAGGCAAGTTACTTAATTCTCCTCGGTGTCCTCATCTGTGACGCAGCAGTCATGACAGCCCGAATTGGTACAACACACACAGAAGCAACCAAGCCATCAGCAACCGTGGGCTTCTTTCGTCACCCCTCTCCCACCCTCCTGAGGGCGGGGAGGGCAGCACCTCTAGATTATTCAAATAAGGAAGACATTTCAGGAAGATCAGCAGGTCAGAAGGCGGAAAATTAACGGAAAGGAATGAGGCAATTCAGGTTTTGTAAGGCTGAAATTTGTTTGTTCATATAATACCGGTAAAGAATACACAACTAAGACTATAAAATCAGGTACAAAAGTATTCACTTAGAATTAGAAAATAAATCACAAGTTACACATTTTTGAAGCTGCTGAATACCGCTAACGTTGCAAAAATTCAGGAAAATAAAATATCTGTGTTAGTTAACTGCCTGACATACCCCTTTAACGCTCTTTTGGACTTCCCTGGCAGTTCAGTGATTAAGACTGTGCTTCCACTGCAGGGCACACAGGTTTGATACCTGGTGGGAGGACTAAGATCCTGCATTTCCCATGGCATGGCCCCAAAATAGTCTTTTATCTACACATTTGACTGTGTAATCGTGGCCTCTACCCCCAACAACCCTTTCAAATATGCTCTAGGGAATTTTCTGGCAGTGCAGTGGTTAGGGCTCCATTGCGGGGGGCAAGGGTTCAATCCCTGGTCAGGGAACCAAGGTCCCGCAAGGAGGCATGCAGCACAGCCAAAAAACTAATAATAATATTTAAAAATAAATACATAAAATACGCTCTATAGAAAGAACAAAATGTGAATTCAGTCTTTTCCTCTAGAATGATTTAATCAAAATGTTTCTTCCTATTGGCAATTTAGAAAAGTGTCTTTTAACTTCGCAACCTGCTATTGATGTATCATGTCAAGACAGTTCTGGAAAACACCACAGGCACCCCAACACCATCCTGCATGGCCTAGAAGTGTGTTAAAGGAGAAGTTGACAGGAAAGAGACAGATGTCTGAACGACTGTGGTTAAAAGCTCTTACTTGGCAGATTTCACAAAAGCATATGACCGAATGCGGGGAGCCCCTTCCACAGCCATGGATGAGGTTGTGGAAAGGAGGGCCTCTGAGGTGTCTGCTTTCAGTGGTTTCTCAGAAAACCTGCCTCCAAAGGGGAGCCCGAGGGGCACCCACTTACGAAGGTTACATGCCATAAACCCAGCTCTGACATCATGCTCTGGCCGGGCGGAGAGGGAACCAACGGGCAGTGGTTGCTGGACGTCCTTCACAGCCAATTCCAGTGAGACTGGCTTCCTGTTCTCTTCAGATTGAGGATTCTGTGGAAATCCCAGTCCTCTCTCTAAGACTTGGCAGTCTCTCAGCCAGGAGAAAGAGGAAACAGAAATGCCAACCACTGAGAGAAACTATCTTTGGTGAGCTGCCTTGAAGGGGGGGGGGGGGGAGGCAGTTACTTGCTTTGGGGATACCTGGGGAGTCATGCAGAATGTCCACCCAAGCAGCAAACTGGGTAGGGATCCTTTTAGTACTTTGCCAGGAACTGTAAGGAAAACATAAACCCTCTACATTTTAGCAGAGAAAAGCTCTGGAAGGAGATTGTCAGGGGGTTTCCACGAACCCTCCAAGATCACAGGCTTCATTATTGCTGCCCCTGGGCATTCCAAATCAAGGAAGACCACCCGCCTCCCGGCCTGGGCTAAGACACAAACACGTGTCCTTTTCTGTAACTTGATTTTTCTTTCCTGATTATAAAAGAAAAATATGTTCGTTAGGGGAAAAAGAAAAAAGCCTAAAAAAAGAAGAAGAAAGTAAAGAAACCCTGTTATCATTCCATAATCCCACACCCTATTTCACGCCAGTGTTTTGGCATATTATTTCCCCCAGTGATTCTCAACGCGTCATTTTTGCAAGGATTCTGCTGTTTTCACTTAACATTTAAACCATGCCTTTGTCTGGAAAAAACTCACTTTAAGCATCATTCAAACACTGCTGGATGTCTCAGCACCTCAGTTTACAAGAGTGGCCAATTTCAAAAGTTCTCCGTTTTGCGTCCAAAAGCAAAGCTTGACGTTACCGAACAGTGCGCTGCCAAGCCACCCAGCAGGATGTCCAGCACGATCCGAGGGGACTCGTGATCCCTTTCCTTGGTCCCACCCGCCCCCATCCGCCCCCGACCCCAGCCTCCCCCTTTATGCCTCCTTCCTTGCCTGCTGAACTTGGTTTATGGCTCATCTTGAGAGAACAGAATGGACTCAAATCCTTGCTGGCATCCAACGGATAAGAGCCAACTCAGACTCACACCCCCGCACTCCCAGCTCCGGTGGTCACTTCCTCATAGACTTCTTCACGGCCTGCCCCCGGGCCAAAGCCACAGACCATTATGAAATATGGGGCGTGTCCCTCCGCCTCGGCCTTGCCGGGCGCCCAGGTCCCCCAAAGCTCCTCTCCTTCAATCCCTCTTTCCAAGGCTCTTTCCAAACCCTACACCCTTAGACTCTACTGTCAAAAAAGGGTTAAAAGCTAAATGTGTACTCAAAAGTCTGATAAGCAAGCAAAAGCTTCAGCTTAAAGGAGGAACGCTGGAATTGTGCAATCCCAGGAAATCGGGAAGCAGTGGACGAAGATGGGGGTGGAGTGAGAGTCGAAGGCTCCGCCCGAGGCCCACCCGGGGCTCTGGGTGCCCAGAGGTCTTTCCCGAAGGATCGCAAGTCGCAGCCCCCCGGCCCCAGCCCAGAAAGCGGCGGCTGGCGGGGTTCCTTCTCCCCCCGGCTCCTCTGAGCTAAGGTCGGGGCCGGCCGGCTCTGCGCTCGCTGGGTGACGCCGGCCCCTCGGGGAGACCCCGGCTCGCGCGGATCCGCGCGGGGCGCTCTGGCCGCCGGGAGCCGGGAGACCCCCGGGGCCGCGGTTCCCGAGAGCGCCGGCGCGGGTAGGGGGCGCCAGGAAAGTCCCGGCGGCGGGCGGGGTGCAGGGGCGGGGCGCGCGCCGGGAGGGGCCGGGCCCGGGCGCGGCGGCCGCGCGGGGCGCTCCTCCGCCCCGGGACGCTCTGCCGCCGCCGCCGCCGCCCGCGCCGCTCGGGAAGAGGCGGGCCCCGCGCGTGCCCTGCGGTCGCCATGGCCGCCAAGGCGGCGACGTGAGCGGCTCGGCGACCCCGCGCCGGGGCCGGGCTGCGCCCCCAGCGCCGCGGAGCCTGCGGCGCCGGGAGCTCTGGGCCATGCGGCGGCCGCCGCCGACACTGCTGCCGCCGCTGCTCGTGCTTCTCAGCGGCTTCGGCGCCGCGGCGCCCCCCGCAGGTAAGCGGGGTCGGAGAGCCCCCGAGGCTGGCCGGAGGCGGCGTCTCGCGGGTGGGAGTCCGCGGGGAGCCCGCAGTAGCTGGGAACCCACGGGAATCCCGATTGATTGGGGGGGGGGGTCGGTAAACAGGGGTGTCCCGATCGGGTGTGGTCCGCGGGGAGGCAGGATCAGTGATCGGGTGGGCTCCGCGGGGAGCCCTCGGGGCGTGGGAGCGCGAAGCGGGTGTAGGCTGGTCGCGGGGGGGAATTCCAGGCAGTCTCGGGCGGCGAGCTGGAGCGGCGGGAGGACCCGCGGGGCCCGGGCCGCGCTGCCCTGCACGAGTCTGGACACTCTGTAGCTGCTTCCCTCCCATCCGCGCGCCGCCGGCCCCAAAGCTAGCGCGACTCGACTCCGAATGTCTCCAAATGAGCAGAGGAAAAACCGGATTCTGGGCTCGAGAAGAGGCCGCTTCCGCCGGCCACAGATTCCTTTTCCCGACCGCCTGAATGTAGCGCTGCCTGGCCTGTCCTCCCTGGGGGGGCCACAGCCAGAACCAGGTCCCGGGCCTGCTTTCCTCGCAGCTTCGTGCCAGGAAGGCCGGCCACCGGCAGGGATCTCTGTCCTGGGGATGGTGACTGTACCTCAGTCTTAACTGGGGCCGGATGCATCTGATTAGCGGGTGTGAAGTCCAGGTGGTCATTCCCCTGGGATCGGATGGACTGGCAGGCGGAGGTGGGGGGGGAGTGGGGCGGCGGCGCAGAACCCAGAAATGTTGCCTTGCGGTGGGCAGGGGATCAGCTGGGGATCTAGCTCGGTTCCCATCTGGACAGCCCCTTACCTAAGCTCAGCCTCCTGCTTACCTCTGACGCTAAGTGACCATACCCATGAGCCAGGGACAAACTACCAAGAGAGAGAGACAGAGAGAGAGACAGAGAGAGAGACAGAGGCAGAGAGACAGAGACAGAGAGACAGAGAGACAGAGATGGAGAGAGAGACAGAGAGAAACGACAGAGGTGGTTGTGTGAGGACATTCTCTGTGTGCAGGTCTATGAGTTTGTGATTTGCTGGCTTCTTTCCCATGGAGTGACTAATATCATAGTTTGGGTAACACTTTAAAAGTCTCAAGAATTTAGAAGGTTTCTCCAGCTTTGATTGTCAAGGTGTTGTTTGATTTTGTTTCTTTTTATCAGCATCCATTGCAACGCCCTTAAACTCCACAGATCCTGGATAAGGGAAGCGTTGCATAAGGAAGAGTATGTGTGAGTGTGTGTGTTTGTGCGAGACAGACAGAGAGAGAGAGAGAGAGTGTGTGTGTGTGTGTGTGTGTGTGTACTCGCGTGCTCCCTGATGTCCGACTCTTTTCAACCCTTTGGACTGTAGTGTCTCCTGCATTGCAGGCAGATTCTTTACTGCTAAGTCACTGTGGAAGCACTAAGAGTGTGATCAGTTCAGTGCAGTCCCTCAGTCGTGTCCGACTCTGCAACCCCATGGACTGCAGCATGCCAGGCCTCCCTGTCCATCACCAACTCCCAGAGTTTACTCAGACTCATGTCCATTGAGTCGGTGATGCCATCCAACCGTCTCATCCTCTGTCATCCCCTTGTGTGCTCCTAGTTAAATGGCTCTTTCCTCCTGGGAGCTGGACAGATGGGTTTGTATCTTTACTCTGCTCCTTAAGCTTCGAGTCTTGAACAACCTACATTTGCTCCTTCCCTAGGCTTCCTTCAAATGAAATTTGTGCTTAGTCACTCAGTCGTGTCTGACCCTTTGTGACCCCATGGACTGTAGCTGGCCAGGCTCCTCTGTCCATGGAACCCTCCAGGCAAGAACACTGGAGTGGGTAGCCATTCTCTCCTCCAGAGGATCTTCCCGACCCAGGGACTGAGCCCAGGTCTCATGGCTTCTGGATCGCAGGCAGCTTCTTCACTCTCAGATGAGAAGGGAAAGGGCAAGCCCAGGGGAGCCCTCGGATGAGGTTCGGGCGTTGGGAATTGCCCAAGGTGGACCTCTATACTGTGCTGCTTCTGACTAGTCTGAATTGTTTGTGATTTGTCTGCTGTGGTCCAGAGGTTGATAGAAGTATTTAGAAAGTTTGTAATTTAATATTGCCACAACACCCACAGACAGGTCCATCTTTCTTTCTTTTTAATATTTATTTATTTGGCTGCACTGGATCTTAGTTGCAGCATGTACACTCTTAACTGCAACATGTGAGATCCAGTTCTTTGACCAGGGGTTAAACCCAGGTCCCCTGCACTGGGAGCCCAGAGTCTTAGCCACTGGACCACCAGGGAAGTCCCAGGTCCATCTTGCTAGTGATTATCTTTTACTGTATTCTGCGAAAGTTTGAGTCTGTGTGATGCACTGGAAATAAGCTAGTCCTTCATCTTTTTGCAAAGCACCACCATGCTATACTAATCTGTTTTTTGTGACTATTTGAAATTTTGCATAATAAACAGTTAAAAACTAACTGGGATATTTTTAAGAGGAACTCTTTGTTAGCCCAAACACAAAGTGAAAATATTAACAGTGATTATACAGTAAAAAGATAGTTAAGCAGAAAAACTTCCAGACCTTTCCATAACTTAATCCTGTGTCCTTCAGTAGGCATGTAATCGCATTTATTGTCAGAGGAGAGAAAAATACAAGTATTGGAAAGAAAAATTTTTAAAGGAAACTTGCACTATCTACCCCTTAGAGCTGTTATGGGCTCCCTGGTGCTCAGACTGTAAAGAATCTGCCTGCAGTGTGGGAGACTGGGTTTGATCTCCTGGGTCGGGAAGATCCTCTGGAGAAGAGACTAACTACCCACTAGCATATTCTTGTCTGGAGAATTCCACGGACAGGGAAGCCTGGCATGCTGCAGTCCATGGGTTCACAAAGAATCAGACACAACTTAGCCATTGAACAACAACAGTAAGAGTTGTTATAAGGATGACATATGCAAAATGTCAGACCTGACCCAATTTGTAGTAAACGGTCATTTACTTTAGATAGTAATTTGCTTTAGATAGCATTTAAAGTACAGTAAGTCAACACACTCTTTAACAATTTAATTACCCAAGTGTTGAAGAATGAAGGCTTCTGTTTGTAATTGTTCTAGTTGCTGCTTATTTTCTAGTGGATCTGAATGTACTTAGGCCACAAAATTCTCTTACCATGACTTGCTGACTTGAACATCCAAAGCTTCTCAGAACTTAGAGACCACTGAGAAAGACAGTAAATCCCCAACCACAGAAAAAAAACCATTGCAAATTAATGTATATTAAATAACTCCTGTTTGTCCATAACCTCAACAATGGAAAGTAATACGTAACAGAAATGTTTGGGGGCAAACTCTATAAATGAGCATAGTGGCCACCATTTATTGGGCTGCTCTTTTAACTCAAACAAGCTGTTAAGTGTTTCCTATACATTTTCTCAGCCATTCTTTTGAAGTAAATAATAGTCCCATTTTGCTCCCTAGGAAACAAAACCATTCTTTTTAGGAAGAGACAAATGGTCTAGGTAGATAAACTGATATCCAGTATTTACAGACAAGACCAACTTCCAGGTTATGGGTGAGAATTCAGGGAGTTTTTTGGTTTTGTTTTTTACTTCTCCTCACCTGCAAGGTACTAATTGGAGATGGGATCACTGATGTTCATCATGATGACCCATCCATGGAAGGATCTGGAAGGGTCTTTTTTTTGTTTTGCATGTTTTTATTGGAAGGTAATTGCTTCACAATGTTATGTTGGCTTCTGCCATACAACAACACAAGTCAGTCACCCTTCTAGGGGAGGGGGTTTCAGGAGGGAAGGGGTCTTTGATTGTCAAGATTAAATGATTAATTCTGATATTAGTAGTACTTTATTATCTGTGTGTGATATGTGTTAAGCAAACTATGCTATTAAGACTCAGGAGAGCCTATTCTTAAAAATGTATAAAATCTCAAACACCTGGATCCAGGGTGGATCGGAGGTAGCCAGCTGGGGCAGGAAGGTGGAAGAGGAGGTATGATTGTACAGTAATTGTCCGGAAGACACAGTTGGAATCTCCCCAGGTCCTCTCTTCTTACCATTAACAGCTAGTGAACCAGTGCCCCAAAGACCGTGGAGGAGGAGGCAGAGTGGGGCTGTGTACACCCTCCTTAGGACTGTGAGCTTTATCTTGTAAAAGCTGGGGTGCCACTAAAGCCTGGTGTCCCCCTCCCTGGACTGTGTTAGTTTCCTGTTGTTGATGTAACAAATGACCACCAACTTGGGGCCTTAATATGACACAAACTTATTTGTGCCTGGCATCTTTGCGTGAGATACTTTTGCCGCAAGCATTTTCAACCTCAGACGTTTTCGCTGCATGACTAATTGGCCATCAGGCAATTTTGCCGTAATAGATAAAATAACTGGCTGACAGCTTGGTTTGACGGTTTGGTTTCAAGTGGTTGAAATGTGAAAGTGTATCTTCGTTAGTGAAGTTGCTGATGGCTTTATCAAGCTGACAGATGATGATGACGTGGGTGTCTTATGAAACACACTGCCCTGGAAGAGAAAGAGGCTAATGGCCCTAATTAAAGGTGCAGAGTTGAACCAATGCTTCCCATAGAGCTAAATATTTATCAACAGACATGTGACAGTATGCCAGGACACACAGTCCAAAGCTCAGTTACAAATATGTGTCCTAGTGTTTAGAAGCTGACACCTTGCTTAATAAAAGAAGAAATGTCAGTGAAAAAGAAAAACCATGAGACAAATCAATAAGCAAAAATAAATTTATATATGTATATATAATATGATAAACAAAAGACTTTGAAGACTAGTACTTCTTAAAGCCCACAAAATAAAATCAGTTGTTTGCACAGTATTGCTATTAGTCTACATACATTTTAAATGTATTCAAATATTTTTCATTTTGCAATAGTCTTTTAAATTTTGTTTATTTTTCATGTTTCGTTATGTCCAATGTTATATCTCTCTTTTATTTTTCATTATTTTAGATAAAATTTACTTTTATCAAAGTAAGATTTGTCAAATTTACTTTTACAACTTACATAAGCTAAATTGCCTTATGGCTGATTAGTTATTCAGTGAAAATGTTTGCAGTGAAAATGCTTGTGGTAAAGCTTATGGTGAAGATGTGTGTTAGTCACTCAGTCTTGTCTGATTCTTTGCAACCCCAAGGACTGTAGCCTGCCAGGCTCCTCCATCCATGGGATTTTCCAGGCAAGAATACTGGAGTGGGTTGCCAGTTCCTTCTCCAGTGGATCTTCCCGACCCAGGGGTGGAACCCGGGTCTCCCACATTGCAGGCAGATTCTTTACTGTCTGAGCCACCAGGCATATCTTAAAAATCACATTTAGGCAGCAGTGTATGGTTTGGTGTCTGGTTTGCCTTTCATTTGTGGTCCTATATTTGCCCCTCACTCCATCTCTAGGAGAGATGGTATCATTTCATTTTTCATGTGGAAACTGAGGCTCAGGTGTGTTGTGGTAGGATGCTGTGGCATGGCTCTTGGTGGCAGGATTCCATGGCTCTTGGTGGCAGGATCAGGATTCCAACTAAAGCCTTTTGTCCAGAAATTCTCTTCTCTTCCCACAAATCCTTTGTTAACACCATTGACTGCAGGTGATATGGCCCTAAATATATGGACCCTTTAGAGCCATCCAGATAAGTCCAGAGTTATTCAATCCTTAAGGAAATCAACCCTGATTATTCATTGGAAGGACTGATGCTGAAGCTGAAGCCCCAATACTTTGGCCACCTGGTGCGAAGAACCAACTCATTAGAAAAGACGCTGACGCTGGGAAGGATTGAGGGCAGGAGGAGAAGGGGGCGACAGAGGATGAGATGGTTGGATGGCATCACCAACTCAATGGACACGGTTTGAGCAAAGTCCAGGAGATAGTGGAGGACAGAGGAGCCTGACGGGCTACAGTCAATGGGGTCACAAAAAGTCAGATACTTAGTAAACGAACAACAGCAAGCAGATTGGACCCACTCCCTGCCCCAGCCTCTTCGAGACCAGAGAAAAGGCAGGACTTACACATAAAGCAAGAAAGAGAGCTTAAGCTTAGCCTGGGTTTCTCCTGGACAAATGCAGAAAGTGGCCGCTTAATCCCTGAAGGAGAGACAGCAGGTTACTGGCCTGCAGCCCCGGAGTTCCCCAGGCCCGAGCCTGCTCCTCCAGCCCTGGGGGATGGGACAGCCCCCAAGTCTCCCTGGAGCTCCCGCTCTAGCGTCTGAGGAAGAGGAACCGGTCACGTGGTGCTCCTGCGGGTCTCAGCAGCTCACATGAAATTAACCCGCTCGCTCCTCCTAAGAACCCTTTGAAGTCTGCACGGTGATCATTGCCCTTTCTCAGATGAGACGACCGAGGCACAGAGAGGTGAAACAAGGTTCTGCCAAGAGCAGGAGGTTCCGCACCCTAAGGTCCTGCAAAGAGCACGGGGCTTTGAACCCAGGCAGTCAAGTTCTGGTCCTCCTCACCCCGGCCGCACCCCGCCCCCTGCACGGTGTAAACACAGGACCCAGGTGGTGGGAAACCCAGGGGAAAAGGGAAGGGGGGATGGGAGGCAGGAAAGTGCCTTGATAGGGTGGCACTTGCGCAGAGCACTGAAGGGAGTGGGGGAGAAGCGTGGCACCGGGAGAAAGAAGGCTCCAGAGAAGGGAGGTGCGAGCCCCCCACCCCCAGCCCCACCCCCGGCGATCCCCTGGAGCGAGGAGGGGCCAGGCAGGAACGGGCCTCCCTCCCGAGAGGATGCGCGCGGGGCGCGGTTGAGGCCGCTGGTGTGAGTGAGTGGGCAGCCTCGGTGCTTCATCGGGAAACCCACAGCCCCGAGTTTCTTCTCTGAATGCGGTGAAACAGGGGATGCCAACAAACTCAAATATGAGAGCCAGCCTGCAGGCCCCCCTGGCCACACCTCAATGAAATGAAAGGTGCAGAAAGCGGAAGGCTCTGATGGAGACTCCCGACGGTTACTGAGAAGGCTGTCTTCCGGTCTGCCTGCCGGGCCTGCCTGCCGGGTGGGCTGGAAGACATCGGTGGTCGCTGGTGCTTCCCTTCTCAGTTGACTGTCTAGGTGGGGGCGGGGAGAGGGATGGAGAGAGAGGGGACTCCTCCTGACTCCTCCCCAGGGAGGGGGAGGCAGGCAGAATGGTCCCTAAAGAGATCCAGAGCCTGACCTCCTGAGCCTGTGACCATGTTGCCTTATGTGGCAAAAGGGAATTGGCGGACGTGATTAAATGAGGGGTCCTGAGCTGGGGAGATTTTCCTGTATTATTGGGCTCAGTGGGCCCAGTGCAAGAACAGGGATCCTTGGAAGCTGGAAGAGGAAGTCAGAACCAAAGAGATGGCAGCACAAGATAGGCTCAGCCCAGGATTGCTGGAGCAAGAGGCCAGGAGCCAAAGAATGTGAGCAGCTTCTCAGCCAGGAAAAAGGCAGGAACCATTTCTCCCCTGGCTTCCAGAAGGAAGGTAGCCTGCCGACACCTTGACCTTAGCCCGTGAGACCTGTTGTCTGACCTGTAGGAACAGTTAAGAGCATAAATCCGGGTTAAGACACTACATTGGCCTTCCCTGCTGGTCCTATGGTTGAGATTCTGCCTGCCTATGCAGGGGACGTGGGTTCAGTCCCTGCTCTAGGAAGGTCCCACGTGCCGTGGAGCACCTAACCCACACGCTGCAGCTACTGAGCCCTGGCACCCTAGAGCCTGTGCCCTGCGACCAAAGAAGACACCACAGCGAGAAGCCCGTGCACCACAGCTGGAGAGTAGCCCCCTCTTGCCACAACTTGAGAAAAGCCCGTGCAGAGCAGGAAAGACCCAGCACAGCCGAAAGTAAATTAATAGATAAACAGATAAAATGTAAGGCACTATGTTTGTGGTCATTTATTTCAGCATCAGTAGGAAACTGACATAGACAGGGCAATGGGGGGGCTTTCCTGGTAGCTCAGCTGGTAAAGAATCTGCCTGCAATGCAGGAGACCCCGGTTTGATTCCTGGGTCGGGAAGATCCCCTGGAGAAGGGATAGGCTACCCACTCCAGTATTCTTGGGCTTCCCTTGTGGCTCAGCTGGTAAAGAATCCTCCTGCAGTGTGGGAGACCTGGGTTCAATCCCTGGGTTGGGAAGATCCCCTGGAGAAGGGAAAGGCTAACTACTCCAGGATTCTGGCCTAGAGAATTCCATGGACTGGATAGTCTGTTGGGTCACAAGGAGTCAGACATGACTGAGAAACTTTCACTTCACTTCAACATAGACAGGAGAGAAGGTCTCTGAGATGCTTTGATGGGTGCCCAGCCCTAACCAAGCCCTCACCCGCTGAGACCCTGCACAGCGCCTCCTGGAAGCAGGACTTCATTTCCTGAGCTCACTTTGGGATCCACTGGTCCATAGCAGCCCTGGTGAGCAGGTGGGCCAGTCTAGAAGAGCAGCCTCCCGCCACGCTGTGCCTTTGGGCCGGCTTCCATCAGGCCTGGCATGAGTTGGCTGGAGTGTCAAGGTAGCTGGTTGAATTAAGATCTGGGAGGAAGGTCAGCCCCAGGCTTAGCTGTGAAAGTGGTGGGCATTCTGTGAGTGAACAAGTGGCCACAGACTCCAGGCCACAACTTCTTTCTGCAGAAGTACGGCAAGCCAGGCTTTCTGCTGCTCTGGGCATCCTTCTTTAAGACTGGATGCATTTACCCAACATGAGTGGTTTGGATTTCCTGCTTGGAACTCTGGAACAGCCTGTTTTTCAGACTTTCCGGCTCTGGGTGTTTCTCAGTCCTTTAGTCTCAGAGAAAGTCATCATCACCGTGTTTCCTCACGAGAGAAAAGTCTTCGTTGGTGGCATCTAGGCCCGTCCTGTAAATCACAGGTCATCCCAAGGAGGGGGGACTCTACTATTGGCAGTGGTTCCCTGCAGAATGTGTTCTTCTGTCATTTGTGGTTCTCAAACATCGCAACGTGCTTGCGAATTAGCTGGGAAGCTTGTTGAAAATGCAGTCCCTGGTCTGGGGTGGGGCATGGGAACCTGTATTTTAGCCTCAGTGGTTATGACATTGGGGGAGTCTTTGAGAAACACATGAAGCCCAGAAAACAAGTCCTCACCCTCTCAGGTGTCTTTGGGATTTGCACACCTGGTTTGGGATGTGTGTGTGTGTGTACACATTTGTGGAGGTTTCCCAAATATTCCTTATATCAAAGTCAGGGTCTCATGCTTGTCCAGTAGCCATCAAGTTAATCTTCCCCAGAACCTTCTCCAGTGTACTATGGTTTATTCCCTATTCCTGAAGAAGAAACTGAGGTCCAAGCTCTTATGTCACCCCCACTTACTACAGGCAGTCTCACCGCTGTGACTGGGTTCAATTCCCGGTCAGGGAAGCCTTTCTCCTTCCTCTCCCCCTGCCACCTACCAACTCCCCTGCGGGACCATACCAGCCTCTACTTCCCTGTAGCTCAGATGGTAAAGAATCTGCTTGCAGTGCTGGAGACCCGGGTTCAATCCTTGGGTTGGAAAGATCCTCTGGAGAAGGGCATGGCAACCCACTCCAGTATTCCTGCCTGGAGAATCCCATGGATGGAGGAGCCTGGAGGGCTACAGTCCCCGGGGTCACGAAGAGTTGGACACAACTGAGCGACTAACACTACTACTAAAGATAGACAGGCGTTCTCGTTCAGCCTCACCCAGGACCTGCTCATATGGACCTGGAACCTGCAGGTGGAGAGGCAGCCCCAAGCCCCTTTTTCCCACAGACTGTGCCAACTGTGCCGTCTTTTGTTGTTCAGTCGCTCAGCCGTGTCCGACTCTCTGCGACCCCATGGACTGCAGCATGCCAGACTTGCCTGTCCTTTACTGTCCCCCAGAGTTTGCTCAAACTCATGTCCATCAGGTCAGTGATGCCATCCAACCATCTCATCCTCTGTCGTCCCCTTTTCCTCCTGCCTTCGGTCTTTCCCAGCATCATGGTCTTTTCCAATGAGTCGCCTCTTTGCATCAGGTGGCCAAAGTATTGGCTCTTCAGCTTCAGCATCAGTCCTTCCAATGAATATTCAGAGGTGATTTCCTTTAGGATTGACTGGTTGGATCTCCTTGCAGCCCAAGGGACCCTCAAGAGTCTTCTTTAACACCACAGTTCAAAAGCATCAATTATGGGATTAACAAATAGTTAAACCAAGATGAGAGAGTTGAGGGAACCCTTCATGCAATCTCCAGGGAAGAGAGCAAAGGGAACCCCCATGTGCCATTTCTGGGGTGAAGGGCTGTCTTTAGTCAAAGGCTAAAGGCGTAGGGGACATGCGGGGAGAATGGGTAATATCAAGACCCCAGCCATATGAATGACATATTTTTGTAATCGACTTTTCTCCCCTTGACCCTCCCTGTCTCTCCCTCGTCTCCCCCTTCTCTTACTCTCGGTCCCTTTCAAGACTCCCTGGCCCCGCTGCCTGCTCCTCGAAACCTGAAGGTTCACCTGTACAACGCCCAGCAGGCGCTGAGCTGGGAGCCGGTGTACCTGGACGGCGACCCGAGGCCCGTGGTCTACCAGGTGCAGTATAAATAGTAAGCGATGTTTCCGTTGGCCTTCTTCCTGGGAGCTGGGAGCGGGGTTGTTACGGAACCCGAGGCCAGCTGCCTGTTCTTGCTCCTTGGCAGGACTGTAAGCAAAGTCATCAGAAGCAGGTAGTCCTCTTGGACTTTTTATTTTTTGGCCGCACCCTGTGCAGCATGTGAGATCTTAGTTCCCTGCCCAGGGATCAAACCCACACCCTCTGCATTGGAAGCCCAGAATCTTAACCACTGGATCACCAGGGAAGTCCCTCTCTTGTACTTCTCAAATCTCCAAGGATGGAGATTTCACAACTTCCCCTCCAACCCCTCTGCTCATCCACAGGCTGAAAGGACATTGACCCTCGGAGCTCAGCTGTCTAACCGCAGGGCAGCTTAGTTGTGTGGAAGTTGATTCATCAGTTTAAGGTGGAGATTGTATGAAAGGGCCTCCAGTCTGGAAAGGGCTTCCTGTCTGGAAAGGGCCAGAGGCATCTTTTGGTCTTCATCGTCTTCAGGCTTCAAAATCTGGTTTATTTAGTGTTCTGGGCCAAATTTGGCCTAATAAGAAAGCTATTCATTTAATGAACAATTAATTCCCAGTTTCTAAGCTGGTGTTCCATTTTGCATTTTATTCTGGCCCCTCATTCTGTCTCTCACCTCTTGTTCAAGCCTTCCTACAGTGGGCTATCACTTGATTTACGTATAGACCCACAGAGGAAGGAGAAAGGCAAAATCCAAGTCCTTGTTTACCTTGGTAGATGCATTAAGTGAAGACCAAGTTAAAATTATTGTGAGACTCCCTTTGTGGTCAAGTGTTTAGGACTCCATGCTTCTAATATTTGGGGCAGAGATTTGATCCCTGGTCAGGGAACCGAGATCCACATGCCCTGAGGTGCAGTCAAAACAAACAAACAAATTGTTGGCTAAGTCATTTTTAGATTACTAAATAAATAACAGTTTTAAGAGAGGGAATGCCTAGTGCTGGTGAGAATGTGGCTGGTGGACACATGCTGAGTCAGACTCAGTTATGAGCACAGCCCTCTTGAAAAGTCAATTCTACTCTTCATTTAGAATCGTGGGAATGTCCATACTACTTTTTTATCCTAGGCAGACAATACCACCTCCTATATCAGAAAAAAAGAAACCAAACAAACATATTCATAAAGATGTACATTGAAGTGTCTATTCATGTCCATTGGCTAGAAGTTGGCAAACTGTGTCAAGTTAACTTGTGAATGATCCCTTAGGCGACCACTGAAAAGGGTAATTATGTATCATATGACAGCTGGTGCAACTGTATCCAATTTGGAATGAATCTATGGTCAGAACAGGTAGGGAATGTGGAAAAATTACAAGTGGTTAACTTGTTAGAGGAGGAGGTTTCCAGATGACTTCTTTTTCATCTTTAACTGTTCAGTGTAACAATATTTGCTTAAAAAAATGATGGCCTTCCCAGGTGTCACTAGTGGTAAACAATCTGCCTACCAGAACAGGGGAGGCAAGATACCCTGGGTTGAGAAGATCCCTGGAGTAGAAAATGGCACCTAGCTCCAATATTCTTGCTGGAAAATTCCATGGCCAGAGGAGCCTGGCAGGCTACTGTCCATGGGACCACAAAGGTTCGGACATGACTGAACACGTTATAAAAATGAATTCTGAACTGAGATTTGAGGCCTATCTCTGGATTGCATTTATCTACTTCTATATTTCTATTTTTTTTTAAGAGAGATTTTTAAGGTGGTTTTAGTATTCTAAAATCTTTATTAAATTTGTTGTAATATTGCTTCTGTTTTACATTTTAGTTTTTTGGGCTCAAGGCATTGGTGATCTTAGCTCGCAGACTGGGGATTGAACCAACCTCCCCTGCATTGGAAGGCAAAGTCTCAACCACTGAACCACCAGAGAAATCCCTATCTACTTCTTAAGAGATTGTAAATCTCAAACATGCTGCTGCTGCTGCTAAGTCACTTCAGTCATGTCCGACTCTGTGCAACCCCATAGACGGCAGCCCACCAGGCTCCCCCATCCCTGGGATTCTCCAGGCAAGAACACTGGAGTGGGTTGCCATTTCCTTCTCCAATGCATGAAAGTGAAAAGAGAAAGTGAAGTCGCTCAGTAGTGTCCGACTCTTAGCGACCCCATGGACTGCAGCCTACCAGGCTCCTCCGTCCATGGGATTTTCCAGGCAAGAGTACTGGAGTGGGGTGCCATTGCCTTCTCCTTTCAAACATGATCATCTGTGATAAACAGACCCGTCCATGAGGACCAGCTACATCATTTTGTGCCCAGTACCAAATGAAAACATGGGGCTCCTGGTTCAAAAACTTTGGGGAATTCAGGATGGCAGCCACAGAGCTTCAAGTCAGGAGCCCTCTTAGGAGTACAGCTTCCTGCCTCTGCACAGGTCACATGCCTAAAGCTGGCCCTGCTCAACCTTCAGTAAACAGTCTCCTACAGCGCGGCCCGAAGACTTCAGTGAGAGGAAGTCCCAACTGATTTACTGACTAGTGTTCGTTAGCCTTGACTGAGGAAGTACATTTATGAGTTGACAGAGTGCCTCTAGACACTAGAAGGATTTGTTAAAGCCTTTGACAGTCTCACATCACAGACTAACCTGTTCCACTCTGTTTTCTATTGGGAAAGTGTTCTGTAAGATATTTTTTCAGGTTAGAGGTTGGTTTTGATAAAGGAAACTGCCGGGGTCCAGCCCCAGCAGGATCCAGAGGAACCCTCAGGATGAACGGCGTCGGCGAGAGAGGGAGAGAGACCAGACCGGGATGTGCAGCAGAGTCTGGCAGTGTTTTATTTTTCACCATAGCCTTTATACCCTAAGTTGGTACATTTCTAAGGGGCAGATAAGCACACAGACTTAGTTTAACATTATATCAGCTTGTCCTTCACGAAACCAGGTGTGCTCTGTATGTTTTTTGTTTATTAGAGTCTTTTCCCTTAGATTTTTTGTACATTATCTTCTGGCCTTGAGCTTAGCAGAAAACAGAAAAGTGGCAGTCTCATGATACAGCAGGTTGTAACATAGTAGAAATACAATCCTGTTAACATAAAAGTCAGTCTTTTTGCAGAAATTCTCAGCTAAATTTATCTAAAAAGTTTAACACACAAAGACTCTGCGGCTCTGGTGAGGCAGCCCCTGTTTAGTACTCCTGGTTAAAATTAACAATTATCTTATTGTTTTTACACTAGGGCTAAACTCTTATTTTTCTAAATCTTTAACTGTTGGGGTCCTTTAATGGACCAGAACCTTGTGGTACGGAGTTGACGATAAGAAAGTAAAAGAGAGAAAGAGAGAGAGAGAAAAAAAGACCTGGGGACCTAAGCTCTGATGGAGCAAAGGTGCTTTAATGATTCTTCTATGAGTATATATAGGCTGTGGTACAAGAAACTTCTTTCGGGAATGATAGAGATCAGAAAACCAAACGTGCAGCAACCGTTACCAAGGGAACAAGGGGTAATGTTAGTCACAAGGTCAGGACACAATCCATATCTCAAGAAAGGGGAACAAGACTAAGCAGTTTTGTCCTAAAGGAATGTTTACTAAAGGAGACCCAAGCCTGCCTCACACAATGACCTCAGTCCCTGGGAGCAGCGTGCTGTTCCTCTTGAAGAGGGACAAAGGACTCATGAGAGACAGCACGTAGGAATCCTCCCGTCAAACATTCCCTGACATTTAACTCTATTAACAATAGTTTCCACTGCACAACCTCAGCACATTAACAGCAATCAAACGTTGATCCAATAACCACTTTTAAAACAATATTTTTTGTGTTCTCTAATAGGGCTTCCTCACCCCCCCGAAGGGCTCTGTGCCTATGAGGGCCTTTTTTATGGTTAATCTCTATGTATAATATCTTTTGGCCTTCAGGCCTGTTGACAATTTATGGCTTGCACCTGGTGCAACTTTAAGCAACTTCAGTAGCCGACCCTGTCTTTTTTGTGGTTAATCTATTTTCTTTCTATTAGGTGTCATCTCCATGGGAACTAGATAGGATTACATTTTTACAGAACAGAAATGCAAAGGATTGCAAAAACAGCAGATATGACACAAAACAGGCTCTTAGTCTAAAAGTTAATTACCTGCAAGAAGTCACCAGCTAATCTCTATCTAAAGTATTTTCTATTAGGCACATTTGTGGCTATTTTATTTGTGGAGCCTTTCTCACCCCGCAGAGGGACCTATGCTTAATAGTTTCTTTTGTCAGCGTACTGTGCTTAGGATGTTTAGAACAATCATGAGCATTTTTTTGCAATGGGAGCACGTATTTGTCAAACAAGCCAGAATGCCAGCAAAAGGGTTTGAATTGAAGCATTTCCTTCATCCCTGGCCCCTTCCTAGGGTACCAGCGTCCAGGAGATTTCTTAATTAGGGTTTTAAGTTGGTCTTTAATCAGTGAAAGAGGAGCAGGGGAGCTCTCGGCAGGCAACACAAGAATCTGCAGCAGGGCAAACAAGAACAGCAGCAGGAAAGGGGGGAGGATACAGGCTGGGGTAGAGCCCGGGGCCAACCTGGAGGGTCCCTTGTGTCCTGAACGGCCTTGCGTATCAGGTCTTCTCCTCATGACCTCGTCATGGGTGGGATCTCGCACAACGGCTCCCGGCAGGAAACAGAGTTGAATGTGAATGTCCCTCTTTAGGGCTCCAGTGGTAAAGAACCGGCCCGCCAATGCAGGAAACATAAGAGATTTGGCTTTGATCCCTGGGTCAGGAAGATCCCCTAGAGGAGGAAATGGTAACCCACTCCAGTATTCTTTTCTGGAGAATCCCATGGACAGAGGAGCCTGGTGGGCTGCAGTCCATGGGGTCACAAAGAGTCAGACATGACTGAGCTACTTAGCATGCGCACACACACACACACATCATCCCTGTTGGGAAAAGCTGAGGGGTCATGAAAACTCAAACAGAGGCTAATTTTCTTGTTTTCTTTTCAAATTACAGACTTGGTTGTGGAAGAGGGCCTTTGATTTTTTTTTTGCTGGTCTGTTTTTAGATACTTTCACACGATTAGGACCTTTTAGTTACAGGAAGTAATTTAATTCTGAGGCTCGTGGAACTTTAAACTTTTCATTCTGTTTCTCTCCAGGAAACATTGCTATAACTTTAAATGAACATGCCTCTGTTTTTTGACAGTCATGCCAGCAAAGCCAAAATTACATAGAACACATTGTGGGAAAATTTTAAGTTTAAATCCAAGGTGGCAGATCCTCTGGCCTAGAGTCTGTGTTTGGCCCACAATGGTTTTTTGTTGTTTTATTGTTGTGTTTTTTTTTTTTTTCCCTAATTAGTGTTAACATTTACAGATCTGGAGATTTCACTTGAAAAAAAACACAACTGAATTTCTGTTTTTTCTTAAAAACAGAGGCAGGCAGAGAGCCGGGCCCTTTCTAGGTCACACCCCACCTGGTCTCTTGGCCACGCCAGGGCCTGCCCACCCCAGTCTTCCCAACCCTTTTTTTCTTAACTCCCTTTTTCCTAATTTTAATAGCAAAGCACCTTCTTTATAGAACATCTGGAAAACCCAGAAAAGTAAAAAGTACAAAATTAAAGCAACCTGGGGGCCAAGACAAATCACTATTCTCATTTTAGTGTATTTCTCTCTAGACATTTTTTCTAAATACATGGACTTGTTTGCAAATATGCCAGCAATCTGCGTGAGACTGAAACAAGACTGGAGTCACGCGTCTGGGTCCTGCTTCCTTGTTTTTTTTCCCCCTTTTAACTTAATGCAGTTAAGCTTGTGAACATTTTTTTCATACAGTTATTTCAGTGTGAACATTTTTATTCTGTTTTGTTATATGATGTATCACTCATGATTTTTTTTTTAACTTCTCCCCACTCATGAGTGGTGTAGTTGACAGTTTGTGACCATTAAAAGTAATGTCCTCAAACTGAAATCATCGATGATTGTTTTCATCCCTTTCTGGAAGAGGAGTTGCTGGGTTCACAGGGGACAGACTTACTTAATCATTTCTGGATATGATGTAACAGAAGGTGAGCAGGGCAATCATTGGTTGCTCAGGTGTTTAATAAATATTTTTAGATGGTGCTTAGTAGGTACCCCTACCTTTTCATTTGAAAAGACCCTGATGCTGGGAAAGATTGAAGGCAGGAGGAGAAGGGGACGACAGAGGATGAGATGGTTGGATGGCATCACCGACTCAATGGACATGAGTTTGAGTAAGCTCCAGGAGTTGCTGATGGACAGGGAAGCCTGGTGTGCTGCAGTCCATGGGGTTGCAAAGAGTCAGACACGACTGAGCAACTGAACTGAACTGAGTAGAAACCCCAGGCCCTGGTCCAGGCATTTTCCTCTTGTCCACCAGATCAACCTTCAAGACAACCCTAAGAATCAGATGCTATAGCGCATCCCCATCTTGTAGATAAGGAGACTGAGGAACAGAGAAGTGAAGTAACTGGGTTTGAACCTGGGTAATCTGGCTCTAGAGTTCATGTGTTTAATCACGAGGCTGTGCTCCCCCTCATGATTGACGTTGCTTTCAAAATTAGACAAATTCGGGGACAGAGGCTGTCCATATGAACACATTGCCAGGAGCCAGGACCGCTTGCTGGGTAATGCTCAGACTGGCTGATTCGTCATAGGCTTGGGCAAGAGACTGGGGCTCCAGGCCTGGGTGGTGTCATGCCATGAGGCTGTGTTCATTGCATTATCCATTTAATATGGATAATTTGTGGGGCCCACAGCAATTTATTTTTACCCTTTGGAAATAGATGGGGAGCCAAACAGTGTCAGCTGTCATTTAAATTTGGATAGTTGGTGCTGTTTTAAACCCCCTTCTTAAGAAACGCTTTTAAAAAGTAGTTCTGAATATACAGAAATGCAACAGATTTCTTTGCATTAATTTTGTAATCTGCAATTTTACCAAGTTCATTGATGAGCTCTAATAGTTTTCTGGTAGCATTTTTAGGATTTTCTGTGTGTGATATCATGTCATCTGCAAACAGCGACAGTTTAACCTCTTTTCCAATTTGGATTCCTTTTATTTCTTTTTCTTCTCTGATTGCTGTAGCTAGGACTTCCACAACTGTGTTTAAAAAGTGGCGAGAGTGGACATCCTTGTCTTGCCCCTGATCTTAGAGGAAATGCTTTCAGCTTTTCACCACTGAATGTGATGTTAGCTGTAGGTTTGTCATAAATGGCCTTTATTGTGTTGCCATATGTTCCCTCTATGCCCACTTTCTGGAGAGTTTTTTTTTTATCATAAATGGGTGTTAAGTTTTGTCAAAAGCTTTTTCTGCATCTATTGAGATGATGGTATGGTTTTTGTTCCTCAGTTTGTTGTTGTTGTTTTTTTTTTTTTTCATTTTGTTTCAATTGTTTATTAACGGAGCAGATTACAAAAATAATCCTGGTAGATACCTTAGTTCATCCCTCTAATAAGCCTGTTGTTCTGGTCTTCTTCAGTTTGTTGATGTGGCATATCACACTGATTAATTTGCGGATATTGGAAAAAATCCTCGCATCCCTAGGATAAATCCAAAAGGGACAAGTTTGGAGGAGAGGGGAAGAGGTTGAACATGGTAGGTCAGTTCCCTGGCTAATCCCAGAGGGGACCTTTTGCCCTAGTTCAACAACTGGAATTGGCAGGGAGAAGGTGAGAGTACCTTCAGGTATCTGTGTAACTTTAAAAAAAAACCACTCACCCGCTTCTGTAGCACATCCCCCAGTCTGAGAGGGGGTGCTGTGGTTTGTGATCCCCTTCCCAGTTAGGTCCCAGGACTCCAGGGTATGGTGGTGTGTGAGCCTGGTGGGCGTCTTCCATGGAAGCCTTGGGCACACGTATTGATATCGCTTTCATCAGGTTACCTGCCACTTCAGCAGGAGCTGAGTCTCCAGACTGGGTCAGAGAGACCCTTAGAAGCCCACGTGGTGGGGAGACCCAGGGCTGTGACCCCAGCCTCACCTCTTCTGTCTCCCCGGCCCTGCTTTCCAGGCCAGAGTTGCTGTCCAGGGCAGAACCTGTGTCTCGGGGGGACATTGCCTGCTGCCCCCACTGAGGCTTCTGGAGTCCCCTCTCTGCCTTTCTCAAGTCTGTCACCCGAGGACAGAGCTCAGGGTCGGGGATTGTTACCAGAACCCCGTGTGGACACGTGGCATCGGAATTCAGGGGGTGCATTCTCACTTACAAGCACGCATGGCCTCACAGGCAGCGAGGCTTCCTTGTTTATTCCTCTCTGGTTGTACTGGGTCTTCGCTGTTGTGCAGGCTTTCTCCAGCTGCAGCAATTGGCGGGCTGCTCCTCGTTGCATCGCATGGGCTTCTCATTGTGCTCGCTTATCTTGTCGGAGACCACGGGCTGTAGGCTTGCAGACTTCAGTAGTCGCAGCACGTGGGCTCTGTAGTTGAGGCTAGCGGGCTCCAGAGCTCAGTAGCCTATGGCACACACAGGCTTAGTTGCTCTGCAGCACGCAGAATCTCCCCAGACCAGGGATCGAACCCTTGTCCCCTGCATTGGCAGGCAGATTCCTATCCACTGTACCACCAGGGAAGTCCATGACTCTTTTTAAACGGGCAGCTACGGGATGAAAACAAAGCTCTACACCAGCGGGAAGCTGGGGTGTGACTGCGTGAACACAGTACCATTCCTAAGACACAGGCTGCAGAGGCTGAGTTTGAAGCATTAATATTGGTTGTGGAACGAAATGGGAGAAAATATTTGCAAACCATTTACCTAATAAGGGACTTGTATCCAGAATATATCCTATTAAAAAAACTCTTACAACTCAGTAATCAAAAGGCAAATAACCAAATTAAAGTAGAGACACAAGATTTGAGTAGACAGTTTTCCAGCAGATATGCAAATAGCCAGTAAGTACATGAAAAGATACCCAACATCATTAGTCACCAGAGAAAATACAGACACTTGAGTGGCTTCAATAAAAAAGTCATAATAACAAGCCTTGGTGAGGATATGGAGAAATTGGAACCCTCACACACCGTGGCCGGGAACATGAGATGATGGAGCTGCTTTGCAAAGCAGTTAAAAAGAGAGTAACCGTGTTTCTGGGTTTACACCCCAGAGAACTGGAAACATAATTTCACACAGAAATCTATACGTGAATATTCTTAGCATTATTCACAGTAGCCAAAAAGTGAACAAGCCAAAAGACAAATAGCCAAAAGACAGCTCACATGTCCGTCAGCACATGAACGGATAAACTAAGTGGAATGTGCACACAGTGCGACGTTAATTTGGCCGTAAGAGGGGATGAAGTACTGATACATGCTCTAACAGGTATCACACATGAAAACATACTAAGTAAAACAGGCTAAGCGAAAGGCACTAATCACAAAAGACCATATAGTTTGTGATCCCATTTCTATGAAATGTCCAGAACGGGCAAATCCTTAGAGATAGGAAATAGATTGGTGGTAGCCTGGGGCTTAGGGGTTGGGGGAAATCGAGAGTGATGCTCTAAGCATGGGGTTGTTTAGGGGATGATGAAAATATTCTAAAATGGGTGTGGTGAGGGTTGCACCACCCTGCGTGTATACGGAAAACCATTGAACTGTCCCCTTAAGTGAGTGTAGTGTGTGGTATGTGAGGAATATCTCAATGAAAAAATCGTTTTAAAAACTCAACCCTGGGGGTACTGTGATATGTGATCAAAGAGAGATTTCTACTAAGTGAAATCCTTTTTTCCATTTGCAGCAGCACCAGTAGTAACTGGTATGACGTCAACAAAGAAGATAGCAAGGTGGATTGTACAAACCTCACCAGGACAGAGTGTGACTTCACTGCAAACAGCCTCTCGGAGGGATTCCCATGGCGTTTCAACATCTCTTTACGTGTTCGAGCTAAGCTGGGGGGCCTTGTTTCTGCCTGGGCAACAGCACCTTGGTTTGAACACTATC
Organism: Cervus canadensis; assembly: GCF_019320065.1. Taxonomy (NCBI): domain Eukaryota; kingdom Metazoa; phylum Chordata; class Mammalia; order Artiodactyla; family Cervidae; genus Cervus; species Cervus canadensis. Next base: position 1,367,950 of record NC_057412.1, on the reverse strand, counting down.
GGAATGGTAAGGGGACTTGGGTACAAATTCCTTTAACGTTTGCACTTTGCTCTTTGCTAAGTGGTACTGACTCCATACCCCTAAGTCCTGCCTCTCAGCCTAAATAACCAGCACCCAGATGGGTGTGATGGTCAAACCAGAGTACTGTCCACAGAGGCTGGGGCTAGGGGAGGGTGATTTGCTACACTAGGGAGTCGCCAAACCACAGCCTGCAGGTCAAATCCGGCCATCGACCTGTTTTTGTAAATAAAGTTTTATCAGAACTGTGGTGTATGTGTATATGCATACATAATTGAATATTACTCAGCCATAAAAAAGATTGGAATAATGCCATTTGCAGCAATGTGGGTAGACCTAGAGATTATCATACTAAATGAAGTAAGCCAGACAGCAAAAGATAGATATTATATGATATTACTTACATGGGGAATTTAAATCTATAATGCAAATGAACCTACTTATAAAACAGAAACAGATCCACAGACATCGAAAACAAATTTAAGGTTACCAAAGTAGAAAAGGGGGAGAGATAAATTAGGATTGTGGGATTAACAGATACATACTACTATGTATAAAATAGATAAACAGCAAGGACCTGCTCTGTAGCACAGGGGACTTAAAATAACCTATAATGGAAAAGAATCTGAAAAAGAATATATATACGGGCTTCCCAGGTGGTGCTAGTGGTAAAGAACCCACCTGATACTGCAGGAGATGTAAGAGACACAGGTTCGATCCGTGAGTTGGGAAGATCCCCTGGAGGAGGGCATGGAAACCCACTCCAGTATTCTCACTTGGAGAATCCCATGGACAGAGGAGCCTGGCGGACTGCGGTCCATAGGGTCACACAGAGTTGGATCTAACACAGTATTGTAAGCCAACTATTCGCCAATTTTAAAACTTCTATCGGAACAGTTTCCCCATCTATTCATGTATTGCCTATTGCTGCTTCCATGCTGCAACAGGCCAGCTGAGCAGTTTCGCTGGGGGCTGTCTGACCTGTCAGAGCCTAAATTCGCCCTGGCGCTTGACTGAGAAACTTGGCCAACCTCTCTGCTGAGTGGGATACTATTAATAGTATATTGGCTTCACTGGTCACCGTCCCCTGGCACAGCTTCTTCTCTGCTCAGGAAAGATCTTAGTTCAGCGTTGACTGGTACCTGTGGCATAGCAGAAAATATCCGTGGAATGATTGAATGAACAGTGCTCCCGGATATTGGAAGGGGGCATCAGAGCCATCAAACACTAGTTCATATATTTGTTCCTTTTGTTGTTGTTCAGTCACTAAGTCGTGTCCGACTCTCTGCAACCCCATAAGCCACAACCCACCAGGCTTCCCTGTCCTTCACCATCTCCTGGAGCTTGCTCAAACTCATCTCTATTGAGTCCATGATGCCGTCCAACCACCTCATCCTCTGTTGTCCCCTTCTCCTGCTGCCCTCAATCTTTCCAGCATCGGGGTCTTTTCCAAGAGCATCAGGTTTAGTGATTCATTTTTTACATGGTCAGCTATGATTCTCCTGCGTCTACATAGACGCAAAGTATGGAACTCCTTGGGATCTTTACTCAAGCTCAACAGAAGTATAAGACAGTTGAGGAAATATGATCACTGTCTAGATATTTGATGACTTACTAAGCAATTGTTCACATACTGTAGGTGTTATAATGGTGTTTTGTTTATTTTTTTCAAGGGAAGGGTCTGGTCTTTTCAAGATACATACCTTATAGATGCATAGATGTAATGTCTGAGATTTGTTCCAAACCATCCGGAGAGTGGGAGGGTCAAGGTGGTCCTCACAAGGTGAAGGAGAAACAAAACTGGCCGGGCCTCAACAGTTGATGTAAACTTGGGTGACGAGTACGTGACCTTTGGCTCCAGTCTTCTCTACTTGCTGTGTGTTTGAAATTTCCTGTAATAAGAAGCTAAGGGGAAAAAAAAAAATCAGTGGTTTTTGCTAGCGGTTTGAGGATGGGACGAGAAGGCAGTGTGTCCCTGCCAGCTGGTCATCTACTGTGGACCAGTCCTTTGTGCTTGAATGGAGCACCGCCAGACCTCTGAGCTGTGAAGCCTCACCTCAGTGGGATTGGTAGGGAACACAGTGATGGTGGCGACAGAAGCAGGACCTGTCGTGATGTCACAGTCCCCTGCCAGCCAGCTGCTGCCCTTTGTCTTCCCGGCTGGAGTCGGGTGGCTCTGTCATTGGTTACGTTACTGGCAGAGTGTCACTTTGAGCCAGTCGTGTTGGCAGAGCCCACTGCTGCTTTTGGCACTTGTGGTCGAGTCATGATGGGTAAACAGCGAGACGATGCTTTTCTGAAGGCTCAAGGGGAGAGGAGTTGGGACGCTGGCTGAAGGGGGCAGGCTTTAGCATCACGTAATCCTGGGTTCAAACGTCAACGCTGCCCCCTAACTGGCTGTTAACTCTAGGCAAGTGGTATCCCTCTGGGCTTCAGTTGCCCCCTCTAAAAAATGGGGATGGCCTTCCACGGTTGTTACATGCAGATCCGTGTGGACACACATGTAAAATTCGTGTTGCCAGCTTTAGAGCGATCGCTCAGGCTGTGGAGGCCGCTGTCGGTAGTGACCGCACAGATCTATCAGGTGCTTCTGAGCCCGGAGAGGAGGCAGACTGTCTGCCCTGGAGAGACAGACTCATCACGTTGGTATCAGATTCCTGGGTGCTGACCTTTCAGTTGTGAAGGGATGTAGTCATCCGGGCACGCACACCCACTCCCTTGGGTGAGTCACAGAAAATGCTCATCAAGGGGGGGCCTGGCCCTGCACACAGACAGGCTGACCGGTGCTCTGGCGACTTCGCTGTCTAAAGGGCAGCTTGAAGATGTGCGTGCCAGCGTCCGTGAGCGGGTGTGATGAGAGCTTTTTCTGTTCCTCCTGGCCAGTCTGCTAAGAACGCTGGGGCCTGAGACCGGCCCCACCCAACAGTGTACCTGTCTGGACTTACTTCCTCCACCAGAACAAAGGCGGAGAGAGGGCAGGAGCGCAGGCCCTGCGGGGACCAGTCACTTTTACCTGGAGAGAAAGGTGACCAGACTGCATGCCTAACCCTCCCCAACCCGGGAGAGCCCAGGGGGGCGTGGAAGCGAGAGAGAAAGCCAGCCCCCCTCCGGTGAACAGGTGATATGATCATCTGCGTGCGTGTGTCAAACATACAGAAACAGGCCCCTAAGAACCTGAGCACATGACCTGTTCTTTGATCTGAATTCCTCTGGTTAATTATACAGTTTAGATGCTTGCTTAATAAATGCTATAGTCTTTCTTCTCTAGTGTACCAGAATCACAGTACTTGGCTCTCCGGTGATGTGTATTCCAGTACACGGAAAGTCTTAACAAATAGATTTATGACAGTGTTGCTATTGTTTACTCACTGAGTCCTCAATCCCCTGAACGGTAGCCTGCCAGGCTCCTCTGTCCTTGGGTTTTTCCAGGCTGGAGTGGGTTGCCACTTCCTTCTCCAGGGGATCTTCCTGACCGCACGGATTGAACCCACATCTCCTGCAAGCCTCCTGCATTGCAGGCAGGCTCTTTACCCCGGAGTCACTAGGGAAGCCTTATGATAGCAGTTTTTCTCAGTTACTATGTTTAAGTGTCCTGTTGGAAAAAGCTAAAAGAGAAATGTATTTAAAGTTTATAAACACCAGTTTTATTTATATAGAAAATATGTAACAAAAAGAAAAGATATATAGAAGATAAGAGCTAACAAAATATTTTCCCTCTCTTCATGAAAATTTGACCTTTGGTTAACTTTCCAGCTCTCTGGAAACCTGATAAAACTGGCATATAAAACACGTTATTAGCATAGCATATGGCAGAAAGACCTCTGGTAAAGAATCCACCTGCCGATGCAGGAGACGCAAGAGACACAGGTTCATTCCCTGGTTGGGAAGATCCCCTGGAGGAGGAAATAGCAACCCACTGCAGTAGTCTTGCCTGGAGAATCCCATGGACCAGGGAGCCTGGTGGGCTACAGTCCTGCAGTCCATGGGGTCGCAAAGAGTCGGACATGGCTGAGGCAGCTCGGCACTGCACAGTATGTATATACACGTATCTGTACACACGTGTACCTACATAGATTGATGGATCTCGTTTGTAATTCTATTTCAGCTACCATCGGGCCTCCAGAAAACATCCGGGTGACCCCAGAAGAAGGTTCCCTTATCATCAGGCTTTCTGCTCCCTTCGATGTCCCTGCCTCCGAGGCCTTTTTTGTGTATCATGTCTACTACTGGGAGAAGGCAGGAGGCAAACAGGCAAGAGTATGTTCTTGTTTTTGATGTTCTTTTCTTTGGAATTTCTGAGTAGCAAACGAAAGGCCAAGGAGGGGATTTCCCTGGCAGTCCAGTGCTTGAGACTCTGAGCTCCCATTGCAGTTGGTGCGTTCAACCCATGGTCAAGGAACTAAGATCCCACAGCTGCTCTGCTCAGCCAAAAGGAAAATAAAATGGCCAAGGACACCAGGGTATCCCAGTGCGCCCTTAGAGGCCAAGACCCATCTGCAGGGCCCTCTCTGCCTCGTATCACACAGTCCCCGCGGTCTGGGTCTGGATTCTGGGTCTGGATTCAGCCGCTGCCCAGGGAGTCTTTGCCACACTCCAGCGTTTGGGGAGGTCCCGTGGGCCTATTTCTACAGCAAGGAATTTTTACTTCCTCAGTCTGCAAGGTTAAGCTATGTGACATCTCTGAGCTGAATGGTTTTCAAAGAAGGTGATGCGAATAGGTGAGAAGTCTCAGTGAAGGCGAGAAGAGGGCGTGTTCCAAGGAAAGGGCCAGTAGGTTGGAGAAGGCTGGGCACGTTGGGGAACTGCAGATGCCCGGATCCATCAGAAATGCGGGCCTGGGACTCCCCTGGTGGTCCAGTGGTTATGAATCCACCTTCCAATGCAGGGGACACGGGGTCAATCCCTGGTCAGGGAGCTAAGATTCCCACATGCCGTGTGGCAACCTAGCCCGTGTGCCACAGCAAAGACCCAGCACAGCCAAAATAAAACTAAATTAAATAATTTAAATTAAAAAAGAAATGGGGCCATGTGAGGGGCTCGGGCAGGGTAAGGTTGAGAAAGGAGGGGTCAGAGCAAAGGGGCCTGGTCAGCCCTGAGTGTAGCACAAGAAAAAACTGATAGCCTTTAGTCATCTCCAGTGTCTGATCATCCAAGCTACATTTCCCCCTATTTTTTGGCCGCGCTGTGTGACAAGAGGAGGGGTGAGGGTGGGGTTTAGTTTCCCAGCCAGGATCGAACCTGTGCCCCCTGCCGTGGAAGCCCAGAGTCATAACCACTAGACTGCCAGGGAAGTCCCTTCAAGCTACATTTAATGATGTTTCACTATGTATGTGAACTTCCTGATTTCCTAAGTTCAACATTACTCTAATTTTTATAAGAACTTTAAGAACTGTATGTTTATCTGGAGCTTTCTTCGTGTCTGGCCCCAGGCCGGGCACTTTGGATGCGTCATTTCGTTTCGCCTTTCCACCCACCAGTCTCACAAGCGGGGAAGCGAGCGTGAGCACTGCCCAGGGTGAGCGGCGGCGCCCGGCCCCGGGCCCATGCCCGCTCTGCTGTTTCTCTCCCAGCCGCTGATGTTTGCACTCGCTCTGTTTTCTTGTGAAAGTGAAAGTCACTCAGTCACGTCCGACTCTTTGTGACCCCATGGGCCATACAGTCCATGGAATTCTCCAGACCAGGATCCTGGAATGGGTAGCCTTTCCCTTCTCCAGGGGATCTTCCCAACCCAGGGGTTGAACCCAGGTCTCTTGCATTGCAGGCAGATTCCTTACCAGCTGAACCACCAGGGAAGCCCCTGTTTCTTTATGGTGAGTGTAAAAACACCGAGGAAGGCAAAACTCACTGAAGGGCAGACTCTCAGCAAATAGGGAAGAAAGAAATAATCATTTCCCAAAATCTGAGTTCAAAGGTCTGGTCAAATAGAACAGAGGAGGCCTGGAAGAATCCAGGAGGGATTCCCCTTCCAACCAGAGCATCTATGCTTTGGACTTCCGTGAGCAAGAGAGTCTTCGGCTAAAGTGACTTTGAAAGCCACTGGTACGGTCTCTATACCAGCTGTGAGTCCGTGTGTCAGTGGTCCCCAAGTCCAACCCCTAGATTTGCTCCAAGGATCCTCGGGGACTCAGCGTCCAGTTGTACTTAAGGCTGTGACTTATTACAGAGAAAAGACGCAGAACAGAGTCAGCAAAGGGAAGAGTCACAGGGGGCAGAGTCTGAGAGAGTCCAGGCAGAAACTTCCAGGAGTCTTCCCCTCGTCACACAGGCTCCACTCAATTCCCCCGACAACATGCGTGACCAAGTATGTGAAATCACATCTCCTGGAGAAGCTCCTGAGAGGCGCAGTGCCCAGGGCTCGTCCTGGGGGCTGGTCACACAGGCACCCTCGACCCACCAGACACCAGAGCTCCTGACTCCCAGAAGGAGAGCAGGTGTTCAGCATCAGAAGCATCATTTATACATTAAAACAGCCTTATCATTAGGGATCGGTGGGATGCTCCCCAAAGCCGAGTTCCCAGATGCCAGCCTTGGGTCAGCCTTGCAAACATGGCCTTTCTAAGGACAGCAGTCTCAGGCCTAAACAGTAGCTCTTCTCTGTAGTTTGTGATTCTTCTGGAAAAGTCAATTGGCTGCTGAAATAAACTCAGAAAAGAATAGTGTTGGGACTCCCTTGGCAGTCCAGTGCTTAAGAATCTGCCTTCCAAGGCAAGGAGCCTGGGCTCCATCCCAGGTCAGGCAACTAACTTAAGAATCTGCCTTCCAAGGCAAGGAACCTGGGCTCCATCCCAGGTCAGGGAACTAAGATCCCATGTGCTGCAGCTAAGACCCAACACAGCCAGATAAATAGATAATTTTTTTTTTTAAGAAAGGCATATTGTCCTTAAAATTACCTTTTTTAAAAAAATTATTTTTTATTTTAAAAATACTTTTGGCTGTGCCACACAGCTTGCAGGAACTTAGCTCCTCGACCATGAATTGAACCCAGGCCATGACTGTGAAAGCACCGAGTCCTAAACCACTGGGCTACCACGGAATTCTCTGAATTTGCTTTAGGAGGCGTCATGAGTAAAAGTTGTTTCTTCTCTGCCCTGGCAGTCATCATCGTTAAACAGGAGGGGAAAAAGTTTTGAATCCTCTGTAATCCTACTGTTCAAATATAGTACGGTCATTTATATTTTTAAAAATAAGATCATGTCCTATAAACTGTTGAATGATCCACCTTTTTTTCAGTCAACATACATAATAAGCCACTTTATCTCCGCATTCTGAAGCATGTGTTACATGCCACCATTTCAAATGGTTGTAGTGTATTCTGCGTTTGTGCTCAGTCGTGTCTGACTCTGTGTGACCCCATGGACTGTAGCCTGGCAGGCTCCTCTGTCCATGGGATTTCCCAGGCAAGAATACCAGGGTGGGTTGCCATTTCCTCCTCTAGGGGATCTTCCCTACCCAGGGATCAAACCTGCGTCTCCTGGTCTCCTGCATTGGCAGGCGGGTTCCTTACCACTAGCACCACCAGGGAAGCCCTAGTGTTTTCTACTGTATCTCCCAACAGGAAAGCAGTCCTTTAGGAGAAATCTGATATTGCCATAGTGTGTGGTATCTTTTTCTCATTTCCCTGTAGAACAGTGACAGTTTGTCCGGAATGAGAGAGGGACCATTGACCAAACATGTGGAGGTGACAAACTGGAGGGAGGTAATGGCGGGGAGGGAGAGAGGGGACAAGATCCTCTAAGAATTTGGGACCCAGCTCTTCCCTGATGACATAAACCTCTAGGACCATGTTCACCAAAACTATAAAGGGAATCAGCACAACGAAGCAGATTTGGAACCCAAGGAACATTATTTCCCAGAATGCCCTTTTCCCCTTTGTTCACTGACTGACTTGAAGCTGTAGACGAGACTAACCACGAAATATACAATGCTCATTTCAAAGGATAAAATTTCGTCCTGGAAACTGGGATTTGCTAAATTCCAGCTCTGGACCCCGGAGAAGGCAATGGCACCCCACTCCAGTACTCTTGCCTGGAAAATCCCATGGATGGAGGAGCCTGGTAGGCTGCAGTCCATGGGGTCGCGAAGAGTCAGACACGACTGAGCGACTTCACTTTCACTTTTCACTTCCATGCATTGGAGAAGGAAATGGCAACCCACTCCAGGGTTCTTGCCTGGAGAATCCCAGGGACGGGGGAGCCTGGTGGGCTGCCGTCTATGGGGTCTCACAGAGTCGGACACGACTGAAGCGACTTAGCAGCAGCAGCAGCAGCTCTGGACCCTCCGTTGCTGCAGTGAGGCTTCAGATCTCACAGCCAGAAACACAGCTCTAATGCCATCAGCATGTTTCTCAACACTGCTCCCCAGTTTTCACATGTGAAATTTGTCGGCTGTAAGCATTATATGTATAAAATTGGTATTCTGTCTCTTTAAAAGCAGAATTGCCTTATTGTTTGGTTACTGTGTTTAGTATGAATTTGAGGAAACTGGAGAAGATGGAAGGGGCTTGATCACACCCGTGTGGGTAATTTTCATGTGTGGTTGGTGATGCTTTTTACGCAGGTGCCACGCTGTTTCAGGAGCAACTTCATCACACTGAATGATTTAAAACCCTTAACAGTATACTGTTTTCAAGTCAAGGCAGAACTGTGTTTGACCAAAGAAAACGTCTCTCGACCTGGACATTTAAGCAACATATCTTGCTCTGAAACAGCAGCAGATGGTAACGTACGCTTTTTTAAGTGCTTTCTGAGCTGGGAACAGAACACTCCTAAAATAGTGCAATCAGGAATTGCTTATCTGGGGAAGGGTGGTGAGTGTAGGGAGACCCAGAGAGGACGGGCTAAGACAGCAGTCCACAGTAGATATAACGAGGCAGTGATGGAATCTCCGGAACAAGAACTGCCAGATGGGTAATGCCTGCTTTGTTTTAGGATTGCCTTTGTTGTCGCTGTTGTTCAGTTGCTTAGTCGTGTCCGACTCTTTGTGACCCCAGAGACCGCAGTGTGCCAGGCTTCCCTGTCCTTCACTGTCTCCTGGAGTCTGCTCAAACTCATGTCTGTTGAGTCAGTGATGCCTTCCAACCATCTTATCCTCTATCGCCCCCTTCTCCTGCCCTCAAACTTTCCCAGAATCAGGGTCTTTTCTAGTGAGTCGGCTCTTCACATCAGGTGGCCAAAATATTGGAGCTTCAGCCTCAGCATCAGTCCTTCCAATGAATATTCAGGGTTAATTTCCTTTAGGATGGACTGGTTTGATCTCCTTGCAGTCCAAGGGACTCTCAAGAGTTCAATAAAGCATACAGGGTTGGGTGGAAGAGAGGCAGTATCCATTCATTTTCCTAGGACATCAACTGTATTTATGCAGTGGTGGATGAGAAATTACCTGATGTTTATAACATGTGTGAGTCATCTTGTTCATTTTTCTGTTGTCTCTTTAGCCTCTGTCAAGCTTCAACAAGACATCCTGGCCGCCGCGACAACCTTTTTGGTGCTGTTGGTGGTGGTAGGGTCCTGTCTCTTCCTGGTTCTGAAATACAGAGGCCTGGTTAAACACTGGTTTCACTCTCCGCCAAGCATTCCATCACAGATAGAAGAGGTATGTGTGTACACATCCACAGGGGTGACTTGTCAGTCTTTCTTGCCCCCAGTAACACCTAAGAGTAGGACAGTGGACAAAGCCACAGACGCAGAGATCGGAGTTAAAAGTGGTACTTGGTTATTTGTACACTCATCTTCATAGCAGCATTATTCACCATAGCCAAAAGGTAGAAACTCCCCTAATGTCCACTGACAGATGAATGGATAAATAAAATGTGGTGGGAATTCCCTGGTGGTCCAGTGGTTGGGATTTGGCACTTTCACTGCCATGACCCTGGGGTTCAATCCCTGGTCAGGGAACTAAGATTCCTGCAAGCCTCATGGTTCACCCAACCTCCCCCGCCCCGAAAAAAAAAAAGATGTGGTATATACATATGAATGGAATGTTACTCAGCCTTAAAAAAAGAAGGGAATTCTGAGACATGCTACGATAGGGATGAACCTTGAGAACATTACGATCAGGGAAATAAACTACTTACAAAATGACAAATACTACTCGATTGCACGTATTTGAGCACTTAAGAGTACTCCCGTTCACAGAACCAGAATGTAGAATAGAGGTTGCCTGGGTCTGGGGGGAGGGAGGGAGGAAATGGGGACTTCATGTTTAACGGGGACAGTTTCAGTTTTACTGTGAAAAAAAATGAAAAAAGTTCTAGAGACAGATGGTGGTGATGGTTGCCCAGCAATGTGAATACACTTCACACTACTGAACTGCATGCTTATAAAGGGTCAAGACGGTAAATTTTATGTTATGTGTTTGTTGTTGTTGCTTAGTTGCTCGGTCGTGTCCGACTCTGCGAGCCCACGGGCTGTAGCCCGCCAGACTCCTCTTTCCATGGGATTCTCCAGGCAAGAATACTGGAGTGGGTTCCATGCCCTCCTCCAGGGGATCTTCCCCACCCAGGGATCGAACCCAGGTCTCCTGCACTGGCAGGTGGAGTCTTTACACTGAGCCACCAGGAAAGCCCCTATGTTATATGCACTTTTCCAGAATTAAATTTTTTTTTAATGGCACAAGGTTGGCAAAAAGATGGCCTAGTCTGGCCCCGCCAGGAGATCAGCCTTGGTAGGTCCCACTGGAGACAACACATCAATCCCAGGTTTTTGGATACTGCCCCAGGGAGCCTGGCTAGAGGTCACGGACCAGTGGAGACTCTAGTCAAGAGCATGAGCTTTGGGTCAGACAGTATGCACACAGGAGGATTCTAGAGTAAACACACCCAGAGCCGTGAGCTCAAAGCCTTGCATGCCTAGTGCACGAGCCATGTTACTTTAAAGAATTTAAGAAAGAAAAGTAGAATGGGGGGACCTTGTTATTCAGTTGCTAAGTCACGTCCAGCCCTTTGCAGGCCCATGAACCACAGCACACCAGGCTTCCCTGTCCTTCACTGTCTCCCGGAGTTTGCTCAAACTCATGTCCATTGAGTCAGTGATGCCATCCAACCAGCTTATCCTCTTACCCTCAGTCTTTCCAAGCATCAGGGTCTTTTCCAACAAGTCGACTCTTTGCATCAGGTGGTCAAAGTATTGGAGCTTCAACTTCAGCACCAGTCCTTTCAACTTTAGGATTGACTGGTTTGATCTCCTTGCTGTCCAAGGGATTCTCAAAAGTTATATCCAGCACTCCAGTTTGAAAGCATCAATTCTTTGGTGCTCAGCCTTCTTTATAGTTCAGTGGGTCTTACAGAATCTCTTGTTTTCCTGCCCAACAACCCCCCACCCTGATCCCACCCCAGGCTCAGTGAGGCAGCCAGGTCCTCTTGAGGACAGAGCCATTGGGACATTCTTGGGATCAGAAGCTAGCTGATAGAAGAATACTTAAAACTGTTTGCCTCTGGAGGTTTATCATTCTTCAGTAAAATCAGGATAAAAGTACTAAAAACAGAGTCTCATGTTGTTATATCTCGTCTTAAAGACAAAGTCTAGAAATAGCTGTAGTCACTTGTTTCCCTTCATATGTCATGAGCTGTTTAAAGGACACAGACATCAGGAGAAATACATGTTGAACTCCCTACTGGGACCTGCATACAGATGCTGTAGGATTCTGCTTCTATGAAGACTCTAAGTAGAATAATAGTCAAACTCATAGAAGCAGAGAGTAACAGTGGTTACCAGGGGCGAGGGGAGGTGGGGCAGGGCGTTGCTTTCAAATGGTAGGAAGTTTCAGTTATGCAAGATGAATAAGTTCTGGTTTCTGCTGTGCCAGATTGTGCTATAATTAGTACTGTGTTGTGCCATTAAAGGGGCTTCCCAGGTGGTTCGGTGGTAACGATTCCACCTACCAGTGCTGGAAGCACAGGAGACTCGGGTTCAGTCCCTGGGTTGGGAAGATCCCCTGGAGAAGGGAATGGCAGCCCACTCCAGTACTCTTGCCTGGGAAACCGCATGGACAGAGGAGCGCGGCGGGCCACAGCCCGTGGGGTTGCAAAGTGTCGGACATGACTGAGTGACCAAGCATGCACGTGCACTTCAAAATGTGTTAAGAGAGTAGAACTCAAGTTAGGTGTTCTTACCACAAAACTGCAGTAATGGCAACAAAACAACCAATTTTCCTGGTTAATACTGTCAAAATAGAATAGCTGTCAGCTCGGAGTTTTACTTGCATTAATAATCTCCATCTTGGGACTTCCCTGGCAGTCCAGTGGTTAAGACTCTGCGCTTCCATTGCAGAGAGCACAGGTTCAGTGCCTGATCAGGGATCTAAGATCCTCCATGCCATGTGATGAAGCCAAAAAAACTAAGAAACAACCCCCCCCCCCAAAAAAAAAAAAAAAAACCAACTCTGTCTCTCAGTAGAACTAGCAGCAGGGCCCCAGTGAATTTACTGCTACTTGTTTCTTTGGGGCTTGAACCTAAAATACAGAGTCTTTTGATTTGCTTTCCTGGGAAAGTGTGAAAAGTCTATATCAAAGGTCACTGAAGTTACATGAGAAAAATGACTCATGTTTCGCTTGTATTTTTGAGGTTTCGCAAGTGCACATGGCACGTTGCTGTTGCTCTTGTCAGCAGCCAGCTCTGAGCTGCTGCAGTGCAGGATCTTTCAGCGCCTCCGGGAGCCATGCAGGGGCTTCTTGGTCACTTGGTTGTGGTGGTGGCTGTTCGGTCGCTCAGTCGTGTCCGACTTCCCTGCGACCCCCCTGGACTGTAGCCCGGCAGGAAGTCCCCGGGGGATTTCCCAGGCAAGGGTACTGCAGTGGGATGCCATGCCCTCCTGCAGGGGATCTTCCTGACCCAGGGATGGAACCTGCGTCTCCTGCTTTGGCAGGCGGACTCTTTACCGCGAGCCGCCTGGGGAGCCCTTGGTAATTTGGTGATTATGTCTAAGCCCGAAGAGGAGAGAGAGGAGGCAGGAGAGACACAGCATGCTGAGGGTGTGGGTCAGCTGTTCGCACCTGCACTTGCTCATTCGCCCATGGCTGCACACTGCAGGTCCTCCGCACACATGTCTGTGTTATATAAACCACGTGTGTGTTATATAAAGCGCGTGTGTGTTATACCAAGCGTTGTGTGTTATATAAAGCATGTGTGTTATATAAACCACTTGTATGTTATATAAAGCATGTGTGTTATACCAAGCGTTGTGTGTTATAAAGCATGTGTTATATAAACCACATGTGTGTTATACAAAGCACGTGTGTTATACCAAGTGTTGTGTGTTATATAAAGCACATTTGTGTGTTAAAGCACGTGTGTGTTATACCAAGCGTGTGTTATATAAAGCATGTGTGTTATAAATCATATGTGTTATATAAACCACGTGTGTGTTATATAAAGCACGTGTGTGTTATACCAAGCGTTGTGTTATATAAAGCATGTGTGTTATAAAGCATATGTGTTATATAAACCACGTGTGTGTTATATAAAGCACGTGTGTGTTATACCAAGCGTTGTGTGTTATATAAAGCATGGGTGTTATAAAGCATATGTGTTATATAAACCACGTGTGTGTTATATAAAGCATGTGTGTTATACCAAGCGTTGTGTGTTATATAAAGCATGTGTGTGTTATATAAAGCGCGCATGTGTTATATAAAGCGTGCATGTGTTATATAAAGCTGTGTGTTACATAAAGCATGTGTGTGTTATATAAAGCACTGTGTGTTATATAAAGCATGAGTGTTTTATATAAAGCGTGTGTGTTACATAAAGCACGTGTGTGTTGTATAAAGCACGTGTGTGTTATACAAAGCAGAGACACCTAGTGGGTGGGGTAGCTGAGAAAAAAAATGCCCGTGAACTTTCCCTCTTCACCCTCACCTTGCAGGTGACCAGGAGGCTTCATTTCCTCCTTCCCTGAAAAGGTAGAATTCCAGAGACATTCCAGGTGAATAACCCACAAGCCCTCATCCAGTGCAGCAAATCAGACCTTCATTTCCCGAGTTACACAACTTACGCACCTTCAGAGTATCCCCTTGGTTGGCCCTTGGATTGGTGTGAAAGCTATTGAGATGAGGGGCATGGAGGGGTTTTCAGGTTTTTGAAGCTGTTTCATTGATAGACAGAAGTGGAAGTTACACTGAAATGAAATAGGATTGTGCCAACTCAAACTAAAGTCAAAAGGTCTGGTATCTGGAACTTACAGACTAATTATGGTTATGGTTTTCAATTTTTCAAGTATTTAAAGGATCCGGATCAGCCCATCTTAGACGCCCTGGACAAGGACAGCTCGCCAAAGGATGACGCCTGGGACTCCGTGTCCATCGTGACGTTTCCAGAGAATGAACAAGAAGGGAGTCCCCAAAGCGCTGATCCGAGCCACCAGCCCACGGAAGGAGTTCCCTGAGCCAAGGAAGCTGCAACGTGCCTGCAGGACGGGGTGGAGCCCCTTGCTCCTTAGTCCCGTCACAAAAAGACCCGGGGGTGCCTGGGAAGAAGTCAGTTGTGGGAGAGACAAACTTATTTTTTTAAACTAGTGAAAGTCATTCAGTCATGTCCAACTCTTGGTGACCCATGGACTATACAGTGCATGGAGTTCTCAAGGCCAGAATACTGGAGTAGGTAGCCTTTCCCTTCTCCAGGGGATCTTCCCAACCCAGGGATCAAACCAGGGTCTCCCGCATTGCCCGCAGATTCTTTACGAACTGAGCCACAAGGTTTAAATCCTGCAAGTTTCTAGACTGATTCTGCATACCAAAAAAAAAAAAAAAAAGATTTTGCTTAAACACTAAAAAGGCATGTAATTATTAGCAAACAGGCTGTGACACCCCTGTGATATTTCAGACATTGTTTCCTGGGCTGGGTGGTCAGGAGACGGGGTCCTCTCCTTGGTTCTGGCAAGGACTTGGGGCCCTTTGGGCAGGTCACGGAACCTGTCCCACCCTCTCCCAACAAGGGACACTGAGTGGCCCTTGACACCCAGTCTCCCTGCTTAAAATGTAATTAATCCTGTAAATACTTTTCTAGTAATTTAAGGGACTTCTTTTTTTCCAAACTAGAAATAAAAGACTGTTTCATTAATTTTTATAAGCCTGTATAGGGACATGCCTGGTGATCCAGTGGTTAAGACTCCGTACTTCTGGTGCTGGAAATGGTGGGTTTGACCGCTGGTCGGGGAACTAAGATCCCCGAACAGTGTGGCCAAAAACTGTAAATAAATAGACATTTGAAAGTCTGTGAAGGTTTTCCTCTCTACCTTCTTTATTTTAGCCTCTTTTCTGCAGGGTTTCAGCTTTTTGCTATGATGCTATCTAAAACTTTGTTTTCTTAGGTAATGCCCAGCAGACTCAGCCAGAGGCCACGCAGCAAGAACTTCTGACTTGTATCACTGGATCGCTTGAAAAGTTAGGAAGGGGGTTTTGCAGAAGCTGCATCAGCACTGCATTCATAGCGTGATGTGTTGCACTGAGCAAGGCATGTCAAGGGAGCAAGCTCGTGGCCAACAGTGTATCCACTGGGCTGCTGGCCTTCTCATGGGGCAAGTATTGGTGGGCTAAAAATCCACTTATCTGATTCCTGAGGTTTAGGAAACGGATGCGTCACTTCACGCCTCCCCTCCAACACACATAGAAAGTGACATGTTGCCGTAAGCTCTGCTTCACAAAGAAGCCCCCATGGGTAGCCTAATCTTGACAATGGGAAGTAGGGATGCTGATGGCAGGTCCTTGAAGTACCTAGGACTGGTTGATGGAACCGCCTGCTGTCTCAGGTGGGCCCTGTACCTCTGGTGAGGTACTGGCCCTTGGGCTGACTTTCTAACCAACCATTGTGACCCCTGCCATCCAGGGTGACGAGGGGCAAGGACACCCACCCACAGCTGCCCCCCACCCACCCCAGGAGAGTCCCCCTTATGAGATGTCTACTTTATAAATCAGCTTCACCTTGAGTTGAGACAGGGTTGGAGAGAGAGCTGTCATTCAACTGTTCAGTCATGTCCGACTCTGCGACCCCATGGACTGCAGCACACCAGGCTTCCCTGTCCATCACCAACTACCGGAGTTAGTAGAGGGCAATTGTAAAGACCGCCCTCAAACCATTTAGGAAATTGAGGATATGAGCGCTTCCTCTGCTGGGCCTTAAGATGCAGCTGGTTGCGGTAGGGAGAACATGTGTACAGCAGGAAGAAAACCGGCTAAAAGTCAGTCCAGCAGGAAGGGGGCAGATACACTGTTGGGAATCAGCTCTTCTGTGCCACCCTCCACAAAAGGAGGTGTCAGCTAGTCAGGGGCAGGCAGGCTGGTCATGGGGACTAGATTCTGATGAGGCTGCAATGGGTTCAGGGCGGAGACAGTCCAATGTCCTGGGGCAGACTGGGTGGGGTTCAGGCCCAGCTTCAGCGAGTGACAGACTCAGAGTTCAAGCGCAGGGCCAGCGCTCTGACTAGGTGCCAATCAGGGGCCAGGCTCGCGTAGGGAAGGGGCTATGCTGACACCCAACTGGCTTCACCGAAGGCCTCTCGGGGCCTCCCCATCCTTCCTTAGTAAACATGGGGCTGGCCTGTTATACAGAAGGACACAGGAGCCTGATGGACTATAGTCCATGGGGTCACAAAGGGTCAGACACAGCTGAGCAACTGAGCACGCATGCACGCACGTCCATAGTGAAAGTGAAAGTGCAAGTCACTCAGTCGTGTCCGACTCTTTGCGACCCCGTGGACTATACAGTCCGTGGAATTCTCCAGGCCAGAATACTGGAGTGGGTAGCCTTTCTCTTCTCCAGGGGATCTTCCCAACCCAGGGAGTGAACCCAGGTCTCCCGCACTGCAGGCAGATCCTTTACCAGCTGAGCCACCAGGGAACTTTCATTGAGACCCGGTGACACTTATTCAATTTATGTGTAGCCTGTGGCTGCTTTTGTGCTGCAGGGCGGAACTGAATCGTTGCAAGAGCTTGTTTGCCTGCAAAGCCAAAATATTCGCTACCTGAACCCTTACAGAAAGTCTGATGACCTCTGATCTGTACATGAAGTGTTATGTTGTAGAGGAGAAAAGAGACTTACTCCCATTATTTAGATTTATACAGTTACAGAAGGTCCCTACAAGACCCCACCCCATTTGATGCTGAGACTGTTTAATTCAAGGGTCATATATTACATGGGAGGAGGGGTACTTGATGCTTGCATGTATTCTATAAAGTACATTATGGAATATGTACTAGGAAAGGCTGGAGGTCATTTAGGCGTAGGAAGATCAGTGGAGAAACATAGGCCCTAGATCAATGCTAGGTCGCCCAGAGATAACAGGCGAGTTGGATCAAGGCCACTACGAGCTCACACATGACTGCTACGTGCATTACATAAAGACCCGGTCCTTCAAGACTGTTTTGTGCCAGGAGTTTTAAGTCAACATAGGATGTTCTGGGCCGTCATTGTGAATAGCGCCCCCTGGGGGTCCCGCAGTGCTCAGCATGCAGATTGCAGACGGTGGGGGCGGGGGGCGTGGTGGGGCGGGTAGGAGGATGTCAGGGGGTTTGGGGGGTTGGGGGATGGGGGTGGGGGTACACCTTGGGGCCATGGGAGAGGAAGCAGCCCCTCTTGCTCTGGGGGGTACTAAGGCCAGCAGGATGAGGAGCTGATGGGCATGAGGGCACAGAGGGGAGAACCCCAGGTGGGACGTGGGGGTGAGGGACGTGCAGAGAAGGGAGACTGTCCACATCCGTAGGTCACCCATTGATGTTCGCTCACTCACTGAAGAAACCACAGCTGCCCTCTCACTCAGAAACTGCCAGTGTGGACAACAGCTCGGGTCCTAGCCTGTGCTCGGGGCGTCTGCCTTTGTTGACTTCTATTTCATTCATCATCATTTATCTCAGTTCACAGGGTGTTTAAAAGTCTGCATAGCCACTAAGTTACACTGCTTTCAGCTACCGGAAAACAACTGTGTATCCCTAAGGGGCTCCAGGGCTCTCCAGAATAAAGGTGCTTTATGCCAGAAAGCCTGTGTATTAGGCAAGAACCTCCTAAACCATCCCTACTGTTCGGTGACAGTGTGAATCCACGCAGGCATCTTCCCATGGAGCAGTCAGGCTTCTGGCTCCTTGGTGTGCTCACGGGCCCTCTGATGGGAACACGGTGGAAGTCGCCTTGTCCTCCTTGCTTCCAGCTACTGGTGACTGAGGAAGGCCAGCTGCGTCAGGAGGGCGCAGACCCGCGGGTCCGAGAGGGTACCTGGGGCAGCGCCCGACTGGTGGAGGGAGCTGGTCGGTGCTGTTCACGGGCGCTCTAGGGAGACTGAGAAGGATGCCACCTAAAAGAACAGAGTACAGGCAGGAGGGGCTGCTCCAGGCCCCCTCCCCCATTTATTTATTAAAAAAAAGGAGGGTGAGGTAGACCCCCAGGGTTTCTTTACAAAGATCTATCTAGTTGAAACCTAAATGTCCACTGACACAGGAATGGATAAAGAAGATGTGGTATATATATATAGTGAAATATTCAGTTCAGTTCAGTTGCTAAGTAGTATCCAACTCTTTGCAACCCCATGGACTGTAACACACCAGGCCTCCCTGTCCAGTTTACTCAAACTTATGTCCATTGAGTTGGTGATGCCACCCAACCATCTCACCCTTTGTCGTCCCCTTCACCTCCTGCCTTCAATCTTGCCCAGCATCACGGTCTTCTCCAATGAGTCAGTTCTTCGCAACAGGTGGCCAAAGTATTGGAGTTTCAGCTTCAGCATCAGTCCTTCCAATGAATATTCAGGACTGATTTCCTTTAGGATTGACTGGTTGGATCTCCTTGCCATCCAAGGGACCCTCAAGAGTCTTCTCCAACACCACAGTTCAAAAGCATCAATTCTTTGGTGCTCAGCTTTCTTTATAGTCCAACTCTCACATCCATACACGACTATTGGAAAAACCATAGCTTTGACTAGACGGACCTTTCTTGGTAAAGTAGTCTCTGCTTTTGAATATGCAGTCTAGGTTGGTCATAACTTTTCTTCCAAGGAGCCAGTGTCTTTTAATTTCATGCCTGCAGTCACCATCTGCAGTAATTTTGGAGCCCCCCAAAATACAGTATCTCACTGTTCCCATTGTTTCCTCATCTATTTGCCATGAAGTGATGGGACTGGATGCCATGATCTTAGTTTTCTGAATGCTGAATTTTAAGCCAACTTTTTCACCCTCCTCTTTCACTTTCATCAAGAGGCTCTTTAGTTCTTCACCTTCTGCCATAAGGATGGTGTCACCTGTACATCTTGATATTTTTCTTGGCAGCCTTGCCCCAGTGTGTGCTTCCTCCAGCTGGCATTCTGCATGATGTCCCTGCACACGAGTTAAACAAGCAGTTGGACAGCATGAAGCTTTGACACACCCCTTTCTCGATTTGGAGCCAGTCTGTTGTTCCACGCCCAGCTCTAACTGTTGCTTCCTGGCCTGCAGATAGGTTTCTCAGGAGGCAGGTCAGGTGGTCTGGTATTCCCATCTCTTGAAGAATTTTCCACAGTTTGTTGTGATCCACACAGTCAAAGACTTTTGGTGTAGTCAATAAAGCAGAAATAGATGTTTTTCTGGAACTCTCACTCTTTTGATGATCCAGCAGATATTGACAATTTGATCTCTGGTTCCTCTGCCTTTTCTAAAGCCAGTTCGAACATCTGGAAGTTCACGATTCATGTACTGTTGAAGCCTGGCTTGGAGAATGTTGAGCATTAGTTTGTTAGCATGTGAGATGAGTGCAATTGTGCAATAGTTTGAATATTTTTTGGCATTGCCTTTCTTTGGGATTGGAATGAAAACTGACCTTTTCCAGTCCTGTGGCCACTGTGGAGTTTTCCAAATTTGCTGGCATATTGAGTGCAGCACTTTCACAGCATCATTCTTTAGGATTTGACACAGCTCAACTGGAATTTCATCACCTCCACTAACTTTGTAGTGATGCTTCCAAAGGCTCATTTGACTTCATATTCCAGGATGTCTGGCTCTATGTGAATGACCACACCATCATTAAGACCTTTTTTGTATAGTTCTTCTGTGTATTCTTGCCACCTCTTCTTAATATCTTGTGCCTCTGTTAGGCCCATACCATTTCTGTCCTTTATTGTGCCCATCTTTGCACGAAATGTTCCCCTGGTATCTCTAATTTTCTTGAAGAGATCTCCGTCTTTCCCATTCTATTGTTTTCCTCTATTTCTTTGCATTGTTCACTTAAGAAGACTTTCTTATGTCTCCTTGCTATTCTCTGGAACTCTGCATTCCTATGGGTGTATCTTTCCTTTTCTCCTTTGCCTTTCACTTCTCTTCTCAGCTATTTTTAAGGCCTCTTCAGACAACCATTTTGTCTTTTGGCATTTCTTTTTCTTGGGTATGATTTTGATCACTGCCTCCTATACAGTGTTTTGTTTTGTTTTTATTTTTTAATTTTTTTTTCTGTTTTGGTGGAAATATAACCAAAATTTTGTGGGTTTTTTTTTTTCATTTATTTTTATTAGTTGGAGGCTAATTACAATATTGTAGTGGTTTTTGCCATACATTGACATGAATCAGCCATGGCTATACAGTGTTATGAACCTCCACCCATAGTTCTTCAGGCACTCTATCAGATCTAATCCCTTGAATCTATTTGTCACTTCCACTGTATAATCATAAGGGATTTGATTTAGGTCATACCTGAATGGTCTAGTGGTTTTCCCTACTTTCTTCAATTTAAGTCTGAATTTGGCAATAAGGAGTTCATGATCTGAGTCAGCTCCCAGTCTTGTTTTTGCTGACTGTATAGAGCTGCCCCATCTTTGGTTGCAAAGAATATGGTCAATCTGATTTTGGTATTGACCATCTGGTGATGTCCACGTGTAGAGTCTTCTCTTGTGTTGTTGGAAGAGGGCGTTTGCTATGACCAGTATGTTCTCTTGGCAAAACTGTTAGCCTTTGCCCTGCTTCGTTTCGTACTCCAAGGCCAAATTTGCTTGTTACTCCAGGTAACTCTTGACTTCCTACTTTTGCATTCCAGTCCCCTATGATTTAAAGGACATCTTTTTGGGGTGTTAGTTCTAAAAGGTCTTGTACGTCTTCATAGAACCATTTGATTTCAGCCTCTTCAGCTTTACTGGTTGGGGCATAGATTTGGATTACTGTGATATTGAATGGTTTGCCTTGGAAGCGAACAGAGATCATTAAGTTGATTTTGAGATGGCATCCAAGTACTGCATTTCGGACTCTTTTGTTGACTATGATGGCTACTTCATTTCTTCTAAGGGATTCTTGCCCAATGGAATATTACTCAGCTGCTAAAAAGAATGAAATAAGGCTATCTGCAGCAACTTGGATTATCTAGAGAGTCTCATATTGAGTGAAGTTAAGTCAGACAGGGAGAGAGAAATGTAATATGACATCCTTTATATGTTGAATCTAAAAAGAAATGATACAAATGAACTTACTTAAGAAACAGAAAGAGACTTACAGAAAACGAACTCAAGGTTACCGGGGGGATAAGGGATAGTTAAGGACTTTGGGAAGGCTATGTACACACTGCTATATTTAAAATGGACAACCAACAAGGACCCATTATGGAACTCTGCTCAATCTTATGTGCCAGCCTGGATGGGAGGGTGGTTTGGGGGAGAATGGATGCATGCATATGTATGGCAGAGTCCCTTCACTGTTCACAACACTGTCAATCAGCTACACCCCAGTACAAAATGTTTTTGGTGTTAAAAAAAATAAAAATAAAACATAATCACTTGCAAAAGATATTAACTAGTGAAATTAATATAATCAATTAATGTAACTATATTGCACTTTAATTAGTGGTGTGAATTAATAATTTATAATGAACATGAATTAGACTGCTTCCCTGGTGGCTCAGATGGTAAAGAATCCGCCTGCAATGCTGGAGATCTGGGTTCAACCCCTGGGTTGGGAAGATCCCCTGGAGGAGGGCATGGCAACCCACTCCAGCGTTCTTGCCTGGAGAATCCCCATGGACAGAGGAGCCTGGCAGGCTATGGGGTTGCCATGGGGACCCCAGTCCATGGGGTCGCAAAGAGTCGGACATGACTGAGCGATTAAGCACAGCAAGAGGGGGCTTCCCGGGGGGGTCATGGTGACGAGTCCACCTGCATGTGCAGCAGACACAGATTCGATCCCTGAGCTGGGAAAGTCCTACATACCGTGGGACAACTAAGCCCAAGTGCCACAGCTACTGAGCCGGTGTTCTAGAGCCTGTGTTCCACAACGAGACACCACCAAAATGAGAAGCCGGTGCACCGCAACTACAGAGTAGCCCCTGCTCTCCACAACTACAGAAAACCCTCAGAGCAACAAAGACCTAGTAGAGCCAAAAATAAATAAATAAATAGAAGTATTTTTTTTAAAAGAGCCACTAAAGGGCCACGAACAACTAAATGCAATGTGCGATCACAGACTGGATTCTGGAACAGGAAAAAAACCTTCTTTTTCTTTACTATAAAGCATACTAGTGGGGCACTTGACAAAATTCAAATGAAGTGCTTAGTGCTATATCAACATTAACTTCCTGATTTTGGTATTGTAGAACAGTTTTGATTTGCAGAAATACACAGAAGTATTCAGGAGTAAAGAGGAATCTTGTCTGCAGCATACTGTCAAATGTCTCAGAAAAAAATATAGACTAAAGCAGTTGTGGTAAAATGTTACCATCTGGGGAAGCTAGAATTCTCTGAGTTATTTTTATAACTTTCCTGTAAATCTGAAGCTATTTCAAAATAAGTCAGTCAATCTCTACACTCCTAACTTTCATAACAGGAAATAAATATACTTTGCCTCATACTGAATCCCACTTTGTCACGTGGACAAGGTGTTCCCATGTCAAAGATTTGCTGATCTCTGCACTGGCAATAATCCACAGGGTTCCAGAAGGCTTGCCTTGCTACTCTTACTTGTAGAAATTTAAAATATCCTATTTTCTGCAGCTTAAACAATTGAAGAGGGGGCTTCCACGGTGGGACAGTGGTTAAGAATCTGCCTTGCAATGCAGGAGACACAGCTTCAATCCCTGGACCAGGGAGCCCACATGCCATGGGGCAACCAGCTACTGAGCCCGCACTCCAGAGCCCAGGAACTGCAGCTACTGAACCACATGCAGGAACCCCTGAAGGCCTCGTGCCCTACAGCCTGTGCTCATCAACCAGCAAAGCCACAATAAAAACCCCATTCACCGCAATCAGACAGTAGCTCCTGCTCTCTGCAGGGAGCAACCAAGACCCAGTGCAGCCAAGAAAAAAAAAAATGTATATGTAAGAATTGAAGAGGCATATACTATAATCGAAAACCCTACACAAAATGACTTAACCTGTGTTAAATCTGCTACGAAAGAAAGAAAAAAAAAAAAAACCACTGGCAGGCTCAAAAAAACAAACACCGCCTCCAGATTCTTTTTTTTTTTTACTTTAAATTATGCATCTTTAAAAATTTTTTTAATTTATTTTAATTGAAGGCTAATTACTTTACAATATTGTAGTGGTTTTGCCATACATTGACATGAATCAGCCATGGGGGTACATGTGTCCCCCATCCTGAACCCCCCTCCCACCTCCCTCCCATCCCATCCCTCAGGGTCATCCCAGTGCAGCAGCCCTGAGCACCCTGTCTCATGCATCGAACCTGGACTGGCGATCTGTTTCACATCTGGTAATATACATTCAACGCCATTCTCTCAGATCACCCCACCCTCGCCTCTCCCACAGGGTCCAACAGTCTGTTCTTCACATCCGTGCCTCGTTTGCTGTCTTAAGACGGCACGCCACCTTGTGACCAAAGGCTAAAAAGCCATCCAACGACAAAGGGAAAACGCCTCAGGCAAAGCCTCCAGGGAAAGAAGGACCCAGCGTTACTGATCATTTACTGTTTCCAGGCACCACGAGGCATTCTCAAACCTAGAGAAAGACAAACAGCGTGGCGTTCACACAGCTAAGTGGCAGTGGCAGAATTAGGGAAAAGTAAAACACTCTAAACCCCTTCCATCGATCGCAGCCTTGTGGCGAAGCGGCTTGCGTAACTCAGTGAAGTTAAGAGCCACACCATGCAGGGCCACCCCAGACATGGAATACATGTGTATGTACGGAGGAGTCCCTTCACTGTTCACCTGGAACTATAACAACACTGTTAACTGGCTATACCCCAATGCAAAATGTTTTTGGTGTTAATAAACATTAAAAAAAAAAAAAGACAGGTGGGTCACAGTGGAGAGTAATGACAAAACATGGTCCACTGGAGGATGGACTGGCAAACCACCCCAGTATTCTTATCCAGAGAACCCCAGGGACAGCGTGAAAAGGCAAAAAGATATGACACTGGAAGATGAGCCGCTCCTCAGGTCGGAAGGTGTCCAATATGCTTCCGGGGAAGTGCGTACTCAGTCACTCAGTCGTTCCACCTCTTTGGGACCCCACAGACCAATGCTGATGCTGAAGCTGAAACTCCAATACTCTGGCCACTTGATGGGAAGAACTGACTCATTTGAAAAGACCCTGATGCTGGGCAAGATTGAAGGCGGGAGGAGAAGGGGACGACAGAGGATGAGATGGTTGAATGGCATCACTGACTCAACGGACATGAGTTTGAGTAAATTCCAGGAGTTGGTGATGGACAGGGAGGCCTGGCATGCTGCAGTCCACGGGGTCACAAAGAGTCGGACACGACTGAGCAACTGAACTGAAATTGAGGCCTGCCAGGCTACTCTGTCTATGGGACAGAAGAATATGGAGTGGGTTGCTATTTGCTTCTCCAGGGGATCTTCCCGATCTAGGGATCGAAATCTGAGTCTCCTGCATTGGCAGGCAGATTCTTTACCACTAAGTCACCACGGCAGTCCATAGAATTGATAGTTCCTTCCTAAAAAATACAGGACACATTTTATAAAAAGCTCTAAGAAAAAAACTTTACAGAAAAAAAATTTTTAACCTAGTTCAACCAAATGTCTTCCAAGCTTCTTTGACCAGTGTACATTTTTTCCTAAAGAAATACCAAGGTTCTAGGGCAGTTCAGAAATGCTGGCTGAGGCGAGCAGGACTTCGCACTCAGGAACAAAGTGCCTGAGCATGACTCTGATCCGTGGGCAAGTCCCTTCACCTCTCAAATAAAAGTTCCTATCTCTAATTGTGAGGATGAAACGAGACCACACACAGGACATAGAAGGTTCTCCACACATGCTGGCAGGAAAAAATGCATGAGTTAGAAGCTTCCTTCAGGCATAAGGCATAGTGTTGCTTTGAGCTCAAGGCTGTGAATCAACTAGTTTAATGTAATTAAGGTGTTTTTGAGTATAAACACACATGAAGCAAGGTTATGTATTGACGGCTGA
The DNA here is from genome assembly GCF_019320065.1 of Cervus canadensis. Taxonomy (NCBI): domain Eukaryota; kingdom Metazoa; phylum Chordata; class Mammalia; order Artiodactyla; family Cervidae; genus Cervus; species Cervus canadensis. The sequence goes on along the minus strand of NC_057412.1, from coordinate 1,342,628 downwards.
GGAAAATGTTGTGGTCGAAAGCTCACCTAACCCAGCATTTCCATCAGGAGCAGAGATTCAGAATTCACTAATTTGGTCTTGGGGAGGCTTTACAGATTCTGCCTATAGCAAATAATGAGAACTGACTGGGGCTTCCCTGGTGGCTCAGTGGTAAAGAATCTGCCTGCCAATGCAGGAGACACGGGTTTGATCCCTGATCGGGGAAGATCCCACCTGCCGCAGAGCAACAAAGCTCCAGAGCCACAACTACGAGCCTGTGCTCTAGAGCCTGGGAGCCACAACCCGAGTCCACACGCCTAGAGCCCCTGCTCTGCAATGAGAAGCCCACGCACTGCACCCAGAGAGGAGCCCTCGCTCGCTGCAACCAGAAAAAGCCCACACGGCAGCCAAGACCCAGCACGGATGAAAGTAATTTTAAAGCAAGAGAACTGACTGGATTTGGAAAGCTTGAAAGCTTAAAGCATGGCGGAAGGGAAAAGAAGAGGTGGAGAAATATTTTGGGTTTGGTCCAAATGAAATTGAGGGCAGGGGGGGAATAGAAGAGTTCACTGTCTTTAGGTATGAAAGAACCAGGATGGATATACAGTTCATTTCAAATGAAATGCACTATAATAAGGACTATTTTCATGAAAATGGGGGTGGACTGTGAAAACAAAGAAGGCGTCACAGTTTCCTTAAAACAGAACTGTTCTGGGATTAAATGAGCACGTTCTGATTTTCCTCAGTCATTTTTCAGAAAAGCACTCAACTTATCCATCATGTTAGGCTGCTCCTTTGTTTTCAAAGAAATAAGAAAAGCAATCAACAAAGGGACTAAAACAATAATCTCTACTTCAATCCTCCCAGTCTGAATAGATGATACAGTGAAGAGAGTGCTCTGAAATATGCGCACAGGCTGTTAAAACCAAACGTGACTGTTAGAGAGGGATAAAATTAGCATCAGATGTTTCTCCCTCAGGATTTATCAGGGTGTTATTTGAGATGAAACTGCCTAAAAGGAGCCCCTCGTTTTTAGTTTTTATAAACTTTAAACAGAATGAGTGTGTGGTGATAGAGTACAGAAAAAAAAAAATGGGATAAGTCTATAAGGTTGGCAGGGATTTGATGTTTGATATGAGCCAATTAAATATAAAACAGAGCAATAGAACTGCTTAAAAAAAAGTGGAGCAATAGGAAAAAAAAGGGGGGGTCAGAGTTAACATTATGTTTGAAAACCCTCCCATGGAAAACTGCAGCGAACCTAAGTTCAGTGCATCTATGTCAAACACTAAAAAAAAAAGGACTTCTCTGTAGCTCAAACGGTAAAGAATCTGCCTGCAATGCAGGAGATCAAGGTTCGATCCCTGGGTCAGGAAGATCCTCTGGATAAGGGAATGGCAACCCACTCCAGTACGCTTGCCTGGAGAACCCTATAGATAGAGAAGTCTGGCGGGCTATAGCCCATAGGGTCGCAAAGAGTCAGACACGACTGAGTGACTAACACACACGTCAAACACCCCGGGGTTTCTTGCACAAGCAGCAAATGCTATATGGCACTGATCTTCCAGTCTGCAACCTCCGCTACCTCATTACATTGATACACGTCAAAATTTTATATAACAGAAAGACGCAGCATCTACAGCAAAAACACAAGTATACAGCGAGGACTCAGAAACTGTAATTAATAAAGTATAATGCTCTGGTAATGTTGGTCTCGCACAAAGCACCAAAAGACACTTGGATTCGATAGCCACTGAACCTGTGTTAACAGGGAGATTTTAGGGGAAACACATGTACCTTTACAGGTTTACAAAGGACTCTATTCTGACTCACGGTGTCTGACAGGAGTGGATACCAACATTATCTTTTTTTTTTTAATGAGGAAACAAACAGGGAAATCAAGTGATTTGCTCCCAATTAAAAAACAAATTCATGACAGAGTGAAAAATGGAAAAAGCAGCCACTATTTCAGTCAGCCTTCCCTTCAGTAGCCTTCACACTAGCATTTCACAAATCTGAGTAGAATATATTTCTCCTGGGAATTCACTGCCGGTCCAGTGGTTGGGACTCCCCACTTTCACTGCCGAGGACCCAGGTTTCAGCCCTGGTCAGGGAACTAGAATCTCACAAGCTGAGCAGTTGTGTCCCCTGCACCCAACAGGGAGAAAAAAAAAATATATATATATATATATTTTATAAAGGGAAACCACTTCTTTGACCAGGTCCACTGGAAATGACTGAAAACTGAACAGCAAACCAAATTTTAGAGTTTGTTTTCTCCAACAGATTTAACAATATTACAATGTGTGAGAAGTAATATTTATTGTAACAAGTTACAAGGGAGTGGAACCATGTAATTAGTCTTACAATTTATTGGAAGCAAGACGGTATTTTTGAAGGAAAAAACAACAAAGAGAAAGTGATTAAACAAGATGATATCTAGACAGAGGCACAGCATTCCACAACTGCTTCATACTCTGTGCACGGTAAAACCTCAGAGAGGAGAGACACGTTAAGCAAAACACGGCTTGTGTTAGAAGCTGCATATAATATCACTAATATTATTCTGTCTTACAACAAAAGGCTCTAGAAAAGTCCCTCTGGAGGAAAAAAGTGCAACAACAAAAAAAAACCTGTTGAAAAAAAGTGCAACAAAAAAACAAAGGAAAGCCAAAGTAGAAATAAAGACCCAGCTCTCCCTTTGAAATCTCTCAGGGGAATACACACAGTGCAAATACAGTGCAAATACTCCAGCTTTTGACTGGAGTAAGAACTTTCAGGTTAAAGATGTATTTTGCAGGAAGAGTTCACCTAAAGCTCTGAAAGCTAGAGCAAAAGACAGACTTGTAGTCAAGTCATTGAGTGGATGAAATGCCTAATTTTTCACTAGGTCATAATGATCCCCTTTAGGAAGAAGTGCTTTTATCCTGAATCTAATTATTCCACTTTTTGCTATATGGTTCATGCTTTTAAACTGCAGTTGTCTTCAAACTTGCTTGATATAGAATTTTGTAATATCAGATAATAGTAGGCTGTCAAAAGACAACCATTTAAGCTGCTTTTGTTAAGAAGCATGTTGCTGAGCTGCCTAACAGTCTTTTTACATCAGCCATGTAAAACTGAGCTTATGTGATCATGTATTACCCTTTCTCAAATAAAGTCTTATTAGAGGAATTGTTTTTTAGAAGAGATTTTCAAACTAGTCCTTCGGGCATTTTTAAAAATCTTCATATAAAAGTCCACTTCTTTTATACATAAGAACAAACATTTTTCCTTTAAAAAAAAATTCATTTAAGCCAAAATAAATTACAACTTGCTAAAATACCCCTTTTAATGGCTCAGTGCTTCTTTCAGATATGTGGAGCTGTATTTTTTGCACATCTTTGAAAATCAGGCAAAGTAGTTAACGCTACAATGACCATGATGATACAACCCTGGCTCAGGAAACAGATTAAGCTTTAAGTCCTCAAGAATAAAAAGACTGACACTCCCCATCTCATCTATATAGTCTTATACTATGTACATTTTAACAATCTAATTCAATGGGAAAAAAAAGGACAGAAATTTCATAAAACTATTTAAAAACTCAGGGCATAAAAGTGTAAAGAGACAAAACATTTAACGTACAATCTATTCCATTTGGCAATGTGTAAATTATACTGAGATAAAACTCATCTACAGATAGAATAAAACAAAAGGGAAACGTGATTTGAGAAGTGCTCTCAGGTCCACAGCTCTTCAGTTCTTCCAAATTTGTAGATCAGAGTGCTGGAAAGATATTAAAATAAATCGTGAGGTAAAACCACATAGAAACACAATAGAGAATTCATTTTCTAAATATGCTTTGATGGATACCTCACTGATCCTTCCTATCAGTTTCTAAAATTTAAGACTGTGGTGCTGTTGGTCTGAATTTGCTTGTTTTATAAAGCAGTCTATGGGCCTGATGGCTGAGTTTAATATGTTCTTAAAGCCTGAAGTTACAGGATAGGACACTGGTAAGGAAAGACCACATTTCTCATCGTGGCTAGCAATAAGGTCACTCACACTCTAGGGTTCTACAATATCTGAACTACAAAAACTGAAGCATCCTAAAACAGACCATCATGCAATTTTTCATTCATTTACAGAAAGTTACTGTACAGAGTATTGGCTGGGCACGCGGCACCTGGCTGAGCAGTGGGAATGTGACTGTGAGCCAAGACTAGACAGATGTGCTCATCAGGAGAAAACCAAATCCCAACTCAGTGACTCACACGGTATCCAGAGAGAGAAATACAAGGCTCGGACCTAGTTGGAGGACAAGGTTTTCCGAAGGAAGTGATGACTGAACTGAAATTCTAAAAGAAAGGGAGTGTGGGACTTCCCTGGTGGTCCAGTGGTTAAGAGTCCACCTACCAATGCAGCAGCACGGGTTCGATCCCCAGTTCAGGGAGATCGCCCATACCACGGGGCATCTAAGCTTGTGCTCCGCAACCACGGAGCCCATGCACCCAGAGCGCATGCTCTGTCACAGAAGGGGCCACCGCAGTGAGAGGCCCACACACCACCATCAAGAGCAGCCCCCACTCCCAACAACTAGAGAAAACCTGCCCGCAGCATGAAGACCCAGGGGAGGGAGGAGGGAGGGGAAAGGGAGGGGAGGGAGGAGGGAGGGGAGGAAGAAAGACATTATCTCAGCAAGGTATGAGGGGAAGAAGGAAGGGGCAGAAAGATGGGACACTCTGGGACCAGGAGTTTGAGCTGTGGGTACACTGGCTGTGTTAGATTTCAAATGTCAGCCACTCAGGAGGGGATAAGTAAGAATCCAATACGTGGTTTAGACACAGAGATAGACATCTGTGGCTCTCTGAGTTCAGGTACTAACTGAAGTCCCCAGCAAAAAGGATCTCATCGAGAGAAAGAACAAGTCGAGAAGAAGCCTAGAAAAGAAACTTAAGAAACATCAACAGTGAGTGGCCAGGGCATGGCAGACTGCTGGGCACGCAAACCGAGGAGGGGGAGCTGCCCTCCACACTCAGAAGCAGCCCGGCACACGGGAAGCACGGCTGGCTGGGTAACTTGCCTGCATCGGGGCGGAGCACACAGTTGATGCAGCAGCCACTGCACGTGATCACAGGCCTTTACACACATAAGGTTTCTGCTCATCCAACTGTCATTTGTACAGGCTCACCTGCCCCTGCAAAGGGCTGAATCTGAATTTAAATTTGATCTCGAAACAGTGCCTAACATGTCTTTGTGCAAATTCAATGTATTCCCAGAAGGCTGTGAGTCATGTGCCGAGAAATACAATCATAAGACGCAGAAATGGTCACACATCTTTCAAAACCAAGAGTGCCCCAGCTGCAGTGCAATAAGAAGGAATCCAGGCACAGGGGTCTCTGGAGGTGAGGAAACAGTGTCACGTGCTCGGGGAGGACAAGCAGCCAGAGTGCAAGGTGGAGGACAGACGGCTGGAGGGTGGGGCCCATGGGCTTCTGCTGAGTACTGACAGCAGACGGGCGGGCAGAACCCACCAGAGAAAAGCGAAGGAGACACTGGAAAGGACCACTCCCAGAGCTCCCGGAGGGCCTCAGAACACACGCGGCATCCGGAAGAACACTCTGAAGTGCTCTCTGCCTTAGCAAGGGGGACCTATTAATCCCAGACTAAAGCTGCTCTGGGCCTGCCTAACAAAGCTTGCAAGTAAGATCCAAAGGATCAACACGTTTGCAAATGACTGAGCTGCATTCAGAACAAAGCTCAAAAACATTTAAGGGAACACCCAACAGTCCAGCCCCCAGTCAGCCGCCAGCAAAGAGCAAATAGAGGAAGAGACTCAGAATGAAAAAAGGAAATGGAAGCAATCAGTAGAAACAACTGAGAACTGACACAATTAGACAAGGACACTGGAAGAGCTATAAACATACTTCATGTGTTCAGGAAGACAGGAAGAGCATAAGCATGTTAGGGAGAGACACGGAAATGGTGGGGGAAAAAAGCCCAAATCAAGTTAACAGAGATGAAAAATACAATGTCTGAGATGAGAACCACACTGGATGGGAGTAACAGCAGATTAGACGTGACAGAAGCAGACATCAGTGAATTTAAAGATGTGACAATGGAAACGAACCTAAATGAAACACAGAGAGAAACAAGAAAGGAGAAGACTTGGTGGGCAGAAGAGCAGCGCTGGAGAGGTAGGAAAAAAGCACGCAAAGAACTAAGCGCCAGTGAGCTGTGGGATGACATCGAGCAGCCTAGTACGTGTGTGGCTGGAACCAGGAGGGCGGGGTGGATAGAAAAAATATTTGAGGAAATAATGTCTGAAAAGATTCCAAGTATGGTGAAAACTGTAACATATCCACAGATCCAAGAAACTCAGTGAACCCCAAACAGAAGAAATATGAAGAAAACGACACCATAGCCCTCCATAATCCAACTCCTTAAAACCAGTGACAAAAACACACTTCTCCAAGGCTTAGATCTTAATGCTTCTGTGAGTGAGGTGTAGGGTAAGGGCTGTAATTTTATAAATGATGCCTAAAGTACCTACCTATCTTTACATTAAAAGACATTTCATCTCAAAAAGCAAAGGATACAGGCTTCATTTTAGAAGCTTTACAGAAGATTACCCCTAAAAAACATTTCTGATCATTTATTATTTTATTTAAAGTTATCTTTTAAAACTTAATTAAAAAATTTAATTCCCTAATCAGGTTTTGTATATGACATGCATATTATGTATTAATTCTAATTTTTTCTTTTTACTGAAGGTACATGAAGGCTTCTCAACAAAACACAGCCTATGGAAACAGCAGTCTGGTGGGTCCAAATCCCTGTTCTGCATTTGCTTATTAAGTGAACTTAAGTAAGCCTCTGAGTCTTATTTTCTCATTGATAAAATAGGAACACCATCTGGTTTACATACTTAAGACAATTACACAGGAATTTAAAAAGTTAACATCCATAAAGCATCTAGCTTAAGTCTTGGCATACAGCAGGGCCCCTAATTAAGTGGTTTATGTATGCTTTTATGCAATAGTAGAACTTTTACTTTTTAAAATAAGTTTTATATATTGTAGATTTATACATGTTTCATTGCATATGCTGCTCTTATAATAAAGATAATGTTTCTGTAAATGGTATACACCTGTAGTTTAAAAATTAGGCAACTTACCTAAAAAATATAAGTGCATTTTGAAAAAACACAGCTAGTCCTGGATAAACATCAGTATCTGCACATACAAAGTAAAACAGATCACAAAAGGCAAAGGTCAGCAACAAAGTATTTGTGACGTTTATAATGCTCTGCATATTATAAAATACTACTATTACCCATTAACTCTAAGAAATCCACAATGCGGGAAGCCCCTCTGCATTTCTGCTCTCAGGGCTCAATCTCAGGGTTCAGTCAATTCACGGAACTAAGACCCCACAAGCCACACGGTATAGCCAAAAAAGAAAACGAAATCTACAGCGAAACTGAGGTAAGAAAGTGCCCACCTTATTCTCTCAAAACAAAGGGTTACTTTCATTCTGGATAAAAGACAAAGAACTTACTAGATTTTCTTTTTGTCTTAAGTATTTGCTATGGTTTCAGCTACATCTGAACTGCTGAGAAGCAGCAGCTCATCCGTCACTTCCCATGGCCAATAAATACACGTCAGAAATGCACAATGTTAGAAGTACAATGATAGAAATACACAACTTTAGAAATATGCAATGTTAGAAAGATGCAAATTACATTTTTGATGATCTAACAGTCTGTTCAGCTTATTTTCCTTCATGAATTTAGGAGTTTTATTTCATAAATCTGACACATGCAAAAAGAATCATTATAATTCATCATATTCTCCTGGAGAAAAGAGTCACTATCTTTCTAAGAAGGAAAAAGAAAACATTGGAAATGATTCAAATTTTTGTGGATATTTAACTTTTATAAAACGATCAATGCTGATTAAAAATACTAGGTAGGATGAAGAAATATTCAACTTGTAGCCTTTGAAATCACAGCAAACAATATAGCTACATTAACCTGGTTAAAAGCTCCAAGTTTGAGCCGTACCCCCGGATCTGAATCCCAACTCTACCACTGACTAAATGTATGATCATGGGTAAATTATTTCACCCATCATCCCTTACTTTCCTCATCGTAAAATGGGCATTGTAACGACACCTACCCCAGAGCGTGAGAGGTGTAGACTATACACAGCACTCGTGACAGTACTCACTCTTGAAGTACTGTGTAACTGTTAGCTGCTACTGTTAACAGGTCCAGAAAACCTGTTCAGTAAAAGACTTGAAATACGTGTTAGAAAGGCTCTCTGAAGTAAATGCATGTTCAGTTTGCAAACTAAGATGTAGACATAGGGAATTCCTTGGTGGTCTGGGGGTTGACTCCGAGCTTCCACTGCAGCGAGTGCAGGTTCAATCCCTGGTCAGGGAACCAAGATCCTACAGGCTGTGTGGTTTGGCCAAAACACTCTAAGTATATGTAATGAGCAGTACTGTAGGAATATGGAAATGAGATCCATAATCAATAAACTTCTCAATATGTACTGGATCTTTAAAGATTAAGATACAACCACTAAAGGGAGTTCCCTGGTGGTCCAGTGGTTAGGATTCTGCACTGTGACTGGTGGGGGAATGAAGATCACACATGCTACACAGTACAGCCCAACAACTGCAAGCTCGATAGTATTTTTATTTATTTATTTGTTTTTCATAGTATTTTTAATAAACTAAAATAACACATTTTAGATATATGTGGTGAGTGGTATTATTTAAACATCAGCCAACCACTCACCTCTTATACCTATTTATTTTGCACAAAATGAAAGATGAAGGTATTCCAAAATCTAATACTGATCAACCTATGATACTTAAGGGATCCTATCATGATATTAAAAGGTCAGCTGGGGGTCAGGACAAGGAGATGTGACAGTTAAGCAGAGTGACAAAGAGATTCCAAAGACAGAGGCATCAGAAGATGAGTAAAGTGTTATCTGAAACTGATGCTGTCTTTGGAGTGGAGGGAGAGAGCCAGTGAAAGGTTCTTCTGATGCTTCCTGGAGTACAGGGTACAACTGCGTCCCGCTTTTCAAAACCTCTCACCACCTCCCTGATGAAAAGCTGTGGGGACTGAAACAGTCCCAAGACTCAGAATGATGTACTAAGAGCTCACTCCACGGCATCAACCGTTTCTACATGAAGGCTATACACATCTTCAATCTTGCACTTAAAAGACTCCCCTTGTACCTATGAATGAAAAATTAGAGACTGGAGTTGGAGAGGAGATGTATCAGTGGACAGAAAGATACAGTGTCCATAACACCTTATCTTGAAATCCTTGGGGCCAGACATGTTTTAGAACTGAGAATTTTTCAGATTTAAGGATGATAACACAGGGCATAATATGGCATAGCACCCACAACTGGGTTTGGACCAGTATCCCACAACCAAATGCAACCATATTCCCATAATAAAACATTTGAATGCTTATTAAAGCGAATAAAGATAATAATGAGCCCCAGGTCAGTTTAGGTCAGGTTTTGCTGCCAAGCTGCTTATGAAATTCTTGACCTTCAGCACTTCGTGGGTTTTCGAGTTGTGTATAAGGGGCTGTAGCCCTGTGCAGCTTTTAAGACCACAATCCTCAGTAAAAGGCCTCTAGTGTAGAGTCTGGCTGCCTGGGGAAAGAAAGGAATGAGAACCTCGAGAGATGGCTGAGAGTTACCTGGTCTTGTCAGTGGCTTGGATTTCCCAGCGGGCCTACCCTACTGCACTCAATGACCCCAAAGGGAAGCTATATTAAACAATTTATATCTTTACACGGAGTCTTAGCTTGAAGCTGAGTAATTAGACTAAATTTTACTCCATGGGGAGATAAAAGACTAAGCCACATAGAAAAGACATATCTGAATGTCTCCTATGAAAGAAAAGAAAAATAAATACTTACTCTGGGTAACATAGGCACCAAAGAGAATCCACATAGAAGCAATCAGTGACCCAAACATCAACATGAAACCAATGAAGAGCCAAACTCGAGCACCTGTGTGAAAAACCGGCTTTATGATTTTGCTCATTTCTGCAGCTCTATGTCTCAGGAATATACAACACTAGAACACGTAACTTAATATACACTATGCCTATCAAAGACAGTCACATATTTATATACACCTGCTTTAACAATTAACTGAATGAAGATTTTAAAAAATAAACTAAAACAGGTAAAGCAATACTTGTAAAGAGAAAAAGGGTAAGCTGTCATTCTACTGGCTAAAAAAACTAACAGCTGAGTAAATTAAAGTAGGCAGGCTTCATAAGTCATTACTTGACTAAACTGATTAATTGAACCCTAACTGAAAAGTTATCCTGTTATATATTATCAAAGTAATTGTTCTATTAGAAGTAACATTTATTTCAGACAGCCATTACCATACAGGAATGAGAGATTGCAAATGAACAAGGACCATATGTCCCCTCTTCATCAGTATTAATATCATGTTACTACTCAATATGATACTAACAGCAGCCATATATCAGTCTGTCTTACGGCTGAGGCAGCAACTTGTGCCACGTATCCTTGAAAAGTTCAAGGACAAAAGCATCTCTTCAACCCCTCACTATGCAGAATTTTTGAATTTATACAACACAGAATCTCAATACAGTGATCACGTGAGAAGATTCAACACACTTTTAGGAAAGCAAGTTTTCATCTGTGCCAGACCCTTATCACAGGTATATTGACAGCCTGCCACCCTGTGGAAGGGGAATGAAGCTCCACTGGAATGAAAATAAAACCCAAGCCGCTTTCCGTAACAGCTAAACTTGCTTTCATTGCAGATATTCTGTTACTAAGTGAACAGAAATTCGTACATTTTGGACACCAGATAAGCAGGAAGCTCAAAGCTCAGCATGGCTGGAACAGCTGATGTTTGAAAAAAACAGGTCTCTAGATTGTCTCAATTTTATTATAATACTAAGCAGATCTCCAGAAGTATACAGAAATGTTTAGCTCCTTGGAGAAAGACATCTTCCAAATTCAATTGCAGCCTTTTTAAAAAATAAATGAAAAGGAACTACCAAAACTCCTTGTAATTATTTTCCTTCATGTCCTTTATATGTGACCACACAAAACTCTTCTGATAGAACAAGAAAAAAAAAATTCCCTTAAAAAATGAGTATGCTTTTGTTTAACAAAAAATAAAAAACTAATATTTTCCCTTTTTTGCTTTGACTACAAGGAAGCTCAGAGTCAGGTTAATAAACAATTAATAAGAGTATCCATCTTGTCCTACATTCTAAGTACAATATCTCCTTTCTACCTGGTTCCTGTTCCTTTTTATTTAACATTCCCATTTGTTGTATATTCATTACTTTGATAACACTCTCCTGCAAATTACTCTGGGAATTAAATAGGAATAAATTACAAATAAACTGTTAAAGTAGTATGAAAGTGTGGCAATAAGTGAGCATGCCTATAAGACAGTTTGCCCTTATTTTCTGAAGTACTAGACAGAAGTTGCACTAAAGGCACCATGTATAAACTGTACTATGAACTTGAACTTAGTAGAGAATAATCATGGAATAAAATGTAATAGTCACTAAGAGTAAAAAGTACAGGCTTTGGAACCACACAGACCCAAGACAAATGCAAGTTCTACCCTTAAGCTAAAAAGCTTTGGGTAAGTTACAGCACAATTTTCTATACAAAACAGATAATAGTAACGTAATCCACAGCAATGTCTGTGGAATATATTTTTAATGATCAAATAAATAAATGTGTGCTCTATGCACAACATTTTCACTTGCTAATACATGCTCTTTTATTCTTCATTCTCACTCATTCCTGACATTACCTGCCAAAGCTGGGGCACAAGACATGCAAGTGAGCATACACACACAATACACTTCTTAAAATAATTTTTATTTACTTTTATTTTTGGTTGTGCTGGGTCTTTGTTGCTCTGTGGGCTTTTTCCTAGTCGCAGCGAGAGGGGGTTACTCTCCAGTTGGGGGGTGGGGGCTTCTCATTGTGGTGGTTTGTCTTATTGCAAAGCATGGGCTCTAGGGTGCACAGGCTTCAGTAGTTGCGGCTCCCAGGTTCCAGAGCACCAGCTCAATAGCTGCAGCTCACGGGCTTAGTTGCTCCATGGCATGTGGGATGTTCCCGGGTCAGGGATCGAACCTGCGTACCCTGCACTGGCAGTGGATTCTTTACCACGGAGCCACCAGGGAAGCCCCACAACGCACTTTTAACTTAGGTTTGTCTGTCATTTGTCACTATCCCCAGCCTCTCCAATTCTTCAAGGATCACAATGGAAGTGAAATCATAAAATCTGCATCAGCGCTTAAAGCATCAGGTGCAAAAGAAAGCTTACTTGTCCCCCTGTAACTGGCTTAGTTCACTTAGCATCATGTCCTCCAAGTTCATCCCTGTTATCACATACAGCAGGATTTCCTTCTTCCAGGCCCATGCCCTTTATGTGAGGTATCTAAGACAGTCAAGCTCACAGAAACAGCGAGTACAATAGCAGTTGCCAGGGACTGAAGGGGGAAACTGGGAGTCATTCAGTGGGTACATGAGATTCTAGAAAGGGCAAAACTACAGTGACAGGAGGCAGATTAGCGGTGGCCAGGTAGGGGAAAGGGGATTAAACTTTCTGGAGTAACGGAAATATTCTATACTACGACTGTAGGTGTAGCTACACACTGTGTACATTTGTCAAAATTCAAATTGTACACCTTAAACTGAACATTATATTTCATATAAAATTATCCTCAATTACACTGAGTAAATGGTAACAGACAAGGACACTAAACGGTTCTCAACTGGATACAAGCATGACACAGTGGCTAAAAGCAAAGGCTCTGAAATCAGCCTGTCGGAGTGCAAATCCTGGCCCCACCACTTACTTGCTTTCTGACTTGGACAAGTTACTTGAGCTCTCTGTGCCCTAGTTCCTTCATCTAAAATTGAGGACAAGATCACTTATCTCCAAGGACTATTGCAAAACTGGCTGAGTTAATATGTGTAGAAAATTCAGGGTAGTCTTTGGTACACACTAAGTATTCTACAAGAAGGGAATGGCAAACCACTTCAGCATTCTTGCCTTGAGAACGCCATGAACAGTTTGAAAAGGCAGAAAGATATGACCCTGAAAGATGAACTCCCTAGGTCGGTAGGTACCCAAAATGCTACTGGAGATCAGTGGAGAAATAACTCCAGAAAAAATGAAGAGATGGAGCCAAAGCAAAAACAACACCCAGTTGTAGATGTGACTGGCAATGGAAGTAAAGTCCATTGCTATAACAATGGAACAAAGAACAATATTGCAAAAAAAAAAGAACAATATTGCATAGGTGGAATGTTAGGTCCATGAATCAAGGTATATTGCAAGTGGCCAAACAGGAGATGGCAAGAGCGAACATTGACATTTTAGGAATCAGTGAGCTAAAATGGACAAATGGGCGAATTTATATCTACTACTGTGGGCAAGAATCATTTAGAATAAATGGAGTAGCCCTCATAGTCAACAAAAGAGTCCAAAATGCAGTACTTGGGTACAATCTCAAAAATGACAGAATGATCTCTGTTCATTTCCAAGGCAAACCATTCAATATCACGGTAATCCAAGTCTATGCCCTGACCAGTACTGCTGAAGAAGCTGAAGTTGAATGGTTCTATGAAGACCTATAAGACCTTCTAGAACTAACACCCAAAAAAGATATCCTTTTCATTATAGGGGACTGGAATGCAAAAGTAGGAAGTCAAGAGATACCTGGAGTAACAAGCAAATTTGGCCTTGGATTACAAAACGAAGCAGGGCAAAGGCTAACAGAGTTTTGCCAAGAGAACGCACTGGTCATAGCAAACACCCTCTTCCAACAACACAAGAGAAGACTCTACAGATGGACATTACCAGATGGTCAATACAGAAATCTGACTGACTATATTCTTTTCAACCGAAGATGGAGTAGCTCTATACAGTCAGCAAAAACAAGACCAGAAGCTGACTGTGGCTCAGATCATGAACTCCTTATTGCCAAATTCAGACTGAAATTGAAGAAAGTAGGGAAAACCACTAGACCATTCAGGTATGACCTAAATCAAATCCCTTATGATTACACAGTGGAAGTGAGAAATCGATTCAAGGGATTAGATTTGATAGACAGAGTGCCTGAAGAACTATGGATGGAGGTTCATGACATTGTACAGGAGGCAGTGATCAAGACCATCCCCAAGAAAAAGAAATGCAAAAAAGCAAAAAGGTTGTCTGAGGAGGCCTTACAAATAGCTGAGAAAAGAAGAGAAACTAAAGGCAAAGGAGAAAAGGAAATATATACCCATTTGAATGCAGAGTTTCAAATAACAGCAAGGAGAGAGAAGAAAGCCTTCCTCAGTGATCAATGCAAAGAAATCGAAGAAAACAACAGAATGGAAAAGACTAGAGATCTCTTCAAGAAAATTATATACCAAGGGAACATTTCATGCAAGATGGGCACAATAAAGGACAGAAATGGTACAGACCTAATAGAAGCAGAAGATATTAAGAAGAGGAGGCAAGAATACATGGAAGAATTATACAAAAAAACATCTTCATGACCTCATGACCTAGATACCCATGATGGTGTGATTACTCACCCAGAGCCAGACATCCTAGAACGTGAAGTCAAGTGGGCCTTAGGAAATATCACTATGAACAAAGCTAGTGGAGGTGATGGAATTCCAGTTGAGCTATTTCAAATCCTAAAAGATGATGCTGCCAAAGTGCTGCACTCAATATGCCAGCAAATTTGGAAAACTCTGCAGTGGCCATAGGACTGGAAAAGGTCAGTTTTCATTCCAATCCCAAAGAAAGGCAATGCCAAAGAATGTTCAAACTACCACACAATTGTACTCATCTCACACGCTAGCAAACTAATACTCAAAATTCTCCAAGCCAGGCTTCAACAGTACGTGAACCATGAACTTCCAGATGTCAAGCTGGTTTTAGAAAAGGCAGAGGAACCAGAGATCAATTTGCCAACATACATTGGATCATCGAGAAAGCAAGAGTTCCAGAAAAACATCTACTTCTGCTTTACTGACTGCACCAAAGCCTTTGACTGTGTGGATCACAACAAACTGGTAAATTCTTCAAGAAATGGGAATACCAGACCACCTGACCTGCCTCCTGAGAAATCTGTATGCAGGTCAGGAAGCAACAGTTAGAACTGGACATAGAAAAACAGACTGGTTCCAAATCGAGAAAGGAGTATGTCAAGGCTGTATACTGTCACCCTGCTTGTTTAACTCATATTCAGAGTACATCATGTGAAATACCAGCTGGATGAAGCAAAAGCTGGAATCAAGACTACCAGGAAAAATATCAATAACCTCAGATACGTGTATGACAACACCCTTATGGCAGAAAGCGAAGAAGAACTAAAGAGCCTCTTGATGAAAGTAAAAGAGGAGAGTGAAAAAGTTGGCTTAAAACTCAACATTCAGAAAACAAAGGTCATGGCATCTGGTCCCATCACTTCATGGCAAATAGATGGGGAAACAATGGAAACAGTGACAGACTTTATTTTCCTGGGCTGCAAAATCGCTGCAGATGGTGACTGCAGTCACGAAATTAAAAACACTTGCCCCTTGGAAGAAAAGCTATGACAAACCTAGACAGCATATTAAAAAGCAGAGGCATTACTTTGCCAACAAAAGTCTGTCTAGTCAAAGCTATCGTTTTTCCAGTAGTCATGTATGGATGTGAGAGTTGGGACTATAAAGAAAGCTGAGCGCCGAAGATTTGATGCTTTTGAACGTGGTGTTGGAGAAGATTCAAAAGTCCCTTGGACTGCAAGGAGATCCAACCCGTCTATCCTAAAGGAAATGGGTCCTGAATGTTTACTGGAAGGACTGACGCTGAAGTTGAAACTTCAATAGTTTGCCACCTGATGCAAAGAACTGACTCCTTGGAAAAGATCCTGATGCTAAGAAAGATTAAAGGCAGGAGGATGAGGATGAGGTGGTTGGATGGCATCACCGACTGGATGGACATGAGTTTGAGCAAGCTCCTGGAGTTGGTGATGGGCAGCAGCCTGGTGTGCTGCAGCCCATGGGGTCGCAAAAGAGACGGACATGACTGAGCAACTGAACTGAACTGAATTCTACAAGTATTATTCCTAATCATCCTTCAAAATTCCTTTCCCACATGCTCCCAATTTCTGACTATAATTACAAGTTACCCTCCCTCATCCTTAAAGGCTGGAAACAGGATGTCTAGTCCTGTACTTTTCATATACAGCAAGAAAATTCCACTGGAAACAAACACCTGGATTCTAATAGAATGTGTTATAGTCTGAAAAAAAGAAAAATACTATTGGATGACAAATCAAAAGATTTCAAACAAAAAAATGTGTATGTATACAGCATGATTCTTCTACATACTTTCGTTGTAGTCTATGGGTTGGTTATTCAGGTGATCAGAACTAAATGTGAAAAACACTGTAGCCCTAGGTTTGATCTCTTAATGTGTCTGTACTTTGCTGTTAAATAATCACAATCAGCCATATTGTAAGTAAGACTATTAGTCAACATTTGGGATAAGAATAAATCTATCATTAGTATAGGAAGAATAACCTGGAGTCAAGATCCACTGATTCCGAATAGTATATTTTATCTATATACTATGGGCAATATAACATGACAAAAACCAGTAACTTCAACTTTCTTAAAGTTTTAAATAACAGCAACTTTTTTTAAAAGCAAAACTGCAAAAATCCTACATAATCATTACCATCCCTAGATGAAGACTCACAAGAGGCTTTGTTTTTCCTACTGATGAATCCCTCCTTCACCAGCACAGTGACCGCTCGAAAGGGCCTTACCTGTCCTTCCTAAACAGCCGCTCTCGTAACTGTCACCTCTCACCTGAGCGTTGGACACAGCATTTATCCTAGAGCAATGCAAATCATCCAATAAGCTCTCAGGCTGCTAAAACAGTCACAGATATTTAGAAGAGAATATCTTCTTCACAAGTCATTTAGAAGAGAAACATTTTCTAACTAAAGTCAACATCTGAATAACCCGAATGTATCTTTTAACTTAAATGTCCTAATGGATAGAAATATTACAGTAGTCTTACTTTACTAAAATACACCCAGAAAAGATTTAATTTTCAGGGATTACTATCACTTGTCTCCAGAGATTTTGAAAGAGACTCCCGTTCTCTGATTTCCTTGCCTATTTTACATGAGTGACCCACTGTGTGTTATCCCATTTTAAGGCTCTCACTATAAATAAGAGCTCAAAAGTTTCTCTTTGTGTTAAAAGTCAAGTGACTTTCTCTCATTCATTTCTCAAATTCAGAGAACATGTGGTTTATGTATAATAAGTAGGCTCACTTTATTCAGCTTCTCTTTCCACTTTTGTCAGAGCAGTTTCATTTGTAGTAGGAATTGTCTTTACTTAGCATCCTGAATGAATATAAGTAGATCCATCTTCTACAAATTTAAACATTTTTAAAGCTCCTGACTACAATAAAATTATATAATTTTAATGTTCAACCTATTTTTTAAATTATTAAAAGACATCCATGAAAAACTTCTAAACTCTTAGAAGTGACAGAATGGCTAAACCTGAAAATGATTTAATAAAAAAGAAAAGCCATAGATCAATCTTTTAATTTTAGGTTAATTTTGTCCTCCCCCAAATACTGGCAAATACAGTCAAGTAATACATTTAAATAATACTCCATGGTAAAAGATGAATATATGAGAATATTCAAGGATTACTCCCGTCCTAAAAAATCTACATATGTACAAACTTGATTAAATCTAAAATGCCAATGATTTTTAAGATGCACCATTATTTTTATGCTACCAAGGGAAAAAATTATGAATTATAAGATACCAATGACTATGAGAAGCATGCTGATATTCAGAGGTGTTAAAATACAAAAAATTGTCTTAAGATCTATAAAACTAGTAATTTGTCAGTTATACAAATATAAGATCTCGAAAATCACATGCTGAATCATTATAGAGAATAAAAAGATTATCTGACTAAATTCAACAGTTATTCTTGATTTAAAAAAAATTTTAATAAAATGGGAATATAGATATACACACACATATATATATATCATGTTAAAGAATCAATTGAAATTATTCCAGATAGCATTAAACTTTTGAGAAAAAAAAAGTTTTTAGAAAAATAATCTTGAATTGAGAGTTACCTCATACTTACATGAAGAAAGCCAATGTGGAAAACACTCCACATGTGTGAAAGGCATGGTTCAGCTGTTCTGGCTTCGGATACACCACAGCTGCATCGATCATTATCCACCAACCAGTAAAAAACTTGAGAAGGAGAAAGCCCACGTCGTTAAAACAGCACTCACACCAACACTGTGGCTTACCTGTTCCTTCACATCTCATGTTTTCTACGGACAATATAATTGAAACATACAATGAAATATGTCTACTTTGAGTTTTAGATGCTGAAATATAAAAAATAAGAATCCCTTGTTTACTTCTTTATAGTATATGAGGTAAATCCAACTAATCAAATTGGTATAAGATTCTGAAGTTCTGCTCTCAGTGCAAGATGAAAAATTTATTATCTAGGAATGAATTATCTGCTTCTTTCACCATAAATTTATATACAACCATAAAATACACCATAAATGCACCATAAAATTATATACAACCAAAGCTCTCTTAACTAACCAGTTCCCTGATTACCTGGTTTCATTCCCTTGTTCATATTAAAAAGCACTCGGACATTCCCTTTTAGTGTGATCAAGTACTTTTGCTTCCACAAATGAGTCGCCATGTCTCCAAGAAAACATCTAAACTTGCTATGATTTTAATTAATAGGCAATTTGATTAAATACTGTAAAACTGATTAAATATGAGTTTGCAAAATGTAAAGTTTCTATGTAAACTAGGCTGAATAGACAAAGTAGAAAAGTTACTAAGGAATTTCATAGGCAAATTAAGTGCAGGAGAGATGACCATAGAGAACAAGAAAAACTTAGAAACACCTAAAAGACTTCTGCATGTATACTGCTTCACAGTTATCTTTAGTTCTTGTTCTACTTATTTTTTTTTCTATTGGACTTCAGGTGTAGAACTATACACTGAAAAAGAGAAATTTACATTAAGTGTAACAGGATCTTTCTGGTCCCAGCTCAAGGTGGTTGTGGTTTCAATGATCAGCTCCCGGAAAGGGAACTTAACTCGTTCCAGGCCTTGGAGGCACCAGAATACATTTAGCTTCAAAATGACAAGTTTTATAACAAGAGTGTTCAGACAAAGAAAGGAATGCAAAACTTCATGATGGAGTATGCCAGTATCGTAAAGAAGCTCTTGAATGACGTGTAAAATACAGCAAGTATCTTATTCGGTGGGGGCAGGGGATGCTTGATTTCCTTCACAAGATTGGCCATAATCTGATTTTTTTTGGGGGGGGGGCTGTGCCCTGGGGCTCCCCTTGTGACTCAGAGGGTAAAGCGTCTGCCAGCAATGCAGGAGACCTGGGTTCGATCCCTGGGTCAGGAAGATCCCCTGGAGAAGGAAATGGCAACCCACTCCAGTATTCTTGCCTGGAGACTCCCACGGACAGGGGAGCCTGGCGGGCTACAGTCCATGGGTTCGCAAAGAGTCGTACACGACTGAGCGACTTCACTTTCACTTTCACTGTGGCACGTGGGATCTTAGTTCCCTGATGAGGGATCAAGCTCATGCCCCCTGCAGTGGAATCGTGGAGTCTGGCCCATCAGAGAAGTCCATGATTTAATTTTTTCTGAAGCTCAAAGATTAAGTACCAGGGGTGAGAAGGGACTCTCTATACCATTCTATTTTTGTCTGTATGTTTGATATTTTTAGTAAAAAGCATTTTTTTTGCATTTTTTTTTAAAATAAAAGGACTTCCCTGGTGATCTAGCAGTTAGGAATCTGCCTGACGATGCAAGGATCGCAGGTTCAATCCCTGGTCCATGAGGATCCCGCATGCAGAGGAACAACTAAGCCCATGCACCACAACTGCTGACCCGAGCACTGGAACCCTCGAGCAGCAGCTAAGAAGCCCATGTGCCCCAGAGTCTGTGCTTCTCAGGGAGGGACGTCACTGCAATGAGAAGCTTGGGCGCTGCAACCAGAGAAGGCTTGCATGCAGCAACGAAAACCCAACATGGCCAAAAAATAAATAAATAAATATTTAAAACAAAAACCAAAAAACGACTGCCTACAAAAATTGTATTATCTTGGTTATTCACAGTGCAAAGGAATCGAGATCAATTTTCAGGGGGAAAGGTGAGGCACAAATGTCGCCAACCACGCCTCTCCACTTACCAATATGCCTGCAACCACAGAAGCCACTGCGTTTCTTCTCTCACTCCAGTCAATGCATTCACATTCCGGCCAACGGAAATTATCTAGGAAGCCCGCCATTTTCACCACTTAAGCATGGATTTTTCATTAAATATTATATTCTACAAAAAAAAAAAAAAGACAAAAAAAATCCATGTAAGGAAATATTTTTAAGAACTGAAATATTTTACTCCTTTTTACTTCAAGCTTTAAACACCAACTTACTTCGGGTCTTTATCTCCTATAGGTAAGAAGAAAAATTCAGTACTACAATGAGTATCTATTGAGATGTACCTAAGACTGCTAGGACACAAGAGGGCACTTACTAACAGTATCTGTTAAATGAGCAGGGTGTTTTTAAAACAAATCTGCAGTCTCTGACACTTCTCCCATCGAAAGGTGGATCTATGTACCTTCCTTTGAATTGAGGCCAACAATAAAGGTGGGTTGAGGGCTTTCCTGGTAGCTCAACTGGTAAAGAATCCACCTACAATGCGGGAGACCTGGGTTCAATCCCTGGGTCGGGAAGATCCCCTGGAGGAGGGCTGGCAACCCACTCCATTGTTCTTCCCTGGAGAATCCCATGACAGAGAAGCCTGGCGGGCTATAGTCCAGGGGGTCACAAAGAGTCAGACACGACTGAGCGGCTAAGCACAGCACAGCAAAGGTGGAGAAAGTGATGCCATGTAACTTCTCAGACGAGATCATACAACGTAAGGAACACTAAGACCAGAGGCCTGGTTCCTTCCTGAAAAATCCAAGGCCACGGTACTGTGAGGAGACCACATATAGGTGTTCTGGCCCACATTTCCAGGTGGCGGCCCAGCCAACAGCTAGCCCCAAACACTGCAATATAAACACTCTTAAATACCTGACTTAACCCTCACTGCAATTAGAGAAAGTCCTCACGCAGCAACAATGACCCACTGCAGCCAAAAATAAATTAATTAAATTAGACAATGAACAAAATAATCTTAAAAAGCATTCAATATCATTAGTCATCAGAGAAATGCAAATTAAAGAAATATCACATCCACTAAAAAAGCTAAGCTTTTTTTTAAAAGATTGACTGTTGGCGGTAGAACAACTGGAAATCTTACACATTTCTGATTGCAATTTCTTACAAAGTTAAAAATAAACATTCCTATAACCTAGCAATTCCATTTCTAAATATTTACCAAGGGAAGTAAAAACATATGTCCACATACACAAAAAGACTTTTACAAGGAAGTTTAGAGCAAGTTTATTCATATTAGTTCCAAACTGAAACAACCTAAATGCTTAACAGAAGAACAAATGGATACACAAATTATGATCAATCCACAGAACAGAATATTATTCAGTGACAAAAAAGGATGAATAATACATATAACCACACAGAAAAAAAACTCAGAAACCTGATTTATGTGAAAAAAGGCAGACATAAATGAGTATATACTGTATGATGCTATTTAAATGAAGCTTAAGAAGCGAAACTAACCAATGTTCCCAGAAATCAAAACAGTGATTGCCTATAGGGACTGAGAACTGACTACAAGGGAACTTTTGTTTGGGGGTGTGGGTGATAGAAATGGTCTATATTTTGGTTGAGATACTGATTATTCAGGTACATGTATTTATCAAAAGTTACTGAAGTGTACACTTAAGATCTGTGTATTTCACAGTATGTAAATTTTACCCACAAAAGGTTTTTTTTTTTTATCATTTAGATATGCTTTAGCTACACTAAAGACTTACTCTGTATGCATTATGGGTATGTTTTATCAAGATAGTCTGCAAACATGGAGATGAACTGTTATCAAAGATTAAATATTACCTAGTTAAAAAGCAAGTTTAGGGGAAGGTCACCATGATTTAAGACAATGTCTGAAGGTTAAAACAAAAGTCATACTTCCTATTGTAAAATTCATTTCCCAGGACTTACCCGGTGGTCCAGGGGTTAAGAATTCACCTTTCAATGCAGAAGATGTGGGTCTGATCCCTGGTCCGGGAACTAAGATCCCACATGCCTCAGGGCAACTAAGCCTGCATGCTACAACTACTGAGCCCATTCGCCCCAGAGCCTGTGGAACCACAGCGAGCGAAGGAGCACACCACAGCACAAGATCCTGAAAGGTCCTGCAACTAAGATCCGACACAGCCAAGTTTAAATAGTTTTTTTTTTAATTCATTCAGAAAACATGCAGTCATCCCTCAGTATATACAGGAGGTTTGGTCCCAGGACTCCCCTCAGATACTAAAATCTGTGGACACTGAAGTCCCTTATATAAAATGGCATACCATTTGCATATAACCTCGTTGTATACTGGAACATCATCTCTAGATTACTTAAAATACCTAATACAATGTAAATACAAGGTAAATGGTTGTAAACACAATGTAAATGCCATGTAAGTAGTTGCCAGCCCTCAGTAAATTCAAGTTTTGCTTTTTTGGAACATTCTGCTTTTTTTTACTGAGTATTTTTGATCCGAAGTTGACTGAATCCAAGGATTCCAAGGAACCCAAGGATACAGAGGGTTATTTCCATACACTGATTTCTGAAATGTCATAGTCTTCTCCCTCCTGGGGCTTAAACTGGAGGGTCAGGGGATAGCGTAAGGCAGAGAAACATCAAAGTAATAGAAACAGTTACTATGAAGAAAATGCACAGGATCCCAACTCAAAATAAAGGGGAGACCTATTTTGGAAGTGTCAGAGAAGGCCTCTAAAGAGCTAAGGTTTGCTACAATTTTAAAACACACTAAAATTTTATATTTTTTCCATTTATTTTTATTAGTTAGAGGCTAATTACTTTACAATAGTGTAGTGGCTTTTGTCATACATTGACATGAATCAGCCATGGATTTACATGTATTCCCCATCCCGATCCCCGCCCCCCCCCACCTCCCTCTCCACCCGATTCCTCTGGGTCTTCCCAGTGCACCAGGCCCGAGCACTTGTCTCATGCATCCAGCCTGGGCTGGTGATCTGTTTCACTCTAGATAATATACATGTTTTGATGCTGTTCTCTCGAAACATCCCACCCTCATCCCACCCTCACCTTCTCCCACAGAGTCCAAAATTCTGTTCTGTACATCTGTGTCTCTTTTTCTGTTTTGCATATAGGGTTATTGTTACCATCTTTCTAAATTCCATATATATGAGTTAGTATACTGTATTGGTCTTTATCTTTCTGGCTTACTTCACTCTGTATAATGGGCTCCAGGTTCATCCATCTCATTAGAACTGATTCAAATGAATTCTTTTTAATGGCTGAGTGATATTCCATGGTGTATATGTACCACAGCTTCCTTATCCATTCATCTGCTGATGGGCATCTAGGTTGCTTCCATGTCCTGGCTATTATAAATAGTGCTGTGATGAAAATTGGGGTGCATGTAAAACACACTAAAATTTTAAAACTGAGTAAAGTTACTTAGATTAAGGGGACACAAAAGAGGTGGAAAAGAGAGGGGAAATTATATACAAAAGTCATTGAGTCTCTTTGAAACTAGCAAAGAATTAGCTGGTACCAAAGAGAATTGGGATATAGTAAGTTAGGGGAGAAAGTGGCTTGGAAGAAATATAGAGGGAGACAGGTAGGTACCAGATCACCTTGAATATTAATGTGGACTTAATGATGGGTTTGGGATTTTAGCGAGTGCAACAGGAAACTAAGTGAAAAACGTGAGGATAAAAGGAGCAAAGACACCAAAAATAGTCACTATGGTAAACATTTAGGGCTTCCCTGATGGCTCAGAGGTAAAGCCTCTGTCTGCAATGCAGGAGACCCAGGTTTGATCCCTGGGTGAGGAAGATCCCCTGGAGAAGGACATGGCAACCCATTCTAGTAGTCTTGCCTGGTAAATTCCGTGGGATATAATCCATGGGGTCGCAGAGTCGGACACGACTGAGCGACTTCGCTTTCATGGTAAACATTTAGGAGAGGAAAAGTGAGGGCTGGTACATCAAGAGTTAACATTCTGGGGCTTTCCTGGTGACTCAGTGGTAAAGAATCTGCATGCCAATGCAGGAGACATGGGCTTGAACCCTGGTCTGGGAAGATCCCACTTGCTGCAGAGCAACTAATCCCGTGTGCCACAATTACTGAGCCTGTGCTCTAGAGCTTGGGAACCGCAACTACTGAAGCCCTCACACCTTGAAGTTCAAGCTAAGCAAGAAGAGAAGCCACTGCAATAAGAAGCCCGAGCACCGCAACGAGAGAGTGACCCTACATGCTGATACTGGAGGAAAGTCAGCACAGTGACAAAGACCAGCACAGTCGCAAAATAAAAAAGAGCTAACACTCTAAACTGAGAAGACCACTTTCATATGGGCATTATTATCACTAATGTTTACCAAAAAAAATAAGCATATTTTATCATGACTGTCTTGATTTAGTGGAAATTGACAACACTAACACAGATCCTCTGGCTTAGAGTGGAGATAAGTATATAATACTTAACAAAAGACATAATATTTAATATAAAATAACAGGCTTTTGGAGACTTAATGAAGGCAAAGACTAATCAGAAAAAATTTAAATGTTCAATAACAGAGTAAATGTTTAACCAAAATAGCTTACTTAATTCAGTTCAGTCGCTCAGTCGAGCCCGACTCTTTGCAACCCCATGGACCACAGCATGCCAGGCTTCCCTGTCCATCACCAGCTCCTAGAGTTTACAAAAACTCACGTCCATTGCATCGGGGAGGCCATCCAACCACCTCACCTTCTGTTGTCCCCTTTACCTCCTGCCCTCAATCTTTCCCAGCATCAGGGTCTTTTCCAATGAGTCAGTTATTCCCATCAGGTGGCCAAAGTACTGGAGTTTCAGCTTCAGCATCAGTCCTTCCAATGAATATTCAGGACTGAATTCCTTTAGGATGGACTGGTTGGATCTCCTTGCAATCCAAGGGACTCTCGAGAGTCTTCTCTAACACCACAGTTCAAAAGCATCAATTCTTCTGTGCTCAGCTTTCTTTATAGTCCAACTCTCACATCCATACATGACAACTAGAAAAATCATAGCCTTGACCAGATGGACGTTTGTTGGCAAAGTAATGTCTCTGCTTTTTAATATGCTGTCTAGGTTGGCCAAGGCAGAGGAACCAGAGATAAAATTGCTAACATCCGTTGGATCATCGAAAAAGCAAGAGAGTTCCAGAAAAACATCTATTTCTGCTTTATTGACTATGCCAAAGCCTTTGACTGTGTGGATCACAATAAACTGTGGAAAATTTCAAGAGATGGGAATATCAGACCACCTGACCTGCTTCTTGAGAAATCTGTATGCAGGTCAGGAAGTAACAGTAAGAACTGGACATGGTACAACAGAATGGTTCCCAATAGGAAAAGGAGTACGTCAAGGCTGTATATTGTCACCCTGCTTATTTAACTTATATGCAGAGTGCATCATGAGAAACGCTGGACTGGAAGAAGCACAAGCTGGAATCAAAATTGCTGGGAGAAATATCAATAACCTCAGATATGCAGATGACACCACCCTTATGGCAGAAAGTGAAGAACTAAAGAGCCTCTTGATGAAAGTGAAAGAGGAGAGTGGAAAAGCTGGCTTAAAGCTCAACATTCAGAAAACTAAGATCATGGCATCTGGTCCCATCACTTCAAGCAAATAGATGGGGAAATAGTGGAAACAGTGGCTGACTTTTATTTTCTGGGCTCCAAAATCACTGCAGATGGTGGCTGTAGCCATGAAATTAAAAGATGCTTACTCCTTGGAAGGAAAGTTATGACCAACCTAGATAGCATATTAAAAAGCAGAGACATTACTTTGCCAACAAAGGTCAGTCTAGTCAAGGCTATGGTTTTTCCAGTAGTCATGTATGATGTGAGAGTTGGAAGCTAAGCACCAAAAATTGATGCTTTTGAACTGTGGTGTTGGACAAGACTCTTGAGAGTCCCTTGGACTGCAAGGAGATCCAACCAGTCCATCCTAAAGGAAATCAGTCCTGAATGCTCATTGGAAGGACTGATGCTGAAGCTGAAACTCCAATACTTTGGCCACCTGATGCAAAGAACTGACTCATTGGAAAAGACCCTGATGCTGGGAAAGATTGAGGGCAGGAGGTGAAGGGGACAACAGAGGATGAGATGATTGGATGGCATCACTGACTCAGTGAACATCACCAACTCAATGGACATGAGTTTGGGTAAACTCCGAGAGTTGGTGATGGACAGGGAGGCCTGGCGTGCTGCGATTCACAGGGTTGCAAAGAGTCGGACACAACTGAGCGACTAAACTGAACTGAACCAGGGTGGTCACGGCTTTCCTTCCAAGGAACAAGCATCTTTTAATTTCATGGCTGCAGTCACCATCTGCAGCGACTTTGGAGCCCCCCAAAATAAAGTCTGTCACTGTTTCCACTGTTTCCCCATCTATTCGCCATGAAGTGATGGGACCGGATGCCATGACCTTAGTTTTCTGGTTGTTGAGCTTTAAGCCAACTTTTTCACTCTCCTCTTTCACTTTCATCAAGTGGCTCTGTAGTTCTTCTTAGGTTTCTGCCCTAACAGAGGTATCATCTGCATATCTGAGGTTATTGATATTTTTCTTGGCAATCTTGATTCCAGCTTCTGCTTCATCCAGCCTGGCATTTTGCATGATGTACTCTGAATATAAGTTAAATAAGCAAGGTGACAATATACAGCCCTGATGTACTCCTTTCCCAATTTGGAACCAGTCTGTTGTTCCATGTCCAGTTCTAACCTGTTGCTTCCTGACCTGCATACATATTTCTCGGGAGGCAGGTCAGGTGGTCTGGTATTCCCATCTCTTTAAGAATTTTCCAGTTTGTTGTGGTCCACACAGTCAAAGGCTTTGTCGTTAAGGCAGACATTTAAAAACCTATTTTTGAAGGACTTCCCTGGTGGTCCAGTGGTTAAGACTCCATGCTTCCAATGCAGGGGGTGCAGGTTTAATCTCTATTTGGGGAACTAATATCCCACAAGCCATGGGGAAAAAAGGTTTTTTTATATTTATTTCTAAAAACATTTAATTGCATGAGTAAATGGTAATGACTAATACTAAGTGAAAAAAGCAGGTTATTAAAACTATCTATTGCATTATTTCCTTTTTAGAAAAAAGAATCAACAGTATATATAAACACATACAAGGATAAAAATGCTAGAAAGACAAACACCAGTACTTCCATAATATCATTATACATAAGGATGATAAGATGCTGTGTGTTTTTTAGTCTATTTTCAAAGTTTGCTGCACTGAGCATGAATTACATTTTCTTAATGCAAAGTGATTTTTTTTTCAATAGAATAATTTATTAGTATTATTTTTTTAATTTATCCTTTTTTTCCACTTATTTTTATTAGTTGGAGGCTAATTATTTTACAATACTGTAGTGGTTTTTGCCATACATTGACATGAATCAGGCATGGATTTTGCAAAATGATTTTTAACATTACTGTAATTTAAACTATGAATTGTTGTTTCTTCTTGCCTGTTGAGAAAACTCTTATATCTACAACTATGTTTAATAAACAAACTTTTTTGAGGTCAAGGAAATTACTGGTATGTTCTCCCATAAAACTGACCCTGGTAGCAATTTTTTAAAAATAAGATCATTAAACTGAACTAATGTAAGTTTTCTAATACACTAGACAGTCATTATTCCCACTCCTAAAAGAGATAACTCTTTATAAAAGGAAATGAGTCTTCTTTGTTTTTTTTGCCTGTGCCTTGTAGCATACTGGATCTTAGTTCTCTGACCAGGGATCAAACTCATGCCCCTTTAAGTGGAAGCTCGGAATACTAACCACTGGACCACCAGGGAATTCCCAGAAATGAACCCTTTTTAGAGGGCATTTTAAATGATTCTATTGTGAAAATTTCATTTGCAAATAGTTAGTTTAGGAAACCAAAGGACAGCTGTAAAAAGCAAGAGGTGAAAACAACACACAACTTAATAATATATAAACATGGTCTGAGCAATTTCCATATACACCCAAGTCCCAAAATTCAAAATTCTTTCCTTTGACCAAACTTTCATACTACCATCTGTTTGTTCATCCATCTTTTCACTAGTTGCCAAATGCTGTTGATGTTAGGTGCTGTGTAAACAAAAACGATTACCACAATCAACGTAAAGAATAGTCTAGTTAGGGGACACTGTCAGAAGAATATATGTGCTATAATATACATAAACTATGGGCTAAAACATAAAAGCGGTACAAGAGAAACATAAAAAGAGTGTTACAGAAGAGTTGCCAAGAAGAGTTGAGGGAAGTCTGATAAAGGAAAAATAAACTTGGCTGAGTTTTGAAGCAACAATAGGAGTATGATAGATGAAAAAGAAGGAATAAAAGATGTGAAATCATGTAGGCACACAAGAAAACAGGGTAGAGTTTATGGTATTTCAAAGAGTGGTGGTGATTAACCTGTTTGGAACAAGATCATGAAGAATTTTTCGGACTATGCAAATCTGACCGCTATCCTCTAAGCCACGGATTAGCCAACTTCTGTAAAGAACCAGACAGTGTACATTTTTAGCTTTGCAGACCAAACGGTCTCCGTCAGGACTACTCATCTCTGCCGTTTTACCAGCACAGACACTATGTGGACAAAAGAGCGTGCCTGTATTCCAATAATACTTAATTTACAAAGCAGGCAGCAGACCAGACTCGGCCCACAGCTCAGAGTCTGCAGGCCCCTGCTCTGAGAACTAGGCAACTGCCAGAGGCTTGTAAGCAGGGAAGTGACAAGATCAGTGCTGTGATTTAGAAAGATAATTCTGGGGGCAGCAGTATGGAGAAGGGACTGAAGGAAAATGTTAAAGACACCTAGACAGAGAGAGGATAAGGATATGAGCTGAGGCCAGACTGGACAGGCTAAAGAAAAGGGTTTTGTTTGAGAAATATTAGCATGGTATTACCCACAAGCAAGGAAGAGCTAAGAATGACTACGTTTAGGTGCCCAGTGCCTGGCAAGACACCACTAACCAAAACAGGGAAGGGAGAATGGGGGAGTTTGAGCATAATGGGCTTGAAATGTTGAAGGACATTCAGGTGGAGAGGTACCAAAGACAGATACACAGATGAAACAGTGGTTTATGACAGAAAAAGAGGTTGGAGGTTCAAAGTGACTAAGTGGTAGCTAAAGTAATGGGCGCAGCTAGGGTATCTCAAAGAGAAAATATGGAAGAAGGCTGAGGACTGACTCAGTGCTCATCTCCAACTCACTTCCTTTCTTCCTTGCATTACTGTGTGCCAGGCTTTACAGCTGACTCACACACACAGTGGAACTTAACCAGCACAAAACTCCTCTAGAACACGTATGGAACACTTACAGAACATGTCCTACAAGCAAAGTACTGTGGGAAAAATAAAGATGAATAAAACTTGGTACCCATCATCAGGAGATGTACAAACTGGCAGAGAAATCAATTGAGATGTTTTTTAAATCAAGCTACAATTTGCACAAAAAAAAAAAACCAAAAAACTGTACCTGCCCCCCAAATCAGGAAATTAACACAATTTATTTATTTATTTTTTGCGGCTTTGTTGCTTTATTTATTTTTTTTTAGATTTTTACATTTTTATTTATTTATTTATTTTTAGTTTTTTTTTTCCTTTACTTAAATATTGTTCAAGATAGTAGGTCTACATAATCAGACAGCTGACTCAAATGAAACAAAAATAAAATCTATGGGAATTCCCTGGTGGTCCAGTGGTTAGGACTTTGTGCTCTCAAATGCCAAGGGCCCAGGTTCAACCCCTGGTTGGGGAACTAAAGTCCCACAAGCTTCATGAGGCAGTCAAAATAAACATATAAGACTCATATAAAATAAAATATACATCTTCTCTACCTCTACTACTACTGCTGGCTATAGTTACAAGGTGCTTACAGGTTACAGACAACTCCACTCCATCCTCAGAGCAACTCTGCACAGACTATTCCACTGACTCCTCACAAATACTCTAAGGCAATTACTAAGATTCTCTGGTATTACTGAAAAAAGATCTAGAGAAGAACTGGCCCAAAGTCACACAGCTAGCAAGAAGGAAAGTCAGGATGCTGCTGAAGCTCACATCTGATTCCAAAACCTGTTTCGTGACCATTACACTGTACCTATCCCAGAGAGATTCACAGCATTTCTCTCATTTCTGGTTTCTTGGGGAGAAAGTTACTATCCCACTGCTTGTGGTGAAGAGAGCAAGAAAAACAAGATGGAAGAGAAAGGGCCCCAATTTCCAGGAACCCTGTGACCACCCAGAAATAGAAGAAAGTCGTCTGATGAGATCCACAATGACAGTGGTGATTACTGTTGATGCAAATCTTGCCAAGCAAGTCTGGAGAATACAAGTTCTCTTCTTGGGTTGCTATAAACCTGGTTTCTGGGCATTCACAGTGTGAATATTTTATAGGCCTTAAGATCCAACAGTATGAATTATTCAGAGAGCTAAAGCACTTTTGGAAAAGACATTTTACATACTTAATCTCAGGATGCGTCTTTGCCTTCTCACCTATAAATCATCTATTAACAAGAATAAAATTTAGGAAGTAGAACCAATTTTGTTAAAAGATTTAAAACTAAAAGCCAAAGTAAAGGACAGGGAGCTTAGGTTTTTAAGGAGACTCTAATCCTGTAGCTATACAATTTGCCCCAGTAATATCCTTAACAACTTTTAATTATTCAAAACATGATTTATTCAAAATGGTGAACCCTTCTCTATACTGCTTCCCTATGCAGTTGATTCACAGATTTAAGTTTCCATACATTCAACTACTTGCCTGACACCCTCTGGCTGTCTCAAAGTCACTTCAAAATCAGCATGCCCAAACACAAATTCAAATGCATGGTCCCCTCCTCCAAATCTGATCCTATTCCAGGATTCTCTACAACTAATGAATCACCAGTCATTCGATTACATAAGCCAGAAATGCAGGTGTCTTCTTCGTTACTTCTTTCTTACCTGTCACATCCCTCACCTGACTGTGCCTCCTTTAACTCTCTCAGGGCTTCCCTGGTGTCTCAGCTGGTAAAGAATCCACCTGCAATGCGGAAGACCTGGGTTCGATCCCTGGGTTGGGAAGATCCCCTGGAGAAGGGGAAGGCTACCCACTCCAGTATTCCGGCCTGGAGAATCCCATAAACTGTACAGTCCATGGCGTCGCAACGTGTTGGACATGACTGAGCAACTGTCACTTAACTCTCTCAAGCCTAACCTCCACCTCTCCCTTCCAGCACCGTCACCGTCCCTGTCACCTGTCCCACGACAACAGGTTCCCAACTGATCCAGCCTCATCCACTCCTGCCCTCATCAGTCTGTTCCCCAAACCACAGCTACAACGCTGTTTTTAAAAGGCACAAAGCTGGCATCTCCTTCCTGCTTAAAACCTTTCACCGTCTTTCCATTTCTAAAGACAGAGACCTACAGAATGGCCCAGCACTTATTTTCCTCAAGCTGCTCTTGAAATACTTTCTCCTCTCTCGTCCAGTGATCCTCTTTTAGTGCCTTATGCTTGCTGAATCACCCCATACAAACCACACCCCCTCCGCGTGATGCCTACCTTTCCATCCCCAACTCACCTGGTTAAACTCCTACTCACAATGCCAGATGTCCCCTTAGTTGTGACTTCTTCACTCAAACATCAGCCTTCCTTTCATTCATTCAAGCTTTTACAGAGTGCCGGCTACATGCCAGGCCCTGCTGTGGACACTTAAGATACAACAACGAGCAGATAAAAAGCACTGGCCGTGTGGAGCTTTGGCAGTGGGAAAGAAGGGAGATGGGAGCGACACAACAAACGTAATTTAAATAGTAAATTACAGACCATGTGAGAAAACGGTAAGTGCCAGGAGGGAGACAACAAAGCAGACTGGGGCACTGGGAGTATGGATGAGGTGGGGCCAGCGGAAAGGTCAAACTGGGGTCAAGGCAGGCCCCATAGAGAAGATGACACCTGAGGGCACGAGTCAACCGGACAGGGAGAACAGAGAGGCAGAGGCCCCAGGGCAGGACTGGTTATTCAAGCTGCGGTGGAGTGAGCTGGGAAAGTAGACCAGAGACCTAACAGGGTAGCCTCAGAGGCTACTGTGAGAACTTTAGTCTTTACTGACCAAAACTGGGAGGCCTAAGGGAGTCTGAGAAGTCTGACTTACATTTAAAAGGATCCCTTAGGCTGCTGTGGGGAGAACAGACTGCCAGGGGAAGAGTGGAAGGAGCGAAACCAGTTAAAAGTTTGTTGAAATAAACCAAGTGGACGATGGTAACGGATTCCATGATCTCCTGACTCCATGGCGAGATCTAATTCCCCTAGTATTTCAGTATTAATCTTCTATGTGATCAATACCTACCTCCCTCTGAAGAAAGTAAGCTCCACAGAGGACACCCACGTCCGCTTTTGCTCACTGTGGTTCTCCCAGAGCTTAGCACAGTACATGGCATAAAGAAGGCACTCCAATACTTGCTAAATGACCGAATTTAACTATTCTGTCTTTCAAACTTGGAAATGCAATATGTGTCTCATTATCCTGTCACCAAAAAAAGAAGAGTCTACTTTATGCTGCTGCTGCTAAGTCGCTTCAGTCATGTCCGACTCTGTGATATCCCATAGACCACAGCCCACCAGGCTCCCCCCGTCCCTGGGATTCTCCAGGCAAGAACACTGGGGTGGGTTGCCATTTCCTTCTCCAATGCATGAAAGTGAAAAGTGAAAGTGAAGTCACTCAGTTGTGTCTGACTCTTTGCATCTCCATAGACCGCAGCCCACCAGGCTCCTCCATCCATGGGATTTTCCAGGCAAGAGTACCGGAGTGAGTTGCCATTGCCTTCTCCAGTCTACTTTATACCTAGGTTTATTTAAATTGATACTTTGTAAACACTGGTAATAAAAAGCGTTATTTCAGTGAAGGAAATAAAATCTTGCCATGACAATATATTTAAGCATATTATTCTTAAAACCATCCTCCGTGCTTTCTCAAGTCCATATTTTGCCAGAACTTTCTAAAACTCAGATTGGGGGACTTCCCCTGGAGGCCTAGTGGTTAAGACTCCCTGCTTCCACTTGGGCATGGGTTTGCTCCCTTGCTGGGGAATTAAGATCCAATAAGCACAGTCAAGAAAAAAAAGAGTAGTTTAAAAACAAACTCAGGTGGGATCATGCCTTTTATTCTAAAACTTTCAATGGCCCGAGATAAAGTCAAATGACACAGGATACTTACAGTCTCCCCCTAATATAGCTTCCTTATCTCCTGAGGTACTCCTCACTCCAGTCACAAAGAAATAAAAGGGAGAAGACAGCCAATACTTACCAAACACCTACTGTTAGGCAAACTGTTATATAATTTCAATATATTCACTTATATATTTCTGTATCTATTCCTATATATCTATGTCCTCAGAATGGCTCTTCATTTCTTTGTCTACAGACAAACTCCCAATTCAACCTTCAGGACACACATCAGCCAAGTTTGGAAATAACTGAATCAGATGACATCAAGGGTCCCTTCCATTGGGAAGATTCTGAGAACCATCATCTTTCCAGTCATGAAGTAGTCTCCAAAAGCAATATGAGGTAGAAGGTTCAAAAGATTTCACCATTAAACTTATCTCTGACAAAAAATACAATTAACCAACCAAGTGAAATGTGTAAGCCATTACTGGTCCTCATTAAAAAAAAAAAACACAAAAACTCTTAAGGCAGTCTGGGCCAACTGGGGAAATCAGAATACAGGTCAGAGAACATTACAGAATTATGGTTATGTAAAGAGAATGACCTTGTTAGGAGATGCTTGCTTACTATTTGGGGGTGAGGTGTCAGTGTCAGCAACATATGAGCAAATGGTTCAGCAAAGAAAAAGAAAAAAATAAGGCAAATTTGGCAAAATGTTAAATCTACTGTTCAATTTTCTGTATGTTTAAACATTTTTTATAATAAAAAGCTGGAAAAAAATAGAGCGGCAGACTATCATGAGTTGCCACCTAAATAAGATGACTGCTACACACCCCAGAGCTGATCTAGCCACAGGAAAACATCACTCACTCTTGGAGGCCACCTTTACCCAGGTTTGCCCACAGGAGCCCTGCCTGGGAATCTTTGCATCCTCTGGGATTGCTCAGAAAACGCTCAGATTGCTCAGGGAAACTCGCCCTGGGTCACAGCTCTGAAGCCAAGTAGGTGAAAGGGAACCCACCACCTGCCAAACAGTAATGGGCAGGTAAAGACCTGAGTAAGAACGTTTCCAAAGGGCACAAAGGAAGTAGACGCCTAGATGCCAATTACCCTCCTTCAGCGTCAGCCACCACCCAGGCAGCTTAAAGTACAGTCTGTGGAGTTAGCACCAGCCTGGGCCCTCGCCTACATCAGCCTCTTCCCAGCTGTGCCTTCCTGGCGAGGCTCATTTAATTCCATTTTTAATGGAATAGTTGCTATGTGACTGGCACTGTTCAGGCTTTTTTTTTTTTAATTGGAGGATAACCGTTTTACAATGCTGTGCTGATTTCTGCTGTACGGCAATGGCAATCAGCTATAAGCATACATACACCCCTCCCTCTGGAACCTCCCCCTCCCCAGCCCACCCTCTAGGTCATCACAGAGCACCAAGCTGAGCTCCCTGCGCTATACAGCGGATTCCTGCTAGCTGTCTATTTTAAACATGGTGCTGTATATATGTCAATGCTCCTCTCCATTTGTCTCACCCTCTCCTTCCCCTGCAGAGTCCACAACTGTTCAAGCTTTAAATAT
Organism: Cervus canadensis; assembly: GCF_019320065.1. Classification (NCBI taxonomy): domain Eukaryota; kingdom Metazoa; phylum Chordata; class Mammalia; order Artiodactyla; family Cervidae; genus Cervus; species Cervus canadensis. The sequence continues at coordinate 1,307,601 of NC_057412.1, read as the reverse complement.
CCCTAGGCTGTGGTCTTCTGATGTGTAAACTGGGGCTATTTGACAGCACATCCTTCAATAAGTGAGAATTAAGAAGACAGGCACTGTTCAGCACATGGGCTCACCTGATGCTGTCAACCACGACCCACCAAGAAGAGGGTTCGCAAACATCACAAACATAGGACTGCTTTGAAGTTAGCCTTCTGTTTATGGCAGTATTGCCATTCAGTTCAGTTGCTCAGCTGTGTCCGACTCTTTGTAACCCCATGGACTGCAGCACGCCAGGCCTCCCTGTCCATCACCAACTCCCGGAGCCTATCCAAACGCACGTCCATCGAGTTGGTGATGCCATCCAACCATCTCACCCTCTGTCGTCCCCTTCTCCTCCTGCCGTCAATCTTTCCCAGCATCAGGGTCTTTTCCAATGAGTCAGCTCTTCGCATCAGGTGGCCAAAGTATTGGAGTTTCAGCTATCACTTAGTCAAAAACAACTATTACTATCTTTGGGTGAAGATGTGTCTAAGCATCTCCTTTTGCTCCCTCCTGAAACGTCACTAAAAACTGCAATCAGTAAAAGGAGTCATGAATACAATGACGAGAACAGAAGAGGAGACAAGAGCAGTAAAATTTTGAAAGTTGCAAAGCAGATAGACCATGGTCACTGACTGAGCATGCCCAAGAAAGCTGGCCATCCAAGCCAGCAGCAGGGAAAGCTGAAAACCAGCACAGTAAAGGCTTGAGGGAGGCAGGAAAACAAGTTACGGACCAGAACCTGTCCCCTTTCTCTCCGCTCAGTCTTTCAGTCATGTCCGGCTCCTTGCGATCCCATGGACTATAGCCCACCAGGCTCCTCCGTCCGTGGGGATTCTCCAGGCAAGAATGCTGGAGTGGGTTGCCAGGCCCTCCATGCCTCATCCATATCCAGACAGAAGTCTGAAGTTTTCCCCTATGTCTGGCCTTCTGGACTGAGGGATACCAGGTACAATGGCAGACTCAGGCATCAGACTGAAAACTGGACAGAAGCAACTGCCATTCCACTGTTCTGGTGCAGGAGACTGAAGCCAGATCCCTTCCAGACAGGAGTCTGGAAAGCTACGCAGAGAAGGGAAACTTAAAATCATTACAATCTCAGAAACAAGAGAACATATTGCATCTTAAAGCAAGAACAGCATGTTATCATAAGAAACATTCAGAGACTAAAAAACAGCCTTTGAATATTGAAAGTATAACCGTGGGGTTTTCTTAAATCCAAATATAAAGTTTGGGAAGTAAAAGTTAAGAAAATCTAGCAGTAAGTAGATGGAAAACAGAAGAAAACAGGTAAGAAAATGAGAAGACCTTTACAAGGCTCACATCCAAGTAACAGGTGTTTCAGGAGGAACTACAGAGAAAATATGAGGGAGAAAAATAACAAAATATTCAGGAAAATTTTTCCAGAATAGGAAGAACTGTATTTTCAGATTTAAAGGGCTCATCAAATACTCAAAATAATGGATGAAAATAGACCCACACTAAGACACACCATTTTAAATTTCAAATCACTGAAGTCAAAGCAGAAAATATGTGTGTGTGTATGTGTGCATGCATGCTCAGTTGTTTTCGATTTTTTGCAACTTCATGGACTGTAGCCCACCAAGCTCCTCTGTCCATGGAATTTTCCAAGCAAGAACACCAGAGGGGGTTGCCACTTCCTTCTCTAGGGGTTCTTCCTGACACAGGGATCGAACCTGCATTTCCTGCATTGCAGGCAGATTTTTTACCCATTGAGCCATTGGGAAAGCCCCCAAATCACTGAAGTCAAAGCAGAAAACAGTCTGCAGAAATTAAAAAACAAACAAACAAATGGTTTACATACAAAGGATCAAGAATCATAATCAAAACTCCCCTTGTCAGGAAACTACTGGTGTCTGAGTGCCGTCAGAGCGAGCAAAAAGCAACAAAAGATCCCCACACAGGAGAGCTAACGGGAGCCCCGCTGGGCCCCCAGACAGGGAAAACCGGCCGGAATGAAGCAGGGTCCCACTGCTCCGCCAGCTTTTTCACGTGAGGACTGAATGCCCCATGAAGCTGGCCCAGACTCCCACTAATCCATCCTCAGCTGGGCCCCGGCTGGATCCTGATCATATACTGAGTCCTGCAGCCAACATCAGCAAAGGACACTCGCTTCTCTTACAGAAGGTTCTGCTCTGACCTACCCTGGTACTGCAGGGAGGCCACGGCGAGCAGGCCACTCCCTCTGACCGTATTTCTGCCGTCCTTCCAGTGTTTGCTTCACACTAGAGCCTCCCAGATCCCCTGAGACAGTAGTAAACGTCTCCCAAGACTCACCCAGAGCACTGCCCACTGACCTCTTCAGAAAGGGCCCCTGTCAGGAAAAGTCAAAGAAGCTGAAGCCATTCTGTCTCCCTCCTCTTTCCTGGAAGCTTTCATCTTGAAGTGACAATAAAAACTGTCCTTGCCTCACATGGTCAGGATTGTGCTCGCAATTACGAAACAAAATTTTAGTCTCAAAGGCAGAAAGCACTAGCATTTTTTTTAATAAGCCTGTTTGGACCTCATCTGTGCTCTGGGGGAAATAATTTCCTTATCTCAGTTTACTTAATGAACAATCCACTGTTAATAAAGACACAGTTTATCGTCCTATAAGGTTTGTGCTTAACTGCAGAAATTAATAAGGTGTGATCATTATAGCCTTGTAGAAATGATTCATCACAAAGGTATTATAATTCTGTTGCCCTCTGGAACATTAACCAATTATATCTAACTCAGCACTTTTATTGAGACAGTCCTTTCTCTAGGGACTGCATACATATCTGTTTCTTAAGTGCTCTTAAATAAACCTATTCTTGGCAGCACTTTCACAGTAACAGTAAAATAAAACTTTGAAACATGCTGTTTGTATGTAATATGTTTTTAACACTATTCACTCAAAACTAAATATACTGTTTAAGACGTGTAAATATTTACATGTGTGTACATATATGTATATGTGTATATTTATGCATTCATGTGTAACGCTTATTTGATAAAGTAAGAGAAAGATTAACTTCTATCAGGATAGAGGCTCTCTCTGGAAGAAAGATGTAAATGTTTCCTTTCTTAATGTGGTTGTAGATACAGTGCTGATCACTGCAACAGTATTTATTCCCCACAGCCTTCTCCATACCTGAGACACCTTCCACAACAAAAGGAAGTTATTTCAAAAGAGAACAAGAATTCCAGTTACTGTTGTATATTCCGGGGGGATTACCACAGGAGGGTGTTACACAACACGCCTGTTCACATTTTCTCTTCCTGAGGGCCCTCTATTCATTCCTGCTAAGCCAATCAAGTGAGTCAATATAACCTTAAAGTCAACACCACTAAGTGGCAACAAGGTTAAAAATTTCACCATAATTTAACCTGGTACTCAAAAATGTTTTTGATCCAGCCTCTAAATATTAAAAGACACATAGATACTAAGAAATGCATTTAAATCAAACAAATTAGCTATTGTCTTTAAATTGTAAAGTCCTTCAAGTTACAGAAAGATTCCACGTGAAAAGAGCAGGAAAATTATACTCTAAAATACAATAATCTGTTTAAACTATCTACCTGAGACTTATCCTACAATTTCCAAAGATATTCACATAGTAAATCTTTTAATGGCTAAAACTCAGAAACAACCAAAACATCCACCAATGAGGGTCCAATAAAATATATTAAAGTACTTCTAAACAGTGGCATGCTTGACAGCATTTTAAAAATGAGGTAGGTCCACACTGATATGATTCTGTCCTTATATTAAGTAGGTTGCCCAACAGTATCATGGTACTATCCCCCTCCAGGGGTTTCCCAGGTGGCACCACTGTTATAGAACTTGTCTGCCAATGCACGAGATGTAAGAGTTGCAGGTTTGATCCCTGGGTTGGGAAGATCCCCTGGAGGAGGGCACAGCAACCCACTACAGTATTCTTGCCTGGAGAATCCCACGGACAGAGGAGCCTGGTGGGCTATGGTCCTTTGGCTCACAAAGAGTTGGACAAGACGGAGGTGATTTAACACAGCACATCCCCTCCTCAGTTCAGTTCAGTTTTTTTGCTCAGTTGTGTCCGACTCTTTGCGACCCCATGAATTGCAGCACGCCAGGCCTCCCTGTCCATCACCAACTCCCAGAGTTTACTCAAACTCATGCCCATCGAGTCAGTGATGCCATCCAGCCATCTCATCCTCTGTTGTCCCCTTCTCCTCCTGCCCCCAATCCCTTCCAGCATCAGGGTCTTTTCCAATCAGTCAACTCTTCACATGAGGTGGCCAAAGTACTGGAGTTTCAGTTTCAACATCAGTCCTTCCAATGAACACCCAGGACTGATCTCCTTTAGGATGGACTGGTTGGATCTCCTTGTAGTCCAAGGGACTCTCGAGAGTCTTCTCCAACACCACAGTTCAAAAGCATCAGTTCTTCAGCACTCAGCTTTCTTCACAGTCCAACTCTCACATCCATACATGAATACTGGAAAAACCATAGCCTTGACTAGATGGACCTTTGTTGGCAAAGTAATAATGTCTCTGCTTTTTAATATGCTATCTAGGTTGGTCATAACTTTCCTTCCAAGGAGTAAGTGTCTTTTAATTTCATGGCTGCAATCACCATCTGCAGTGATTTTGGAGCCCAAAAAAATAAAGTTAGCCATTGTTGCCACTGTTTCCCCATCTATTTCCCATGAAGTGATGCGACCAGATGCTATGATCTTAGTTTTCTGAATGTTGAGCTTTAAGCCAACTTTTTCACTCTCCTCTTTCACTTTCATCAAGAGGCCCTTTAGTTCCTCTTCACTTTCTGCAATAAAGATAGTGTCATCTGCATATCTGAGGTTATCTATATTTCTCCCAGCAATCTTGATTCCAGCTTGTGCTTCTTCCAACCCAGCGTTTCTCATGATCCCCTCCTAGGGACTGGAATTGAGGGTGCAAAGTAAAGAAACAAGGAGTTCTAACTTATTCTAACCTTTTACTTGATACACTTCTGTGCTGTTTCTTTCTTTCTTTCTTTTTTTTTTTTGGCACTTGGGATCTTAGCTCTTAGACCAGGAAGAGAACCCCTTCTTCCTGCAAGAGAAGTGCACAGCTCTAACCCTGGACGGACAGGGAATTCCCTGGTTTCAATTTTTCAATTGATATTCCTCTGTAACAATTAAAAAAAATATATATTCACAACCAGAATGCCTTACGGTAATCATTTAAAGGAGTCGATAAGGATAAAATAAGATAAATTCTTTACCCTGGAGTTCAGAAGTGAATTCAGAAATGACCAGCCAGTTAAGGCTGCCCTAATCCTAGTGGGTGGAGGAGGATGGAGGTGGGGAAGGCGTGTCTCCGGAAGAGGAACACTGCGCCCTCCCCTGCTCTCCTTAAACCAGCCTTTCCTGCCGCATCGATACTCAAGATAACTTCGGGTTTTCTTCTTAAGGACAAAGAGGCTTGCAACAGTATTATCGGCCTAAAACTAAAAAAAAAAAAAAAAAAAAGTCTAATGTTTGTTCTACGTCTGAAAACTGTTTGCAAAAAGAGAAGACAAGTGTCTGAAGATGATGGCAAAGAAGTGTGACAAGCCTGAGAGTCAGAGGCTTGGGAACTGTGAAGCTAAGGGGTGTTAGGGTGCGGGTGGGTGAGGAGTTTGAGAGAACAGGTGGCACACGGCGAAGAGAAACCAAGGTCTTTGAGAGGCACAAGGCTGACGACACGTTCACGCCAATCGGAGGCTTGCATCCTTGCCCAACACACACACACACACACACACGAGGCTCGAATCCTTCCCCAACACACACACACACAGCGTCAGCAGCGGGGGGGGGAGCGAGCACAGCGGCTCTCATCATCACCGCTTTGGCTTTAGAAGGTCACGTACTTACCTTTACAAGTTAAGCACCTTCCCGTGATTAACTCGAGAGTCAATTTATTGCTTAAAAACGAGAACAGCCGTCCCCAGTGCAACTACACGGGTTGCGACACGGGCTGCTCTGTATCTCAAAGGACACCCACCCTGTACGATCAATCCTCCAAAGAATGTCCATTCTCCTCCATCTCCACGCCACACCTCTGTACAGAGAGCCGGAAAAGTCCACCCAACACGGACCACACTCCCAGCAAGGAAGGGTTCAGAGGCAACGCGAAGTGGGACGACGAAGCCCCTGAGGGCCCCGGGGCCCCGCGCCGGCGCACCTCTCCCTCCCCTGCCCCGCCCGCAGCGCCGGGAAGCCTACGGCTCCGAGATGGAAACCTTTCAGAGGAAGCAACCCGACGGCGAGAGCCCGCGGCGCTCCCCCACCCCGACCCCCGAGCGCCGGCCCCGGTCGCCGGAGCGGGCTGTTGAGGAAGGAGGGCGGCGCCGCCTTGACGCCCCGTGGACCCCGCTTCGCCCGGCGGCGGCGCCGCGCACCGGGGAGGCCCCGGGCGGGCCGAGGGTGCCTCCCTTCGCTTCGGCGGCGGGCGCTGGTCCCCTCGCGCGCACCGAAACCGGCCGCCCGCACTCACCCGGCTTCCCCGACGCCCACGCTGACCCCTCGGGTGCACACGCAGAGGCGTAGGCGGCCACGCCGCGGCCGAGCCGGCGTCCTCCGCGCCACTTCAGCCCCGGGAGGGGAGCGCTCGGGAGCGGGCGACCGGCGCTAGGCTGAGGGCGCCGGCGGGGCGGGGCGCGGCGCCGTGCGCACCGCGACAGCCAATCCACGCGCAGCAAGTGGCCGGCCGGGGCGGGGCGGGGCTCGGGGGCGGGGCTCCGGGGCGGGTCCGAACGCCAAGGGGCGGGGTTAGGGCGCCGCCCGCCGGGCTCCGCGTCCTCTGATTCGCGGATGCGTAGACCTGGCCGGTCCTGCGGTCTGCTTCTGGGTGGCAGCCCCGCTGCGTCTCTGATCAGGAACTTCAAAGTGTAGCATCCGTGAGATCGCGTGCAGAGGGGATCCCCCGGGACCCGGGGGCAGGGGCTCTCTTTGCCTATAGGCCCTTCGCCGTTGGCCACAGGTGTCCAGTGTAGGGCACGTGGTCCCGAAGGATTCTCTGGAAACTGAGGGCCTGTAGAGATGTCCTCTTCTAATCCCCATCACTCAGAAATGATGCTTTTGAACCGTGGTGTTGGAGAAGACTCTTGAGAGTCCCTTGGACTGCAAGGAGATCCAACCAGTCCATCCTAAAGGAAATCAACCCTGAATTTTCTTTGGAAGGATTGATGCTGAAGCTGAAGCTCCAATACTTTGGCCGCCTGACCCGAAGAGCCAACTCATTGGAAAAGACCCTGATGCTGGGAAAGAATGAAGGCAAGAGGAGAAGGGGACGACAGAGGATGAGAAGGTTGGATGGCATCACCAACTCAATGGATATGAGTTTGAGCAAACTCTGGGAGATAGTGAAGGACAGGGGACATGTGCTGCAGTCCATGGGGTCGCAAAGAGTAGGACATACCTAGCCACTGAACAACGACAACCACTCAGAAATTGAAGCCTAGAAAGATGAAATTATTTGTCCGAGGCTACCAAGCTACCAACTAGTACCATGGTTACCAAATGGTTACCCATGGTTACCAAAACAACTGACTAGTCTTCTGATTCTATCCTGATGTTTTAACCAGCCATCCAGATTTTTCTTTTTCTTAAAATCAGGTCTCTTCCTACTGTCTCCTTTAAGGAGTATACACCAAAGAGTACTGCAGGAGCTAGGTTGTGTAAAACACAGTGGACTTCTAAAACTATTGTCTTTCTGGGACTTCCCTGGTGGTCCCATGTCTAAGACTCCAAGCTCCCAATGCAGGGGGCCCAGGTTTGATCCCTGGTTGGGGAACTAGGCTCTCATATGCCTCAGAGCAACTAAGCCCGCATGCTGCAATTAGGGTCTGTGTGCCATAACAGAACATCCCACGTGCCGTAACTAAGACTTGACGCAGGCAAATCAGTAAATATTTTACACACACACACACACACACACACACACACACACACACACACACACACATTGGGGCTTACCCAGTGGCTTAGAGGTAAAGAATCCAGTTGCAATGCAAGAGACTTACAGGAGACATGGGTTAGGAAGATCCCCCGGAGAAGGAAATGGCAACCCACTCCAGTATTCTTGCCTGGCAATCCCCATGGACAGAGGAGCCTGGCAGGTTACAGCCCATAGGCTCACACAGTCAGACATGACTGAGCAACTCAACAACAAGAACTCCATATATATATATAGTCTTTCACCGTAAGCTTATTGGGTTGTGAAACAGAAAGACTTCATGTTAGTAAGTCCGTTAGAACGGTTGTATTTGGACTTAGAATTCGGATCAAATTCCTATGGACCTTTTGAAAGGATGGATATGCAGTCAGTCATCTGAGTAAAAGACAGCCTTTTTGGTTTTTGTTTGTTTTCTACAAAACTGAAACATTTACTGCCTACAACAATTAGAGGATCAGCACCAACATGAAGCATGATGGTAACCGGTGTTTTTGTTGCAGGTGAAAAGATGGTCTTTTAGAGTGGAAACAGGACAGCAGAACTTGGCAATCATTTGATTCAGGCAGAAGAGGAAACATTTCTTTCTAAAGTCTAGACTCTGATGACACTGGATACATTTATCAGCTGGTTTTCTTTCAGTTACAAATAACAGAAAAAACAATCTCAAATTGGCTTTTTAGAATAGTATAAAGAAAAAAAAACTAGTTTTAGAACAGAAAAAAGAGGATATGATCTCAGTTTAAATAGAGATTTGGCAGGGAGATGGGAAGGAGGCTCATAAGGGAAGGGATATATGTACACATACAGCTGATTCATGTTGTGCAGCAGAAACTAACAGAACATTATAAAACAATTATACTCTGATTTTTAAAAAATAGAGATAATGAGAAGTCTGATACTCTCACAAATGAGTCATGCTTTTTTACGTGCCATGTTAAAATAATCACCTATACAGCAAAAGGTGGTGATGAAATAGTACAAGTATGCTATGTCAGGGGTATATTCAGACACCAGTGTTTAAAATACTGATATGGAGACAAATTCTTCAATGTGTAACAGGGAACAAAGAATGAGTCAGAAAAACGTACAGTAGTATAAAAGTATAAGAAGCCATAAAGAAGTTAGGTAGGGGACTTCATATGTGGTCCAGTGTCTAGGACTCCATGCTCCCAATGCAGGGAGCCCAGAGTTCAATCCCTGGTCAGGGAACTAGATTTAGCAGGCCTCAACTAAGACCCAGTGCAGCCAAATAAATAAATATTTAAAAAAAAAAAAAGAAAGCCTCTGGGGAAAGTATAAAACAATACAAGAGTGACATCAAAATGAATAAATCACTTCAACATGTAATTTTTATAATATTTGTTTAGTCATTCAGTCGTGTCCGACTCTTTGTGACCCCATAGACTATATGTAGCCCACCAGGCTCCTCTGTCTATGGGATTCTCCAGGCAAGAATACAGGAGTGGGTTGCCATTTCCTTCTCCAATTTTTATAACATAGATTGACTTTAATTATACTGGAAGGATAGCACATACGAAATGCTTTTAAAACAATGCTTATTGATGAAATGAATCAGATTACTGAGTTTCATGTATGTCTTCTCTATTAGTTATCTACTGCTATATAGCAGATTATCTTAAAACTTAACAACTTAAAACATTTATTTATTTATTATCTTGTACAATTTTAAGACTCAGAAATCTAAGACCAGCTTAGCTGACTTGTTTCTGGCTCAGGATTCCTCATGAGATTATAATCAAACTGTCAGCTGGGTCTGCAAATACTGAACACCCACCTAAGGCTCTGCTTCCCATAAAGTTCACTCATGTGGCTGGTGGCTGGTGGCCTTGATTCCTGGATACGGGCGCCCTCTCCAAAAGGCAGCCTCAAGACATGGCAACTGGCTTCACGCAGAGTGACTGATCTGAGAGAGGCCGCAGGAAGCCTACAGCCTCAGAAGAGAGGTACCGCAGTCCGCTCTATTCTGTTGGTCCCGCAGAGCACACCGTGATGCCTGCTCTGTCGTGGGAGTGTGTGTGGGCTAAGTCGCTTCAGTTGTGTCTGACTCTTTGAGATCCCATGGACTGTAGCCCGCCAGGCTCCTCTATCCACGGAATTCTCCAGACAAGCATACTGGAGTGCATTGCCATGCCTTCCTCCAGTTGATCTTCCCAACTCAGGGGAGGAACCCGCATCTCTTACATTTCCTGTGATGGCAGGCAGGTTCTTTACCACTAACACCACTTGGGAAGCCGATTGTGGGAGAATGCTACGCACACAAAAAAATGTGAATATCAGAAAGTGGGGATCTTTAGGGGTCGTCTTGGATGCTGGCTGTGATCTCCATTAATTTAATTTTGGATTAATTATTACTAAAATAACATTTACTTCTAAGTTAAAAGGGATATCAAAAAATAAATAATAAAAAAATTTTTTTAAACCAAAAAACAGGGAGGGGTCTGTTCTCCTCTGGTACACATTTGTCTTGAGCACTACAAATGCAAACTCCAATAGACACATAGTATTGGCAAGTCAAATGTCACAGGCCATGGTGCCATCAGTAACATTTTTCTAAAATGAGGTACAATTCTTGGTAAGTTCCCAAGAAAATGAAGTACAATTTTCACAGTAGTTGCTTTTATGGAGGTAAAAAATAGTGTATTTAAAACCATGCAAAACTGGCATATTTATATGTAAAATATAATCCCATTTTAGGCTTCGATGACTATAACCAGAGTATTCACCCATATGAATGTTTGGTGGGATGTTTGAATGCTGAGCAGGACAAGGAACAATTCCTCACTTTGGTCAAGTACGCTGTACACTGTGAAACACCCAGTGTCCCTGGCCCCATCTCTTAAGTGCCTGTGGTCAGGGATGATGTGTAAAATACTTACCAACTAGGGTTGCATGGACTTACCAACCAGCCAAAAGATGACAGCCAGCATGACAAACTGGGCTTCCTAGGTGAAAGTGAAAGTCGCTCAGTCATGTCCTGCATACTCCATGGAATTCTCCAGACCAGAATACTGGAATGGGTAGCCATTACCTTCTCCAAGGGATCTTCCCAACCCAGGGATCAAACCCAGGTCTCCCGCATTGCACGAGGATTCTTTACCAGCTGAGTCACGTAAAGAATCCACCTGCCAATGCAGGAGATTCAGGTTTGATCCCTGGGTGAGGAAGATCCCCTGGAGAAGAAAATGGCAACCCATTCCAGTATTCTTGCCTGAAAAATCCCATGGACACAGGATCCTGGCAGGCCACAGTGCATGGCATCGCGGAGTCGGACATGACTAGCAACTGAGCACAAACACATAAATACACATAGCATGACATACTGGTCCAAATGGCTGCCTGTTCAGTTCAGTTCAGTTCAGTCGTCAGTCGTGTCCAACTCTTTGCAACCCCATGGACTGCAGCACACCAGGCCTCCCTGTCCATCACCAACTCCCAGAGTTTACCCAAACTCATGCCCATCGAGTCAGTGATGCCATCCAACCATCTCATCCTCTGTCGTCCCCTTCTCCTGCCTTCAATCTTTCCCAGCATCAGGGTCTTTTCAAATGAGTCAGTTCTTCAAATCAGGTGGACAAAGTATTGGAGCTTCAGCTTCAGCATCAGTCCTTCCAATGAATATATAGGACTGATTTCCTTTAGGATGGACTGGTTGGATCTCCTTGCTGTCGAAGTAGTGCCTTGCATCTTGTCCACTGAAGATTCTCCCTCAACTTTCCAAAATGTCCTGTGGGGGGCAGTAACGCCTCTGCCCAGAACCACTGATTTACAGCTGAGGACCACCCTCTACCCGCAAGAAACAGGGTCAAATACCTGTGGAGAAGATTCCCTGGCAAAGGAAATGGCAACCCACTCCAGTATTCTTGCCTGGGAAACCCCATGGACAAAGGAGCCTGGCGGGCTACAGTCCATGGGACCTCAAAGAGTCAGACACAACTGAGCACGTACGCACGCTCACACGCCTATTCCCCTCCAACATCCAGCGTTTCATGTTCATCATCTCAAAGGTTTACAACTATCCTGCAAGTTGAGTCTAATGATATTCATTAGATAAGAGAAGACAGATGCCTAGGAAGGTCTCATAGCTAGCAAGTGGAAAATCCTGGATCTGAATTCAAGTCTCTCGAACTCTGAAGCTCATTCATTTCCTCTCCCTACATCACACTTCCTCTTGCTCACAGGTATTATAGGCAGTCAGGGAGGCAGGGACCTCAAGAGAAATAAATGACAAGAATAATAATCCAGCTATAAAGCATACTGAATCCTACCTACTGTATAGCACAGGGAACTCTACTCAATACATATAGTATTGACCTATATGGAGAAAGAAATGGCAACCCATTCCAGTACCCTTGCCTGGAGAATCCCATGGACAGAGGAGCCTGGCGGGCTACAGTCCATGGGGTCGCACCGAGTCAGACACGACTGAGCGACTAACACACACACACACACACACACGAAGAAAGAAGCTAAAAAAAGAGTTGATATATGGGACTTCTCCGGTGGTCCAATCGCTAAGACTCTGAGCTCCCAATGCAGGGGGTCCGGGTTCCATCCCTGGTCAGGGGACTAGATCCCACATGCTGCAACTAAAGATCACGCATGCTGCAAGAACACCCAGTGCAGTCAAATACTTATATATTTGGTTAAATAAAACATAAAAGAGTTGATTTATGTTCATGTATGGCTGATTCACTTTGCTGTACAGCAGAAACTAACACATTGTAAGTCAACTACACTCCAACAAAAAGTTTAAAAAACAAACAAAAACCCCACTGAATCCAAGGTAGCTCCTGGGAACCTCAGTGTATGGAGTTCTAGAATCTTCTCTCAGGGACTTCCCTGGTGGTCCAGTGGCTAAGACTCCATGCTCCCAATGCAGAGGGCCTGAGTTCAATCCCTGGTCAGTGAACTAGCTTCCCACATGTTGCCACTAAGACCCGGTATAACCTAAATAACTAAATGTTAGAATCTTCACTCAGTAATGTGATCTGGTCCGTCTCCTCCCTGCCAACCCCAGAGCTCGGTGTGTGGGTAAGAACAGGGGTTTGGAATCAGACCAACTCTAGTCAGTCTGGATTCAAATCCCCAGCTCCGCCACTTTCCGGCTGTGTGCCAGGTTATCTAATCTGTGCCTTAGTTTCTCCATCTCTCAAAAAAGTTAATAATAGTACCTATGTCATAGGACTGTTGTGAAGATTAAGTGAGTTAACGCAAGGAGGTGTTCACCAAGTGTGAGCTTCTGTCGCCTTCGCTGTCGCTCATAGCTTATGACTTGTTGTTACACCCTATCTCGCGCCTGCTCTATGATAACCTCAGCTTGTGTTCGCCCTCTCGATGCCGTGTGGTCCGCCTCTGTGTCACCTTGCACTGCTATGTACTTCCTTTGCTCAGTATTGATTAGTTCTAATTTCCATGAGCGGATGCAGCAATCTCATGATGGCTTAACAGATGAGATAGAGCTATATGTGTTGATTTGGAAATATATTGAAGATACATTAAAAGGCAGGTGAAGACAAAGATAAGAACGTGTATAATGTGCTCACATCCGTGTATTTTTGAGACAGCAATGGAGGGACAGTGTGTGTCTATAAATCATATACAGTTGACCCTTCAACAACTCAGGGGTTGGAGTGCTGACCCACTGTGCAGTAAAAAATCCAAGCATACCTTTATAGTTGGCCCTCCATATTCTGGTTCCACATCCCAGTCTCAACCAACCTGGCTAGTGCAGTACTGTAGTACATACACATTTATTGGAAATAAAACAAAACAAAATAGATAGAAGTGAACTTACACAGGGCTTCCTGGTGGCTCAGTGGTAAAGAATCCACCTGCCAATGCAAGAGACAGGGTTTCAAACCCTGATCCAGGAAGGTCCCACATGCCACAGGGCAACTAAGCCCATGAGCCACAACTACTGAGCCTTGGTGCTGCAACTACTGAACCCCGTGAAACCCAAGCCTGCGCTCCACAAGAGAAGCCACTGCAGTGAGAAGCCCTCATACTGCAACCAGAGAATAGCCCCTGCCTGGTCACAGCTAGACAAAGTCCACACACAGCAACAAAGACCCAGCACAACCAAAGTAGATAAATAAACAAAATTTAGAAAAAATACATGAACCTGCACAGTTCAAACCTGTGTCGTTTAAGGGTCAACTATGCACAGAGTTTTTTTCCAAAGTGAACTTCCCTGCTGGGCCAGTGGTTAAGAATTTGCCTTCCAATGCAGAGGACACAGGTTGGGGAACTAAGGTGTCACATGCCATGTGGCAACAAGGCCCGCACGGCACAACAAAGACCCAGCACAGACAAAAATTTAAAAATAAATTTTTGAAAGGATATTGTGGTTAGATAGCATCAGTGACTCAATAGACATGAGTTTGAGCAAACTCTGGGAGATAGTGAAGGACAGGGAAGCCTGGTGTGCTGCAGTCCATGGTGCCACAAAGAGTCAGACACAACTTAGCGACTGAACAATGGTGGCAGGATAACAACCGCCCCCCGCAAATATGCCCTAATCCCCAGAATCTCTGAATATGTCATGTTACACAGCAAAGGAAAACTAAATTTGCAAGTGGAATTAAGGTTGCTACTGACTGACTTTTTTTCTTCTTAATTTTAATTTTTATATTGGAGTATAGTTGTTTCACAATGCTGTTACTTTCAGGTGTATAACAACATGATTCAGTTATGTATATATGAATATCCATTATTTTCAGATTCTTTTCCCGTATAGGTTATTACCTAACATTGAGCAGAATTTCCTGTGCTATACAGAAGGTCCTTGTTGATTATTTTATATGTAGTAGTGTGTATGGGTTTCCCTGGTGGCTCAGACAGGAAAGAATCTGCCTGCTATGGGGGAGGTCTTGGTTCAATACCTAGGTTGGGAAGATCCCCTGGAGAAGGGAATGGCTACCCACTCCAGTATTCTTGCCTGGAGAATTCCATGGACAGAGAAGACTGGTAGGTGACCATCCATGGGATTTCAAAGAGTTGGACACGGCTGAGTGACTGACACTTTCACTTTCACTAGTGTGTATATATTAACCTGACTTTAAAACGGGGGAGATTATGCTGAGTGAACTGGATGGACCCAGGGTCACCATGTGTGTGCATGCCAAGTCCCTTTAATCATGTCCAACTCGGTGCGACCCCATGGACTGTAGCCCGCCAGGCTCCTCTGTCCATGGGATTCTACAAGCAACAATACTGGAGGGGGTTGCCATGCCCTCCTCCAGGGGATCTTCCCCACCCAGGGATTGAACCTGTGCCTCTTACATCCTCCTGTATTGGCAGGCAGGTTCTTTACCCCTGGCGCCACCTAGGAAGCCCAGGGTCACCACAAAAGTCCTGAAAAGCAGAAGAGGAAGAGTCAGTGTGATGAGACATGAGAAGGACCCCCCTGCTGTTGCCGGCTTTGAGGAAGAAGACAGGGCTATAAACCAAGATACAGGCAGCCTCTAGAAGCTGGAAAAGGCAAGGAGTTGGATTCTTCCCTAGAACTGCAGGAGGAATGAAGCCCTGCTTGCACTTTGATGCTAGCCCAGTGGGATCCACTTTTGGGGGTGAGGGGTCCTTTTGCAGCACCTCACCCCAGTCACTGATATCTGAGAATCCAGATGGTGGGATGGTGGATTGCCTTCTATGACTTCAGTAACTGTATGTTGAATGAGTAGAACTTTGTTGAAAACAGGAAAGGCAGTACTTCTGGGAACAGACAAATAAGCAGGAGTTGTGCCTGAGAGGTATTGAAAATGTCCCGGAAGGTGGCTGAGGCCCAGGGATGGGTATCCAGGCATTAATATAACAGGGAAGTATGGCCCCACTCATACAGACAAGGCTACAGGGGACTCCCATCTCTGGGAGGGGTACCCTCAAGAGTAGGGCTACAGCCTGGGAGCACAGTGGAGAAAATGACAGTGAAGTTGTATGGACAAGGTCCTACTATATAGCACAGAGAACTACATACAATATCCTGGGAGAAATCACAATGGAAAAGCATATTAAAAAGCATGTGTATACGTGTATACCTGAATCACTTTGCTGTGCAGCAGAAATTAACACAACCTGTAAATCAACTATACTTCAATTAAATAAACAAACAAACCCAACAAAGACTTTACTACCCTACATGGGAGTGTTAGATTTTGTGCATTTGTTGCTCAGTTTACATGACACTGAGGAACTTGAATAACCTCACTTCTTCAAAGAACCAACTGTAACTGGCCTATCACTAGGTTAACAAATGAAAGGGCCAGAGTTACTCAAAGTTAAAAAAATAATAATAATGCAATCATTCTGTCAAGGAACTTAAAACTACAGTCCTGAGGGACCAGACTACTGACTGAGGCCAAACCTCGGGCACACAGAACAAGGACACAAAGACAAAAGTCACTTGTGATCCAGAGGTTCTATCCTCGTGGTGCTGGGCCAGGGTCTTCATTCTACAGTTTGAAGAAAGGAGCCATGAAAAGGCTGGGAATCAGACAAGAGTCTGATATGTGCCTATTAAGGGGTTTAGAGATCTCAGTAAATTATTACTACATCTGAAAAGCTGACAGTTACATGATGAGAAACCAACAGAAAAAGGTCAATGCTGCATCAAAACAGAGCCTAAGTGTCAGATTCTGATTCCACAAATGCCAATGAACTGGCCAAATTTTTTTTTTTTCTGGCCTGGAAGTTACTTCAGTAAGTGACCCTGTTTGTACATAGTGAACTTGCTTTTTTAGCAAGAAGAGTCCGTGTCTGTCAGTTTTGACATCAAGCGAGAAGATAAAAAAACATTTAGATGGTCAGACAAAACATGTTTATTATTACTGTTAGTTGTTTAGAGAACCAGTGGACCATTGAATAATCATAAAGTTTATTGATTAAATTTATTAATATAGACATTTACAAACATAAAGTGCTGTGCTGAAATCAGGAATTACTAGAGTTTTCTGATAACCTTACCTTCTCATTAGCTAATATGAAAAATGATTTCCTTGGATTTCCCTGGTGGTTCAGTGGATAAGAATCTACCTGCCAGTGCAGGGGACACAGGTTCGATTCCTGGTCCAGGAAGATTCCACATGCCATGGAGCAACAAAGCCCGTGCACCGCAACTACTGAGCATGCGCTCTAGAGTCCATGACCTGCAACTACGGAACCCACACACCAGAACTACTAAAGTCCACACATCCTAGAGCCTGTGCTCTGCAACAAGAGAAGTCACCACAACGAGAAGCCTGAGCCCCACAATGAAGAAAAGCCCCTGCTCATCGCAAGCAGAGAAAGCCTATGAGCAGCAATGAGGACCCAGCACAACCAAAAATAAAAATGGTTTCCTTTATATATGTTGTTGTAATGCGATTAGGTAAGTGAAAGTCACTCACTCGTGTCCAATTCTTGGTGACCCCATGGTTTATACAGTCCATAGAATTCAACAGGCCATAATACCAGAGTGGGTAGCCTGTCCCTTCTCCAGGGGATCTTCCCAACCCAGGAATCAAACCAGGATCTCCTGCATTGCAGGTGGATTCTTTACCAACTGAGCTATCAGGGAAGCCCCATAATTAGGTTTCATGTACCATAATTAGGTGTCATGCATCTAATATTTAACAAGATTCACAGATGCATCATCAACTTCTAAGATGTTCTGGAACAATAGCTTTTATTATAAAGTTCTTATTTCACACTGGTCACAATTGAATATAGAGTAACAGATCATTGCAGAAGCTAGTGATAACTCATTCAACAAAATAATCACATATTAAAAAATAATAATAATAATCACATATTATACCCATTAATGCCCCATCATCTAAGCAGAAAGGTCTGAAATTTCCTTCTGAAGATGTAGTTTTACTTATCTATCACACACTTTACAAAATAACTTGTTCTTCCAAAATCAGAGGGGCAAGTGACAAGCTTCTGAGACACGTCCATTGTACAGCACTCTGAATTAAATAAGGAAACAGACAGCTCCTTTTGACAAGTCTCCATATCCTTCTAGTTGCCCGATTCTAATTACACAGACCTTAAAAAGTCAGATCATTCTGAGAGTGGATGGGACACATTCTCATGGATGTCAATCTCTTCTCATTTGCCAAAGGTGCAAGTGAGCACAAAATTCTGACATCTTGTACTTGCTTATTAAAGGGTTCCTAAGACAGGAAATTGGATCCCTAAGACTGTAAACTGATATATTCCTCTCATTGTAAAAGCCTCTGAGAAGTGTGATACATAAGAGAGGCTTCAGGTAGGTTTATGTAAAACCAACATTTTGACTCTGATTAGAGATGAAGCCATAAGTGAAACTTTGTTTCCATTGAACCCACCTCTGAGAGGTCAGAAAATTAACTCTTTAAAGTGGACATTGGAGTCTATTTCTAGAAGAGCTAAATCAGTTAGCTTGGCTGATGGATCTTTGCTGCCAATGGCTCATGAAGTTAGACAGGACAAAGTACAACCTAGATGTTTGGTGGTTTCTTTATTCAGTACCCACAGAGAAGGACTTTATTAAAAAAAAAAAAGAAAAGAAGAGTGCTGGAACTCCATTACACTAATTTCCTATCTTAATGTTTCCAACCATATAATGTCCCAAAGGTCTTAGGTTAGTTTTGTGCTTTAATAAACTTGTGTCAATATTAAATTGTTTCCTCTTGTCTTGCTATGTCCTCAGAACAAAGCTGGTTGAATATTTCTCTGACTTAGTTTCTAACAGTTCTCTCACTCAATTACACATCACTGTAGATGTGGGTTGTTTTGTGAAAAGTACAGAGATGCACAGTTCTCAGACTCTTCTGTGATAGAAAGAAACCACAGCCTCTATGTGTGGTGTTAATACTACTGAAAATTATTTGGGGCAGTACTGTGAACATTGAGATGGTCATATTTTAATAAATTTCCACACATTCATCCAGTTAAAGAAACTGGTCTTAACTCCAGGTGTTTTCTCTCCTTCTCCCGGATCAATGTTATATGGGTTTTTATCCGTGACTTCTTTTGTTTTTATAAGGGTCATGTATATTTCCTGGGTTCTGGCAATTTCTTTCTGTGCATCAAAATGGACCTTCTGCCTAGTCAGAAGGGGAACAATTAAATTAAAATCATTAATTCGCTTATTTAGCTTTTTGATGTTTTCTTGAAACTGCTCACAAACTTGGTTCCACTGTTTCTGTTCAGCTGATGTCATTGGAGTCCCAAGTTTTTTCCTCGACACTAAAATTGCCTCCCTGAGTTGATCAATGGTATCCTTTATTTCCTTTTGCATTAGGATCCATTCTGGTTGGTATCCATTATCTATCAATATTCTGTTCAGGTTGTGAGTCATAGGATCAATATATGAACAGCCAGAAAATTTTTTCAGAGGTTTTCCTTTCCCGCTGAGATTGTCAAAGTCTCCTTTTGCCATTGATTCCTGAATGAGATCTTCCACCAAACGCTCTATTGCCTGAGTTATCTTTCGTTCCTTACTGTGTCTTACATCTTTAACAGTGACACTATCAGTGAAATACTGGCTTTGCAGTTTCTGCTTTTGGTATTCCATCACTTGTTCAGTTGCACGGTCTGCTCTAAACTGCCTGTACTGCTTCTCTCGTTGACTCGGAGTCCCAAAACCAATACCCTCAAAACTTAAGTAATGCCGGTGTTGGGGTGTTTTATATTTGAATTTTTCTTCTTCTTCTTCTGTGTCTTCAACTTTACTCTGTCTAGCATTTGTCTGTTCTATCACGTGGGAAAGTACCTTCCTGTAAGCTTCTTCAATCCTTATAAACGTTGCAGAATCAGCAGTACTAGAGCCACCATCTGGATGGTATTGCTTGGCAAGCTTACGAAAAGATTCCCTGACATCATCTGCAGAACAGCCTTCATCCAGGTTCAGCAGCCCATAATATTCTCTCATATTCCTTTTGGATTTATGGGTTGACATCATTCTAGTTCTTATGACACCAAGATATGGACCCATTTTCATTCGATTAGGAATCACTGAAGCACTTCTCAGATGAGATCTTAAGATCTGAGCCATCATCACATACGTTGTGTTCCTTATGGTACCCAGAGTTCTTCCCTATCAATGATCTATAAAACAACAAATATAGAGTGAAGAAAGTTGTATTATCAGCTAAATTCATATTTTCAGCAATATGAATGAAATTACGCATACAATAAGGGCAGTTCTTTCTAAATGCTGCTGCTAAAATTCTCAGAGCTACGATTCATTCATGTTAGCAGAGAAATGGAAGTTGATGATGTCTTACATTAACATATTGCAATATGATCTAGATTCTACTACTAACTAACCCCAGAATGTTAGAGCTGGCAAGTTCGCAGAGATCATCTAATCCAATCTTCTCGTTTTATGAGAAAATGTAGACCCAGAAGGTTAAGCAACATAACCAAATCCAATAACAAGGTGGAAGGGCACAATAAGCCTCTTGTTTAACTGTCTGTATCCCCAGCAGATCATGAACTTCATCGGCACCATTACTTCTTTAGTTAGCGAATGTATCAGTCTTTACCGTCCCAAGGAGTCTTCTCACGAGGAGACATGTGAAATAATCAGGGCACACGCCAAAGTATGTACCTAGTCTGACACTAAACTGAATAGAATCAAATGTCCAAAAAAGATTTTAAGCTCTGCAGCCTGTTAGGAAGGAGCTATTCCGCTGCAAGTCGAAAAACCAAGATGAAAGGGTGAGCCCTCTCAAGACGTTAACTATTATTTTTAAAACGCACGGTACAGAAGAGGAATGCAGTCTTGTACGAGGGTAATGGCAATGAAATGCTGGAAGTGGTTTCATTGAAAATAGGACTTTGATGTATACATGCTAAAACTGAGTTCCCGGGGACTCCAATTTCTGGACAGTTGGGATCGAGGACTTTCAGGTTTAACTGGGACTTCGGTGATGGTGCCCACGGTGGCCGTCGCGAGGGAGGGGTCAGTCCCGACGCTGGACACGCCCCGCCCCGCCCCCTACTCACCTCAGAAGCGGCTCAGCGGCTCCCGCGTCCAAGCTGCGCCTTGGCGCATGCGTGCGCCATCTGCCCTTCGCTTCACAGGCGTCTCGGCGGGAGGCCCGCGGCAAGCGCCGCCGCTGGGCTAGATCATCTGCGTCTTACACAGAGGGAACCCTCGGGGTGTGGCGGGCAGTATTATACCTAATAGGGACAGACGTCCTACCTTACCAGGGAACCTCAGAATGTCCTTTAAGCCCTAGTCTTCTCTAGAGGACAGGAGTAGGAGCTTTCGGGAGGCCCCGCCCCGTCCCGGGCACCAGCTCCGCCTCCGCCCCTAACTGGAGCGGAAGATGGATAGATCGAGCGGGATTGTGGGAGATGTAGTTCTTCCGGAAGTGCGGCGCGCGCAGGACTGCTTCCGGGAGAAGGGTGGGTGGGAAGAGGTGAGGCGGCGAAAAGGACGCTGTGGCGGCTTCGTAGATGTGTGGGGCTTCTCATGGCCTGTGGCCGGTGTAGGTGGGGACCTGTGACGTCCGAGTGGTTTGGAGGGCGACGCCCCTCGGAATATTGTTTTGAGAAGGGGGAGACGAGTCTGTTTCCCCGAACAGGACCTGGACAGCCTCTTCGGGTCTGCAGCCAGAGATACCCTCTCCGAAATTTCTCAGGAAATTCTACCTTAGAAAGATCTAGTTAACGCAGGTTAGAAAGCTGGTCTTTTATTAGTTCAAGAACCTAGCGAGCAGCTCATTTAGCCAGGTGTCGGTAGTGGGTGAGAACAGTCGAGGACAAAATTAAATTGGGTGTTGTTTCCTGGCTTTAAGTTCAGCTACTGTCGTGGGGATTTACTATTTCTCTCTCCTGTACAGGGAGATAATTTTTTTTTTTTTTTTAAAAAGGAAGAGGCATAACCTTGGGGAGTCAGACCTGAGTTGAAAATCCTTTTTGCTTACACTTGGGTTTCTGTTTTTATCTGGCAAATGATTGTACCAGCACATGGTAAATATGTATTTAGCCCTTCCTTTTGCCAGGCACTGTACTAAATGCGCTATGTACAGTCTTAAAATCCTTATAACAGCCCTCTGAGGTAAGCGCTGTTGTTTTCCCCATTTTACTTATGATGAAATAGTAATTGCATCAAACGTAGTGCCATTTTGTGAAAATTACACAATGTATGTGAACCTCTTTGCATTGTGTCTGCCTGGCACGTTAAGTTTTTTTGTTGTTATGACGATGTCTCCTGAAACAAGCCAGAAATAGGTACTAACCTAGAAAGGCTTCTGAGTAATTGTTCAGTCGTTGCTCAGTCGTGTCCAACTTTTTGTGACGCTATGGACTGCAGTAGGCCAGGCTTCCCCGTCCTTCACCATCTCCCGGAGTTTGCTCAAACTTAGGTCCATTGAGTTTGTGAGCCATCCAACCATCTCATCCTCTGCCGCCCCCTTCTCCTGCCTTCAGTCTCTCCCAGGGTTAGGGTCTTTTCCTGTGAGTTGGCTCTTTGTGTCGGGTGGCCAAAGTGTCAGAGCTTCAGCTTCAGCATCAGTCCTTGTGATGAAGGTTGATTTCCTTTAGGATTGACTGGTTTGATCTCCTTGCAGTCCAAGGGACTCTCAAGAGTCATCTCTGGCACCACAGTTTGAAAGCACTGATAAAGCATCAGTTCTTCGGTGTTCAGACTTCTTGATGGTCCAACTCTCACGTTGGTACGTGGCTACTGGAAAAACCATAGCTTTGACTATAATTTGCTACCTTCTACTAGGAATGCAGAAAGTGGTTTACATTCTGATTCAGGATTTCCTTATAAGCAAACAATGAACATAAAAGAACTCCAGTGTGAAAGAAAATGTTTCTACAAGTTTGAATTCTAGCCAGTATTTTAAACACAGCTATGAAAGTGGGGGAAGCACACAGTTTTAGAAACTACCCATACTTATGTAGCACTTTGTATTTTATTCAATACAATGCACTAGTCACAATGTCATTTTCATGTTTGCATCTTATAAGTAACTATATCTTAGTCCAAGTAGTTAAGTGATTTGATTAAGTGACTAGACTTTGTAAGTTACTGGGACTCTTAAGTCCATTGCTCTTTTCAGAATGTCAGTTTTGTGGTATGATCCTTTACATATAGAAAGTGAATTGAAGTCAGCCGAGTAATCAGTAAAGCACACTTTGAACTGCAAAGTATAAATTACCTAACTGACCTAGGGGATTATTTTCCTTATGTATATGAAACCTGGAGGTAGGCAGTTTCTGGCATTGGTTCAGCTACCAAGAGGTGCTCTACCATCCTCTCTCTCTATGTGTAGGTGTGTGTGTGTGTGTGTATTCTGAATCATTTAAAAGTAATTGCATGTATTATGTTCCTTTACTCCAAAGCACTTCAGTATTTGCTTCATCAAAGCAACGGCATTCTCTTACATTATCATAGCTTTGTTAACAAATTCAACAGATTTAACATAGACAAAATATTATTGAATGTACAATTTTGTATTCCAGTTTCAACAGTTGTCCTGATGATGTCTGTGAGGGCAACCCATAGACTTTTAAATTAGCAGGTCAAATGAGTGATAAACCAAAGCATTATTGCTCAGTTTAGTTACGGGCAGAAAGAGTTCACCATCGAAAATATAGTTCCCATTTAAGAGAAAAATACAGGGACATCACTGGTAGTCCAGTGGCTAAAACTCCACACTCCCAATGCAGAGAGCCTGGGTTTGATCCATAATCAGGGAGCTAGACCTCACATGCTGCAACCAAGGGCTTGCATGCCTCAAGTAAGACCCAGTGCAGCCAAATAAATATTAGAAAAGAAAATTGTAGTTCTTTTCCTTTTATTTTTTATTTTTTTGTTTTTTTGTTTTTTTTTTTTGTTCTTTTTTTTTTTTGTTCTTTTCCTTTTAAAAGGTGGCTGCATACTCTGCAGTCAACAGTCCTAGTGATTATAAAATGTGGTCAGAGGGTAAAATTTAAAGTCAGAACCAAACATAGGTTGACTAGCTTTTTTTTTTTTTTAATTTTGATCATGCCGCTTGTGGGCAGTTCTCGAGACCAGGGACTGATCCTGGCCCATATCGGTGAAAGCACTAAATCCTAACCACTGGGCCACCACGGACACCTGGTTAACTCGAAATTTTTATGTGATCTGCTACCTTGCTTATTTAAACTCCATAGACTTAAACCTGTTCATTTTCAGTTTAAATTGTTAACAACTGTAAGGTTATGTTATAATTCAAATCAACATGCTTGAACCTCAGTCTGTTCTTTTCCACAAAGTCTTAATTAATCACTTCAAGCTTGTCAGCTGGAATGCAGTATAATCTTGTATAAAAGGGCTGGTTTTAAATTAAAGTCTATTGGCTTTCATGTGTGTAACATGTCCTAGTTTGAAACATCTTTTTTGTAGTTCTGTACTCTTACAATAGAGTTGAGCATTTTGAAACAAATTTCCCCTTAAACCAGGGAGGGTAGAGAGTTGGCACAAATTCCATTAGCTTTAAACTTAGTCAGTAGCTGTGTTTCTGAGTGGGTGGAAAATAGATGTGATACTTTAAAAAAGTTATTAACATTTTTTTGTTACTTTATAGTTACATTAAATACTTAATGAGCTACTGCAAGAAGCTTGGCACTGCAAAAGTAACTTTTTTTTTTTTTGTTCTTGGATATAGTTTCAGACTTTGACTGAAGCATGTGAGGGCTGTGTTTTAATTCCATCTGTTTCTTCTTTTTTAAAAAAAGATTCATTTGTTTATTTTGGGCCATGCTGGGTTTTTGTTGCTATGCATGGGATTTATTTAGTTCTCTAGTTGCAGGGGAGCAGGGGCCACTTACCGTTATGGTAACATAGGCTCTCATCTGTGCAGTCCACTGCATTTCAGAGCCGAGTCAGAGCACTCAAGCTTCAGTAGTTTGGGCTTGTGAGCGCAGTAGTTGTGGTGCAGTGGCTTAGTTGCCCCTTGGCATGGGGATCTTCCTGGACCAGGGATCGAACCTGTGTTCCTTGCATTGGCACGTGGGTTCTTAACCACTAGACCACCAGAGAAGCCCCTCTTTTCTTCCTTCCTTCGTTTCATTTGCTGGTTCTGTGGTAACTGCAAATAAGTTGATTTATTTCCAGTAAGTTGTGGTACTATAGTAACCAAAATCACACCGCCCTGCAGATTGATGGATGGTTCCCTCTGAATTCTAAAGTCACATTTTGTTCAATGATGTTTGCAAATTGTATCTTCTGAAACTACAATTTCCAGAAACACCATGAATCTGCTTTCCTCTGGGTGCCATCTCAATTCATTGTTTTTGGTTTATTTTATTCAAATAGAATTGAGGAACACTATTGTTAGTTTGGTTATATCAGTTCCTTTTTTTACTCTGATCAAGGAAGTGTTTATTGTAGACAGTGTCAGTTTTAAAAGAAAGGAAGAGGTAAATGAACTTAATTAATTAGCATAATAAGACTGAAAATCTAGAAGGGTTGGGAAAAGGTAACCTGGAAAAGAGGAGATTCACACTCATTTGAATATTTTTCCATTCTTCATCTTCCCTAGTGGGTTAACCAGTTATCTAACATCCTAAGGTGGTCAGTAAGGGCCACACACAGGATTTGTGGAAGTTTGCTAATGAAAAACTACCCTCCCCAACCTAGGATGCCAGTTTTCATTTTTGGCCTTGAATCAACATAAGGATTTATTGTCACTTGAGCCTGCATTTGAAGACGCTTGCTCCTTGGAAGCAAAGTTATGACCAACCTAGACAGCATATTAAAAAGCAGAGACGTTACTTTGTCCACAAAGGTCCGTCTAGTCAAGGCTATGGTTTTTCCAGTAGTCATTATGGATGTGAGAGTTGGACTATAAAGAAAGCTGAGCGCTGAAGAATTGATTCTTTTGAACTGTGGTATTGGAGAAGACTCTTGAGAATCCGTTGGACTGCAAGGAGATCCAACCAGTCCATCCTAAAGGAAATCAGTCCTGAATGCTCATTGGAAGGACTGATGCTGAAGCTGAAACTCCAGTACTTTGGCCACCTGATGTGAAGAACTGACTCATTTGAAAAGACCCTGATGCTGGGAATGACTGAAGGTAGGAGGAAAAAGGGACAACA
The DNA here is from genome assembly GCF_019320065.1 of Cervus canadensis. Classification (NCBI taxonomy): domain Eukaryota; kingdom Metazoa; phylum Chordata; class Mammalia; order Artiodactyla; family Cervidae; genus Cervus; species Cervus canadensis. The sequence continues at coordinate 1,281,582 of NC_057412.1, read as the reverse complement.
GAGGATGAGATGGTTGGATAGCATCACTGACTTGATGGACATGAGTTTGAGCAAGCTCTGGGAGTTGGTGATGGACAGGGAAGCCTGGCATGCTGCAGTCCATGAGGTCACAAAGAGTCGGACACGACTGAGTGACTGAGCTGAACTGAATGCTTTCTGTTCCTTGAAACAATGAATAATGTATATATCTCCAAATGCAGGCTGATAGTGGGGAAAACAGCTGCACATCAGTAGCCTGGGAATCAAGATTTGAATTGTTTTCAGCCCATATAACATTTACCCAACATGTTTATCAAAATCACTGCCTCACAGCCCAACTACTCTATGTTTGCTTTTTTTTTTTTTTTTTAATTATCTCTGTCTTTGGCTGCGCTGGGTCTTAGTTGCTGCATGAGGGATCTTTTAGTTACAGCATGTGGGATCTGGTTCCCTGACTGAGTATCGAACCTGGGACCCCTGCACTGAGAACACAGTCTTAGCCCCTGGACCACCGTGGAAGTCCCCATTCTTGTTTTTTCTTACCCTTCAAAATTTGTTTCCAGTTTTATTGAGCTGTAATTGACAAAAATTGTATACCTTTACAATCACCCTTCAAAATTTGTTTCTGGTTTTATTGAGCTGTAATTGACAAAAATTGTATAACTTTACAGTGTGTAACTTGGTAATTTGGTATATGTACAAGTATGAAATAATCATCACAATCACACTGATTAACAAATTAACATATCATCACCTCACATAGTTACTGTTATCTTTTCTTTTTTTGATTCCAGCTGCAGGATGGAGAGCCTTCAGCAATCCTTGGGAAACTTAGGACTTCATTTATGGGTAAAGAATTTTAATAAGGGAATTCCCTGGTTATTCAGTGGTTAGGAATCTGCACTTCCACTGCAGGGGGGCCAGAAAAAAAAGACTTTTTATCTGGAGTTAAGATCCATTATCTTATTTTTCTCCTATGCATTGAGTTTGTTCAGCAGCAGTTAAAGTCCTGTGTGGGGCTTCCCTGGTAGGTCAGTGGTAAAGAATCTGCCAGCCCATGCAGGAGACACAGGTTCGATCCCTGGTCCAGGAAAATCCCACATGCTGTGCAGCAGTTGAGTCTGTGTGCTACAGTTACTGAGCCCATGCTCCGAAACTGCTCAAGCCCATGTCTAGAATCCATACTCTGCAACAAGAGAAGCCACAGCAAAGAGAAGCAAGAGGGGAGCCCTCAATCACCACCAGAAGAGAAAGTCTGCTCATAGCAACAAAGACCCAGGGCAGTCAGTTCAGTTCAGCCCAGTCGCTCAGTCGTGTCTGACTCTTTGCGACCCCATGGACTGCAGCATCCTAGGCTTTCCTGTCCATCACCAACTCCTGGAGCTTGTTCAGACCTCATGTCCATGGAGTCGGTGATGCCATCCAGCTATCTCATCCTCTGTCATCCCCTTCTCCTCCTGCCCTCAGTCTCTCCCAGCATCAGGGTCTTTTCCATTCAGTCAGTTCTTCACAAAGAATTGGAGTTTCAGCTTCAGCATCAGTCCTTCCAATGAATATTCAGGACTGATTTCCTTTAGGATGGACTGGTTGGATCTCCTTGGGGTCCAGGGGACTCTCAAGAGTCTTCTCCAACACTATAGTTCAAAAGCATCAATTCTTAGGTGCTCAGCTTTCTTTATAGTCCAACTCTCACATCCATAATGACTACTGGAAAAACCATAGCCTTGACTAGATGGACCTTTGTTGGCAAAGTAATGTCTCTGCTTTTTAATGTGCTGTCTAGGTTGGTCATAACTTTCTTTCCAAGGAGCAGGTGTCTTAATTTCATGGCTGCAGTCACTATCTGTAGTGATTTTGGAGCGCAAGAAAATAAAGTCTGTCACTGCTTCCATTGTTTTCCCATCTATTTGCCATGAAGTGATAGGACTGGATGCCATCGTCTTAGTTTTTTGAATGTTGAGTTTTAGGCCAGCTTTTTCGTCCTTCTCTTTCACTTTTATCAAGAGGCTCTTTAGTTCTTCTTCACTTTCTGCCATAAGGATGGTATCATCTGTGTATCTGAGGTTACTGAAAATTCTCCTGGCAATCTTGATTCCAGCTTGTGCTTCATATAGCCTGGCCTTTCACATGATGTACTCTGCATATAGTTAGCAGGGTGACAAAAAAGCAATCAATCAGCTTTTAAAAAATTAAGTAGAATAGCATTAAAATAAAAAACCCAATTAAGAATACATGTTACCAAGGAGGTAGAGACACTAAAAATTATAAAATATTGCTGGAAGAAATGAAAGAAGACCCAAGTCAAAGGAAAGACATCCTGTATTCATTGATTGGCAGACAATATTACTCAGATGGCAATACTCTCCAAATTAATCTACAAGTTAAATTCCTTTCAAAATCTCAGTCAGCCTTTTTGAAAAAAGTTGACGAGCTGATCCTGAATTTACATGGCAAGTCAAAGTACACAGAGTAGGGACTTCCCAGGTGGTCTGGTAGTTTAGACCCCACACTCCCAGCTCCCAGTGCGGGAGACCTGGGTTTGATCCCTGCTCAGGGATTGCATGTGCCACAACCAAGACCTGATGCAGCCATACATATGTATGTTAAATGGAACACAGAATATAAAAAACAGTCTTGAAAAAGAAGAACAAAAGTGAAGAGTCACACTTCCTTATTTCAAAAGTCACTACAAAGCTACTGTAATCAAGGCTTTGTGGTACTGGCATAGGATAGACAATGAATGTAGAATATCAATGAAATGTAATTGAAAGTTGAGAAATGAACTCATGCATTTTTGGTCAGTTGATTTTTGACAAGGGTGCGAAGACAAATGGGAAAAAATGGGCTTTTTAGTATGTGGTGCTGGGACAACTGTATATCCACTTGCAAATGAATGAAGTTGAACCCTTGCTTCACATTATATTAAAAAATGAACTCTGGAGAAGGCAATGGCACCCCACTCCGGTACTCTTGCCTGGAAAATCCCATGGACGGAGGAGCCTGGTAGGCTGCAGCCCATGGGGTCGCTGAGAGTCAGACATGACTGGGCAACTTCACTTTCACTTTTCACTTTCATGCATTGGAGAAGGAAATGGCAACCCACTCCAGTGTTCTTGCCTGGAAAATCCCAGGGACAGGGAAGCCTGATGGGCTGCCGTCTATGGGATCTCACAGAGTCGGACATGACTGAAGCCACTTAGCAGCAGCAGCAGCAGCATGTGAGAGTAAAAGCTACTAGTTTTTGCAGTTGCCATGTACGGATGTGAGAGTAGGACCGCAAAGAAGGCAGAGCACTGAAGAACTAATGCTTTTGAACTGTGGTGCTAGTGAAGACTCTTGAGAGTCCCTGGGTCTGCAAGAAGATCAAACCAGACAGTCCTAAAGGAAATCAGTCCTGAACATTCATAGGAAGGACTGATGCTGAAACCAAAGTTCCAATCCTTTGGCCACCTGATGTGAAGAGCCGATCCATTCATTAATAAAAAGAAATTTAACACACACACAAAAAGAAATTTAACTCAGTTTTAAAATGAGCAAAGATTTGAATACCACATTTCAACCAAGTGAAAGTGTTAGTCACTCAGTCATGTCCAACTCTCTTTGTGACCGCATGGACTGTAGCCCTCCAGGCTCCTGTCTGTGGAATTCTCCAGGCAAGAATACTGGAGAGGGTAGCCATTCCCTTCTCCAGGGGATTTCCCTATCCAGGGCTTGAACCCAAGTCTCCTGTGTTGCAGGCAGATTCTTTACCATCTGAGCCACCATGGAAGCCCATTTCACCAAAGAAGACATACAAATAACCACTAAAACATTAAAGGATGCAGGTGGGGCTCAGGAGTTAGCACTTTTAAGAAGCTTAGCCAGGGACCTACCAGGTTAACAGACAATTTTAGGATTAGGATTGCTATTCAGGTGGATTGGTACAGTTTTGAAACCAGGGGCATCCTGTGGGCTCCTGGGCATGGAGACTTCTGTCTCTCATTTCTTGTAGGCAAGACTCCAGCCTCCATGACCTTCCCTGAGTTCCAAACAGTGGATTTGAACAGTTGCTAATCAAAGTGAGGAGCAGCCAAGAAGCCAGCTGAGGCAAGATTAAAGGGACCAGAGAACTCATCAAGGTCAGGAGACCCACTACCTGTGACCCTGCGCATACCCCCCCCCCCCCCCGAAGTGTTTTTATAAAACTCAACAAATCCTTCCGGGTTATGACACATAGTTTTTCAAGCCAGGGCCTTCTGTGCCCACCTTTACCTGGCAGAGCAGTAAGACTCTCCTTTTCTAGTTCACCCAAACTCTCTTGAGATTTGATTTGGCACAGGTGCAAAGAGGCAGAATTTTTGGCATTATAAAGCAGGTGGCATGCTTTCTGACACAAAGTGTGGGAAATTCTGTATTGTGACTTCTTGCTCTATGTGAAAGTGTTTTGTATGTAAGTTTGATGCATTTTATAAGATTAAAAGTAATCCTGATCTATTTAAAAAATTACACAAATTCATCTTTTTATGGTAACAGGAGTTGTATCTTTCGGGGGAATAGTTTTATCGACTGTAATTCATATGGCACACAATTCACCATTTTTGAGTACAGTCCAGTGGTTTCGGTGTGTTCATGGGTGGTGCAACCATGTTCACACAATCGATTTTACTATGTTCTTGTTACCCCGAGACCCTGCGCAGGTCATCATCTCCAAAGACTTCTATTCCCATAGCCCTGGGAGACTATTAATCTCCTCTAAGGATTTGCTTGTTCCAGACATTGCACATAAATGGAATCTTAAATGTGCAGTCATGTGACTGGCTTCTTTCACTTAGTATAATGTTTCAAGTTTGATCCATGTTGCAACCAGTACTTGAATTTCCTTTTTATGGCAGAGTAATATTTCATTGCAGGGATAGTCTACATTTACTTGATTCGTTATCTAATGGACATTTAGATTATTTTTGGTTACAGCCTTGTGGTTAATATACATGGCTTGAGAAAGAATGACTAGAAGACTAACAGTGTAGGGATGGAGGAGGAAAAAATTGTGTATTAGATAATTGGTAAAAAGCAGTTTAGGCAGATAAAAAAGGTAAGAGGAACTGTCAGCATAATGTGAACTTCAAGAAACAACTGGAATGTTATTAGTCTTCCCAAACCTCTTGCAGCTGCATCAGTCACCTGACCTTTGGAGCTGGGCCTTTGTCAAATCAGGGCCTCTGAGCATGGGAATCCTTGTCATGTGGGGCATCCACCATCATATGAGGCAACACAAAGCTGTGTCCTAGTCTCTTTACCCCAGGCCGTTAGAGCAGGGTGTGATCTAGACTGGACCAGTCAGATGATCCTGCCTGGGCAAGTGACCCAGAGACTGAGGAAGTCAGGGTGCACTTCAGTCGTGGAAACGGTGGCAGACTGAATGCTCACTGAAGCGAGGCCGAGGGAACCTGACTTGGCCATGGCACCCACGTCCTTGCAGGTCTTCCCCTGGGCAAGACTTTGGCTATGGTTCTGAATGCTCAGCACGGGAGCGAGTAGCCAAGAAAACTCTGGTGAAAAAAAGTAATGAGGGACTAGCTACACCAGTTACTAAATGGCATATTGTACTGGAGTTACTTAACTCAACTTGGCACATTACTTTACTTAGCATAACTCTGGCGATCTCAGTTCCCCAACCGAGACTGAACCTAGGACCTTGGCAGTGAAAAGTGATGAGTCCTAACCACTGGACTGCCAGGGGATTCCTTGTACTTGAGTTATTTTTAAAAGTTTGTATAGTAGTTAATGGTAAAACATTTTAGCCTCTAAATGTACCCTCTTAAATCTCTTAAAAATTATTGTAACATTCCTCTTTAGAGTATCTGGCTTACCCATCACTTTGAAACTTTGATACTTGAATGCTTTGACTGTTGTGTGTAACCAGCACAACTGATTAAAGTTAAACTGCTGATAAACTGATAAAAGTTAAAACTGTTTTATCAGCTGATAAAACTGATAAAACAACTGATAAAACTGATTATCTCATATCTTTATACCTGAACACAATGTAGGGGCTCATTTGTTTTAATCCTGCTTACACGAATAGAAACAGAGACATTAAGGACAAACATCTGTATTTATTTCATTAACAAAAGAATTTAACATCTTGTTTTCACCCTTCCATGTGCTGCCTCTATGCATTGCCTCTTTCATAAGTTAAATGACCTTTTCTCGAGTATCATTTTAAACCAATGGCTGTGCATACACTCAACATGTCCAAATACTATTTATCACAAACTAGACAGCAGCACACCCTAAGTGACTCCTTTGTCCTTTCAGTATCATCCCTGCTACTTTTTTTTTTTTGGTTCTGTCAACCAGGTATTTCTGACACATTTTGATTCTTCCTATCTGAAGATATTGGATCAGCTGCCTTCCATGGAGTCTAGGTTCCTTTTTGTGGGGATTAGTGTCTAAATAAGGGTTGGAAAATTATATTTCTTAAGTCACAAACGGATTGATTTTTCTAATTTACATCTTGGTACCAGCTTCTATTTTTGTTATAGGATGTGATTTTATCAACTAATAACATTTTGCTTTGTATCTTCCAACTTTCTAAAAACTTCATAGGACAGTGTTTGGCATGTACATAATAGGCACTTAATTATGTTGAGTGATCTCCCTAGAAAAAATGAATCGACTGTTTGTGCAGCAAAGGTACCTGTGTGAACTGATGTACCTGGAACAGCGTGATGGCAGCTGCTGCCTCCAGTCAAGGAGAGGGGGGGCAGTGCTGGCCAGCGGCCTGGGGACCCTGCAGGTACCAGCGCCTCTGCCTTTCCATCTGACACTGTTTCTCCTCACCCTCTACTCTTTCCCATCCTGAGGCCAGAGTTTACTATCTTCTCCATGTAACTACTCTAAGGGTCGTGTACTGCTGAGGTTTTGGGTTTAAACTCCAAGGGAGGACTTGTACAGGGCTTCCAGGTACTTTCGTAAGGTGCCCATTGCTGGGCAGGCAGAACTTTTAAGCCCCTCTGAAAGTGACTCAAATTTAAGGCTGACTGGCTAGCTGCCTGTGGGCCTGGTGGCCATTCCCTGTTTGCTCAGCTGTGCCAGAAATGTGCTCCTGTTTGTAGGGTCATGTGCATATGCCCAGTATGTGAACCTAGACCTCCCAGTTCCAGAACTGCATATCCAGACTGGAAATGACTGGCCAGGGAGGGAAAACATGTGGTTCCTTTAAACGCTTTACTAGTCTGAGTAGATTGCCTTCCATCCTGCCAAACTGTGAAGCTGAAATCTGGGTATTATAGAAACTGTCAATTATTAGAGGAATGAGTAATGATACTTCAAAGCACAGAGAACACTATCCCTCAATGGGAGCTACCCAGAAATTTTATGATACCAACTTATGATCAGAATAATTCGAGAAGTCTCAATTCAAATTAGTACAGATATACAATATGGGGACGACATACTAACTTATTAGAGTTGTTAGCTCTTTGAAAAAGAAAAGACTAAGTTTTGGTATCATACTTGGCTGAGAGTAAAAGGAATTCTGAAGGCCTAGTTTGATTATGAACAAGAAGGCCCCAAACAGGTAAAACCTAAAAGACCACTGGAGGCAATACATAGATGTCTCACACATCTTTTAGGCTGAGTCCATGATAGAAAGTCACCCTGCAACACCTCCAATGCTCTCAAAGCTGTCTCCATTTCTGGGTGATGATGCTTCATTCCTCTTTGACCCAACAGATTTTGCCATTTTCTCCAAGCCGTACAGCTCCACTAGCCACCAGCTGGAGGGCCGAGGGAAATATTTTATGTTCCGCTAATTTTACTCTCTCAGATAGACTTTCAACAGTGTCACCCCTCTTCACTGGAACGGCTTCCTGTAAGATAATTTGACCAGCATCTACATCTTCCTGGAAAAGAAAGCAGAAGTTTTGAACGTTACCTCTGGCAATTGCAACTGACATTTAAATACTAATCATGAGCCATACTCACAGCTACAAAGTGCACAGTGCACCCAGTGATTGTGACCCCAGCGTCCAGAACTTGTTCATGGGCATTTGAACCCTTAAATGAAGGGAGCAAGGATGGGTGGATATTGAGCATTTTCCCTGGAAATTAATTAAAATGTGGTCAGAATCTGGAATGTATACTTTCCTGTCTAGAATCAGGAGTCACACAGGAGCAAGCTTTCTTTAGGTTGGGTGTTTTCATTGTCAAGGAGAGAAATGAGGAAAAGTGAAATACACGTTCTCATCCAAGGAGGCCCTGGGAGCAGCAGGTTTCTGCCTTGCACAGATGAAGACACAAAGATGGACTCTGAACAGGTGCCGGCAGTGACTCAAAGCTGGATGGGAAGGGGTCTACTCTGGCTCATAGGGCTCTTGACATTAACAGCAGATCCTGTGTAATCTGACATAGTGCCTTCTTTGCCATTTTCTGGCAATGGTTCACACTTCTAAACAAGGAAAAAAGTCTCCTCCCAGTATTTATCCAGAAGATGAAATATTACATTTGTATTAATGTGAAAGCAACCTAAGCTATCTTAGAAAACATAATTATAGCACACCAAAGAAAACTGATGAAGGATAATAAGTCTATCACTGGGTCATTCTCTGGGCTAAAGGCAAAGGAAATTCAATTATTATGTATGTCAAAATAAAATGTCATAGTAGATCTCTCATGACTGGGATGGTTTGGTAAGTTAACCACCCTAGAGTCATTTTCAGTTGATTTCTCAATGTGGTATCAAACAGTTTTTTGCTTACCATTCCATTTTCTGACGAAGGAGCCAGACAAAATTCTCATGAATCCTGCAAGACAGACTATGTCTGTGGAGAACTCTTCAAGGACTTCGTCAACTGCAGTGTCAAATGCTTCACGATTTTTATATAATTTATGATTAATTACCTAGATGAGAAACAGGTAAGTACCATCTATCTCCAACAAATTAACCAAAAATAATTTAAAATCCAACCTATAAATAGGCCACACTGACCATCTGAAGACACATGTGATGTCAAGAATGAAGGAATGAACCGGAATGGAAAAGCAAGCCTAGTAGCCACCCCAAATCCAGATGTCATAAGAACACTTAGGGGCAGATTATGAGCTTGAATAATCTATAAAGATACTTTTCAAAGTAACTTACTCTGGTGGGAATTCCGGCTTTTTCTGCTTTATCTAAGCCAGCCACTGCAGCTTTGTTGGAGATCACAACAACAATGTGTGCCAAGCTACTTGGTTCCCTAGTGCTGTCTATGAGAGCTTGGAGGTTTGATCCTGAAAAAAGGCAGAAAAACACAGGTGAAGGCATGTTTCTTTAAAAGGTTTATATACTTCAAATAGAGAATGGTCAAGATTTTTTAATAAAAATGTCTTGGAAAAGACTGGCAAAATATGTGAGGCTTTTACATTTCCTTCCTCTTGGATAATAATGGATTAGTATCTCATGAAGACATAAGCACAAAATATAATTTAGCATAGCAGTAGAAACAGTTTAACACGTTAGAACTGAAGGATGAGGAACAAGGTGCTTAACCAAACAAGAAAAAAACCCGAACACTTTCATGAAGAATAAACCACTATGACTGACCCCTTACAATCATTTCTTTGCTTTACCATCAACTTGGGTCTAAAGTATACTGAAACCTTAAAATGGACTTGTAAAGCATTTATATTTCTGAGCAAGTAATTTAAAGAAAGAATCCGATACGTACTTATGAACCTATTGTATATTTACAAGAATGTTCATAGCAAAGTCACTTAAAACAGTGGTGGGAACTGATGGGTGGTCCAGCGGTCAGGACTCTGTCCACTTACTGCCAAATGCCTGGGTTCAACCCCACAAGCCAAAAAATCATGCTGTATCCATCCATATGAGAGAAAACAATGCTCTTATTACTTTACTCCTCTGCCCACAAGAGGCAAATGAAAATTTTGTACTAAATTACTGTTGACAATTAAAAAAAGCCTCAACGAGCTTCAACTATAGAGCTATAATCGAAAAGTTGCAATTTGCATTCTCTCTAGAAGAGCTTCTCTCTCTTCAACCATCTTGCCAACACCCTCTAATTTTCTTTAGAAGGTGTCTAAAATGCCTGAGAAAAGTGGAAGGACTGAGGATGCAGAAAAGCTAACACTCCTTAAAAATATCCAGCCCCACTCTACTAACAGTGTTCTCACAGTTGGAGGTTTTTTTAGGGGGAAGAATGGGAGAAAAGGAAGAGCATTTCTACAGCTCTGTAGTAAAGAGGGAGCCATGTCTCACCTGTCCCAGAAATTAAGACAGCTACTCTTGCCTTTTTTGGTTGAACAGAGAAATGATTTTTCAGGGTTCCATTCTCCAATACTGATCCATTTATTTGCATGGTTTCAATCAGATGCTCGACTTTCACACGAGGAGAACCTTTGGTGCACACATACCCAATAAGTAAATCAAGAACAACTGTGAATTAACAGTAATATGGAAAGAGAAGTGTTTTAAAAACACTTTAGAACACTGTTATTTTATTCTGAAAATAAGATACGCAGGATTAAAACAAACAGTAAGTTTGTTTTACTTATCATTACTCACTCACAGAAACTTCCTGAAGGCGGACACTGCCCACTTCAACTAAAAGCTACAGCACTGTATCTAAAGTGGATATATTAGTGCCTGCCAGTGTTCTCTCCCTTTTCCTGTAAATCTTCCATCCACACTAGTGCTATGACCTCTCAGCTTCAAGGGTAGGCATGTGACCAAGCAAGACCATTCAAAGGTTTGATAAAGGATGTTGAGAAAGAGAGGGCCTCTCTTAGTGCAATGTGGGTTGAAGGATGTGGGCTCAAGACATCTTACGGCTATTTGGAGAGCCTGCCTGAAAATGAAACCTACACAATAAAGGAATGAAAGGCAAAATTAACATCTTGACATCTCTGTTAGAGAATCTGAGTGGGTTTTCTGCCATTCTGCCAATTTCTAGTACTTCTTGAGTTGTGCCACAAAGCAGAGCCTAAACCAAGGCCTCGAGTGAGAGATTACTTTGGGAAGCGATCCCAGGGAATGATGATGGGGAAGACTCTTATACTATAAGAGTGTGTTATTCAGCTGGTCACCACTGTGGGCAACTTGGGCTTGATCCCACTGGGACCCTCAAAGGAGCCATGTAGACAGACTGTGCGTAGAACCGCTCCCTCCTTCTGTTTCTCAAGTGGGTGCTGACTCATTCTCTCTCACCCCACTGATCAAGGGTTGCTTCCTGCAGGGTGTGGTTATGCGTGTTGACTGCTACACACAGGGGTCAGACCCTGAGGCAGAAATGAAGAGACGCGTGGCACTACTGGCTGGTATGTTTCCATGTGACAGCTGTGTAAAGATAGTTGCCATAGTAATGGCTTGGAATAAAAGCCGGGCAGAGCTCCTAAGGCAGGGCACAAATATATTGAAGGTTGCAGATCTAAGAGCCACTGAGTCAGGAACAGGTTACCTTCAGGACAAGCAACCACTCTGCCGATCACCCAGGCTTCTTCCTGGTGCTGCTCAATATCCTGCAGAGTCTGCTTCACCAGGTCCTCCGATACCACGAGGGCAGCCCCAATCCCACAGTTAAATGTTTTGGCCATCTCCTCTTCAGAGAGGTGGCCTTCCTGCTGTAACCATGAGAAGATCCTGGGGACCCTCCAGGTCTGGGCATCTGAAAACACGCAAGAGTTGTTCCTTAACCTACTGTTGACCCAAAGTATAAAAGCACGCACATTTAAAAAGCTGTGGAAATTAAAACCAGAATGGCTATTTTATATAAGGTGAAACTACTAACTGGCCTTTCAGAAGCTTTCTGGGGATCCATCTGTACTAAGGCATTAAGAATACTTTTGTGTCACATTTGGCCAGTAATTGAGCAAATTTTTTGAGCAATTTTTTGCTCAATTAGTTTTGTGCTGCATTAACTAAATAGATCCTCAGAAATCCCCTGATGAAACAGATGCTCTAATGGGGCTGAATTCCAGTAAAGGCTGGCATACTACCCTTCTGAGAATGTCTGGTTGGGTCTTAGTGATGACCAAAACACACCCTAAGTTTGATGCAAAACTAGTGGCTTATACACAGACTAGAGGAAATACAGATACTACTGTATAAAACTTATGCTATATAGAAAGTTTAAGAGCAATACTCTGCCCCTCTGCATTTATTTTAAAATTTAGGGAACCCCCTGTCAGTCCAGTGGTTAGGACGTGCCAGGTTCAATTCCTGTTAAGGAACTAAGATCATGCAAACTGCGCAGTGGAGCCAAAAAATAAAACAAAAACAACAAACAAACTAGACTTAGGTCTGTTTAAAAAACCTTTTTTTTTTGCCCCACTGCATGGCTTGCAGGATCTTAGTTCCTGGACCAGGGACTGAAACGAAGCCACCACAGTGAAGTGCTGACTCATAACCACTGGATCACCAGGGAATTCCCAACCAATAAGTTTCTTGAAATAGCAATCTTCACTTATTGTCTCTGTATCTCTGCTATCAGCCCTTGTGCCAATAATCTGGGGGGTGGAATCTACCCTCTCAAGTTGCTTTTTGACATTGCTAACCAGTGTCATGTTGAAAACTCTGGAGTTGATACTTTCACATGGTTTACTCCCTGATTCAGACTGTTGTTTTTTTTTTTTTTTTTTTTAACAGAAATTCTACCTCTGCCAAACTTTAAGACAGATAGAACACTCTTGTGGCTGTAACTGTTACTATCATATAGTGCATATGAGCACCAATTTTAACTTCCCACAGAAATATTGCAATGAACATGTCAAAGACTTAAAACACTGTATTCTCATTCCCTATTCAAATCTATTCTTCTCCTGTGCTATGCACGTTCCCACCTATGCACCCACTAAGAAACCTGGGACTTCTTTTTTCATGCTAAGCACACAATGGTTCTTCTGTCTCTCTTCCCGATGCCTTGGTTTGGGTCCTCTTTATCCCGCACATGGACTATTTAATAACTACCACTTCCCTTTCCCTCCCAGCAAGTTCCTGATTCCATCTTGACAGAGCTTAAGCTTACCAACCCCCTGAAGAATGTGCTTAGAAAACTTCATCTGATATAAGTCAATTACAGGGCTGTATGCCTTATAAACATGGCCAATAAAGTGAAAAGATGTGGTAAAGGGTCAGTCCTATTTTTTCCACAAGAAGTCCCAATAATGAATAATTTCTGGGTATAATCCTATGTGTATTTAAACTACCCAAAGAGTTTCCTTCCATAATGTATTTTTTCTCCTAATAGTTTTCTGAGCAAAATTTCTTTTTAGTGATCTTACCTAAATTCACCCCCAATTTCTGAGGGAGGACTCTGGGGATGTTTTCCAGTAATCCTCCACCAGTAATATGCGCAACAGCCTTAACACGTCCTGAACGCAGGACAGGTAACAGTGAGTGGCTGTAGATTCTGGTTGGGGTTAGAAGTAAGTCACCTGTATATTGGGAAGATAAGATAAAAACTTAAGTCTATGAAATGAAACCAAAGCATACATAAAAAATAATTCTGAAACAAAGGACTGTGACCCTGCCAGATACACCTGTTCTATAACAATGTCTAAGCAGCCAAACCACAGGGTAAGTATTAATAATTTGTTCCATTCTAACTTTAAGTAATGAAAGCGGCCTAACCCTAGTGACTGGTTGCTCAGACATTTCCAAGTAGGAGAGTTTAAATGTGAGTATGTGTACCTAAGGTCTGGTTACCACAGCCATCAGGTGCTGGAGAAGAGTACTGGAGGGAAGATTTTGCTACAATTTTCCTCACGAGGCTGAATCCATTGCTGTGAAGACCAGATGAAGCAATTCCAATAACAACATCCCCTTCCGTGATTCTTTCCAGGTGAGGAAGTTTTTGATCCCGCTCCATGGCACCAATGGCAAAACCAGCTAGATCATACTCTCCAGGAGCATACATGTCAGGCATCTCTGCCGTTTCACCTCCTGGCAGAAAGAGAAAACAAGAACAAAGGAATCACTGAATGTTTATACACCTGTCTAGGAAGTAGTGACACCAGCTACTCTTCATATGGACAATTAAACAGAAGCTGTATTCTGCAAACATTCAGAAAATGTTCTCTAAGGGCCATCTAACAGAACTCTCAACCAAGCATGATTTCAGGGGAAACGGCACTAATTTCTGCAAAGGGTGAATATAGCCTCCAAACATTGGTATTTTTATAGAATGAATGCTCAGTTGGACGTAACGCCATTTCTCTAGCAGTTTAGTTTCAGAAATGCTTTCACCTACATTTGATCTTTACAATCACTCCATGTTCTAATAATGGTACAGGCTTAGAAGAGTGATTTAATCAGGCCTGTCTAACTCTAAATGCCCTGGCCTAATAAACACATCAAGTTCACATTACCACCGTTATATAAAGACAGGGTCTAGGCAGGCAGATTTAAATCAGGAACGGTTCTAAAAGATGGTTGAAAGGCAATTTTGGCTTTTGGGATAGGCCTGTCCACAGAAATGGGGATGTAAAAAGGTAGTTTTGTTCGCTGGTCAACCTACAAATTTATCTTGTTAAAACCCTCACATATGTACTCCAGCAATAGTTCTATAAACCGTGGGTACATTTTATCCTCAGTGTCATTTCTGTGGGAAATTAAGGCTTAAGTTAAAGAGTCAGAACGCCAGGAACTGACCTGCCTCTGCTGCAGGGCTGTCAGGAGGAAACAAGCCCCTACCCTGTGTGTCCGGGAGGCCACTAAGAGACACGGGAGTCAAACAGGGGCCACGGATCAGGGGGAAGACAAGCCCCGGCTGATGGTGTCGAGTGTGAGTCTGACCCTCGAGGGGAGGGTTTGGGGGCACCAAGGTCTAAGTTTTCCTTAGCTGGTACTGTCTATTATTTTGTTTGCCTCATCGTGTGGCACACAGTTTGTCTTGCTAGCTATACTGGTCACCAATCAGGCTTTTATACGCAGGGCTGAAACGCAGTAAGGGTGAGTGATTAAAATGGAAGCACATACCGAGGAGAGCACATCCAGCCTTTCTACAAGCTTGGGCGATCCCAGCGATAACAGCTTCAGTCATACGGAGGTCAAGTTTTCCACAGGAAAAGTAATCAAGGAAAAAGAGGGGCTCTGCTCCTTGTGCAAGAATGTCATTTACACACATTGCAACCAAATCCTGACCAATGGTGTCATGTTTATTGCACTGCTGGGCAATCTAGCAAAGGGTATAAACATACACATTAGAGAGTAAATGCCAAACTGTATCTTGTCAATTATCAGAGAAGGCTAACAAATAATGACTTTTGGCTAGTGCTATGAACACCTAAAGACAAAAGAACACTAAATTTTGATAAGCTACTTGGTCCAAAATTACTCTCTTTTGTCCCATATATACTCTCAAAGACACTGCATTATTAGAAACCTGTAGCCATTGTAGCAACACAATATTTGGTATGGTTCTCCTTAGTGCATATATGTCAAGAGGAGAAAGATATTTGATACATAGTACATTCGTATCTTTCACAAAAGGCCTTTATTCACATAAGTGTCTGATTACCTTCAGTTTCGTCCCAACGCCATCTGTTCCACAGGCCAGAAGAGGATCAGTGAAACCAGCTGCTTTCAAATCAAAAAGACCAGCAAAACCTCCAAGATCAACATCACAGCCTGTTGGAGAGAAAATTTATTTCTTGCTGCATTTCAACAGCAAAGGATTGATCAAGAAAGCAGATATTGAAGGGGCAGACACTTCCTTTTGAGTTTAAGATCATGGATAAGAAATGCTTTCCCTACTATTAGAGACAAGAAAGCAGAAGACTTATGAATTTGGCTTAAAGAGGACAAGACTTAGAGCAACTTGGCATTAGTCTGGGACATTTTCTTCAGTTAATTACAAAGCCCCAATCAATACACAATGTTTGTCATGGTTGGTGAACTAGGCAAGGACAGGATCTGACTTACCTGGTCTAGAGGTGGCCTTTGCTAAAGGTTTAATTTTCTGGACCAGCATATTACCAGCTGCAATGTCTACCCCAGATTCCTTGTAAGTCAGGCCCCTAAAAAGTTCAAAAAATAAACTAAGACATCACCAGGGAAAAATTATTTTAACTTAAAAATATTATTTAAAGCAGAAGATATTCACTAGGCACTTTTCAGATTCCCCTAATATGCTTGGCCCCATCCACAGATTTTGATTTGGCTGGTCTAGGGCAGGTCCTAGGAATTGAAATGTGTTTAAACAACCTCCCCAGTTGGTAATCACTATTTGGAACTACTTCTCTAATTTAGCTATTTCTTCCAGAAGTACCTGTCAGAGGCAGGTAAATATATCAACATTTGGCCACAACCCTTCTCTATTCAATTTTGGTATGGGAAGGGAAAGATACCAAAACTGAGTCGAAAAAGTGAAAATTAGGAGGATAAAAACTCTAGAAAGAAATCCCTTAATAATGAAACTGAGCTCTTACTGCAATAACAGAGAATTGTATCAGTTTTCTTATAAAGACTATAAGAAATAATTTAAACTCAAAAAAGAAAAAAAAACCCCAAAAAACACAACACACCCCTACACCAAAACCCCACCGAAACTAGGTAATGATATTCAATGCATTATTTCCATCTTTATAATACTGCCAACAAGCTGGAGCATTCCATTTAGTGCTCATTTGCTCAGTCCTGTCTGACTCTTTGTGACCCCATGGACTGTAGCCCACCAGGCTTCTCTGTCCATGGAATTCTCCAGGCAAAAACAGTAGAGTGGGTAGCCATTTCCTTCTCCAGAGGATCTTCCCGACCCAGGGATTGAAAGTGTCTTCTATGTCTCCTGCATAGTAGGCATATTCTTTACCCACTGAGCCATCGGGGAAGCCCAGTCATGTTAAATGGCACTGTGACTTTGGTAGTCTAGCCTTACGAAAACAACTCTGGCCTAGTGGGATTCAGGGATATAGGAAGAAATACCTCCAGTTTTATTAGAAACAAGATGCCAGGGAACAAACAGATTTGAGACTTCTGGCAGCTAACTACAAAAAAGTTGGCAGTTCAGGGTCACAGAAGGATAGGAAATGAAGTTCTACTGATTAGAAACAGGTCATTTCAATAGGATCTAATTTCTTTTTTTAAAATGTGGACCATTTTTAAAGTCATTATTGAATTTGTTACAATACTGCTTCAGTTTTATGTTTTTGTTTTTTGGTCACAAGGCATGTGGGATCTTAGCTTCCTGATCAGGGATCAACCCTGTGTACCCTCCTGCACTGGAAGGTGAAGTCTCAACCACTGGACCACCAGGGAAGGCCCAGAATCTAGTCATTTTAAAAGTTAAAAAAATCAAATTTTAGCATGTTATTTTTATGTTCAATTAAAACAATTCAATTATATAAAGTTATCTGCCTATTGGAATAGCTGTATATGACAGTAAGTGAAGTTATGAAATATACTTCAGTAATATAAATGCAGTGACCAAATGAAATGGTAAAAGTTATAGTATAATCAAAGCTGTAAAGATAACCAATATTTTCATCTCAAATTGTTTTGACAAAATCAGGATGACTAAGATATATATAATAGTAATACGTAAATATGATAACTCAAGGAATAAAAATCCCTTCCCATATTTTTCTTGATGAATAACTGACAGCTGATTGCATACATCTAAAATGTATGTGAAAAAAACCTTTTAATAGCACATTTCAAATATGAGCTACCATGAAGTTTTTTCCATTTCATTTGAATATAACTAATACTTTTGAGTCAAACTAAATGCAAATCAAAATTGGATCAGTTTCAGAGTTCGAAATACAGAATGCCTTAGTTCAGGTTCAGTGGAGTTTTCTACATCACCATCTCTGCCAGTTCTAAAGCTGTGCTGTGATCACCTGGGTCACAAGTTTACCTGGGTTGTTGGAGGAAAGCTATGGCTCGAAAGCCGATGTCTTTCCTATAAACAGCTCCCTCAAACTTTATAGCGGCAAGTCCTTTCCTGGCTTCTTCAAGGGCTGAGGTGAGATTTCCCCTGATGGCCGTGACAGTAAGGACCCTACCCCCATTCGTCACCACCTTGCCATCTTTTAGGGCAGTGCCTGCTTGGAACACCTCCAGTCCTAAAGCCTGAGCCTCAGGAAACCCTGTAAGAGAGAGCATATTTGATACATCAATTACAATAATATTATACACTCTGGCTTATTTAATTCGAGAGGGTTTTTTAAAAATAAAATCTTTATTTCACTTAAGTGAATTTTCACAAGAATCCTAACAGAAAGGAATTATGTGACGTAACAGTAAATTGACCCTTCCTCATATGAACAGCCTGTTCTGCTCTAGGGTGATAACTGTATTACACTAAAGCTTTGGGTTATCATAGATCTCATGTAAGAATGATTATTTCAATGAAGGGAAAAAAAAAAAAGGCAAGCTCTGAAAAGTTCGGTACTAGAAATGCAATTATATTCTCCTGAAAAGTAAAAAACTTAAACATCAATGAATAAATCCTGATCACTTTTTACTGAAGAGTAAAAGAACTTTTTTGCTTTACCACAGCCAACTAGATAAGGTTGCTTTTCCTTTTTAAACATTATTAAACTATATTTTCTAAATTATGCAATGGACAATTCATACAAAGATAACCTCTTAATTAAAAAAAATTTTTATATCCTCGGTTTGTCTTTTTCCTTTTCTCTTTTAGCACCGTATTTGGTAATGTATTAAATTTTTTCTGTATCAGTTAAAAAAAAAAGTTTTTTAATTGAAGTACAGTGGTTTATAATATTGTGTCTTCTCTTGGTGTTTGTATAAGATAGGGGCATTTACATATGACCCAGCAATACCACTTCTGGGCATACACACCGAGGAAACCAGATCTGAAAGAGACACGTGCACCCCAATGTTCATCGCAGCACTGTTTATAATAGCCAGGACATGGAAGCAACCTAGATGCCCATCAGCAAACGAATAGATAAGGAAGCTGTGGTACATATACACCATGGAATATTACTCAGCCGTTAAAAAGAATTCATTTGAATCAGTTCTAATGAGATGGATGAAACTGGAGCCCATTATACAGAGTGAAGTAAGCCAGAAAGATAAAGAACATTACAGCATACTAACACATATATATGGAATTTAGAAAGATGGTAATGATAACCCTATATGCAAAACAGAAAAAGAGACACAGATGTACAGAACAGACTTTTGGACTGTGTGGGAGAAGGCGAGGGTGGGATGTTTCGAAAGAACAGCATCGAAACATGTATATTATCTATGGTGAAACAGATCACCAGCCCAGGCTGGATGCATGAGATAAGTGCCCGGGCCTGGTGCACTAGGAAGACCCAGAGGAATCGGGTGGAGAGGGAGGTGGGAGGGGGGATCGGGATGGGGAATACATGTAACTCCATGGCTGATTCATGTCAATGTATGACAAAACCTACTTCAATATTGTAAAGTAATTAGCCTCCAACTAATAAAAATAAATGAAAAAAAAAAAAAAAGATAGGGGCATTTAGTCATAGATACCCAAATATCTGGTGGTGTCAGTAACATCCAATATTGGAGCATCAGAAACTATTACACTTGTCACTAAAACCTTAGGGAAATTTCACCAATACAAAGACCTTGTTTCTATCCCTTCCCTTTCTTTGTTTTAAAAGGCAATCAGTTCTTAACTGCCCAGTTACCATGTGTGGTATTTACAGGGCAAAGGACTTCCTGTCTGGGTAAGACAGTAAATAGGGTGTCTGGAACTTATTTACCATTTTAAAACACTGACTTATATATAAATTGGTTACAATCATTTAACTATTGATAGATGCCTCACCTCCTATAAAGAGAAACAGAAGAGAAGGCTATAGTTCTGAAACTGCTTTAATTCTGCCATCAAAATGACTATGGGGTATACTGCAAACTGGGGGAGGGGTTAATCTCTGATCAGAGATCACACCCTGAAATCTGAAATTTACAATTCAAATTTACATTACAAATTTAATATGCTTTATCAAAGCATATTAAAAAGCAGAGATATTACTTTGTCAACAAAGGTCTGTCTAGTCAAGGCTATGGTTTTTCCAGTAGTCATGTTTCCAAAAACATGTATGTATGTTTTTCCAGTAGTCACTGTGGTGTTGGAGAAGACTCTTGAGAGTCCCTTGGACTGCAAGGAGATCCAACCCGTCTATCCTAAAAGAAATCAGTCCTGGGTGTTCACTGGAAGGACTGATGTTGAAGCTGAAACTCCAATACTTTGGCCACCTGACGCGAAGAGCTGACTCATCTGAAAAGACCCTGATGCTGGGAAAGACTGAAGGCAGGAGAAGGGGATGACAGAGGATGAGATGGTTGGGTGGCATCACTGACTCAATGGACACGAGTTTGGGTAAACTCTGGGAGTTGGTGATGGACAGGGAGGCCTGGCGTGCTGCGGTGCATGGGGTCGCAAAGAGTCGGATGCGACTGAACTGATGTAGTTTATACTAATGTTCCTCTGACTGTCATATATTCTTATTAACTTACTGGCTCTCGGAGGATGGACGAGAAAGGCAGGACTGGGTGATTCTCGAGAAACTGGGCTAGGCCCACTTAAGTCTTCATTGCGCAGAAAGGGAAATGGATAGCAGTTCCTAAATACAGCAATTTTAGATTCTGGATACTCATATCCAAGCAACAAGCAACAGAGTTATGTGAAGAATCCCTGAATAGTTACTGATGGCCTCATACCCTTAGAGGGAGCTTTGCATGGGACAAAGGCCTACTGCGGTACTGTTCACATTGTTCTCCAACCTTGCATTCTCTGATGTTCACCTGTTATCTCTACACCCTTGCTGTAGTCTCCTGGATAACCTTTACTTGCCATGACCACAGTTACGGCAGCACAGTTGTCCAGCCAAACAGGCAGAGATGTGCAGAGCAGGCCATCTAAGGTAGACTGGATCACTTCATAAAGATCACTTTTAAGAAGTGGGAGGATCACCTGGAAAAAACACAATCAATATGACAACTGAGAGAAATTTCAATTCTCCTGGGACATTTTATTCACTGAAATACCAGAATTTGCATTATAGTTATCAAAGGTAATTATTTTAAGGCTGAAAAATCCTAAGAGTAAAATACCACACATCTTTTTTACTCACTTGGCACTCTGGATCACCGAAACGGCAATTAAACTCCAGAACTTTGGGGCCGTTCTTGGTCAACATTATACCAGCATAGAGGACACCTTCATTAAAAAAGAAAAAAAAAAAATCTTTAATGCAGACACTGTATTATGACTATGCAATTTAGAATATAGACTCAAGGTTTCAGAATGACCATAACCAATGTTACAACAGTGGTCAATAAAAAGGTGGTTTAAAACAAAGGGAAAATTCTGTAAACTTCCTCCATGAATCATGTCCACAATGACATCCATGTGCTTACCTGTGTACGGCATACCCTCCTTCTGCATGCCATCCACTGTCCTCTGAAGAATGGTATTTTTAATTTTTAGCAACAAATCCTTAGAAACCTGGGGAATACAGAGAGGTATTTAAATGTAATTGGTATTAAACTAAAAAAGTCCTCACCCACATTAAGCCTCCTTTGTATACTTCAATATAGTCTGCATACCTTGTAAGCCTGTAAGTTGAAAATCTAGAGTTTATAAAATTATTCATAGAAATCAGAGCTAGAGTTCTTATATTAAAATCATTTTCACCAAATGGTAGTTTTAATACATAAAGTCTAAAGGAAACTATGTTTGTTTCTTAATCTTTTAGTTAAGAAAAATATAAAAAAGGCACCATGTTATTCACACAAACAATTATAACTATCAGTGAAATGAAATTTGAGTTTCTAAGTGCTATTTATAATGTACTCAATGCAGATTTTTCATAAAACTGTCCAGGAATTGTGTGGAAACATACTTTATCCATTATAGTAGAAAGAGAAGAACAAATGATAGTCTGACTTGCTTTTTTTTTTCCTGACTTGCTTCTTGATGAACCACACCCACTCTTACTGAGCACTTATTGTTGGGCCCTGGATATCCAAAGGTGCATAATTAATTTCAGATTATAATTGGCTCAAGGGGTAAAAACAGGGTGTAGAAAAGAAAGGAGGGGCTGTAAGGATCTGTTTAATCCCAACTTAAGTTAGTTCCACAAAGGCTTTTAGAAAAGGTTAGTTTTAGAGTGAGACCATAAAAGATATTTTTCACTTATCAGGAAAACCAATTTGCTGATTAGTAATGTCATTTACTGGAGAAGGAAATGGCAACCCACTCCAGTACTCTTGCCTGGAAAATCCCATAGACGGGGAAGCCTGGTAGGCTACAGCCCATAAGGTCACAAAGAGTTGGACACGACTGAGCGATTTCACTTCACTTCACGATGTCATTTACAGGGAAAAAAAAAACAAAAACAAACCAGAAAAAGGAAAAGAGTTCTTTGCAAAGACTAAATGATGACTACCTGAGGGGCTGGACAGTAGGCGCCCATTCCCCCAGTGTTGGGGCCCTGATCGCCCTCCAGCAGTCGCTTATGGTCCTGTGCTGGTGGCATGGGGGCCACAGTCCGTCCATCAGTGAAGCACAGACACTGCGGAAAAAACAAACAGTCCACTTAACCTTCAATGCCAAAGAGGTAAAAAAAAAAAAAAATTTAATAAGGAGAACTATACATACCTTAACTCCAGTTAGAGAGTTTTTAAGTAAAGTGATTTAAAACATAAATAACTTTCCTAGATCAAGTATCAAAAGATTTTGTATATTCAATTCTGAAGGATCTGTAATTTTTGGGCTAGGCTGGTCAAGGGGCAGGTCAAGCTACTCCCAAAAATAAAATAGTTCAACCTTCTCCCTCTTTAAATAATGTGTGATAGATATAAGTCCAGTTCCCCTACTGATACACTAGGGGTGATTAAAAGAAGATAAATTACTTTTTCATTTGTATCCAAAATACTAAACACATACAAATTCCTTTGTATTGCTCCCTTTATGCTCTTGGTTGAAGCAACCAGAACAAATCAAGCCTTTTTTGGGGATCATACATCAGATAACACAGCGCATACTCTATGTCAGTTCAAAAGATGGATATACGTACAGACACCTCTTCTCCTTCAAGAAGTTCTTCAATGACAACTGTTTCTCCTGCTTCTCCAAAAGCTTTACCCTTATTGGAGATAAAAAACAAAGAGAAATCATAAGCTTTCATTCCTTATTTAATCGGCTGCTGTCATTTTGCACCATTTGTATAATGGACCAATGCACTAGTTTATAATTTCTCTTTCCCTTTCTGAAAGCTGCACAGGAACATATCAATGTCTCCTACTTGTAAAGTGGCAACGATGTAGAGTTAGCACTGGTACAGAAGAAATGAATACATCATTAGAATCCTCCTGGGTAGCCACCTTTCCAGGTTCAATAAGGCAACAGAAAAACAGATGTTTTCATCGTCACTTCTTTTTTTTTTTTTTCCATCATCACTTCTTAACTCTTATTTCCGATTACAATTATGTTTGGTTATAGTAATTATACCGTGGCGTCTGTGAAAGCAGATTTCCAAAAGATGGAGAAACCCAAAACAACCAAGATGGATCATAAAAGCAAAACATTAGGGGCTTCCCTGGTGGTCCAGTGATTGGGAATCCGCTTGCCAGTGTGGGGGTCCCAGGTTCAATCCCTGGTCTCGGAGAGTCCTGCATGCTGCAGAGTAGCTAAGCCCCCGTGCCATAACTACTGAGCCTGTGTGCTGCAACTGCGGAAGCCCATGTGCCTGGAGTCTGTGCTCCGCAGCAAGAGGCCCGGGCCCCACAGTGAGGAGTGGCCACCCGCCAGCCGTCAAAGCCTGTGTGTGGCAGTGAAGACCCAGCGCAGCCAAATATACTACTTTTATTTCGTTTAAAAAAAAAAAAGCGAAATATATTAAAATAAAAAGAAATATATATTATCATTGTTTCACTTTTCTTAGACTTGAGACACCAAGAACAGATACTTGTCTTTACAGAGATGGATTATAATACATAGTATTATGAACAGTAACTACTATGCATTTTCCTCATCTTGAGGATAAGAATTTGTAAGTATTTGCAAAATTGGGAGTAGTTATCCAGTGTGACTAGAAAATTATGAACGTTTTTCAGAAGGATCAACTTACCTGCATAATCTCCCTGACAGCTTCACAGGCCTCCTCTTTGTTCTTGGCAACAATTACCCCTTTCCCAGCTGCAAGACCACTGGCCTTCACAACCAAAGCGGGGAAGTCTGCACTGTGAAGACAGAGGAAGTTTCAATATTCAGTAAATCCTTATGATTCAAAAGTTTAAAACACTTTCAGATTTTGTGATGATATGCTACAGCAACAACTAAAAAGCAGAAAGAAAAAAAACAGCCAACACCATTTTGATGTACTTCATGTCAGGAATTCTTTTCTTCTGTATTCCTCTGTAGCTACCTGTGATCATATGGTACATACGATTTTCCTTTTCTCACCTACCCTGAGAGCTTATCAACAAATCTTTGGTGGAAAAAATAGCAGCAGTATAGCATGCATAAGGAATGATCTTTAAGATACAAAGTAGTGAACCATAGACCAATATAAGCACGGATACATAACTTCTCCAAGTACACATAAGAAACTGTTGTTGGTAGTTTTTTCTATTGAGTAGACCTGGAGATCCAGGAGACTTACCCAAAGTAACTAACTAAATTGTTATGTCCAAGGAATCTGGCTACTAGAAAACAATAAATTTCAATGTAGAATAAAGAATAAATAACTAAAACGAAAACTATGGATCGGAGGTTCGTGACATTGTACAGGAGGCAGGGATCAAGACCATTTCCAAGAAAAAGAAATGCAAAAAGGCAAAATGGTTGTCTGAGGAGGCCTGAAAAGAGGAGAAGCGAAAGGCAAAGGAGAAAACGAAAGATATACCCATTTGAATGCAGAGTTCCAAAGAATATCAAGGAGAGATAAGCCTTCCTCAGTGATCAATGCAAAGAAATAGAGGAAAACAATAGAATGGGAAAGACTAGAGATCTCTTCAAGAAAATTAGGAAACATTTCATGTAAAGATGGGCACAATAAAGGACAGAAATGGTATGGACCTAACAGAAGCAGAAGATATTAAGAAGAGGTGACAAGAATACACAAAAGAACTATATGAAAAAGATCTTCACGACCCAGATAATCACAATGGTGTGATCACTAACCTAGAGCCAGACATCCTGGAATGCAAAGTCAAGTGGGTCTTATCTTAGGAAGCATCATTACGAACAAAACTAGTAGAGGTGATGGGATTCCAGTTGAGCTATTCCAAATCTTAAAAGATGATGCTGTGAAAGTGCTGCACTCAATATGCCAGCAAATTTGGAAAACTCAGCAGTGGCCACAGGACTGGAAAAGGTCAGTTTCCATCCAAATCCCAAAGAAAGGCAATGCCAAAGAATGCTCAAACTACCACACAATTGCATTCATCTCACACACTAGCAAAGTAATGCTCAAAATTCTCCAAGCCAGGCTTCAACAGTACGTGAACTGTGAACTTCTAGATGTTCAAGCTGGATTTAGAAAAGGCAGAGGAACCAAAGATCAAATTGCCAACATTTGCTGGATCATCGAAAAAGAGAGTTCCAGAAACATCTACTTCTGTTTTATCGACTATGCCAAAGCCTTTGACTGTATGGATCACAACAAACTGTGGAAAATTCTGAAAGAGATGGGAATACCAGACCACCTGACCTGCCTCTTGAGAAATATGTATGCAGGTCAGGAAGCAACAGTTAGAACTGGACACAGAACAACAGACTGGTTCCAAATTGAGAAAGGAGTACGTCAAGGCTGTATATTGTCACCCTGCTTATTTAACTTATATGCAGAGTAAATCATGAGAAACTCTGGGCTGGATGAAGCACAAGCTGGAATCAAGATTGCCGGAAGAAATATCAATAACCTCAGACAAGGAGATGATACCACCCTTATGGCAGAAAGCGAAGAAGAACTAAAGAGCCTCTTGATGAAACTGAAAGAGAAGAGTGAAAAAGTTGGCTTAAAGCTCAACATTCAGAAAACTAAGATCATGGCATCCAATCCCATCACTTCATGGCAAATAGATGGGAAACACTGGAAACAGTGACAGACTTTATTTTCTTGGGCTCCAAAATCACTGCAGATGGTGACTGCAGCCATGAAATTAAAAGACATTGGCTCCTTGGAAGAAAAGTTATGACCAATCAAGACAGCATATTAAAAAGCAGAGACATCACTTTGCCCACAAAGGTCCATCTAATCAAAGCTATGGTTTTTGCAGTGTATGGATGTGAGAGCTGGACTACAAAGAAAGCTGAGCGCTGAAGAATTGATGCTTTTGAACTGTGGTGTTGGAGAAGACTCTTGAGAGTCCCTTGGACTGCAAGGAGATCCAACCAGTCCATCCTAAAGGAAATCAGTACTGAATATTCATTGGAAGAACTGATGTTGAAGCTGAAACTCCAATACTTTGGCCACCTGATACAAAGAATTGACTCATTTGAAAAGACCCTGATGCTGGGACAATGAAGGCGGGAGAAGGGGTCGACAGAGGATGAGATGGTTGGATGGCATCACCGACTCAACGAACATTTAAGTTTGAGTAAACTCTGGGAGTTGGTGATGGACAGGGAGGCCTGGTGTACTGCAGTTCACGGGTGGCAAAGAGTTGGACATAACTGAGCAACTGAACATGAAAACATACAATGTAGCTAGATGTATCAACACAAAAAAGGCAAAAGCATGTATCTTCCAACATTCATTTATTGCTCAATGTTTTCCCTAGAATAAAGAACAGGATGTTTAATTTCAAGATTTAGGATTGAACAGTGGTGGCAGGAGGCCAAGTGATGATTCTTCTCTCTAGTTATTTATGAAAAAAAAAAAAAATCCATACCCTTTATGCTGTAAGATGCCACTGTGTCAATTTGGCTAACAGTGATGACTACAGAACCAAATGTATCCTTTCCCCCTATAAACTATTCAGCAGAATTGTTTAAAAGCTTATCCTTCTGCAAGGCCACAAGAGTGAATCTCATTTTATTTTGATGTTGGAAAAAGGCAATCTATATTCTATGAGTTTTCCCCTAGAATTACCTTACTATAAACTTGTAACAGTGACTCTTACATTCCAATATGATACCAAGATAACAAGACAACCGCCTTTCACAGGCTGTCTTCTATCTACCTCATAATGAAGTCACAGGCTTCTTCAGGTTTAATGAAAGCTCTCCATCTTGCAGTTGGGATTCCGTGTCGGTCCATAAACTCTTTGGCAAATCTCTTGCTGGACTCTAACTGAGCTGCTTCTGCTGTGGGGCCAAAGCACCGAACTCCCACAGAGTTCAGGTTCCCAACAATTCCTAATGATGGAAATAAGCAGCCTTAGTCAGGTCTCTGCAGGGCCTTTTCATTCTGAAGAATTAGGATTAGACTAAAGCTACACTGAGGTAAGTCAGATGGTAGTAGCAAACATGAACATTTTTCATGTTTTCTACAGGATATAACAAAATGCTACTTGCACGTGATTCAAGTACAACAAAAATTTATGTTATATTCAAATATATGAATAGAGCAGAATAAAAGTATTTCTCATGGCTGCAAATTTGATCTCTCGTTCAAATTTACTCATATTATTATTTATATCATCCACAATAGTAATGCTTGGGAGAAAAAAAATCCTAGACTCCATAAATTTCAAGAGGGTAAAAACTTTTTCCAAGGTAATACTATATTAGGAAACCTCATCTGTAAAATGTATTAGATTAGATGATCTGTAAGCTCCTGTTGGCACAGTATAAATCATAACAACAAATAGAAATGAACTTTACCAGCAGCTAGAGGTGCCTCTGGTCCAACAACTACAAATTCAATTTTCTCATCTTTGCAGAACTGTGCAAGGGCAGTGTGATCACTGATTGAGATGTCTGTGAAAACAGCAAAGAAACAAACCCATCTTGTTTATATAAACATACTTTGTTTAAGGTATAGTAAGTAAGTGTCTTGCTGAAGTCTAAGTACTATACTCTTGTATGCCTATCAATTGTTGATTTTCTTTTACTGGTGCAGGAGAGTTTCACCATGAAAAATTCAGAGCAGAGTACATTAGGCTAACCAACAAAGTTGAGTTCTCTTTTATCACTACACTGACAGAGAATTGAGTAAGTTTCCCAAGAGCTGTACTCTCTTGATTGTAGTGTTCACGTCACTAGTGCTGATTATAAACAAAACAGTGTATCAGAGAATATACTCAGAAACTGGCCTTTTAAATGTCTTTCATTCAAGATTTACTAAAAATTACTATGTGCTAGATAACTGTCCTAGTCACTGAGTTAAGACATATACACAAACAGGGTCCCTAAACTTAGGATGCTTATATTTCACTATGGGAATGCTGGGTTATGACTATCCAAGCAAACTAATAAAGTTAGGCAAATCTGATGTGAAGTCAATTGGGAGGCTATTTCTGACTAAGCCAAGCAGGGGCTCTTTGTGCAAAGATGTTTTAAGCTAAGAATAGAATGATGATTTTATGACCTTCCTCACTTTGCCAACCTACCAACGAGGTTAATCTTCTTTCTCAATGGAATTCTAAGTAGTAGTGGGTTCAACCATATACTGAGCATGAGTTGGTTTTATAGGCACTCTTCCACTTCACTGTATCTGGGCCACCATTCCTAATCTGGCTGAAGTCTCGAATTACTCTGCACATATGTGGTGTTTGTGATGTGCAAGGAGTAAGTGCAGGAAAGTAAAGTTCTCAGTGTACAGAAACTGCCTGAGTGGGATAAGGATGGATACCATGAACTCTGGGTTAGTAGGTGCAAACACAACTGGGCCGAGCAGAGCCAACTACCTCAGCACAACAAAGGAAGATGACACACCTAACCTGTGAATACAAGTGATGGAAGTTTCATGACAGTCTTGGGAGATTTTCATGGGCTGGTCCATGTAACAGCAATTGCAGCTAGATAAAATGTGCCAATACTCAAAAACAAAACAAAAAAACCTCACTCACAGAGCTGATATCCCAGGGAAGCAGATATTTCCTTATTTATCTCTTATCTGTGGTCCCATGTACACAATCATCTCCCAGTTTGTGGCTCACTGGATCTATGTTCTCCCTGTAAATACTATATGCCATGCAGAGTACTAGGTACAGTGCACACAGTGCAAAATCAGACAGGCGAGTTCCTTGTTCTCATGAAGTTTACATTTTAGAGCTTCTGTTCCAGGAGGGAAGTGAAGATAAGAGACAGATAAGAGAAAAGTAAAAGAAGACACAGGTAGCAGTTCACTTTAGGAAAGTCCTCTTTGAGGAGGTAACGTTAAGTTGAGACCTGAATGATGAGGAGCCAGTCGTGCTGGGTTTGAGAACAAAGTGCAAGGCAGCTCTGTTTGGGAAACTGCCACGACTACATGGATAGAGCACCGAGAAAAGAAAACAAAGAATACAAAAGATCAGGCTGGAAAGGCAGAGAGGCCAGATCAGAACAGGTTTTGTAAGCAACAGTAAGGAGTTTGAGTTTTATGCTAACTACAATGACAATTTACTGGAAAGTTTAATGCAGCATAAGAATTGATCACCGTCTTATATTCACCAGTGGAAGAGATAAAGGCTGAGATCTATTATGAAATAAAAATTAGCAGAACTTACATTTAATAGCACTGCTCAATTTTTCATTCCCCAAAACATATACTCAAACACCTTGAATCTGTATTAGGTACTGCTTTGTGACTTTCTTATTAGACATGTTTAAAGGTTTAAACTAATTTAAGGTAAGGAAGTGCTATACTGAACAACAGGATACCTTAAATTTATAACACATGGCAACTATTCAAATAACCATATACATTTTTGAGTTAAGCAAAGCATTCAAATCTGAACAGCGATTGACTCTTACAAAGAAGAGATGTGGTTGACAGTTTATCATTTACAATTGTTCACTTTTACTTAAAAAAAGTGATTACCAGTATTTGAAATCTTCTCAGAGCAGGCAGTGCCTGCATTTCCTGGGGTAACCAACACTTGTTTGACATGAGTAGACTGTGCAAGTTTCCAGGCCAGCGTGTGTTCCCGTCCTCCACTGCCAATGACAAGTACTCGGGCTGCCATTGCACTATCTGCAAAGCAGGAATTCAGCAGGAAGATGAAAGCTGCAGAAAGAAAACCACAGTTGACCGTTTGAAACTGGGATTCATAATTTAAGAAATATGACTGTACTCTTAAGGATTAGCATGGTACTTTAGAAATAAGGCAGACTGGCCTAAAGAGCTTGATTTAAAAAAAAAAACACAACTACAAACAATCACCCTTTTTAGGGCTTCACTTTTAGAAGATTTAATAATCATCAAACCTCAGTTAAAAATGAGTCTTAATGTTGTTCCAGTGGTTAAGAATCCATCTTCCAAAGTGGGGGACATGGGTTTGATCCCTGGCCAGGGAACTAAGACACCACATGCCGGGTAGCTTGCGTGCACAATATACTACTGTGCAGCAGCTCGAGCGCCACAGCTAGAGAGAAGCCTATGCGCCACAAAGAAGACCCGATGCAGCCAAATAAATAAATAAATTCTGAGGGCCATACAGTCTCTGTTGCAATTACTGAACTCTGCCATCGTAGCACAAACAGCAGCCTTGGACAAGAGACAAATGTGGCCTAGCTATGCTCAGCAAAAACTTACATAAAACAGGCATGGGCTGTAGGTCATAGTTTGCCTATTTCTGCTCTAAGCAACAAGAAGCTGTAAGAGGTTTATGAAGAATTAAGTGTGGCTATGTTTCAATAAAACTTTATTTATGGAAATAAGCAATTTGAATTTTGCATAACTGTCACAGAAACATCACTTTTTCTTTTTTCCCCCTAACCATTTAACAACATAAAAATTATTCTTATTTAGTGAACTGTACAAAAACAGGTAAATGGCAACCCACTCCAGTATTCTTGTCTGGAGAATTCCATGGGCAGAGGAGCTTGACAGGCTGCCGTCCATGGGGTCGCAGAGAGTAGGACATGACTGAGTGAGACACACACACACACACACACACACACGCGCAGTAGGAAGGACTGGCACGAAGAGCTATATGGGGTCGCAGAGAGTAGGACATGACTGAGTGAGACACACACACACACACACACACACACACACGCACACACACACACGCAGTAGGAAGGACTGGCACGAAGAGCTATAATCTGCTGATCCCCATTTAAGAAGTTGGTGTAGGGCTTCCCTGGTGGTGTAGTGGTTAAGAATCTACCTGCCAATGCAGGAGAAACAGGTTTGATCCCTGGTATGGGAAGATCCCACATGCCTTGGATCAACTAAGCGTGTGCGTGACGCTGAGGTAGTATTCTAGAGCCTGGGAGCCCTTCTGGGCCCCTTCACCCTAGAGGCCCTGCTCCAAAACAAGAGAAGCAACCACGATTAAAGGCCCATACACTATAACAAAGAGTAGACCCTGCTCTTTGCAACTAGAGAAAGCAAAAGCAAAACAAAAAAGATCCAGTGCAGGCAAAAATACAAATAAGTAAATAAATCTTTTTTTTTTTTAAGTGCAATATGCTAGAAAACTGGCAAAGGGACTTCCCTGGTGGTCCAGTGGTTAAGAATCTGCCTTCCAATGCAGGGGATGCGCATTTCATTCCTGGTTGGGGAATGAAGATCCCACGTGCCAAAGGGCAGCTAAGCCCAGGGGATGCAGCAGCCCCCTCCTCCCAAAGGAAATTGGTGGAGAAGGCAGAAATCAAATTTAAACACATCTCATTTAGTTCTGGCATCTGATCCTGAGCAGGATGGGCAACTATCTCTCCCTCAAGTTAGCATGTGACCTTGGTTAAGCTCTTACTGTCTGCAATTCAATTTCTATGCATCTTACAAGATGGAATTAAGAATGTGCCTTATGAGGTATAGTAAGAATTGAAATGTCATTTATTTATAAGTAATTAGTACAACTGCATACACTCAGTAGTAAAAGAATGCTAACATGCTACATTTGATTACTTTTGTCTAAACTGATGCTTCAGGGATAGAAATTCTAGAAAGCCAAAAGAATGAATAACCTGTCATATTTGTCATATTCATTTACTAGTTTTCAGAAGACATCTAATTACGTAGAATGCAAACTGATAACAGGAAAAAGTGAAATCAGTTACTTATGAAATACTAGGACTACATATTTAAAGAAAAATCTAAGTTGATAATATAAAAACACTTCTTGAGCACTTCTTGCCAGATGCTACTCTAAATGCTTTGAATTTTAAAATTCTATAAGGTAGATAGGATTACTATGCCCACTTAGCTGATAAACATACCTGAGGTTCAGTTAGGTTGAGTAATTTGCTGCAGGTCACACAGATCAGAGGGTGAGATTCCAACAGAAGCAATTTTGCTTCAGATACAATTGAAAATATGAAGAAGAAAAAAAGTTACTATGTTATCTCAGAAAGGAAAATGGTTAATGGAAAACACAGACTTGCCATGTGTATTCAAATATTTAAAATAAATATACCTTTAAATCTAGAGAAGACATTAGTGTGAATTACAGGGGCACTGACAGGATTATCGCAGTAGATCTCCGAAATAGCTTCAGTACTCAGACTGAGGGATGTACATTCAGGAGTGGCTAGGAGCCCTTCAGTCAGAGGACCTGGGATTGGGTTAAGACTTACTAGCTGGGAAACCTGGAGGAACTTAACCTTCTTGGACCTCAGTCATCTAAGTGAATAACATAAGAGAACTAGAGAGCCGAGAAAAGCCATTTCAAAAGACTTGGTAATAACACATAATAGAAACCAACTACAAAATGGGATTAAGTAACCTGCTAGAGACAAAGGACGGAATTAACAAGAAAATATGCAATTCTGGTGCATGACATAAAAAAAAAAGCATAAAGGTACAAAAAGGACCCTGACACCTAGAGCAGAGAAAATGACAGACCCGTTGTAGACCTCAGTTAAAGTGAAAAAGCACATGGCCAACCTTCACCCATGGCATGTGGAAATAAGATGAAAATTCCTACAGCCAAACCGGTTCAGACAGTTTCATCTCATGCCTGAGAGTAAATCCGCCAAACCAAACCGTAAAGCAACTTTATTGAGAGAGGCGGAGGAAACTCACCCGGCGACACAGTGGGACTTCAGGGCCCGCGCGTAGACCCTCGTAGAGCCCTCTGGATCTGAACGCCCGCCACGCGCGCCGGAAGTTGGGCGCGCGGAATCCGGTGCGCACGCCCCTCCCCCCCGCCCTCGACTGGCTTCGCCTCCCCATTGGCTGGCGCGGCCCGTGGTCCCCACCCGGAGGTAATCAGGAGTGATTCCCTCCCGCTCTCGGGCGCGGCCTGAACCTCCCCTCCGGAGCAAATCTCTTAAGCCCTACTCGTTCAGAGTGTTTAATTCTGTGGTACCAGGTGCCACGTAAAATCCCTATTCTTCCCCCCCAGAACCTCCTGCACTCTGAGGAGGGTGGGGAGCGCCAAAATGCTAAACCCATGTTCAGCTACTTGTGTGTTGCTTATGAATCAGAACTGACCGGCTACTGTGCAAAAGTCTTGTGATGCGCCTGGCTCCTGACGAGATTAGAATGCACCAGGGTTTGAGCTCAGCTGGCTCGTGACCTCTGGCCCAATGCTAAAATGGAAAAAAAAAAAATTGATTATAGGATGCCGTGGGAGAGAAATGGGGGGATGAAAACGTTATTCTTCGTACGGTGGGCAGGCGCTGATAATGTGCTTTCCCGGATGGATCTCCCCTGCCGAAACGCGGAGACATCCAGGAATGTTGGAACACCCTGTTGCCCTCCCCGCTCCCTTTCTTCTCGGAATTTAATCTCGGGTAGTTAGTGACTAAATAAGGCTCTTAAACCGCCCCCCCCCCCGCCGCCGAACTCTGTTGAAGACTGACAACTGAAACTGACACAGCCACCTCGAGAGAGACTTCTCCTGTAATGGCGCCTGCGTCAGTCACTAACATGGCGGACACAGTCGTGCGCGGCGCAAACGTCAGCAGCTCTACCCTAGACGCTCAGAAACAGAGGAGGAGAGCGGGGCCGTGCTCGCTGATAGGTTCGGAGGCGGAGCGTGCCGGTCTGGGCTCTCCCACAGGAGCCAATCAGGACGGCGAGAGACGGAATTGGCCGCTGCGCCTCCTCCCGAGGCATGCTGGGAGCCTGGAGGACTAGTGAGGAGGAGTTGAGAGAACGGAGCGGACGCCATGGCGACCAACATCGAGCAGATTTTTAGGTCTTTCGTGGTCAGTAAATTCCGGGAAATTCAACAGGAGCTTTCAAGGTAAGCGCTCCTCAGACTCTTCTGCTCCCAAAGGACCCCTGGGACCCCACGGGGCCCTCCATGGAACCTTTCTTCAGAGACGCTGTCGTTGCTCGTCTCAGGCCCGGCTACAGCCCCGCCTGGGCCTGGGATCCATTTTCCGGCCCCCCCACCCCCATCCGCTCCCTCCCTTCCCGGCGAGGAACTTCGCCCTTTCCGAGGTAATCCCAGGGGCTCTCTTCTAGAACCGATTTAAGATGCTCAGCCTTCTCTCCTGTTTGGGCATCCTCTACCGTCTAGCTACTGTAGGCCTGCTTGTCCACCAGGGATGGGCCTAGTTCCTTCCTCAGCTCTGCCGCCGCGCTTCCCCTCCCCCCCTCTCCGCCTCCGCGGATTTCGCCGGCCGGTGTCTTTGACCGCAAAGGGGTCCAACGGCCGTTTCTTGAGTAATCTTAAATACGCTTTATTATTGCAAGCTTCGGACTCCTTGGGGGTCGGGATCTTTTGATAAGATTATTTGGGTTCTAATGTCCTGTGGCTTCCACCAGGTAGCATTCTAAATAGTCTGGTAGATTAGAAATTTAAATTAAAACAGTTCAAGTTAACGTTAGCTATTGTGACAGAATATTCGAGGCGAGGATGGAAGGAAACTTTGAATTACTAGTAATTACTCAATTTAGCAAGTGGAAAGTGGGGTTCGTGTGTTGGTCTAAATATTCTTGCTCTCTCTGCCCCAATTGACATATTTGACCAACACGCTATTTTTGTCATCGCTACTAGTTTACCCTTGGTTCCACACAATTTGATTGGGAAGAGACTTTCAAAGAAATAGTTGCTTACTCAGAAAGGAAAATCGCGTGGGTCATGTTGTTTAGTGGTTGTCTTTTTGTATTTTTACTTTGTATAACGTAAACATTTGTTCCGAGTTCAAATGCATTGTTAGTTGTGTTTTAAAAGTTGAGAGCTAGAATCAGACGTGAGGTGAATTTGAAAATTAGCCGGAAAGGCAGTTGTAAACTGAACGCTTCAATTAACATAAGGTTATGGGGCAATGATAGAGATTTGCTGGAATTCTTTGCGTGATACATTTTTTTAAAGTGGGAAATATATCTATTCATTGATTTAGTTGCTTTTTGAAATTTTGTCATATGCTAGTTATTTTTAGGATGGTGAGAAACGACCTGAGCTAAGGGGATAGAATTTTCCTGGAAACTTTTTAATAGTTGCATGCAATAAGTAGTTGTGTTTTCTAGTTGTAATGTCTTGTTTCTGTACCTTTTAAAAATTAGGTTTTGTATTAGAAGTTTTATTGTTATAGAAGGTTTAGAAAAAATAGAGAAACGAATTTTAAAACACGTAGTTATTGATCTTTATGTTCTTTCGTTTTTTTTCCTTGTGCATACAGATGCACGTGTTTTGTGAAATGTGATCATCTTGTTTTGTGTTGGTTGGTTTTTTTCACCTGTATATTGTGAACTTTTATCATGGTTTCAGTAGGCTTTGGAATATTTTTCCGGGCTCCATAGAATTCTGTTTATTGTAGAATTGTGTTGATATTTTAGGTGCCTTGAAATTTCCACCCTTTTTCAGTAGTTGAATGAACATCCCGATAACTTTAAGATGATTATTTTCTTATAGACTGCCTGGTTTTGTTTTTTTTAATCCCTACTTCTCTGGTTTTTAAATCCGTGGATTTTTTACTAAGGTAAGCACAGTGTAAGTGGTTAGGAAAAATGTAAAGAAAGTCCAGGAAGAAAGTCTAAAAAGAAAATTAGATAAAGCAGTGTATTACTAGAGGAATATTCAGCTTCTTTTCAGGTAATTTATGCATTATCAGTGTCAAAATTATTTGCTATTTTAGTGAGCCGTAGTTTTTTTTTTTCTTCTTATTTTTTTATGTGTATTGGTTTGAGTGAGGAGACGGATACTTAAATAGTTTTAAGTTTTTATATATAGATGGTGAGGAGGAAGAGCTCTGGTTTTGAATGCCAGCTTTACCTCTTAATAGATGTGTAACCTTTAACTAGGTTTTTTTTTTTTTTTTTTTTTGGTCTTCTCTGGGCCTCATTTTCCTCTTTGAAAAATCAGAACAATAGTGCTGATTTCAGAGTTTGTGGGGATAAATGAGTTCAGAAATGTAGATCCATGTGACCCTAGTTAATAGTTAATAAATGTTAAATAATATTTATTGTATGATTCATTGTATTTGAAAACCAAATAATCTTTAGTAACATGGAAAGCTATTAAATTTTTTTGTTAGTTAAGACTTAAGTTACATTAAGTCACAGGTGCTTTTAAAGTATTTTTTGAAACAGTTCTGTAAATTTGTAAAAAATAATGCAAGTGACAAAGATGATACATAAAAATGTATCATCTGTCAAGATTTTTCTGTCCCTGTGAATTGAAAATACGATAAGTGATTCATTCATTTGCTTTTACTATAAATGAATTTGGTTTACATGATTTTGGTAACTGGGTGAAATATAAGTGTATTTTTTCTTTTCAACATTGTGGCATTTCAGTAACTGAACAGTCTCAACCTGATCTGAAGCTACCAGTTATACTTTTGACTAAATGTGGCTAAATTTGTGTTCCTTCATATTGTTGATGGTGATTGTGATCCATCCAGAGGTGTAGCTTTATTGTCACTATAGCATTTACCATGTTAGGTAATGTGTTTTTCTTTGGTTTTGTGGTGATCTTAGTAATTTTTTTCCCCTGAAAGAAATATGCTGGCTGGGGAGTATTTTTTTTTGTTTTAAAAAGAGTTTGGAAACCTGTTTTAAAGATTTTCTTAACTTTTAACACTTCTGAGTTAATTTAAGAAATTGTTTGAAAATAAAAATGTGCCAACTGTAAGTAGTTAAGGAAGCACCGTTGATGGGAAAATGGGGAATATCATCCAGAATTAAATACAAAATGGTGAAATGTACGAATAATATGAAGTTTTTTTTTTAATAAGTTGAGTTACAAGTATTTATATGTCATGATAGAATTATTAACGAACCTTGATAACTTTTCTTCTCAAGTGGAAGGAGTGAAGGACAGCTCAATGGTGAAACAAACACACCTATTGAAGGAAACCAGGCAGGTGATGCCGCTGCCTCTGCCAGGAGCCTACCAAATGAAGACATAGTTCAGAAGATAGAGGAAGTACTTTCTGGGGTCTTAGATACAGAATTACGATATAAGCCAGGTAAGTTGGAGATAATTACCTATCTTGAAAGCTAAATTTTTAAAAATAGTTAATAGTTAAATAATAGTATTTCTTGATTGCAGGGTATTTAAGATGTTCATTAGATCTAAAACATCAGTAAGTTGAATTTTTAATTTAACTGATTTACTGAAGACTGTTTTTGCTTATGTCCATTTTTTGAAAATACAGTTGGACTTGTTTCCTTTACTGGTGGAACATAACTGTATTTAGCTCAGTCTTGTAGTGCCTTAGTGCCAGGATTTTGAATATGGATTTTCATTGAAAAATTGTGTAAATGTCAAGTTTTGGAAGGTACAGGAGTCTGGACCAAATTGTAATGATTTTAAAACCCTGGGAAGTTTTATTTTAAAGCTCAAGCTTAGAGATTACCTTGTTTTTGCATCTACTTTTAAAGGTGTAATAAATGGGGAGGAAGCATTGCTGCATATTGAGCATTTGGGGAATTGATTAAATAGTTGGTGCTTAGAAATGAGTTATGATCAAGCATCTTTTATTTTTGGAAATGGAGACATTTTATGGATTTTTTTTTTTTTTAGAATAGAGTGTGGCTTAAAAAATAGTATAGACTGTTTAGATTCATGACTTCAGCAACTTTTGTTGAAGTATAATGTAGTTTGGTACATAAGATAAATGATAAGTAGAAAATGATTAGTTTTGCTTTGAAACAGGTCTTGTCATGTGTTGATTCACTTTTCCCATAATCTTGATGACCTGGATTTCTGATGATCTTTTTCTGAGATCACTAAGGTTTATCAGATTTGATACTGGCATTAGAGTAAATCTCATCTAGTAATAAAGTAGAAGCCATTTTTTGGTTTAGATGAGTAATGAAAGGAAGAGGTGTTACTTTTATTAGAATGCAGCATGAGTGAAAATTTGGGTTCTATGTTTTGCGTTTGTTGCTCAGACCTTTGCATTCTTTTTTTTTTTTTCTTTGCATTCTTTATAAAAGCATTCCCTAGCATTTGCTGAGGGTTTACTTGATGCCAGGTGTTATTCAATGTACTTTGCATGTTTTAACTCAGTTTGTCCTCTGCCTGTGAAAGACAGTGTCAGCAATTGAGTGGTGCATTGATTCAGTATGCAAAAGCAGACAGTCTGTTCTAAAGTCGGTGCCACATTGTTTCCTGTATAAGTAAATAGGGGTTATGAAATAGTCACAAAAATTATTCAGTATATGTATTTTTAGGAATTCTAATAGTTCATAACATGAAAGATGTTCATCTGTAAGTGTAGTTTAAAAATAACTTGTATTTTGAGAAATGGAGAAAATAATTGTTTTTAATGAACTCAGAAATAATACATTTTAATGTAATTCTAAAAACTTCTGTAATAAAGAACTTATTTTTAACCCTGGCTTTAGTTGTAGAAGTAGTATTGCAAAGGTGCCAGTCTTCAGATAGCTGGTTTATGGAAAATTATTTAACAGGAGATGTTTTATGGTATCTTAACATGGAATATAAGGTATTGTTTATTTGATTGATCAAAATCTATCTTGGGGAATATTTGACATAATTAATTTTCTTTAATTTCAGACTTGAAGGAGGCATCCAGAAAAAGTAGATGTGTGTCTGTCCAAACAGATCCTACTGATGAGATTCCTACCAAAAAGTCGAAGAAGCATAAAAAGCACAAAAATAAAAAGAAGAAAAAGAAGAAAGAAAAGGAGAAAAAGTATAAAAGACAGTCAGAAGAATCGGAGTCAAAGCCGAAATCACATCACGATGGGAACATAGAATCGGATTCCTTTTTGAAGTTTGATTCTGAACCTTCAGAGCTGGCACTGGAGCATCCTGTGAGAGCGTTTGGCCTGTCTGACACCAGTGAGTGTCCCGCAGTTGGGCTTGAACATCCTGTGGTTTCGATGGAGGTCTCAGAGCCACACACCTTAGAAACTCTGAAGCCAGCTGCAAAACATACAGAACTGTCAGTTGCATCTGCATCAGTAGTCTTAGTGCAGTCAGAGCAGTCTGTGGCAGTAATGCTGGAACCATCCACAACAAAGATTCTGGATTCCTTTGCAACAGCACCAGTGCCTACTACAACAGTAGTGCTAAAGTCATCTGAGCCAGTGGTAACAATGTCAGTGGAGTGTCAGATGAAATCTGTGCAGAAATCTTTGGAGAGCACACCTCCAGAGCCATCAAAGATCATGTTGCTAGAGCTATCAGAAACTCTTGTGTCATCAGAGACACCTACTGAGGTGCACCCTGAGCCAAGCACGTCAACAACAATGGATTTTCCAGAGTCGTCAGCAACTGAAGTGCTAAGATTGCCAGAGCAGCCTGTAGAAGGACCATCAGAGATTGCAGATTCATCCATGACACGACCGCAGGAGATGCTGGAGCTGCCCAAGACCACAGCGTTGGAGCTGCAGGAGTCGTCGGTGGCCTCAGTGATGGAGTTGCCGGGGCCACCTGCGACCTCCATGCCGGAGTTGCAGGGGCCCCCTGTGACTCCAGTGCTGGAGTTACCTGGGCCCTCTGCTACCCCGGCACCAGAGTTGCCAGGGCCCCTTTCTACCCCAGTGCCTGAGTTGCTAGGGCCCCCTGCAACAGCAGTGCCTGAGTTGGCGGGGCCCTCTGTGACATCAGTGCCAGAGTTGTCACAGGAATTGTCAGGGCTTCCAGCACCATCCATGGGGTTGGAGCCACCACAGGAGGTACCAGAGCCACCTGTGATGGCACAGGAGTTACCAGGGCTGCCTGTGGTGACAACAGCAGTAGAGTTGCCAGGGCAGCCTGTGGTAACAGTAGCAATGGAGTTGACCGAACAACCTGTGACGACGACAGAGTTGGAGCAGCCTGTGGGGATGACAGCGGTGGAACATCCTGGGCAGCCTGAGGTGACAACGGCAACAGGGTTGCTGGGGCAGCCTGAGGCAGCAATGGTGCTGGAGTTGCCAGGACAGCCGGTGGCAACGACAGCGCTGGAGTTGTCAGGGCAGCCTTCGGTGACTGGGGTGCCAGAGTTGCCAGGGCTGCCTTCGGCAACTAGGGCGCTGGAGTTGTCGGGGCAGCCTGTGGCAGCTGGGGCACTGGAGTTGCCTGGGCAGCTCATGGCAGCTGGGGCACTGGAGTTCTCGGGGCAGTCTGGGGCAGCTGGAGCCCTGGAGCTTCTGGGGCAGCCTTTGGCAACAGGGGTGCTGGAGTTGCCAGGGCAACCTGGGGCGCCAGAGTTGCCTGGGCAGCCTGTGGCAACTGTGGCGCTGGAGATCTCTGTTCAGTCTGTGGTGACAACGGAGCTGTCAACGATGACCGTGTCGCAGTCCCTGGAGGTGCCCTCGACGACAGCGCTGGAGTCCTATAATACGGTAGCACAGGAGCTGCCTACTACATTAGTGGGGGAGACTTCTGTAACAGTAGGAGTGGATCCCTTGATGGCCCAAGAATCCCATATGTTAGCTTCTAACACCATGGAGACCCATATGTTAGCATCCAACACCATGGACTCCCAAATGCTAGCGTCCAACACCATGGACTCTCAAATGCTAGCATCCAACACCATGGACTCCCAGATGTTAGCCTCTAGCACCATGGACTCCCAGATGTTAGCAACCAGCTCCATGGACTCCCAGATGTTAGCAACCAGCTCCATGGACTCCCAGATGTTAGCAACCAGCTCCATGGACTCTCAGATGTTAGCAACCAGCTCCATGGACTCCCAGATGTTAGCAACCAGCTCCATGGACTCCCAGATGTTAGCAACCAGCTCCATGGACTCCCAGATGTTAGCAACCAGCTCCATGGACTCCCAGATGTTAGCAACCAGCTCCATGGACTCCCAGATGTTAGCAACCAGCACCATGGACTCCCAGATGTTAGCCACTAGCTCTATGGACTCCCAGATGTTAGCATCTGGCACTATGGACTCTCAGATGTTAGCTTCTGGCTCCATGGATGCTCAGATGTTAGCGTCTGGTACCATGGATGCCCAGATGTTAGCATCTAGTACCCAAGATTCTGCTATGTTGGGTTCAAAATCTCCTGATCCCTACAGGTTAGCTCAGGATCCTTACAGATTAGCTCAGGATCCGTATAGGTTAGGTCATGACCCTTACAGGCTAGGTCATGATGCCTACAGGTTAGGGCAGGACCCCTATAGATTAGGCCATGATCCCTACAGACTAACTCCTGATCCCTATAGGATGTCACCTAGACCCTATAGGATAGCACCCAGGTCCTATAGAATAGCTCCCAGGCCATATAGGTTAGCACCTAGACCCCTGATGTTAGCATCTAGACGTTCTATGATGATGTCCTATGCTGCAGAACGTTCCATGATGTCATCTTATGAACGCTCTATGATGTCTTATGAGCGGTCTATGATGTCCCCTATGGCTGAGCGCTCTATGATGTCAGCCTACGAGCGCTCTATGATGTCAGCCTATGAGCGCTCTATGATGTCCCCTATGGCTGAGCGCTCCATGATGTCAGCTTATGAACGCTCTATGATGTCAGCCTACGAGCGCTCCATGATGTCCCCAATGGCTGACCGATCTATGATGTCCATGGGTGCTGACCGGTCTATGATGTCGTCATACTCTGCTGCTGACCGGTCTATGATGTCATCGTACTCTGCAGCTGACCGATCTATGATGTCATCTTATACTGCTGATCGTTCAATGATGTCTATGGCAGCTGATTCTTACACCGATTCTTATACTGATACATACACGGAGGCATATATGGTGCCACCTTTGCCTCCTGAAGAGCCTCCAACAATGCCACCATTGCCACCTGAAGAGCCACCAATGACACCACCATTGCCTCCTGAGGAGCCACCAGAAGGTCCAGCGTTAGCCACTGAGCAGTCAGCATTAACAGCTGAAAATACATGGTCTGCTGAAGTGTCAGCATTACCTCCTGAAGAGTCTGTATCGCTGCCTGAACCTCCTGTGAGTCAAAGTGAGATTGCGGAGCCTTTGGCAGTGACTGCTAATTATTCAGTGTCAGCATCAGAGGCTGCCGTGACTGTTCCAGAACCACCGCTAGAGCCAGAGTCTTCAGTTATGTCAACACCTGTAGAGTCTGCTGCTGTAGCAGAAGAGCATGAAATTGTTGCAGAGAGACCAGTGACTTACATGGTGTCTGAAACTCCCACAACAGCAGCTGAACCAACTGTGTTAACATCAGAGCCTTCTGTTATGTCAGAGACAGCAGAAACTTACAATTCCATGAGGGCTTCAGGACAGACTGCCTCAGAGGTATCTATGTCCCTGCTGGAGCCAGCAGTACCTATTGCAGAACCATCACAGAGTACTGGAGATCTGCCAACCATGGCTGTCTTAGAGCCGCCATCTGTGGCTGTTTCAGAGCATCTAGCTGGGACTGTTTCAGAGACATCAACCATGGCTGTCCCAGAGCCACAGGCTGAGGCTGTCCTAGACCCTCCAGCTGCGGCTGTCCAGGACCCTCCAGCTGTGGCTGTCCTGGACCCACCAGCTGAGGCTGTCCCAGAGTCCCTGGCCTTGTCTGAGCCAGAGCATGTTACCATTCCTTTGCCAGTTGTTTCTGCCCTGGAGCCTACTGTGCCTATCCTGGAACCAGTGGTGTCCATCCTTCAACCTAATATGATTGTTTCAGAACCATCTAGTTGTGTCCCAGAGTCCACTGTGACAATTTCAGAGCCTCCTGTCACTGTCTCAGAGCAGACTCAAGTAATACCAACTGAGACAGTTGTAGAGTCTACACCAGTAATGTTAGAGTCTAGTGTTATAAAAGGAATGAATTTACTATCTGGTGATCAAAATATTGCTTCAGAGATTGGCATGCAGGAGATAGCCATGCATTCAGATGAAGAGCCACATGCTGAAGGACTCCTGAAGAGTGGCTCTAACGAAACTGGAAATTGTATAAATACAGACCTTAATATAAATAATCACTTAATTGCTCAAGAGATGGAACGTAGCACAGTGTCTGCTTCCAGCACTGGCGCTGTTGGTGAAATTGGTGAAGAGACAATTTTGCCTACTAGTGAGACTAAACAATGCACAGTATTGGATACCTGTCCTAGTGTGGGTGAAACTGAGCTAGGAGGAACTCTGTCTTCTATTGGTCCCCTTGTCCTTGAACCTGAAGCAGTGGGAACTGGTAAGGATCTTGAATTTGGCACAGCATCTGCTCTCAGTTTAGTTAGTAAATATGATGTTGAAGTATCTTTAACTACTCAAGATACTGAACATGACATGGTAATTTCCACCAGCCCCAGTGGTGGTAGTGAAGCTGACATAGAGGGACCTTTGCCTGCTAAAGACATTCATCCTGATTTACCTAATAATTTTATCAATAAGGATGCAGAAGGATCATTACCTGTACAGGAGAGTGATCAGATGTTAGCAGCTGCTGTCAGTCCTAAAGAAAGTAGTGGAGAAGATAAAGAAGTATCTCTCTCTACTAAAGAGATAGTGTCTGATTCAGGATTTCCTGCCAGCATTGATGATATTAATGAAGCTGATTTAGTGAGACCATTACTTCCTAAGGACATGGAACGTCTTACAAGCCTTAGGGCTGGTATTGAAGGACCTTTACTTTCGAGTGAGGTGGAACGGGATAAATCTGCTGCCAGTCCAGTTGTAATTAGTATACCAGAAAGAGCTTCAGAGTCGTCTTCAGAGGAAAAAGATGATTATGAAATTTTTGTAAAAGTTAAGGACACACATGAAAAAAGCAAGAAAAATAAGAACCGTGACAAAGGCGAGAAAGAGAAGAAAAGAGACTCTTCATTAAGATCGAGAAGTAAACGTTCCAAGTCTTCTGAACACAAATCGCGAAAGCGCACCAGTGAATCTCGTTCTAGGGCAAGGAAGAGGTCATCTAAGTCCAAGTCTCATCGGTCTCAAACACGTTCACGGTCACGATCAAGACGCAGGAGGAGGAGCAGCAGGTCAAGATCAAAGTCTAGAGGAAGGCGATCTGTATCAAAAGAGAAGCGCAAAAGATCTCCAAAGCACAGATCCAAGTCCAGGGAAAGAAAAAGAAAAAGATCAAGCTCCAGGGATAACCGGAAAACAGGTAGAGCTCGAAGTCGCACCCCAAGTCGTCGGAGCCGGAGTCACACTCCAAGTCGTAGGAGAAGATCCAGATCCGGGGGGAGAAGGAGCTTTAGCATTTCCCCGAGCCGACGGAGTCGGACCCCAAGTCGACGGAGCCGCACCCCTAGCAGACGGAGTCGGACCCCGAG
Organism: Cervus canadensis; assembly: GCF_019320065.1. Taxonomy (NCBI): domain Eukaryota; kingdom Metazoa; phylum Chordata; class Mammalia; order Artiodactyla; family Cervidae; genus Cervus; species Cervus canadensis. The sequence goes on along the minus strand of NC_057412.1, from coordinate 1,237,000 downwards.
TCGACGGAGCCGTACCCCGAGCCGGCGGAGCCGTACCCCGAGCCGACGGAGCCGTACCCCGAGCCGTCGGAGAAGATCAAGATCTGTGGTAAGAAGACGAAGCTTCAGTATATCACCAGTCAGATTACGGCGATCACGAACACCCTTGAGAAGAAGGTTTAGCAGGTCTCCAATCCGTCGCAAACGATCCAGGTCTTCAGAAAGAGGCAGATCACCTAAACGTCTCACAGATTTGAGTGAGTCATTTAAAAGTTTAATGGTATTAAAGAATGATTTAAATCTGAATTTTTTTCTGTGAGTTTAATGAAATATCAGGGGTTATTGGTTTAGGATAAATATTTCTATCTTTAAGTTTTTGTAATTAGCTTCTGTTTAGAAAATGTGGGAATAAGTACATTTATAATTAGCTTTAAAAGACTTGCTTTGGAGTCCATTAGAACCAAAATATTTCCATACTTTAATGTTTTCTTTCTGCTTGAACCATATACCATAACTAAAAATGGCAAGTAGAAGTTAAGTGTTGTTACTGTAATTATTCCAACATAGGATCTTGCAAATAAGCCTAAAGTCAAACATTTCTTTTTTAAATAGTTACATGTCTTAAAATGGCTTAAAATTTAACAGAACTGTTAAATGTTTGTGAAAATATTTGATTGGTATAATGGGTAATGTAAGTGAGTAGGGAAATTTGCAGTGGGGAGTTAGTGATTTCAGTCTGCCTTACTTTTACAAAATGAAGTGTTCTAATATCTCCTGGTTTTTTAAATGTGCAGAGGTGGCTAAAACTTGATGGATACTGTATGACTACTGTTAATAATAATGGATAATTTGTCATTGTCCCAGTAGATTGGACATTTCCAGGTCAGAGTAGTCTAAAGAAAAAGCCCTTGACAACCCTAAGGGAGAATGATTCAGTTCAACAGATGGTTTTTGAGTTCTTTTTTATTAAAAAAAACATAAAGATTACGAGCTAGTACAAGAGACACAGATAAAATGCATGTATGTCTCTTTTACCAAGTAGTGAAACTGCCTAAGAGCAGAATGTGATGATTGCTGTAATTACTGCTACAGATGAGGTACTTTGGGAGCATGGTGGAGAGGAATGTTAAATTCTGACTTAAGACTTGTTATTTGAAACTGTGGCTGTTTTGAAATTGGGCTCAAAGAGTGATTTAAAATGTTATTAAGAGATTTAGAAGGAGAGTAATTTAAGGGGCACCATCGTTTTGGAAAATAAAGTAGGCTTTGGCAGGTGTGTGACTTAGCGTGCGTAGCAGGGTGATTATTCTAGTTGTGTAGTTTGGTTGTTTTGTATAGTGTTTGAGTGGGAAGCTGAATACGGACTTAATTCCTTTTTAAATATGGGGCATTTTCTTTATTTCTTTAAGTCTTTGAGCCAAAGTGATTTCATCACAGCTGTAAGTTTGGGCAGAAAATTGATGTCTTTAATTTTTTTAGCATGTAAAACATTAGATAATATAAAATGTATAGCCTTTCAGGAAAACTGCTTTTTGTATTTTTCCTCTTGCAGATAAGGCTCAGTTACTTGAAATAGCCAAAGCTAATGCAGCTGCCATGTGTGCTAAGGCTGGTGTTCCTTTACCACCAAACCTAAAGCCTGCACCTCCACCTACAATAGAAGAGAAAGTTGCTAAAAAGTCAGGAGGAGCTACTATAGAAGAACTAACTGAGGTAAGCTAGACAGAATTTGTTTTCATTCTTAAATGGATTACTCCAGTGATGTTGACTCTGGAGCGTGCCAAAAACCTGAATTGTGGGCTGAACTGATAATGGCTGGCACCGAGTGGCCAAAACCCGAAATACAGACGTGGCAGCGGCAGAAGCTCTGTTTAGCAGGCCATTATCCGGGATGGCTAAGCTCCGCTAGCTAAAAGTTACTTCCCATTACTTTTGCTTTCCAGTTTTAGAAGCCAAACTGACTGAGGAGTGGGACGGTTCGTTTGAATGGAGGAGGTGTTGAGTGAGCAACACGCAGAAGCTCGCCTACAGTTTCGTTTCCATTCACGACGCTGTTCACTGATCGCCACGAGTGTACTGCATATACGCAAAGACACAGACAATCTTCAGAAATGATCTTTTGCCACCGGAGCTTGGAAATTAATGAGAATAGCTGGCCATTGCCTGAAAGGAACTTCTTTCGCATCAACATTTCGGGTTTTGGCTGTTTGGTACCAGCCATTGGTGATAATGGCCGGCCATTATCAGTTCTTCCTGCGGTTCGGGTTTTGGCAGTAACATATATATTTTAAACACAATTATTTTTGTTTTTAAGAATTTGATCTTTTCAATTGAGGCTTTTTTTTTTTTTTTTTGTCCTTTGGCTTTGTTTTATTAAAATTTGTGTTTGTTTTTTTTTTTTTTGAGGACGCTGAAATATTGCTGCTAGGATCCAGAAATACCACACTGTTTCAGATATTGAAACTTGTTATTGGCTAGCCTTATGCCAGCCTGCCACTGTCAATATATTCTGTTCCCCTTGGTTACAAGCTTGATATACTCTGTGTTTTTGGCTAAATGAGCTTTTTATCCTATTAAAATATTTTCAATTGATAAGGGATATGATAAATTCTACTGCTTGTATAGAGACAAGTCCACCCAAATTTACTCTGACCTTTTTATAAAGCCAGATAATGGGAGTCTGTTCCTTTGCTTCTCAAGGAGGAATTGACTTTGCTTTATGTGTCAGACCTCATCATTGCACCCTCTCCATCATGCCTTATATTCCATCCTTGAGTTCTGTTCCTTTAGAGACTCAACCTATAAAACATTTATGGAAAGACATGCTATTATCTAGCCCAGTTGCAAGTGTTTCAAATTTTATTTAGCCATACATTTGGGGATTGCATAGTTTCTTAATATCTTTCCTTACTTAGATTTACTACAATATGAATTATAACTTTTTTTTTTAATGTTTAAGGACCTAGTGAAGGCTTCTATTGCTTGCTTATCAAATCCAAGCTCCTTATCCAAAACCTTATGAACACTTAGTGATTCCCTATATATTTTAGCCTCATCTTCAGCCCTCTTATCCCTTTTAATAAGTTTTCTCTCACCTCTTTACCACTACCTGACTATAGAGTGACTTTCTTTTCCTTTTCTCCTAATCCTTTTTCTTAACTATGAAAATCTGGCTTAGAACTTTCAAGGAATATTCCTTGATTATCAGATTCTGCCTGATTCTGTTCTCTCTTAAGCTTTTGTTCTTTGAGCACTTATGTACTCAGTTTGTATTATATCAGTTTGCACTTGTTAACTGTGTTGCTCTGTAAAAGCGTTCCTCAATTATCTCATGTGTATGTATTCCGTCTTTTGAACTAGATTGTAAGCTCCTTGAGAGCAGGGACCATGTCTTTTACTTTATTTTTTTGTATTCCCTGGACAGTGCCCAGTACAGTGCTCTGCACATAGTAGGTGCTCAATAAATGTTGTTAACTGACTGACCAGCTAGAGTGTGTTTAAATAAGTAGTGAGCTAAGTTACCCAGCTATAATCTATCATTAACCTTGTTTTACTTTTGAAAGTTGGTTTTATGTGGTTTTGAATTTAAGAAATTATGTGTTATTCTACATAAAGTGTAAGATTTATCTTCTGTTTGTTTTTACTTTTTAAGAAATGCAAACAGATTGCACAGAGTAAAGAAGATGATGATGTAATAGTGAATAAGCCGCATGTTTCGGATGAAGAGGAAGAAGAACCTCCTTTTTATCATCATCCCTTTAAACTCAGTGAACCCAAACCCATTTTTTTCAATCTGAATGTGAGTATTAATGTTTTTGAACTGGTGAAACAGCACAGCTTATAGAACTATTTAAGGAAAACTGAAATAATATTTAGTTTTTAATTTAGGTTAAATACTGTGGGAGAGTCATGTTCAGATTATGTTGAAAATCTGTTGAGTTTTAATTAAGAAAAACATTATGTTTTTAGATTGCTGCAGCAAAGCCAACTCCACCAAAAAGCCAGGTAACATTAACAAAAGAATTCCCTGTATCATCTGGATCTCAACATCGGAAAAAAGAAGCAGATAGTGTTTATGGAGAGTGGGTCCCTGTAGAGAAAAACGGTGAAGAAAACAAAGATGATGATAATGTTTTCAGCAGCAATTTGCCCTCTGAGGTAAGTAAGAGGACTATTATGTATTTTTCCTTTTATATACCTGAATCTGCATTTTATTGTTATTTTATATCTGATTTGGATTCTGTTTCACTCTTCTTAGGGCCGGGTTAAACGGCAGGGCCGGGTTAGACGACAGATGAAACAACCCGCAGCTTCTCATTTGACAGTAACTCGATGCAATTCACTTTGTGGAACCAAGCCACAAAGTGAAAAGCATCGAATTGCAGAGAACAGTGTTATCACATCCCTACCCAACATTGGGCCCTCCTTGCACTTGTGGGAAGGTAGCCCAAGGTACAACTATTTAGCTTCCCGTTTTGCTTCAAGGCTCTATAGCTCTAGATTTTGGTGGTAGCAAATTTATTGGGTGGAGGGATTTGAGTAGAGAGAGGCAGATCCTCAGGTTCAACACAAGAACTGGATTGGAAAAGGTCCCTGTAGGCTGATGTGAGCATCTCGGATACATAGCCTGTTGCCCTTTAAATAATGCTTTCTTACTATATTTTTCTGGGTTGTTTGTCAGATAGCCTTTAATTTTAATAATTTTCCCCTTTTGTGTGCTACCTTGGCCCTTTTGAATTCTTGTGTTTAACCTAACGCTCAGCCTTGGTATTCCATTTCCCTTCTCCTTCCCCTTTTTGCTACTATTAAAAGTTGGAGAAGTGGAATTCACACCTTGAAATTTCCAGGAGGCTATAGTTGTATCTTGTCAAAATGACGCAGTAATAATGCTAAGTGTCAAAACAGCCCCATTAAAATGCCGCCTGATTAAATAATGTGCTGCTAAATATAGTGCACATGAAAACAGCGAGACTGTATATATATGTAAATATATATATATATATCTGTATCTTTGTATGTATCTCTGTATCTGTACCTTTGCTGTATCTTTTAATAAACAGTTTACTTTTATTTAACTTGTTGTGCAAAATCACGCTTGGGGGATCTGGGAGGGTGGAGACTTACTAGGGGGGTGGGAGTTTTAAATGATACAGTAGACTAGTCATCACCTCTTGCCCTTGGTTTCCAAAACCCAGACATTCGTCCAAGGACTGGACTAGATATCTGATGCCCGTACAGTGTAGGGATTCTTCTCCAGTTCTTATCCTTGCCATTCTGGGATATGTGGATCCAGAGAGACCTGTACTCTTCACCTACAGGTTCCCCTTATTGGCCATATCATCATCATCCAGTAAACACCTCTGATAATACAAATAAACAAATTCTGTTTATAAAGTTAAAAGTGAACAGAACCCAAATCAGAAACTTTGGTAGTGTTTTTTCCCCTGAGCTATTCACAGGAGACATTGTTTTTTTTTGTTTGTTTGTTTTTGACCTGTGGCATTTGGAAAAGAGAGCACGTTCTGTACACATTGGACATAACTAGCCAGTGCAACTTACAGTCACTGGTGATATTTACATGAGATTCAACAACTGAAGCAAGGTACACCATCACCAGTGAAGGAGAGACAGATAACTTATTTGGACAATTTTTAGTGAAGCCAGTTGAGTAGTTCAGTTGCTGATTTCCAAATCAGGCTACTGCACATCTCAAGAGGGAAAGGTTAACTGACATTGATAACTGACTTGAATCTAGTAATAGCTGAGCATAAAGTAAGAGGGCTGAACTGACTGAGAAATTCTAATACACATGCTTTTAGTAATTTCTTAAACATTAAGCATTTAACAGAGTTAGGAAAAAACATAAGGAGACATTTATGTGAAAAAAATTTTCCAACGTGGTGAAGCCCTATAAATATTGCATAATTCCAAAAGATTTTCCTGGGAAAATAAGTGACTATAACTATTTAACTTGAGTGGAACATGGGAAGGATGCTTAGTGAATCCTGGTGATTATGGTTCTTGTTGATTAAGAGTTTATATATAAACGTGTGTGTGTATTATATATATATTACAGTATTTAGCCGTTTTCAGTCTTAACACTGAAACTGGTGGACGTTGTCTGTCATCAATAGTGGTTGTCAAATTTGAATGAAAAGTTGGGGGAATTCCTCCAAAGACATCTGGGAGGGGGTAGTAGGTGGGTATTAAGATTTTATAATAAAGGAGCCTTTTACTAAAGCAGGAGACAAAAAAAGTTCTATTCATGAAGCAGATTTCTCCTGTGGGGGAGATTATATACTATTGGTATTAAGCTAGTTTCTTAGACAATTAGACTAAAAAATATGTGTTAACTTTAATTTCAAGTAAAACAGTCCCAAAATTTTAGGAAGGGACAGAAATTTGCTTTTGTTTTCAGGTCTGTGTACTTTCACCTAGAAGTAATATTACCTTTAGAAATAACATCTAAAGGGTGTTCACTGTATGAAATGTTTAGTTCTAGTTATTTAGCTGTATCTTACAAATATATTAGTAAGATTAATGTTCTATATTCTAATGTTTGTAGAATACTATTGGTGACATTTATGGGAGCATTGAGTCTTGATTCCCTGTTGGGGTTGAAATAAAGATTTTATGTAGAAAAGGAAAGTTCTTTTTAAATGGTCAATATTTTAATTGAATAGTGCTTTGAATTTTTCTGTTATTTTTTTCATTTTAATAAATATAATTGGAATTTGTGGTTCTTTAGTTTTGAGCATAAAACATTCAGGCAAAGATCACAGATTTGATCTCAGCTTTGCTATATGATCCTTAATCCCACCAATTGTGCACATGAGTGCTCTTTGACATAAGTAAGAGTGAATAGACGTGGATGGATCAACATAAATCCGTATCTTATGGAAATACCAACTCATCACACTGTGGGCTCTGCTGCCATAGCATCGTCTTCCTACCCAGAAGCCAACCAGCGTCGTCCTCAGTAAAGAGTGACTGCAGAACCTTGATCATATCTGTGTGAATTTTGATTTATAAACAATGAAACCAAAAGTGTTGGAAAACAGTTTAAAACTTGTCCTTTGGGGGCATTAATTCTTGGTAATAAAGATAGCAAAGCCTTACGGGGTAGAGGATATAAGTGTAGTCTCTGGCATAAAATTTCCTTACTTCATGTCCCAGTGGAGCTAAAATTCCCTTATGGTTAGGAACTCTGTATTTTTGAGGTTTAAGAAAATTGAGTTCTTGTGGTAAAATGAAAATTTTAATTGAAAATGAAACACACAGGTTTTGGCAGTGCTAGAATGTGTTATGTACAGCTTTTTTATTCATTCTTCTCTAGATTCTCCCAGGTTATTAAAATGGAATTTTTTTACGATTTAATGTTTTATCTAATCCTCCAGTTACTGTAATTCATTTACATGTAATAAACTAAAAATTGCACTAGAGAATTTTATGTGAAATAATAAAAGACTCATAAATCAGTTTTTAAAACCAAGCCACTTAACTCCTGAAGCATTCTGTATTTAGTGTGGCTTTGTATATATAGTTGTCATTTACTTTGTATTTTATTAACTTTTGCTAAATATTTTAAATCATGTTTTGTATGCAGGCTAGGTGCTCTTTCTTTAACTCTCTTTACTTAAAAATTTCCTTTTACATCATCTGGAGATACCTGCAATTTCTTGTGTAGAAAGTAATTTGCTTTTTACAGGTACTATTTTTTCCTTACCTGAATGACCACCTTTTAATAATTCTCATTAGTTCTTTTATAGCCTTTCATTGACTTTTTAGGAATTATTTAAGACAATTGTTCTATTTATGTAAATAGTTGGGTTAACACAGGGGGAAGGTAAATTGACTTAGGATTTTTAAAATAAGGAAGATGAAGATGCACAGTTAATAACTTAGGTTGTGAAATGCCTATTACAGTGTCAGTTACATTTGTGTTTTATTAGTCCTGAGAACATTTTAGGTTACAGAAATAGTAATCTGCTCTGTTGCTGAAGTGGAGGGGTGAAATAACTTGGACAGGTTTTTATTGATGTGTGAACTGGAATAATAATTCAGGATACTCTTTTTATGTGGATTTCACCTTTTATAACAAGCCCTAGGGAGAAGGAAATAAAACATTTCCCCCCATCATGACGCCTAGAATATTACTACACATTACATAGAAGGTCTATTGTGTATTAGTGGAAATAAATTTGCTTTGCTGATAGCTTGATAATAGTGTTCTGCAGGGTTTAAGATAATCCCCCCCTCCCCCCACCCCCCGACTTTTTAGCATTCTAAAACTTTTAGCATCATTTTGGTTCCTTTCACACTTGACTGTTTTTGAGCAACATTAAGTTAAGGCTCAAACTCTGCTATGTATTATAGCCTGGTAGTGGTGGTATAGTTGTGTATGACTCTTAACGACTCCATGGACTACACATTGCCAGGCTCCTCTGTCCATGGAACTTCCTAGGCAAGAAGACAGCAGTGGGTTGGCATTTTCCTTCTCCAGTAGTTGTTATATGCTTTATATATACACATACAGATCCTATGCAGTCCAATACAATAGTCATTGAGCCACTGAGAAATCAGTTCTTTAATTGCACTAGGCACATTTCAAGTGCTCATTAGCTTTCACTGTAAAAGTTCTCTAGGACAGTGCTGTTCTAAAGGGTAGCTGTGATGTTTTATGAGTCTTTTAATACTGATTCAGAACTTTGGTCTAATCTTTGAATATTAATGTTTTGAGAATTATAGTTGGTTTTTTACTGCATATCCTGAGCTACCCTGGCAACTTGGATGTATGCTTTTTGATATAAACTCTTGAGGATTCATAAGAGATTAAGATAATCCTGATTGATCCTATTTTGGGTATGTTTCCTCACATTAAAAAATATGAATATGAAATTAATAGTCAAATTACTATTTGTTAATAAAGTTTTGACATGAACTTACAGCTCACTTGGTAAGCCTGTTGAAGAATAAATGAAGTTGTATTAGGAAAAAAACTAGTTGTAATTTTATCTAAATTTATATTAAATCTCAATGTTGCTATATTAAATAAATACTATTTAAATAAATAAAAGTTCCTTTCAGAGTGAGATGTGAATTTAACATAAAATACTGAGATTTGAATGAAGTTTCATCCTGAGGATAAATGATAAGGTATTTAGGTTACCTGCTTGCTTAATAAAGGTTAAAAGAGTAAAAAAAGTATGAAGATACAAAGTGTCTTCAGAAGGATGAAGTCACAGATAGGTATGTTAATTTGCTTTCCATTTGGGAAGAAGTGATTTTATTTTAGAAAAGTTGGAATTTTCAGAGCCATCTGAACTACATTTTTATGGCTAATTTACAGTTAGAAAATGAGGGATCAGAGCTTGGCTTGGTGGTGGGTAGGTACATTTTCCCTAGTTTCTCCTCTGAATTTCAACTTTTTAGAATTAAAACCTATTATTTATACCTGAATACCCATGCTTAGATTTGTAGACGAGTATGAAACCCACAGTAATTCTGGCAAAGTTAAAGAACAGTATTTCACACATATTTTATGGGCCTCCAAAAATTACTTCATCATCTTGCCTGACAGGTTTATGAAATATCTACATCTTACCTGACAGGTTTATGAAATATCTAAGGCCAAAAAAGAATGTGATTCTGATCTAAAATCTCTGGATTCCCACTTAAAAAGTCACAGCAGGTGATCACAGTTGTAATAGAAGTGAAAAGTGAGCTTACTGTGTTTTTTAGTGTTTCAGTCTGCCTTTACCTGTATATCCCCAGAAATATTCCAGTTAGTGTGGATAATTTACTAAGTTAACTAAGAAATTAGGATCTTTTATTAGATCTGTGAGCAGTCTGATTACAGAATGAATTCAGTTTAATTCTGCTTTCATTTTAAGATGACAGATATATAGAAACCTGTACTTTTTGGTACCTTGTGGAAGAAAATTTTAATTTTGCTAAAGGAATGATGCTAAGTGATTCAGCAAGATATGAATAGTGAAGGTAGGAAAAAGGAAGATTAGTAATCCTTATGCGTGAGATAGAATTATTCTCTAATAGTCATTTACTCTTAATTATATAGGTCTTATTTTTAAAAAGAAGTATTTCATATTCAACTATACAGTCAAATTACAGATTGCCTTAGTTTGGCTTTTTTAAAAATCTGTTAACTTATTTTAACTGACTTCCTTATATTTGTTACACCCATGCAGTTGCTACTAGTTATTCTTTTTATATGAATTTAGGAAAATCCTCACATGTCAGATAACTATTTTCCAAAAATGAATTTTCTTGGATGAGATATTAGAAAATATTAACCGGTTTAATAGTGTTAGAAGAAAAACAAGTATTAAGACTTGGTGAGTTGACACAAATCATCCTGAGCTCTTAATATTAGAACTGAAAAGCATCAAATACTTGATTTTTTTTCCTTCTATGGTTGAGCCTTCCACAAATTTGGTAAATAGGATATTTGGTCTAAAGATAATCCTTGAAGTTTTCCTGGATGTTCTGAAACTTCTTAAAAAGTTAAGTCGCATCTGCTTAGCATAAGCTTTTTACAGGTAGAACATGAGCACTGAAAAAGAGGACCTAAGGCATTTCAAACATACCTTAAGTGTTCCAATTTAATAATTGTGTACCCCCACAGAAATATTCTAACTTCAATCATCAGTGTACATATTAATGAGTTAAAAACCATGTATAATGAATATATTCTTTGAAGAAGCTGAGTTCCTTGTATCAGACTTAATGAACAACCACAAGTAGGTGAAAACATGCAGACATCAGTAAAGGAGCGGTGTTTGACATGGCAGTGGCTTTCTGCTCGCTTATTTAAGAGCCTTGCTTATTGCCTCTGAGGGCTGTGCTGAGAAGCAGGATGAAATGAAAACTCCAATAATTATTTCGTTAGTGAAGGCGAGAGATTTTTAAGTTCTTCATGAAACTTTCTCTGATTGTAGTTTGATGTAGTAGAAAATAAGAAAGCAGTTGGCTTTTGGATTGAGTTCATCTGCTGCCTGATACTTTGTAACTTACCTTAAACAATCCATATCTATTTTCCAAGGTTATTTTACCTTTTAGAGTCTTCTCCCTGCTTTACAAAATTATATATATACACATTTTTATATATTTGTATATACAGAATTTTATATACAACTGGTTTTTGACATGAAGCAACTAAAGACGTGAGCATTTTTCATAATTTAGGGAGTCTTTGGTTATTTGAGATAATTATCTATGTTTTCTTTCTTAGCCTGTGGACATCTCTACAGCAATGAGTGAACGGGCACTTGCTCAGAAAAGACTCAGCGAGAATGCATTTGACCTTGAAGCTATGAGCATGTTAAATCGTGCTCAGGAACGGGTATGTAGTGGTTTTAGTATCTAAATGATAATTTCACTAACTAGAGGGTTGTGACATAAGTAAACTCTGTGGCATGCTGGTGACATGTAGGTCTTTGAAAAATCATTTATCTAGCAAGCTTTCTTTACATGAAAGTGATTTGGGGCTTGATTATTAGTAAATGTTGTGTACTATGGGGCAGGAACTATTTGAGAGAATAAAAATAGAAAAAATTACCTGCCCTCATAGAGTTTGTAATCAAATATATAAAAATAATAGCTAAGTGCCCGTAATAGCCTTTTGAGACATTTGAGTTTGCATTTAGAAATAGTGACTTTAGTGAGGCTCAAGGTCACAAAATTAGTAGGGGAACTGGGATCTGAACCTAGACAGTCTGAATCCAGTCTGTGTTTTTAACAGTGGACAGCTGCTCCATACATTCTCTTTCTATGGTAAATATATGGGGACAGTAAGTACATGTTCAGACAAGTGGAAAATACCGCCTGACAGTTGGTTCCAAATGTTCAGTAAATATACTTTGAATGAACGACAACTAATTCTTTAACCATCACAGTGTTTGAGTGACCAGTCTCCTATATTATGTTTTAAGCATGTATCTTGAATTCATTTTTGATTTATAACACCTCAGAGAAAGTAATTAAAAACTGAGGCTATCAACGTGTATTATCCTGTGTTTATGAGACACGTAAGGAGGGTAAGGATCTATTACCATGTGAACAGTTTCTGTATGTTTTCATGCATCTCTGTGATATTTTGAAGAATAAGTATCACAGCCATGCTTTTCAGTTGTTAGATATATATTTTAAATTTTGTTGTTATTAATGGGATCCACTGAACGGTTACTGAACTGCTTTGGAATGTTTAAGAAAACAGTTTTTAAAAGATGTATGTGAATTCAGTATATGTATTTTTTAAAGTTAAATATTTAAGTCTGATATTTAGTCTTTGTGGGAACCAAATAAACCATTTCATTTAGAGAATTAATACCAGTGGCATTAACTAGAAAGGTAATTTTACTTAATTGACCATTTTTTCTTCAGATTGATGCCTGGGCTCAGCTGAACTCTATTCCCGGCCAGTTCACAGGAAGTACAGGAGTGCAGGTTTTGACACAAGAACAGTTGGCCAATACTGGTGCCCAAGCCTGGATTAAAAAGGTACACAACATATGCACATACAAAAGTGTCCGTGTACAAAGTTAAAATTTTTAAGAAAATGTTTTATTAAAAATGCACAAAGAAGCCAGTGAATTTAACTAAAGTTCATGAGTAAATTTGCTATGCGTATATACTCCAGGATGGACACTGAAGATGGATCGATCCCTGAGACAATGGCTAATGTATAAATACGGCTTAAGAGCCACTCAGTTTATATCCTGCTGCTCCTGGGTTTTGTGGGGGTGGTTTTTAAACTGTGTTTTGAATGCTAACAGTGTATCTCAGCGGCTGTTCAGAATATTCTACAGTTCCTGTTGGACAACTGATCTTACGATTTCAAAGCAGTGGTTCTCAGATTTTTTCTCATCATGGGATACTTTATTACAGGTTCATTTTTGGTGAATCACTGCCCCCAAGAATCTTCTGCCACTTGGTTTTCCATTCCTTTATTCCTTTGCCCTTCTTTCCCCTTTGCTTAGTGCCCGTCCCTCCTGTAAGCGCCCTTGGCCCCTAGTCCTCACTCCTATTGCAACCTCCAGCCCCAGGTCCATGTGGTTATCCGCTCTCGGTTACAGCAAGTGGTTGGGAGCCCCTGTCAGTGCTGCATGTGGTGGTCTTGCCAGGGGACTAGAAGGATGGAGGGGGGATGGCTGAAGTGTGGGGTGGGCGGTGCTGAAGGGTGGCGAAATTGGCTGGGATGTGGGTGGAGATGACTTATCTGTGGACCACCATTTAGGCCCTGGTGGCCTCTGGTGATCCACAGGTTCAGTTTGAGAACTACTGATTCCGTGAAAAAACAGGATATGTAAGACGTAAATGCAAGGGAGAGGACGGACGCCTCGTGCTGTGAAGATGTAGGTGCTCCTGGTTTCAGATTCCTGCAGTGAGACGAGTGAACTCCACCTACGGCTGCCTCATTGTTGGGGGAGTCTTAGGTGGTTACCAAGGGCTTTCTGAAGAAACGGGTTCTGGCGAAGGGATGTGGCTTGGTTGGATGGGTGATGGGAAACTTTGTTTCAGGAGTATTGGCAGCATAGCAGTGCTGAAACAGGGAGGCTGCCTGGTCTAACGGATTGGGAAGGTTTCTTAGTCGCGCTGTACTCCGACTCCTGTTGTGATCGTGGCAAGTAATGACTTGGAATTTCAGTTTCCAAGTGCCTTCTTAACTGCCTCGCGGGGTGCTGATCGATGTCATGTCATGGGTATTAGAAAACTGCTGAGTGCCAGTGAATGAGCTGATTTGTCTGAAAAATCAGATTTTTGGTTGCTTTGGACCTTTTAATCTCATAACATTTCTTTTTTCAATTTTGATAGCATTATCTCTGGTGATCTTATTAACAAATTAATATAAAGCATACCCTTACTTTGCCTGCCCCCCCTTTTTTGGAGCGGCAGAATAGTTTCACTGATATGTATGATACACTGTGGGTACATAGTCAGATTGGTTAAAAAATGATAGTAGCTTACTAGGGTTGGTGTTGGAAAAAAAAAGATGAAAATTAGCAAAATTAATTTTGGACTAATTACAGTATTTAAAATATGAAAGTGATCGATGTAGTGCTTGAAAAATGGCTTTCATCTCTTTGGGAATAATTATAAATGTACATAAATGTCTAACAATTTTAATTTAATACTATCTAATGGTGAAGCTGAATACTCCATATTTCAGAAAGTTACACTTGAAGCTTTTATGGGTGTTTAGGCACATAATAATTAAATAGTCATGTACACTACTAGGTAGAAACTTAAGAATGTGATTCCATTGCAAAGTGCTGGTCTTCATTTGTACATTGAAGTTCTCATAGATATATATTGCTGAAGACTTCTAAACATCACATAACTTTTTAAAATGATTAAATTGGGTTTGTCATAAACTTTCCTTTTTCTTTTTGATTGCTAGTCCTTGTAGACAGACAGTTGGCAGATTTTAAATGATTTACATCATTTAAAATGTAGCTGTAAATCATATTTGATAAGTTACCACAAAATAAAGATGTGTTCATTCATCACACCAAATTTTTGAATAATTACATAAAGTGATTTCAGGAAACTTCTGTTTGTGTGTTGCTGAAAAATACATGCTGCTAATATCAATTAAGGCAGGAATATTTTACTCAGAAAAATGAGCAAACACATGGACAAAGTCATTAGGCAACTATAATATTCATTTTTGTGGTCAAATATCACAAACTACTTGTTTCATTTAGAAAACTTTTTCAAACATTCATTCATACGGTGTTCCTTGCCTTGCTGTAGGGCAACACCCTCTTAATGTTGAGGACTACAGGGAATGCCGGCATTCTCCATATTCTTTTAGTTTGCTGCAGTATACTCTTAAATGAAAAGGAATGAGTTTTATTAGTAGTAAGAAAAAATTCCAATGGTTATTGATTTGAAAGAACCTTTATTTTCTGAAATGATTTGGGCATGACCTGATGAATATTGTTTACTATTGTAGTCTTACTAGATTAATTAGCTTTTTGTTGAACTGTATATACACCCTGGTGTAAAGAAACATTTGAAGATAATAGCGAATGGAAACAAAATCGGAAACCTGCGTTATTTGGGGATTTGTGTTATACTCTGCACAGTTGCCCTTTTTTTTAGGAGTGTTTCCTGGAAAAGAGGGGCGGATGAACCTGAAAGTAAGTAAAAGTCATTGTAGGTGTGTAGAAACAAGGCAGTTGGTCCCCAAGCATCAGCTAACTTTTCTCTCTATACATCAACACTGCATGGCCTGCACCACGTCAGGAACTGAACCAGGGCTATGTTTGTACCTCCACAGCTGCCTCCTTCCATCAGAGCACCGTGTTGAGCTTAATGTCTGGTCACGTACCGTTGGCATGTCATACCATTGGCACGTTTCCTCCCCAGCTTATAATTAAATAGCTGGGGAGGGGGGGGAAGTACACAGTTTTACTACTGTGTAAAACCAAAATTAAAAATTTAGTAGTAACTTATCAGTAGAGGAAGTGATTATACTGTGTCCAGAGCTTCCAAAATATTTGACTCCCTCTGTTGATAAGTTAAATGACTTTTGCTTACATTTGCTAGAGAATGTAAATGTAAAATACTTAATAACAAGGGGAAACAAGACATGATTTGGAGATTATATTTTAAATGTTTAGAAAATGACCATAAAGATCAACAGTAGAATTCAGTCGTTTATTACATATACATGGATGCCCTTTAAAAAGAGGCATCACTTACTTCTTAATGGTGTGAAAACAATTGACTGTTGACCATGCTAATTATATAGTCTTGTGCATCCTATGACATTAAGTGGTTTGCTGCTTTGATGGAAATTATGGTTCAGTGGGTTGGATACAAGAGAGATGATTGTTCACAGAATAACCTGTGAACTTTCACCCCTCTGTATGGAAACTTGTTTCAGGGCCAAATCCTTGTAGCTGTCTTCTTGCCCCGGTCAGTGCCAGCCCTACTATTCACAACACTGCTGCTACCGAGGCCTAGGTATGTAAACATTTAAGGAGTTTTTTAAAAGTCTTTTAACATCAAGCTAGGTTTTAAAAGAATTCAAATTCAGTTTGGTTTAATTACAGGGTATTGTATGTGTTATCTTTTTGCTTCATAGGGATTTTCTAAGTAAAATATTTATACTTATGGTAGATTGGGGGAAAAAGCTTTGGATGATAACAGTATGCTGCTTCAGTGTTCAAACTATTTCTAAATGATTGCTGGGCTTTATTCATTAACTAGGTACACCTGGGACAATTAATATTATTGACTGTTTTAACATTGCCTTCTTTTTATTTTGCAAGCTAAGAAGAGATACCAGTGAACCTAAATAGTGGACGAAAACAGGAGTGTTCTATTTTTTTTTTTTTTTTTTTGGAGGGGGGCACAAGGGCCACTGTTTTAAAACTGCCATTTGACTTATTTGACTTTTAAAATACTGTTATGTTTATATGAAAATAATTAGAACATGCACACTACAGTATGTATATAAGTATAGAAGCATTTAATTGCTATAACAGATCTAGAAGTAAAGTAAGCTTTCTTTCTTTAAAAAGTTACACTGAGTTTGTAGTCAAATTCTAACTATAAAATGGGGATATTTTACCTTTCTTTCTTTGGATAGGATCAGTTCTTAAGAGCAGCCCCAGTAACTGGAGGGATGGGAGCCGTTTTGATGAGAAAAATGGGCTGGAAAGAAGGAGAAGGATTAGGAAAAAACAAAGAAGGAAATAAGGAACCTATCCTAGTTGATTTTAAGACAGATCGAAAAGGTAAGATTTTTTATTTTTTGTAGAATGTTTATTATACCTCCTTTAACATTTAGGGTTTCATTACTATTATAAATTCATAAGTTCTTCTGATGTCAGGGATCTGGAACTGGGGGCACTTCTTACAGTACATATACAGTTAGGAAAAAAATATTTAACCCATTTTGAAAGCTTTGTACACATAGTAGGTGGAGACACTAATTTGAGGGTAAAAGGCAGCCTTTGTTAATGTGTAATACATGATAGGCTTTTAATTAGATTTCATATTTAGAAAGTATGTTGTCATTTTGTTCTATATTGGAGTGAATTTATTATAATATTGTTACTCAAAAATAGACTAGAAATAATACAATCCTATAATATAGTACTAGTACAAACATTAATTTAGAAAGAGAAATTGAATGTCACTGACATTGTACTGCTTTTATACAGGCTGAATAGATTCTTTGTTAACGGAGGGTAGTTTATTGGTAGAAAGCATCTGTGGGTACACTGCATAATTCTAGGGAATAGTCCTTTGGAATTGTGCGGCATGGCCTAGTTTTGGGAAAGCATAGTGGCAGAATTTGTGAAGAATTCTCCCTAGGCTAAATGGAAAGCATAGATTTTAGATAGTAATATAGCTTTTGGAAAGGGAGGCCGAGGCTGGCGTCTCTTCAGTACATCTCACATTTGAAGTCAGAAAGGACTTGTTTGCTGGAAAAAGAAATGGAGAGAGCCTTTTCAACTTTTCCCACTTTGTTTTGGCCTAAAGTCCTTGAATTTGGGGGAGCATACTTAAACTGAGCATCATTTTTTAAGGGATGAGAAACCTTTAGAAATCACTTGCAAATAGCCACTATTTTTTTTTGCCACTAGTTTTTAAACAGATCTAGAGCAGTTAATTATGGCAATTTATATATGTATTCACATATTGTTTTTCTGAACATTTTATACAGTTTCCAATAAGATAAATGAAGTTTGGATATATGTATAGAAATGTCAAAACAGATTTGTATAGAAATGAAGAGTAGTGAGTGTCTGGTTGAATATTCTGTTTGAGGGCATGGATTGAGGTTAAGGTTCCTACAGAGGGAGTAGTTGTTTTGCCATATTATAATTTTAAATGTTTTGAAATTTATTCATTGATTGTTGATCTTTTTTTTAAGGTCTTGTTGCAGTAGGGGAAAGAGCACAAAAGAGGTCCGGAAATTTCTCTGCTGCAATGAAAGATCTATCAGGTGAGAGTATGATTTTGAATTTCCTCTTGTCCCACCCTCCCCCTTGAATTCATAATTTGTTGCCACAGATGTAAGATAATTGTTTATTTTTCTCTGCAGGCAAACATCCTGTGTCTGCCTTGATGGAAATCTGTAATAAGAGAAGGTGGCAACCACCTGAATTTCTCTTGGTCCATGATAGTGGCCCTGATCATCGCAAACATTTTCTCTTTAGGGTAAATATGAATTTTTGCATTAATTGTATACATTGGTTAATTTGATAGCTTAATGTTAGAGGGTGAGGGATCAGCATTCTGTGATCACAGGGTTAATGTTTGTGGGCTGGGAGTGTGAATATGTGTGGGTAGAGTGGTAGAAGTTTTAAACATTTAAGTATGCTTCCCTAGTTTTTCAATATTGGAGGGAAAGATGTGGGCACAATCTGGTTAACAATTTGTTGACCTTTTCTAGTGGAACATGGGGAATTAAGTCGTTTTTAATCAGGTTTTTTCTTTCCCTTCAATGTGGAGACCTGCTTTTAAATTTGCAGTCCCTTTTCCCAAATGATTTGCTTCTTTTGGGTTGAGATTAATTAGACTCACATAGTATGGGTTTTGTATCTTTGTAAGTTATTTTTCTAGCATTTAGTGAAAAAAATACAAAGCTAATAGATAATAAAGTTTGATGCTGTTCTTATTGTATGTTTTTCTTGAATAGGTATTGAGAAATGGAAGCCCTTACCAGCCCAATTGTATGTTTTTCTTGAATAGGTATTGATAAATGGAAGCGCTTACCAGCCCAGCTTTGCCAGCCCTAATAAGAAGCATGCTAAAGCCACAGCAGCTACTGTGGTTCTTCAAGCAATGGGCCTTGTACCAAAGGACCTCATGGCTAATGCCACTTGCTTCAGGAGTGCCTCACGTAGATAGATTGAGGTTTTATATTAATCATTTCAGATAATTTTACTCTGCATCAAAATGTATTTCCTCTTTAATGTTGTAAATATTTGGCAATTTAAGACATTGTGTAAAAAAGCAATCTGTACAAACATCTCCAGGCTTTGATTTTTGTACCATGGAAATTGTATTTAACCATACAGGGTTTTGGTATGTTTATATTGTTTACCTTAGTGATGTATTTGTTTAAGTGGCTAACATCCAAACGACTGTTTGAAGGCATCCGTAATCTTCAGTGTGGAATGTTAAAAATAACGCTTTTATACTGTATTTTGTACTATGATGTAACTCCCCTTCCTTATGGCTAGGCTGCTGTAACACTTGCCTGTAATCAGTGAAGGGCTGTGCACCTTGT
Source organism: Cervus canadensis (assembly GCF_019320065.1). NCBI lineage: Eukaryota > Metazoa > Chordata > Mammalia > Artiodactyla > Cervidae > Cervus > Cervus canadensis. The sequence goes on along the minus strand of NC_057412.1, from coordinate 1,217,745 downwards.
ACTAGTTCACAATGGGTTCTGCTGGACAGATACTGGGCCAGTGTTATTGCGTTAATCAAGCAAGATCTGTTCCGCAGGGCTAATGCCACCACCTCCCCTTTCAAATTTTGTAGAGGTTATGAAAAAGACAGTGGTTGTTGTGTGACGATGAGCACTGAGTCCTGCGTTTCTGTCAGAGCCACTTGGGCCGTGATGAGAAGGGAGTAAAAATGAAGTCTGACTAGAATTTTACCGCAGAGGCCAAGTACATTTAGTATGGCATTGAGTTGTGATATAGTTTTACTTTGATGTGCATTTTGAATTTCAGCTACACCTAGATAGACGTAAAATGATAATTAAAATGCTGTAACCAACTTATCTAATAAAATCGGCACCCAGCCACTATTTTGTTGACTATGAGAAAGTTTAAGTTTATGTTAATTTTTAGGGTCTGATAGAATATTTCATGTGTATTACAGTGGTATTCATATGCTATGTCTCTAAACTTTATTTTCAAAAGCTTAAGGCCCAAATATAAACTTCTCTGGAATAAATGTGGTGTTTTATTTTCTGGATTACAAAGTGAACACATAATTCTTCTCTAATGTTACTTCTTTACCCAATGCTTTTGATTTCTAAGCACTTTTATTTAAGAAAATTTGAATTATATATGTATATATATACACGCAGACACACAAATAACCTACAAGAACATATTAAATACTGCTTTGTCATGACAGCTGAGCAAACTTTACAACCCTTGACCCTATTCTATACGAATACAAAATACCTTAATCGGAATGAACATGCATTAAAACAAGTATTTGAGAACAGAGGAATCATAAACAGGCAGGAAAACAACTAAGGTGGAAGCACCATCAGTCAGCTCAGATAAGCTGACTGTCTCCTAAGTCAAGTGTTAGTTTTGCCCCGATGCTGTTACAATGTCTCAAGATAATTGATACTAAGCCTCAATTTCCATTTGCAATGAAACACTCATTTTTCTACCCAGGTTATAATTAGGTTAATGGATCTAGAATTTTCATTCAAGTTTTAAATAAGTTTTATCTTCATATCTGAATAGTGAATCAAAAGAGTAAAAACAAAATGATTTTAAAACCTTCATCCTATTTTTATGCTTAGTGCATGTAATAAAAAGTTACTGTGAAAGGTAAACATTTGTAAACATTTGGATAACTTCCAAAGTGAACTTTAAAGCCAAAGGTATAAGAATCTTGAACTTCCTTGCTAGAAGGCTTTTTTTCCTCACAGATTCCTTTTAGGCTTACTTTGGTGTTCAGGATCTCCAATTATAAATGTAGTCACTCATTTCCACATGCCGTAAGGACAATTTCCCCAGTATCGGTGTTTGACAAAGGTGGTCCAGAGTTTTAGGGTGCAATCCACAGTTGGCAAGCTCCTCGTGAACAGCCTCCTGTGAAAATTTGTAAGGAACTCAGTAAAAAGCATGAGTATGAACAGATGAGTTTTAAAAATTACCATGGGATCTCTGACAGATGCCTCATTCATGATTATAAAGGCCAATTTATCATGATCAATAGAAGCTCACCCTGAGAATTTCTACATAATGACAGCATCCCAAAATACTAGTTTTGGTTATTTTTATAAGTGGCAAACTGATAAGAAATTTAAAATGTCTTATAAATAAAAACATGTTCAAAATTAAAGGCAAATATACTTCAGTTTTTAAAATGTGTGGGATACATATCTAGAAACTTCTGTATCTCCTGAAACTTACCAAGTAGCTCTTCCCCCCTGCATCTAAGAAAAACTTAAAACATGGAAAAAAGGCATGGGGGTTAAGTAACACCCATAATTATTAATCTTCCAATAATAATTTATAAAAGGAATCAGGTACTGTTAAGTTCTGCATCCGAAAGGACAATGAAAATAACGTGCCTTTTGTTAGGGAAGTTCTTTAGTAAATGTTTCCCACTACAGCGTGAATTCATAGAATTTATCTCCTCAAAAAAACTAAGTCATTTTTCCCTTCCTCTTGCTAATTAATACTTAGTACAGTTTAATAACTTAGAACACCAGTTTGGCTCATCACAAATGACTGATTTCCTCCATCCATGTAGCCCTCAAGTTTGAGGGCTTCTCTGATAGCTCAGTTGGTAAAGAATCTGCCTACAATGCAGGAGACCTGCGTTCAATCCCTGGGTTGGGAAGATCCCCTGGAGAAGGCAAAGGCTACCCACTCCAGTATTCCGGCCTGGAGAATTCCATGGACTGTGTAGTCCCTAGGATCGCAAAGAGTCAGACACAACTGAGCGCCTTTCACTTTTATGTAGTTTGAGAGGACTACAACTAAATTTCTTTACCAGCTGTCTACTTACCTTATCTAGTACTTCATCCTTTGGTGGGCAGATGTTAAATACAGCAGTTGGCTCGTGTGTGTACAGTCCTGCAGAAAATGACCCATTCTGTGAAGACTGGAGTAGCATCATCACATAGTGTAGAGAATGAGGCATAATGGGGCCTGTAATCTCCAAGCTAAACTGATCTCTGTATCCAGAAAGAGCTTGTGTCTTCACATTGACACTTCGAGCCTTCAAGAAAATTTTAAAGAAAGTTATGGTACCATCTCTCAAGCTTTTGTCCCCAGTTAAAAATGTGATCAATAACTTCTCATTTGGGCATCCCTGTCTTTAACAGTTAGGGGACAAAAGTAGTTTATAAGGTCCACCACAAGAAAGTTTCGTGAGTAAACCTGTTCAGAAATTCTCAGCTTCCAGCATCCTTTCCTCCAAATTATGAGACTGTCAATGGAAGTACTAGTTCTAGGGAAAATAACTTCTAGTAATGGTATCCTTTGTGATTTATTAACACACAGTCAATGCATAATATTAGGAAAATAAAAATTAAGATTCTGTTGCTGTTGTTCACCATGTAATTCACATCAAAACTGCATGTGTATTTCTTCAACAATATGGAAAGAGTTTCTTTTCACTTATAACCGTGATCCAGTTTTTGAGACCTCCTATAATTAGAACATGGGGCTCCCCCTGTGGCTCAGTGATAAAGAAGCCACCTGCCAAGGCAGGAGATGTGGGTTTGATCCCTAGGTCGGAAGATCCTGTGGAGAAGGAAATGGCAACCAACTCACAGTATACTTGCCTGGAAAACCCCTGGACAGAGGAGCCTGGTGAGGCTGTGGTCCATGGGGTCAGAGCGCTGGGCACACTCAGTGACTAAACAACAATGATTTAACGGAGCACTCTTGGTTGGTGCTGTTCTTTCAGTGCTTCAGAAAGATGAAATGAAATTAAGCAACTTTTCCTATGGCAATAATTCAAATACATTTCAAATAATTAATATATAGTTCATATAATTCCTTTGAGACAACTTTATATCAAGGAATTTTTTTACTCGCAGGAAACAAAATGTGCACCATGTAAAAAAGTTGTGATTTAGTCACTCAGTTGTGTCTGACTACGACCCCATGGACTGTAGCCCTCCAGGCTCCTCTGTCCATGGGATTCTTCAGGCAAGAATACTGGAGTGGGCTGCCATTTCCTCCTCCTGACCCCGGGATTGAAACCCGTGTCTCCTGCATTGCAGGCAGATTCGTTACCACTGAGCTACCAGGAAAGCCCCTGTAAAGAAGTTGAGCTATTAAAAAAAAATATTAAAAAAAAACCAAGAATTTATCCTATCAAAAAAGGGGGAAATACATCTTTAGAAGTTAGGTGATGACAATTAGTACAGAATTTCTTTTTTATTACCTTAAGCATTTGCATTGTGGCACCTCGGAAGGCTACTGGGGATAAGAGGGTTGGTGGAAGTCCTGCCTGTGGACCTGAGGTAGCAATTAAACTCTTGCAGTTGATCAAAAAATTTAGCAGTGTAAAGGTATTCATTCCCTTCACAAACACAACAGACTCTGGTCTGTGATCCATTTGTACTTCATGTATCTCTTTACGCCTGAACATGACAATCAAGGAAATTACAAATGCAAATCCCATACCAACAGTAACAGCAGTTATCTTAATCTTGACTCACCAGTAACCCTTTTCCCTACTCCAAATGAAATGCTCTTGCTAATTCTCTTCACTGCAATCATGAAAGTGAAGTGACAGTGTTAGTCGCTCAGTCAGGTCCAACTCTTTGCGACCCCAAGGACTGTAGCCTGCCAGCTACGCTGTTCATAGGATTCATCAGGCGTGAGTATTGAAGTGGGTTGTCATTTCCTTCTCTAAGGGAATCTTCTCGACCCAGGGATTGCACCCAAGTCTCCTGACTGCAGGCAGATTCTTTACCAACTGAGCAGCCAGGGAAGCCCTTGCAATTTTAAGGCATCCTAATAAAATCATTTCTTTATGACCATCTGAATTTGCTAGAAATTGATTCCTGAGAAAAATGAATTTCTTCTCTAGTCAAAAATCCATTCCATTCCCCTCCCCAAATTTAACCAAAAGGGAATTTTTAATTAAAAAACTTTTTCTTGTTTTACTGTTCTTAGGGGTTTGCTTTTTAATGTCATGTGGGAAGTAAGTTTGAGTATGATCTTAAGGATACTTTCAGATAATAGTAAAAGGAAACTTCCAGTCAATATTACATTGCTCAAGAGAATTCTCTAGTGGTCCAGTGGTTAGGACTCTGACCTTCCCTTGAAGGGGCCATAGGTTCGATCCCTAGTCAGGGAACTAAGATCCTACATCCTCATAAAAAAAAAACCAAAAAACAATTACATTGCTCACTAACTGAATTCAATGAAAATCATTTTGAGTTAACAGTAACTGAAAGGATATAGCTTGATAGAAAGTACGTCTGGTTTTTTAATTTTATCTTGCACACCCATCTCTTCCAGCCAGGAAAAACTTTCTTCTTCATCCTCATCACTGACGGCTTGCTCCCTAGGACATTGCTACGGTTAGTTAGGGTTCACATTTCATAAAGCTGTTTCCTCTACATTGAATCCTTAAGTCACACGGATGATGTAAAAGGTTATCTTAATCACATACTCCCCGTGTCGCAAGCCTGTTCCAGACACTTTCCTCTTCTCATGGCCATTTTCTTTTATTAAAGGCAGAGAAAACTCAATACCTACGTGAGAAAAGAAAAATGTAACTGTGTTTTATTTAATATACTCTGAAAGAATTAACAGTCTTGTTGACTTGTAGAGAGTATTTGAAAATGAGTTTCTACACTTGATCATTAAAGCAGTGTTTTCCATGCTTTCTTGACAGCAGCTCACAATACCTACATATCTCCTGAAACAAATGGTTCAGGACAATACGTATTCTCACTACACTTGGTCATCTTTCATTGAGTATATATTACTCTATTTCATTTTTTTTAAAAAGTGCTGAATAAGCCCACTAAACAGATTTCACGATCTACTAATGTGTTGACAAAGTTTAAAAATCAAGTTATTAAAAAAAAAATCAAGTTATTAGAAGAATGTAGATAATTTGTACTATAAAAGAAACTCTACAGGAGTATATTAAGATTGGGACTTTCCAGCTTGACATATGTTTAGAGACTAGAGAAGGGACTGTAACTTAAAGCTATGTACATTGGATAACTTAATTAAATGCTAAGAAAAAAAATTTAAAAAGTGAAGAAATGAAGTAATTCTTAAAGTAACAAGATAAAAGTGGTAAAAGATAATTCAACTGTTAGAAGACAGTTCAAATTTTAACTTTTAAGGTGTCTACTATACAGTTTGGTATTCTCACTTTAAAGGTATAGTTTTACCTTCGTTTTTCATAGCTTCTCTTATACCTCTAGTTGTAGGAGATATGAGAGCCGTGATTACATCATCTCCTGCTAATCCTGCTGCACGGAACAGGATAGTAAATTGATAGGTACAAACGTAGAAATAGGGGCAAAGTTTTGTCTTCAGCAGGTTATATAGAGAAGTAAAGCTCACAGACCTATGAAAAAAAATATTTTTCTTTAGGCATTATTAAAATGTCAACTCACTGTTGAAAATTTTTACATCACTTGATCCTTACCTGATTTTAAACACAATTATTACAGGTAATGGTCTGAATTTTTCTCATGACAGAACTTGGCTTTTTAAAGGACTGAAATTGGTCACGGGACTCACTGATGAATTTTAAATACTTTAACAAATAGCGTTTAACATTTAAATGCTTGCCATTTTTTCTTTATAGACAAAGCAGTTGATATCAGGTTATTGATATCAAGTTGATGACTTTTAATAAGCAGCTTCTACTGATGAGAAGGGAGACAGCCATTAACAATAAGTAATATTAAAGAATTATGTCTCTATATAGTCATCAAACACTTATATACATTCCATAACTACATAAAGAGAATAAGCTGGGAATCCCGTCAGCCTAGTGGTTAGTACTCCTGGCTTCCACTGCAGGGTGCATGCATTCTAACCCTGGTTGGGGAACTAAGATCCTACAAGCTTTGCAATGCAGCCAGAAGGGGGGAAAAAAGGAGTGAATAAGAGCTAAAGAAGTAAACAATTTGAGAAAAAAACCTCTTGGTGGGGAGTGACCTGCACTACGCAAAATGCAGGATCTCAGTTCCCTGACCAGGACTAAACTCAGGCTACGAGCCCTAACCAGTGGACTGCCAAGGAATTCCCCAAAGGTAAACAATTTAAATCAGTTTAAATTGGTAGTCATGGCTGTTGTTTTTCAGTCACTAAGTCACATCCGACTCTTTGTGACCCCATGGACTATGCATGCCAGGTTGCCCTGTCCTTCACTATCTTTAGGAGTTTACTCAAATTCACATCCATAGAGTCAGTGATGCTATCTAACCAATTCATCCTCTGCTGCTCCCTTCTTATGCCTTCAACCTTTCCCAGCATCAGGGTCTTTGCCAATGAGCCGGCTCTTAGCATCAGGTGGCCCAAGTATTGGAGCTTCAGCATCAGTCTTTCCCATGAATATTCAGGGTTTATTTCCTTTAGGATTGACTGGTTTGATCTCCGTAATGTTCAATGGACTCTCAAGAGTCTTCTCCAGCAGTTAATCATTAACATTTTAATAAAATAATTCAGAAGGACAGAGAAATCCATCTACTAATGCCCAATCACACATCATAAATAAGGAAGGAATACTGCTAAAATGAAAATTCACTATGGGGTTCACAAATTTTTATTCATCTTACCAGTCACTCATTAACACGTGTTGCAGGGTTTCATCGTTTAACCATGGAGCTGTCTTTCCAGCCATTTTTCTGTCAGCTCCGATTCGAGGGAACAATGGCAGCCAAGACAAGGCAGGGTGGAGCCAGTAGATGAGGCTCTGCTGGAAAGCACAGCGGAGCTCAGCGGAGAGTTTGGGATCCTAAAATCCAAAGATGATATCGGACAGTTTTTGCCCCATTAGAAACACAGAATTTAATTAAAAGGACACTGAATATACCAAACATTTATTCTTCTGTAAGAATGTGTTAATAACAGTTACAGAGGCTAAAGTGTAGTTTATTATTGTTTGGGAAAACCTTCCTTGCCAGCAATTACAGTCTGTTAACCCACAAATCAGAAAGGACACCTGGACATAGAAACATTTGCCTGTCTCTACCATCCTTGAGAACAATGATGATCATTTTTTACCACTAGGGCAGCGGTGCCTGTGTGCAGGTAACACTGTATTCAACTCCTTTGCCTCAAAACTCTTTCAAAAGTAGCCAGTAAAAACCGATAGTCCCAATCACAAATCACCAGGATCTATTGATTAAAAAAGAGGTAACCAAGGTAATCTCTTTTAACCTAGTTTGAGTTGAGCTGCTTGAAAGTAATGGTAATTACATTTGTAAAAACCTTTCTAGAACTCATTAACTCTACTAAATTTACAACACACTGTCGCCCAAGCGGGTAAGAGTTAGCGCATTTAAAAAACGCAGTATACAGTATATGAGGAAACCAGTAAAATCTCTTTGCAATCCTACTCCTCAATTGCTTTTCATTTTGTTCTATTTTTTTTTTTTTTTTTCGCAAAAGGCCTTATAAAGAATAGTTTAGTTCAAACAATTCTTGCCTGCAACAATGAGTAAGTCTCAGGACAGGTCTATAAATTTAACAGTTACTCAGTATGATTTTAAGAAGTTTATGAACGTGGCATTTGGAAAATAAAAAAATTCCCCATGTCTCTGTGTCTTTAAATGTCCAAAGAAAAACTTAATGGAAGGAAATATCGCTGACAGTTTGCAGAGAACTACTTTTTAGACTTCATTTGTTACTTTAAAGCATAGCTATTTTCTCACAGGATTACCTGTATACTTTGAGGCAAAGTAACTTCTGTTGCCCTGCAATGCTGGATGATACCTTGAGCCTCTTCCTGGGCTTTCAGATGATCTGCCCAGGTAAAGGGTTGAGAAGAGGTGAAAAGGAGTCGTGTTTTAATGCTCCAGTCCACAGGTAACTCAGTACTTTCTGAGGGTGGAATATCAGATTCGGAGAATAATACATGAGGAGTCTTTTAGAAAACAAAGAACACAAAAATTAGTAGAGTACCAAGAAAAGAACCCTTCAATCTACAAGAGTCATCCACTAAACATGCTTATGATTACTGAAATCTCAAAATGTTATGAACTGTACAATAGATAACACTGAAAATTAATTACACACTGTGAAAATGTCCAGAAAGAGCTACACTAAACCATTAACAGTGATGTTATCTCTGGGAAGTGGGAATTTGTTGTTGTTGGGGGTGGTGGTAGTGTTGGAAAGGCAGTGTTCACTTTTATTATAGTTCTACATAGTTTAGTCACAAGAGAAACACTATTTTCATGATCATAATTTTAAAAAATCTGCTATTGATACTGCTGTCAAAGCATAAATCTTCCAAGCATTTTTTCAAAAGCACTTTTTAGCTTCCAAAACTCTGGAAGCAGGGCTAAGCTGCTCCTTTGCAGGTAACCTGGCCTCTAAATCAGCCTCTAAGGCTGATTTTTTTTTTAAATTAATTAATTTATTTATTTATTTTTTCAGTGGGTTAAGGCTGATTTAAGAAGCATTTGCTGACCTCAAAAATTCCTCCCAAACTGTCTGCTGTCAAGTCACTATTCTCTATATTACAATGATTTTTTTAAGTGATGTTATTAAAAAATAATAGGAACGGGGGAACTATTTCCAAGGGATCTGAAGGCAATTTACTTGCAAGGAAGGAAGACTGGGTCTTGGGGGAACTCTTCTAGCCTGCTTCCCTCTGGACAAACATCACCAAGGAAGTAGCTGAGGAATGGGGTCAAGAGGAGCCTGTGGTGTTGAGGGGGTAGGACAGAGGTTCAGTGATATGCCACCACCTGTGGGACTAATCTGGGGATTTGGTTTGAAGATTCAGGGTAGGATAAGACTGGAGGCACTACTTCTGAGTGATGCGTTGGACTTGTCACTACCTATGAAAGAATGAAAAAGAAACCTCACCTCTACATCTGCTTTAGCACTGGTACCATGATAAACTGTTACTACTACATACTACATCCTTTACCAAGGCTGATGCCAGATGTCCTTTCAAGTCTAGTAGAAATGATCACACAAGGCTCTCTGGTAAACGATTTCTCAAGTAAAACGCTTCTCGGCAGTCTGAATTTATAAAAACATACATTCTAAGCATTACCTGGTGTAATTCTGTAATGGGTGTTCTTTCAGGAACCTTCTCTTCCCAGAGCAAATCATTTTCTTGATTAGAATCTAAAAACTGAGGTGAAAAAAAATGGTCCTTTTAAATTCTAAATGGTGCTAGAGTTCGCTTTAAACCTGCAGAGCTTCACCTGGCATACAAGTTTCTCAATCAGCCCAGGAGCCCAAATGAGTGTGACAGAGCGTGTCACTTCAGCTTTGTGTCTAAACTTTAACCCTCACAACCCACGGGGAAGAAGGCAGGTGGTCTGCACAACTGGTAACTCAATAATCAATAATCTCCACTCAAAAGATCCAAAAGGTTTTGGAGTAAGACAAATCATTTATGGGGTAAATTCTGACCCCCTGATGAATCCTTACCAATCCTCCAAACCCAGAATAATGTGGAGGACTGGAGAAGGGAGGCACTGAATGCCGCAGGGAAGAGGGTCCTGTATTCTTCCCCAAACGGAGGCCTTCCCTGGTGGCTCCAGGACGACTCGGAGCCACGTGCCCACTGACCTCTCATCCTTCTCCACGGCGACCGCCCAGGCTCCGCAGGCCGGGCACCGGACGGGAGCGCGGGAGATGCAGGGTCCGCTCCTCGGGACCGACTGGTCCCGCATGCCCCACGGCCGCTCGCGGAGCGCACTTCACGCCGCCCCCCCACCCCCGGGCACCCCGAGGCCGCGGGCGACTTCAACTCCGCGCCCATTTCCCTCCCGCGACGCGAGAGCCCGCCAGTCCCACTTCACGGCCGAATCGACCCCCGGACTGTTACGAGCCCCCCCGCCTCGGCTCCCAGGCGCGAGGACACTCACCGGGCCCGGCGCCTCCTGCTGGCCGCGGGGCGGGCCCTCGAGAGGTTCAGCGGCGGCCCGCGGCCGGTTGTCCAGGCGGGCGAAGGGGTTCCTTCGGGCCCCGGCCGGGCCGCCGCCGCCGCCTCTGCCCGCCGCCGGGAACGGGCGGAGGGGCAGCCCGGCCGCGCGGGCGGCACGGCGGGTCGCCGGCTCGGGTCGCTCCGCGGGCGCCGAGGCGGTGCCGAGGCTCCGACACCTTTTCCGTCGGAGCCGCAGTGTCTCGGGCGGCCTTTTGAAACTGGGCGAGTAGCCGGGCACCGACAGAGCCATGACGCACGGCGGAGTCTGAGGGGGCTGACCCGGCAGGCGCTTCCCGCGCGCCCGGGCTCCGCCTCCGCCGTGACCCCGCCCCCGAGCCGCTCACGGCGCGTGCGCGACGAGGCGCTCGCGCGGGCCCGCCCCTGCCATGTTCCTCCCGCGGCGGGAAACACGCTCCTGTCGTGTGTGTCCCAGGACGTTCCCCGGGCGCGCCAGCCTGAGCTCCCGGGGCTAGGTGGCTGGGAAGCACGCCGGGAGAGCCGAGTGCTATTTAAATCCTCAGCGAGGCGCCAGGAAGAAAAGAAGCGTCACACTTGAGCTGCCGCTTCGGTAAGCTTCCGGAGCTCAGCGGCGACGTCCAGGGCTGCGGAGAGGGGCCTGGGCCTCTCCTCCCGACCCCCCCAAAACGGCACGCCGCCTCCCGCCCGCGGCCCCAGCCGGCATCGCCGCTGCAGCCTTCCACGCAAACACTGCAGCGGTCACGGGCGCGTTACCGTGATGCTCTGGTTCCATCCTGAGGAAACCCTGGAGTGAATGAATATTTGAAGAAAAAAAAAATTTAGCTTTCTCTTGACTAGATCCTTTCATACTTGGACATATATTCTAAGTATTAAATTACGACAGCAAAGGATGTTTAAAGAAGGTAAGTATTGAGAAAGGAGATGATTAGAAAAGTAATAACGGTATTTTGACAAAGCAAGACTCCCAACAGCCTTGTCGACATAGTGTGGATTCCGATGACAGTTTTTCTTCATGTAGAGAATTTATAAGAGGCAAATATATAGGGACAATAATTTAAAAGGCTTTCAGAATATTCCCCTTAGATGTTAAATTTTACAACTGTCTCGACCTGTACGATAATTTTTTTCAGATGCTTTTCAAATACTTCAAATAAATGAGCATCTTGTTTCAGCAGGAAAATATGCTTAAAAACACAAAACTTGCTTTCAGGTTCCTTGACTTTTATGAACAATTTCCAAGGAAGCTCTGGCTTCAAATACTGGAACTGGTTCATCCACCTGAGGTCTGAGAGAGAACGTTAAAACTGAACAACTTGCTTCTTTCTTCCTTGATTTTTCTGAACAACTTCCATGGTGACTTTTGCCTCGTATAGTGGAATGGGTTCATCCAACTGAGGTCTGAGAAAGAATGAAATTATTAGAAATGTCTAGTTAAGGATGAGGAGAGTACACAGCAGGGTAGTTGACAATTGCTGTAGTTCAACTCTGTTACTTTAAATAAAATTTGTCCATTAATATTTTCACTATTAAAAGTGGTTAGATTTTGAAAGGGGAAAATACCCATTCTCTCCATTCCCTTTTTAAATTCCTCTTTTTTGATAAAACAGATTCAGCTGAAAAAAAATTGTACTTTTCTCTCCTGTCTACCTGTGGGTTATTTCAAATTGCTTTGGGAGGGGTGATGTGGATAAGCGAAGGGGCTGATACAGTATGGAATGGAGTAAAGAAAACTCATGAACCACTTCCATCTTAGGGAATACTGGTGTATCACAGGATACACTTTAGAAATATTAAATGGCAGCTGTTTATCTAAACAAAATGTAACATGGTGGCAACAAGTGTACTGAGAAAACTGAAACAAAAATGGGAATGCCCATTTTATCTCTTGGAGAATAGAAAAATAAACAAAAACAATGATTTGGTCGTTCAGCATACCTAAAAACACCAGTTGATAACTTCTCCATCACGTCTTTTAAAATACGTAGCTGGAAAAGACTGTTAAGGTGACAATGTGAAGAAGTAAATAAAACTATCTGATAAGTAGAGGATGCTAGGCAGGTCACCTATTTTTGTAACAGAAATTCTGTAAGCTATCCAAGTCTACCTCTAAACCAGGAAAATGGGGGAAGTGATTTGAGAGAGATACTGACGTAACAGAGCATAAAACTTCAAAGGACAAGTGATGCAAGAAGCCTGTTTCTCCTTAAGTAACGACTAGTGTTATCCCAAGTGGACGGTGTTATTAACAGAATGGGTCAGGGTTTCATCTTAGCGCTACATATGGTATTTTTAATTAAAAACTTTAGCACTGACATTTCTTACTTTAGGAGCACATTTATTAAGCTAGCTGATATATGTATGCAAGAAAGTTAATCTCTGTGTCTAGTATGTGCAAATAAGAAACAGTATAAAATTTAAAACTCTAGTCATTTAATTGAAATATTAGAGCTGAGAGTATATAACTGCTAGGGGAATTATTTATGGTGTATAATCACACAATTGGAAGGCTATATAAATCATAAGCATCAGCTGGCTCATGTGTGATGCAGTTGAGGGGGGTCTGCACAAGTGAGGACTAAAGTTTGATTCAGGACTTTAGGAAATGTAAGAGAAAATACAAACATAAGCTACTTTAAAGATATTTTTTAAAGGACCTAAAGAATACTGATTCACTCTTTGTTACTGCAAATTCGCTTTCTTCTGTTAATGAAATTGACAATGGTGTGTGTGTGTGTGTGTGTGTATAAATATGTATTTCTGATTTTTGAAAATTTAACATTTCTTATAAACATGTCATATTTCAACTTGGTCCATGAGTTTGTCAGATAGGTTAAAATCTTATGGTGTGGGGGAAAGGAGAGCAGTTGAGAGAATTAAGTAATGCAGGCAGAGTAGCCAGCCTGCCTTCTGACATGTAAGATTCAAAACATGCTAACTTGTGTTACTTTTTAATACAGTGTGTCTATAATTAACATCCCATGGTATTCTTGAGAATTGCAGTGTTATTGGACATTTCATTATTTAAAGCTGAAATTTAAATAATTCTTTTTAGAGAGTTAAAAATTAAGTGTATTTTCCAAATTTAATAGGAAAATATTTAATCAAAAACACACATTCACTACATTAAAGGGTTGTTCTGGTTTTGAAATGAACTCTTTAAAACTCAAAATATGCAATATACTGATTAAATACTACTATATGAAGGCTCTGAAATAAGCTTGCCATAGATTTTAGAGGAGGCTGGCCTTGTATATAGCACGCATGTATAACAACGTGCATTTGTTTTTTTTTTTTTTCGCCCACCCCCGCCCCCAACCACGTCTCCAACAACGTGCATTTGATAAAAATAATGATATTCAGTGAGACATGCAAGTCTCTTCATGCATAATTATACTCTATTCAGTAATGAGAACATATTAATATTTATCCAATATATTAATATTAAAAATTTTACCAAGTACAGCTGCCTTTAAGACAGGCATCTCAGAAACAAAATGTTTATTCTTAAATTGACCCTGCTCTAAATAGGTTTGGACCTTTCTTTCAGAACTGCTTTCAGAGTCTCAAGAAAACCTGATTACTTTTACTAAAATGGAATGATTCGATTTTACACTCGATTTGTTACTGAATCACTTCCATTAAAAATAATCCATCTTTCTTTGATAAAGATTTCCTAGCACTGATATTCTTAAAAACAGCCCCCCCTCAACTCTTTAATTTAGATGAATATTCTGAAATGTTTTGCACAGTGGTGCCGCCACAGGAGTACAGATGTAGTCTTTTAAGGTGACCTCTGATTTTCTTGAGGCCAGATTAAAATGAAGTAAATTTTTCCATGTCTCCTATAGTTTGATTTCTTATTCAGAAATGAATGAGACAGCTTGGGTGTGATTCCTGTCCTGGCACTTGCCAGCTGCATCCTTGGGCGTGTATTAACCTTTCTATCCTTCTGTTTCTTGTGACAGAGGGATAATAATAGTACTTAAATTTCACAGGGTTGTTTTCATATTTAATTAAGTACCTATAACACACTTAGAACTTTGGCATGTTCAATGAAAGTTAGCTGCTATTATTATTAACTATTGCCATTATTAAAGAATTTAATGATGAGAATACAAGGTACATTTCAAGCCAGAAATTCAAATCAGTAGAAAAAAAGGATATAAAGATACTTTCCCTGTTGTACATTTGACAGATTCCAAACTTCATCATTAAGGAAAGCCACTGCTGCTCCCTTGAGGAAAAGGCAATGACTATCTGGAGGATCCAGCTTGGATAAAATGCACAAAGAATGCTCAGTTACTGTGAGTTTCATAGCAGGAGAATGATTGGTATCTTAGGTCAGAAAAATTTTTACACAAAGTAATACCCAGATCGCAAGTAATCAGCACACAGACTTTAGTAACAGTATGTACACTGTAATGTTTTCTTTTCTAATTCACTGTCCAAAATTATGAAACAGCAAGGTCAAAATGCAAGGCCAATCCAGAGGTGATATAGTGGTATGGGGGGGGTGTGTGTGTGTGATTTCTAGCTGCTACTCCCCAGTGTGTGTGTGTCTGTGTGTGTCTCTGTGTGTGTGTGTTTTCTAGCTGCTACTCCCCAGTGTGTGTGTGTGTGTGTGTGTGATTTCTAGCTGCTACTCACCAATGTGTGTGTGTGTTTGTGTGTGTGTGTGAGATTTCTAGCTGCTACTCACCAGTCGTTTTCATGAGGAAGTTAGAAAATCATCGAAGACTGGAACATGAGAATTCTGGTATGTGAATATCACCATAATAAAAATCCTTGAATTTTGCTGAGAAATATAACTTTGGAAGACTACACACACACACACACACACACACACACACACAGAGTAAATTCTAATTTGAATAATTAAGAAATTGTCATTTTATATAGAAATATTTTGCTAAGTATATGTCAACATGAATGTTTGTTACTAAGGAAAAAAAATCTTATTTGAAATACTATTAAAAAATTTAGAAGTCATTATTTCCAAACCACTAAATAAAAGTTAAATGAACTCCTCTGCTATATTTCAACTATATTCAACATCTTGGCCAACAGCTAAAGTTAAAAAAAATAAATAAAAGCTATATTTCTTTAAAAATAGGAAATAATTAAAAATTTATACAAATTTAGCCATACCATGCTAAAAGACTTAGGCATTAGTCTTTGTTAATTATATCCTATTGGTGGAATAGTAATACTTTATTGTTTCTGTTAATACCTGCAGGTTTTCTTCTGTTGTTACCCAATGGCCTCCAACACCAAGAAGGGTGATGATATCATGTTTATGTGGTAGTAGTTGTAATTTTTCAGCTGGTTCGTCATCTTTACTATATAACCTCACTTACAGAGGAATTGTTTAAAAAGAAAGAGAGGGAGAGAACATATATTTTATAGTAATCTGATAAAAATTTATTCTTCAAACTAGTTCTCTTTACTTTTAATGTAACAAGGAAGCATTTTTCTTAGAACAAGGTAACATATGTATTCAGACACCTTAAAATACACTTTTGCATTAAAACTGTTCATAAAATTTACTTTAGATTTAATTATAAATGAGATAACTAAAGATAAAATGACCCTTTTAATTTGAAAATCAGACAAGATAACAACACACACAGCTAAGTCTGACTGTTTTAATCTTACCATTGATAGCTTAATACTTTGGGAAAAGTTGACTTCTGAGTAAGGAATTCATAGATTCAAGAATGTCCTGCTTTGACATAATTATTGAAATGTCCATTTGAAAAGTTAATGAACTATACATTCACTTCCACTGAAAGATTTTTCTGAGTTAATTTCAAATCTTGAAAATACTGGCTAAAAGAAACAGCTATGGCCATAGCTCCATTTGTTATGATCTTAGAAGATAAATTCTAACAAAATATGAATAGAATCCCTTGGCAGGCTTGTGAATCCTATTCTTAAAGTGCAGTGGCACTACCTAAGTGTGTAGAGATTAGGTGTTAAATAGCTATTGGTTAAGCTACAAAAGTTCAAGGAAGGTAAAATGCAAAAAAAATCTGTGCATTTTCCAAAAAGGGACTGCAGAAGCTCACCATCCCTCAGAGGGCAGCCATACATAGCAGAAACAAGTGACTGGCTGAGACCTGAACGAATCCAAGAACCTCTGAACCCGTGAAGAATTCACCTGCCAATGCAGGAGACGCAGGTTCAATCCCTGGGTCAGGAAGAGCCCTCTGGGATATAGCAGTGCACTCCAGTATTTTTGCCTGGAAGATACCATGGACAGAGGAGCGTGGCGGGCTGCTGCTCACCAGGAGTTGGACGTGACTGAGTGAGTGAGCACAGCCAGCACAAGTACAACCAGGGAGGCCCCGGACCTCTTGTAGATCCTTAAACCCCCGTGCCTGGGCCTCACAGGGCGTCCCAGGCGGCACCATCGGTAGAGAAGTGAAAGTGAACATCGCGCAGTCTCTCTGAGGCCCCATGGAATTCTCCAGGCCAGCATGCTGGAGTGGGTAACCGTTCCCCTCTCCAGAGGATCTTCCCAACCCAGGGACTGAACCCAAATCTCCCGCATTGCAGGTGGATTCTTCACCGACTGAACCACCAGGGAAGCCCCCAGGGGTAAAGAACTGGCCTGCTAATGCAGGAGACGTGAGACAAGGGTTCAGTCCCCGAGTTGGGAAGATCCCCTGGAGGAGGGCATAGGAAATCACTCCAGTATTCCTGCCTGGACAGAGGAGGTTGGTGGGCCATAGCCCATAGGGTTGCAGAGTCGGACATAACTGAAGCCACTAAGCAAGCATGCATACCTTTTTAAAAGGTAAGCATGTTCTCTCTTCCGGCAGTGCTTAAAATGGGAATAAAATGAAGCTCCAATTCAAAACATTAAGTTAAAAAAAAAAAAACTCTCCAGAGAAGGCAATGGCACCCCACTCCAGTACTCTTCCCTGGAAAATCCCATGGACGGAGGAGCCTGGTAGGCTGCAGTCCATGGGGTCGCAAAGAGTTGGACATGACTGAGTGACTTCACTTTCACTTTTCACTTTTCTGCATTCACTGGAGAAGGAAATGGCAACCCACTCCAGTGTTCTTGCCTGGAGAACCCCAGGGATGGGGTCGCACAGAATTGGACACGACTGAAGTGACTTAGCAGTAGCAGTGTGTATGCTTTGGAGAAACTCAGGAAACGGAGTCAGTGACTGAAATGGCCCAAGATATCACCTTAGATAGCCATCTTCATCTAAAAACAAAACAGGGGCTTCCTGGTGGTCCAGTGGCTAAGACTGGACACTCCCAAAGAAGGAGGCCCTGGTTCAATCCCTGATCCGAAAACTAGATCTCCCAGGAAAAAAAAAAACTCTCAACCTCAACCTAATAAATATATAAGAAATTACTTCCTGGTTATATTTTTTCCCAGAAATTTACCTATCACAATAAAAAAATGACAGAGATCACTGATTTAGTGAATACCCACCTCCAGCATCTAGGACAATGTCCACTCCGAGGCCACCCGTTTCTTCTAAACAGCTGTCAGTCACATGGGCTTTCCCGTTAGACACATCGATCACTCGAGCTGCGAAGGACAGAAAGTCAGGCGACTGTGCTGTTCTCTATGTGATCAGCACAGCTCCCAGAAGGAGAGAAGGAAAAGCAACTCAATTTCTCGTGTCTGAAATGAATTAAATGGTTGAAGCAGTTATTAAATTTGAGTTATCCTGTTTTTCATCTAACCCGGTGTTGGTAAGAATCAATTTAAATGAAGAAACTGGTACAGTCAATAAATTAAAATATGAGCATTCTATAGATAACATATTCCAAGGTTGATCTGTTGACACAGAGGACTGTTCTATATAAAGCTAAAGGGTGTTTTGCCAGAACTGAGACTCTCTAAACTGCAAATGTACCTATGTATTCAGATGTGAACTGAAAGATTAAACAATTTCTTAATTATGTTCAGATTTAATAGAGGTCAGAGCTCAAAAGTACAAAGATCTATTCTGGATTTGGTACTTGTCTATTAGAGGCAGTTTTATCTTTTCTCAGTCACAGAAATCCCAACCCGTACCAGCATTCCCTGACTTGCCCTCCAAAACAAAAACAAAGAATTCTGAGGGTGAAAAAAACAAAACAAAACAGGATTATTGTAAGCAGAGTTAGTGAAAATAAAACTAACTTTAACTGGTTGTTTTAAAGTACTATATTAAGAGAACAAGCCAATGAGAAATGAAAGATCTCAGAATTTGGGGACTTCCCTGATAGTCCAGTGACTAGACTATTGCTCCCGAAGCAGGGAGACCAGGTTCAATCCCTGGTCAGGGATCTACTTAGATCCCACATGCTACAACTAAGAGCTGATGCAACCAAATATAATAAATATTTTTTTAAAAAAATCTCAGAATTTGAATTGGAAAATGAAGACACCTCTCTCTGTTTCATTTTTGTATTTTTGAATACCTTCTCATTACAGAGAATTCTGTTCAGAGCTGCTCAGATTCGAGGTGTAGTCTAGTACTGACTGAAGTCTTGAGGGTGGGGTGGGGAGACAGGAGGGAAGGGCAGGGTTAACCAAGAGGAAACTGCTCCATGCCCACAGTACTATATATGCTCCTCCCCTCCATTTTCAATCTCTTTTTTTCTTATCTCCCTCCTTTCTTAATCCCTGTTTCAACCTTCTTTCCATTTCTTGGTTATCTGCCAAAAGCATAACATAACCATGGAAATAACCCAGGCTTTACTGTTAGACAGGCCTGGGTTCAAATTCCATTTCAGGTCTAGTGGTACACACCCTGGCACATCCTTGGACAAGCTAAATTCTGAGATGCTGTTTCCCGGCTACTTGACACAGGGTTGTTGAGGATTTAAGGAACTATCATTTATATTAACACTCAGTGAATCTTACTTTCCTTCCTGCGGGCCCTTCACTTACACACTGCTCTTTATCTGTTAATCTCCAACGTTAATTCTGTTAACTCCAGTCTACTAAATTCCATTCCCATCTCTCCATTTTATTTTGTCAATTTCTACTTTCTCTTTCCCATGTTCACTGCTTTTGGGATAGGTTCAGTCCTTTCAAGAGCTCCCCAGCTGATGCCATATCCTGTTTATCCTAAACTATATGTGACCTGGGTTTCTGTTGAACTGGCTCATCTCCCATCCAAGCGCATCACAGGAATCAGGCAACTTTAGGGACATTTGTTGTTCAGTTGCTAAATTGTATCCAACTCTTTGCAACCCCAGGAACTGCAACAGGCCAGGCTTCCCTGTCCTTTACCATCTCCCAGAGTTTCCTCAAGCTATGTCCATTGAGTTGGTGATGCCATCCAACCATCTCATTCTCTGTGGACCCCTTTAGGTACATGTCACTGGGTAAAAGAGTTTGAGAAACAAAAAGTGATACAAAAATATAATGACTTATTGACTAAAAAAACCAAAGAGGTATCAGGTGTTTCTGAACTGTGTCAAAGTTCACCTAATTCAAACTTGACTAAGTTGATAACAATGGGGCAAAGAAGAAAAAACTCTGAAAAATAATTGGGACTTCCCTAGGGGTCTAGTGCTCACACAGCAGAGGGGCATGGGTCTTCTCCCTGGTTGGGGAACTAAGATCCCACATGCCACACTGTCTGGCCAAAAGAAAACAACAACAGAAAAGCCCAAATAATTACAATGTAAACTTAAGTAACCTTGGACTTAGCACAGGAACTAAGTCCATTTTAAAAAATGACATGTATTTGGCATTTTGCAGTTTGTTTTACAAGTGGAGTTTTCAAGGTGATATGATATCTCTTCAAAATTTTATGTATTAAAGTCTGTGTTGAGTACTATTACTCACCTATAGGAGGCCTAAATCTTTCAAGAATCTGCTTGTCTTCAAGGCTGCATGCTGTTGAAATCACTTTGGCTCCTCTATGGTGTGCTAACTGAATAGCTATTGTACCAAGTGCCTGTGTGGGAGAAATACACAATGGGGTTACAGATAGAGGGCAGAGGCTGTGTCTAATTCATCTTCTAGGTTGTTTTTAATAAAGAGTAACAGTTTAGTGCTACTTCAGTATATTTTAAAATCTTGTCTGATACAAAGAAAAAAATATGGACAAGCTTATTAGAAAGGGAAACATTTGATAGACTCTGCCTCAAGGAAAAGCTGTGTGCGCTATAGGCTCCCAGCCAGTCTGACTGTAGCACATAACCTCAAGGACAGAGGCAGGCTGAATTCAGAACACGGCCTTGGAAAGAGAAAAATGGGCCATTAAGGGCCTTGTCAGCATAATATACTAAGCTAATTATATGGTACATATACCAGTCCAGCAACCTCTCTTCAAAAATCAAAGCACTTCAAAAGTTCCATCCATTTGCTGACCTGTGGGTAAGTTCAGGAAAATAACTACTATCTTGATGCTGGACACAGGCCTGAAGCCAATGAAGACTGCCTTTTTTTTTCAAAGAAAAATCATTTTCATCAACAGTCAGATATAAAATCTGTAGCATTTTTAGATTTTTATGTAATCTATTATTAGTGTCTTTATATTTTGATGTTTATCATGTATAAACATCACTACATATATGTAACATGTTTAAATTAGTACAGTTTTGATCTTGTGTGATATATCTATAAATGAGACACCTTAATCACATAAGTGTAAGTATGAGGGATATGATACAAAATAGGCAGGGAGACCTGGGGTCTAGCTTCAAAGATTAGGAGCTATTTCAAGTTTTGTGTAACAGGCATGAATAAAAATGGCTTGTCTGCTTTTTTAAAGTACTAGCAGATTCAAAGCAGTAAGAAACTATAACACTTATCGTCTGTTGATAAAAGCTGCTTATTTTAGAAAATGGGAGTTTGGTATAGGAAATCAGTGAATAAGTTAACTGGCAATACATTGTATTAGTAAGTGGATGGCCCATTTCTCAATTTCCTAAGTTTATCCTACTTTGGTCTGTTTAAAAAAACATTTATTTATTTTAATTGGAGGCTAATTTCTTTACAGTATTGTAGTGGGTTTTGCCATACATTGACATGATGGTTTGTTTTTTAACAAAACTAGCACCTACACTTGCTCCGTCCATTATCAGCACGGATTTTCCAGGCGAGAGATGAGAAAGATAATGCAGGGCTGTATAGGCTCTTAATCCATCCCGGATGGTTCCAGCAGCTTCTGTCCACGTGACTTTTTCTGGTTTGTGAACTATCACAAAGAACAAGAGGAAACAATCTGTTAGCAAGGCCCATTAGACCTGCCGCCTGGATCTCTTTGCTTCCATCTCTGCTGCCACCACAGCCCTGGTCCAGGCCTCTGCTCCCAGTATCTTTCACCTCCACCACGCTTTACCTCCTGCCATTTGTGCCCACGCACACTCCACTGTGAATGCAGGAGTCAGTGTGTGCAGTTTTTAAAATGTTTTATGGTTGAAGTAAAACATGCAGAACATGAAACAAAGTATAGCTGGATGAATAAATATAAAGCAAGTACACGAGTAACTACCATCCAGGTTGAAAAAGAAAACAAGCCCTCATGTTGACAGCCTCACCTCTCCCACCAAAGGCATTTTTAAAAAACTGAGATATAATTGACATCAGAGGTCACAACCATACTAGTTTAATGATAAAGTTGTTGTTCAATTGCCAAGTTGTGTCTGCCTCTTTGCAACCCCATGGACTGTAGCATGCCAGGCTTCCCTGTCTGTCACCAACTCCCAGAGCTTACGCAGACTCATGTCTATCGAGTCAGTGATGCCATACAACCATCTCATCCTCTGTTGCCCCCTTCTCCTCTTGCCCTCAATCCTTTCCAGCATCAGACAGGGTCTTTTCCAATGAATTGGCTCTTTGCTTCAAGTGGTCCAAGTATAGGAGCTTCAGCTTCAGCATCAGTCCTTCCAATGCATATTCAGGGTTATTTCCTTTAGGATTGGCTGGTTTGATCTCCTTGTAGTCCAACACCACAGTTCAAAAGCATTAATTCTTTATTGATCAATTGATCAAAAGCATCAATTTGGCATATACATTCCTAAACAACATAATTTTGTTTTGCCTGTTTCTGAACTTTATCTAAATGGAACTGTACTATACACATTTTTTTCTGTCTTCTTTTTTTGCTTATCATTTTTTAAGACACATCCTTTTTTGGTACTGTGGCTCTGCATGCTAAGTTGCTTCAGTTGTGTCCAACTCTTTGGGACCCTATGGACTGTAGCCAGCCAGGCTCCTCTGTTCACAGCATTTTCCAGGCAAGAATACTGGAGTGGGTTGCCATTTCTTTCTTCAGGGGATCTTCCTGACCCAGGGATAGAAGCTGTGTTTCCTGCACTGCAGGCAAATTCTGTACCACTGAGCTGGGGAAGCCTCACTAGGCTATAGTGCTTTTCATTTTTGATGTCTTATGGCAACATCTAATTTAATAGAATGGATGGGTTATCCACTCTTGAGTCAAGGAACATTTCTATTTTCCCCCATTTTTTGGTAGTTAGGTATTCTTAACTTTTCAGGAGTTAAGCATTCTTTTTTTTTTTCCATTTATTTTTATTAGTTGGAGGCTAATTAATTACTTTACAATATTGTAGTGGTTTTTGCCATACATTGACATGAATCAGCCATGGATTTACATGTGTTCCCCATCCCGATCCCCCCTCCCGCCTCCCTCTTCATCCCATCCCTCTGGGTCTTCCTAGTGCACCAGCCCTGAGCACTAGTCTCATGCATCCAACCTGGGCTGGTGATCTGTTTCACCCTTGATAGTATACTTGTTTCAATGCTATTCTGAGTTAAGCATTCTTAACTAAGAATGCTCATGTATAAAAGTACGCTTGTGCTGGTACACAGG
Organism: Cervus canadensis; assembly: GCF_019320065.1. NCBI lineage: Eukaryota > Metazoa > Chordata > Mammalia > Artiodactyla > Cervidae > Cervus > Cervus canadensis. Next base: position 1,194,527 of record NC_057412.1, on the reverse strand, counting down.
TGTTCTATGGGGTATTTACTGAGGAATGGAATTCTGCCTTCGACGTCACTGAACACTTCCACAGTAGCTTATGAATTGACTCTCACAAAGCTGCTGCTTTGAACATCCTTGTCAACCCTGGTATTACACATTTTTGCCCATTGTACGGGTGTGTCATGGTTTCTTACTGTGATTTTAATTTGCTTTCCCCCACCTACTAATGAAGTTGAGCACCTTTCCATGTTTGCGGGCCATACAGAATTCCTTTTTAAAAAAATATTTATTTCTTTATTATTTATCCTTGGTTGTGCTGGGTCTTTGGTGCTGCACAGGCTTTTCTCCAGTTGTGGCCAGTGGGCTCCTCACTGCGGTGGCCTCTCCTGTGGCTGAGCTCTAGGGCACTTGGGCTTCAGTAGTTGCAGCACATGGGCTCAGTAGTTGGTTCCTGGGCCCGAGAACACAAGCTCAACAGTTTTGCTCCTGGGCTTAGCTGCTCCTTGGCATGTGAGATCTTCTTGGACCAAGGATCGAACCTGCGTCCCCGGAACTGGCAGTGAGTTCTTTACCACTGAGCCACCGAGGAAGCCCTAGAACTCCTTTTGTGAAGTGACTGTTCAGGTGTTTTACCAGTTTTTCTACTGTTGTTGTCTTTTTCCTTATTTATTTGCAGGAATTCATAGTATATTTTAGATAAGTCATTTGCTTGCTCATGTGTTATAAATATTATTTTCAATTTTATGGCATCTCTTCTCAATCTCTTTAGTGGTGTCTTTGAAATGCAGCAGTGTCAGAATGATCTTTTAAAAACGTAAATAACATCCTCACACTTCTTTGCTTAAAATTCATCAATGGTTTTCTACTGCACTTGAAACAAAACGTACACTGCTAATATAGTTTAAGTTATATTAGCTCTATATTTTCTGACCACTAAGCTGTTCCTTAATATGTTTAATTATTTAATATTTTGTTTTTATGAATGTGTATACTGAATGTGATTTTTTCACAGTATAGGTAATCCTTTCTAATTTTACCTGAAATCAAGTGTATAACACTTTCAATAGTCTTTACCGTAAGTATTTTTCCTCTTAAGGCAAGAGTCAGATGGGTTGGACAGTGAGAATTAAATTGGCTAACCAGTGCCATCTAGTGGGGACGTAAAGCATCCAAGCACACGATGAAAAAGTCCAGACAAGCAAGGCATTAAAACAGTAAAACATACCAAGCACCAGGGGATATCTCAGACAGTACTTTAGTCCTTACAAATTTGAGACAGCAATTTTCCCAGTTTTCCTGATTATAAAATGGCGTTCAAGGTAATAATTTGTCTGATGCCACAAGCTTGAAAGAAAGAAAGGAAGAAAGAAAGAAAGGGAAGTCGCTCAGCCATGTCCGACTCTTTGCAACCCCATGGACTACAGCCTACCAGACTCCTCCATCCATGGGATTTTCCAGGCAAGAATACTGGAGTGGGTTGCCACTGCCTTCTCCAGGAGATCTTCCTGACCCAGGGATCGAACCTGGGTCTCCCGCATTGCAGGCAGACGCTTTACCGTCTGAGCCACCAGGGAAGTCCGAGTTTGAAAGTCTGACTCTAAAGCCCATCTACTCTAACAGTGCGTGTTCAGTCTATGCACAACTTACTTATATTTTTGAGATTATCTTCCATCATAAGAATTGGTACTACTTATACTTTCATCAGGAGAAGGCAGTGGCACCCCACTCCGGTACTCTTGCCTGGAGAATCCCATGGACGGGGGAGCCTGGTCGGCTGCAGTCCACGGGGCTGCACAGAGTAGGACACGACTGAGCAACTTGGCAGCAGCAGCAGCAGACGTTCATGAAGAAATAAAAAATTCAGTGCTGAGAAAATGTCAGGGCAAGGATACAGATGCAGACATAGAGAATAGACTTGTGGACACAGAGGGGGAAGGAAAGGGTGGGACAGATTTACAGAGCAGCACTGAAACACACTGTCCTGTATGTAAAACAGATAACCGAAGGGAGGGTGCTGTGTAACACAGGGGGCTCGGCCCAGCGCTCTGGGACAGCCTGGACGGGAGGGCTGGGGGGCTCAGAGGGACGGGACGTACGTACTCCTCTGGCTGGGTCTCAGGTGTACAGAGACCAACACAACACTGGGAAGCGATTATCCTCCAACTAAAAATAAATTTAAAAAGTTTTATCACATAAAAATAATGCTAACTAATAAAACTATTTAAAATTGCAGAGGCTTTAAAATTACATGGTTAGACGTGGTTTAATGTTGAGATCCTTGCTTTTGTGTTAGGTGGTCCACAAGTACTTATCATGTTATAAAAACTAAGATAATTAATAAAAGAGAGCCATATATGGATCAATAATAACAGTATTACAATTCTTTGTAATTATCATTTCAATTCTTTCTACCGCAAGTCCAAGGGAATAATGCTGAAAATGTGTGCCATTTTTTTAAATTTAATTTTTATTTTATATTGGAGTATATTTGACTCAAACATTGTGCTAGTTTCAGGTGTGCAGTAAAGAATTCAACTATAAATATACACATACCCATTCTTGTTCAGATTCTTCTCCCAGGTAAGTCACCAGAGAATACTGAATAAAGTTCCCTTTACTATACAGTAGGTCTCTCTTGATCATCTATTTTATATGTAGTAGTGTGCATATGTGATGGACTTCCCTCATAGCTCAGTTGGTAAAAGAATTGGCCTGCAATGCAGGAGACCCAGGTTTGATTCCTGGGTCAGGAAGATCCCCTGGAGAAGGAAATGGCAACCCACTCCAGTATTCTTGCCTGGAGAATCCCATGGACAGAGGAGCCTGGCGGGCTAGTCTGTGGGGTCACAAGAGTCAGACATGACGTAGCGACTAAACCACCACCACCAGTGTGCATACTCCTAATGTATTTCACCCCCCTACCTTTCTTTCCCATTTGGTAACCATAAGTTTTTTTCTAAGTCTGTGAGTCTGTTTTTCCAGATTCCACATATAGGTGATATAATATTTGTCTTCCTTTGTGTGACTTACTTCACTTAGTATGATAATCTTTAGGTCTGTCTATGTAGCTACAAATGGCATTATTTCATGCTTTTTTTATGGCTGGGTAATATTCCATCATATATATGTACCATACCTTCTTTATCCATTACTCTGTTGATGGACATGTAGGTTACTTCCATGTCCTGGCTATTGTAAATAGTGCTGCAAAGTACATTGGGTGCATGCATCTTTTTGAATTATGGTTTTCACTGGATATATGCCCAGGAGTGGGATTGCTGGATCATAGAGTAGTTCTATTTTTAGTTTTTCAGGGAGCCCCCATATTGTTCTCCATAGTGGTTTTACTAACTTATATTCCCACCAACAATGTAGGAGGGTTCCCTTTTCTCTACACTGTTACCAGCATTTATTGTTTGTAGACTTTTTAATGATGGCCATGCGAACTGGTGTGAGGTGATACCTCACTGTAGTTTTGATCTGCATTTCTCTAACAATTAGCAATGTTGAGCATCTTTTCATGTGCTTTTTGCTATCTGTATGTCTTCACTGGAGAAAGGTATATTTAGATCTTCTGCCCATCTTTTGATTGGGCTTTGTTTTGGTTATATTGAGCTGCATGAAATGTTTGCATAAAAAGTAAAATTTTTATGTTTGACAGAATGGCTTGAGAATTGAAAGCACAAAAGAGATGGAAGAATTTATTCAACTTTTTACCTCTATCCTCAATATTCTGCAACAAGATTAGTAAGACATCTTCAGGGAGTTGTTTGGAACCTAGTTTTTTGGTTTGGTGGAAGAACAGACTTGCTAGGAGGTATATAAATTTACTATTTTTAATAGTCCAAAATCCAAATTTAAGAGTCCAAAATTGGCCCCACATAGTCTGATTACCAGTTATATTATTCAAGAAAGAACTTAGGAAAAAATTTAATGAAATAGTTCAAGAATACGAAAGAATGTATGATGACTTATAGGTAAGTTACGAAGAAACCATGAATCCTCCTAGCATAGAAACAAGACTGGCAACACCATTGGAGGCCCGTGGCTCTGCTGTGTTCATGTCCTCTTTCCTCACCCACAAAGGTAACTTCCACATGACTTTTCCCCTACATGTTCCTTATATCCTTAAATGATATATGCCTCATTCAATTTTGTAGTTTTGAACTTTATAGAAATAAAATGGTATCACACTGTCGTATACTTCTGCAACTTGCTTTTCTCACTTAGCACGGTTTGTGAGGTTCACCCATCTTGATATATTTGACTGTTATTTATACACTTTTACTGATGAGTTAGTGAGAAATATCTTTGGTTATCCATTTTCCTGGTGTGAACATTTACACTGTTTCTCTTTATCCCACAGTGACAAACCATGTGGGTCTTGTGCATGTCTGCTGGTGCACATCAGGCCTCTCTGGGGAACGAAAGTACCAGGAGAGTTACGAGGTTTGAGCTGTTAATACATCATCACCTTTATTAGATCAGGTCAAGTTATTTTTCTAAAGCATTTCTAGTAATTTATACTCCCAGTGCTCAAAAGATTCGGCGGCTCCTCATCCTTGCCAGCACTTGGGATGGTCAAACTTGATGACTTTGTCAGGCTCAAGGATGCATAACCATGGTTTTAAAGTGCTTCCCCCGATTCTTAAGGAGATGCAGCATGTTTTGTATGTCTACATACTTTATTCACTTTAAATATTTAAGAAGTAAATTTAGTTCAGTTCAGTCGCTCAGTTGTGTCCGACTCTTTTCGACCCCATGGACTGCAGCACGCCAGGCCTCCCTGTCCTTCACCAACTCCCTATGCTTGCTCAAACTCATGTCCATCGAGTTGGTGATGCCATCCAACCATCTCATCCTCTGTCATCCCCTTCTCCTCCCACTTTCAATCTTTCCCAGCATCAGGGTCTTTTCCAATGAGTCATTTCTTTGCATCAGGTGGCCAAAGTATTGGAGTTTCAGCTTCAGCATCAGTCCTTCCAGTGAGGACTCCTCCTTCCAATGAGGACTGATGCTGAAGCTGAAGCTCCAATACTTTGGCCACCTGAAAAGAAAATTTTAAAATTAGCACATGAGTTAAATTGAGTATTGGCCAAAGGATATTAGCAACAGAAACCAAGAATAAGTGTTTTGAGTCTTTCCTGACTCAGACTCTACAGGTATTGTCTAGATTTTATACATTTGAAAATTTTAATAACCAAGAAAAAGAAGTAAAAAATTCTGATTAGTGATATAATTTCAGAGCCAAGGGAGAAACTGCTTTTCAAACCTCTTACCATGAACAGTGTAAGGGAAATGTAGAGGTAGGAACACTGTTCAGTTTCAAAATAAAGTTTATAGATAAAAAATTTAAGCTAGAAGTAGTCAAATGATGACCACCCAATAGTTATTTCCTAGGTACACTCACGGCAGATGCAAAGCAATCATGTTGTTAAAAACCACACACACTTGGGAGGTAAGACTTATGAGCTCTAAAACACTGCACAACCACATACCCAAGTAATGCTCATGGACTCGAACAGCTTCACAAAGTCCAGGGTCTTCAGAATCCAGGGGCAGAATTCCTGAAAATTAAAACGAGAAACGTTAAGGGCAACTATCTAAAAGTGAACTCACTCCTAATGAGAGGCCAGTAAGCATTAGTCTAAATTTTCCTCAGTGGAATTTTGAGGAGGGTTCCAGTACTAGTAAGGAGAGATTTCAGAAATAAGGAAGCAGAGTGGGTAGTTTATTTTCTGATAGGAGCACTGTAATACCTATACTACCTCTTTCTTTTTCTTCTTCCTCTTTCACCTGAGTGATGACAGAGATGACGGCTGACATACAGAGCCAAGTCAGAGACTGGGGGGCATCTGAGCTCCTCATTAAACTGGCCCCTGACATACAGCTAACCTTCCCAGAGTTTGGTTCTATAAGAGTCCTCAGTATGCTTCCAATAAAATCCCATTTTCTCCTGAGTCAGTTGGATTTTATTTTTGGTCTCTTACAAACAGAATCTTGAATAATACAATGTCATCTGACTTCTTTTTTCTTTTTAAAATTTTATTTGTCTATGGCTGCACTGGTCTTCATTGCTATGCACTGTTCTTCACTGCTATGCGCGGGCTTCTCTAGCTGCAGTGAGTAGGGGCTACTCTTCAGTTGCGGTGCATGGCCTTTGGAGCTGCGGCTTGGGGGCTCTAGAATGAGGGGTCAGTAGTCGTGGCGGTCGGGCCCAGCTGCCCCTCGGCGTGTGGGATCTTCCCAGAACTGCTGCCCCTCGGCGTGTGGGATCTTCCCAGACCCGCAGTCATGGCGGTCGGGCCCAGCTGCCCCTCGGCGTGTGGGATCTTCCCAGAACTGCTGCCCCTTGGCGTGTGGGATCTTCCCAGACCAGCAGTCGTGGCGGTCGGGCCCCGCTGCCCCTCGGCGTGTGGGATCTTCCCAGACCAGCAGTCGTGGCAGTTGGGCCCCGCTGCCCCTCGGCGTGTGGGATCTTCCCAGACCAGGGGTCAGACTGCTGTCCCCTGCACTGCAAGGTGCACTCCTATCCACGGGACCACCAGGGAAGTCCCTTACCTGACTTCCTGGGCAGGTAATAAAGACAGAAATAACAAATTCTCAAAGAAAATACCCCCAATCAAAGGCAATTCTGTTAAAAGCTGATGACAACTTTCCTACACATTTATTCTTAACAGCTTCAAGCATGCTGTAAAGCCGTATATTTTCTTAGTTTATGTGACTGTCTCCTATGAATACTTTCTACAGAGAAATGGCAACTTCAAAAACGACTTCTTAACTACTTCATAGTTGTTTGTATGAATATCTAGGACACAGTATAAAGAAATATATTTGCAAAATGGTATTAACCATACACTAAAAAAAAAAAAGAATAAATGTCTTCAGCAAAGTTTTGGTTTTACGAGGGCAGTAAGGGAGCAGCTGCGTACAGTTTATTCGGATGTGGACAGAAGAGCATGTGCATAGCCAAATCAGTCAGTAGTCTTCATGTAGATGGGTTGTGACTTTTCCTTTCTCTGGAGTCGTCAGTCTAATTATAGACCGAGTTCCTACCCGGGAAGGGCTGCACCAGGGACAGCAACTGTGGCCATCTTTCTATCCTGTGTGAGCTTAGTTGCTCAGGTGTATCCAGTTCTTTGCAACCCCATAGACTGTAGCCCGCCAGGCTCCTCTGTCCATGGGATTCTCCAGGCAAGAATACTGGAGTGGGTTTTCATGCCCTCCTCCAGGGGATCGCCCAACCTAGGGATCAAATCCAGGTCTCCTGCACTGCAGGCGAATTCTTTACCGTCTGAGCCACCAGGGAAGTCTCTTTCTATCCTATCTACAGCCAAATACTGAAAAGTTTTAAATGTTCTGCTATTGAGATCAAACTCCCAATTCTCTTCATCAATGGATACTTGAGAGTAAATTCCAAAACTTAGGTAAGTACTTGTATATGAAGCAAGGTCACATTAGCAATTGTACAGAAAAAAGAGACAACAGGAAGACAGACGACTTGAAATAAGACTATGACCTATAACTTACCCACTACTTCATCATCTGGTTGAAAGAATGATACCTTGCTTCCAACTAAAATGTGGAGAAAATTAATAATCATTATTACGAGGTTATTAAAGATAACCTAATAATTAAAATTCAAAAGCCATAGATTGATAAAAGTCACTGACTCAGAAAAAAGGTCAAGAACTTTTAGGACATTTTGACAGGCTGCAAGGGACCGTAGGATGTAACACTTCAAATGTGGACTCTCCACAAAATCTGGGCTGTGCGGTTGTTGACACCATGGAGCAGGATGTCTCTCTGTTTAGCTAAGGATGAAGGCATAAAGAAAAACAATCCACTTCACAGCTCTTACGCTGACTACACTGGCTACACTGGGCTCCCCTCCTCATGTAGCTAGTCCAGCGTGTCATGATTTTAGCTGCAGAACTGCAGACATGCAATGGGAATTCTGGTTAGAGTTACATATGCAATTACTTTGATTTGAGATTATGGAAATAAATTCAGAATGGGGCCAAGAAATTTGAGGACTATACAGAAGTGATGTTACACTTCCCCTGTGTGTGTAGAGAAAAGGCCTCTACCATCAGTCAATTCTGTAGAATATTTTTCTTCCAATAGTTACAAGAGCAAACAGGAGGAAAAAACCCAAACCTCACTGAATGTCTACTTGTGCCCAGCATTTTAGTGAGTTTTCACATTTAATCTTTACGGCACACCCATTAAGTAGGTATTATTAGACCTGTTTAACAGATGAGGGAACTGAGGTGCAGCAGAGAAGTAAGGCAGAAGTCTGCCATCTGGGAGTGGCGCCTCTGGCTGGCTCTGTCTGCAGAAGGGTCCCAATCTGCTGCGTCTCTGGATCCTGCCTGTGCCTCCATCCCCCAATATTCTTGCTTTCTGTGCTTTCTCTTTCCCTCCTGCTGCACATTCTTGTCTTCCTGAAATCACCCTGATCCTTTTTTCATGGCATCCTGCATACTCCTCTTATTAAGGATTGTCCTTCACACAGCGGCACTGCCAAGGGGTCCATGCAATCTGTGTGTCTCCTTCATTTCCCCTCTCTCCCTGCATGAGCTCATCAGCATTCTATGACTTCAAACACAACCGATCAGCTGACAACTTTCAAATATAACCAGAATCTTATAAATCATTTTCTGCCTTTACGTGTTTTGAATTCTCCTGTTCCAGTCAATTATTAAGTTCTGCTGACTTGACTTTCCCAGTATTTCTTGAATGTACCTTTACCACCTCTGTCTACATTATGGACTTTGTCATTTCTTGCTTGTTGGGTCTATGGCTCAAACAGTGCTCTTGCCTACCGCCTGAGCTGCCTCAAATCCACTCTTCATATGGCCACCCTAATACGTTCTCTATAGCCCAACCTGAGATGAGATTCAACGTGATCTGGCCCTTGCCTCCTGCCTCATTTTTGGGGGGCAGATGAAGGAATCAGTGTTCATATCATCATTAAAAGATTTTGTTAGTTATCTTTTATTCTGCAATTTTTGAAGGGGAATTTTCTTGACAAACTTTTTTTTCTTCTGTCAAGTATCCTGCCTATGACTCTTGCCCAGAACTTCAGGCAAAGTCTCAGTCTCCCCATCAGGGATCAAACCTGTGCCCCTGGCAGTGGAAGCTTGGAGTCTTAACCACTTAGATTGGCAGGGAAGTAGTCCCTATTTACCTTTTAAATACTCAATTTTAGGCACACTTTAAAAATTTAATGTGAGTGCAGTTATTGACCATTATGTAAATTTTGACCCAAAGCCAAGTTACACAAGTAATTTATGCTGGTTTGTAAACATCATAAAAAGGACAATACTGGGAAAAAAAAAAAAGGACAATACTGGTTATACTATATAAAATGATTACTCATGGATTTAAATACATAATCTCTAAATATTTATTTACTAAACTGTTATAAGCTCTTCAATGATAAAATACCATTAAGTTCTATTTTTCTTTTTAATTAAAAAAGGAAAAACACTTCTGTATGGTTTCTTTGTATTGAAGAAGTGTGTATAATTTTAATGTGTCAGTAAAACAATTAGCTACCATTTAATTTCCATTATTTTAGAAAATAAATACAGATACTTCTATCTGTAAACTTACCATCTAACACAATTCCAGCAACTTCTCTCCCAACAGGAAAGAATTCCTTCTCCATCTTCATTTCTGCCAGAAGCTAAATAATGACAAAGTCTTGAATTTATTGTCAAGAATAAATTCTAACCTCTATTCATACATGAGAAAAGAAGGAGCAAAAATCAAACCACAGAAAAAGCAAATGTGACTCCATTTTTGGCCATCAAGATAAAAAGCAAGTATCTTCACAAAATAGGTTCCTCTGTGGAGTAGGAAACCAGGTTTGCTAAGGGATTAGTTGATATGTATAATTTTAATGTGTCAGCAAACCAGTTAGCTACCATTTAATTTCCATTATCTTAGAAAATTCACACAGATATTTCTATCTGTAAACTAACCATCTAACACAATTCCATATAAAATATTTTCATATAATATTATAAGATACATGAATTCAATTAGACTGACAATTTACATTAATATAGAAATACACAATAATTTTTTTCCCTAGCTGTTCTGTTCTTCTAAGAATAACTTCTTGGTATTCAGAAATCAGTTATTATTATTAAAATTTTTGTATACGATATATATTTGACTTTTGGCCAAATCAAAGCACCAATATCTTAGTGTTCATACCTTTGTATTTATCTGGCTCAGAGCACAAGCTTTAACTTGAAGTTTCACATAGTTATCTTCTGTAACAGGAAGATTTTCCTAGAGTCAAATGATAAAATAATTACATATTCCTTTGAGAATACTGCCTTCATGTTGCAAAAATTTTCATATATAACTGAACAAAATTGAAATCTTACATCTAAGTTAACTGAAAAAGCTACAAACAATTACTTTGTAATATATAATATAAAAGAATGTAGGGAATTTGGGGGTAAAAAATTTCAAAAGTCTTAAGGTACTAATCTGAAAATGTACTTCCAAGCTATGGACAAGAATCTATGTGTAGGCAATGAACACAGGATAACAAAGTAGAGCAATAAATAGTGTGCTTCAGTTCAATTTAAATAATCTCAAAGCATCAAACCTTCATGTGGGGATGTCCTTAAACACATATATACATAATAGATACACTGTACTGATTATGGAATTTTCTTAATGCTATATAGAAAGTTCTTTAGTGTCATTTGTTGATCTCTACCTTATTTAACATCTGTCTTGGACATTTTAGCATGCCCCATGGGACTCTGGGGTCGAAATACAAACTTAATGGAACTTAATTTACCCCTCATATTCCACAGCTAGATATAACTTCAAAGGCAAAGATATTTCAAACTGAGGTACGTAGTGCTGTCCACCAATGACACCAGTAATTAAAGTGCTTTCTTCAGTCCTTGATATGCCCCAAATTAGATCAAGTGTTGGCTAGATGCTGGAACAGCTACCTGCACGGTGCCCCCTGTGTTCTCTGAGTGACCACTCCCTATAGTTGACATGAACACAGTCTTCTGGGATATCCCTTTTTAAAACTCAGATTTGATACTGTTTGGTGATTTTATGAAGATATTCAGCAATATCGATAACTGTATACTCATGATTTGTGTGAACCTGGTGATAATTATTTCTGGGAGCCAGTCAAACCTCTTGGACTCAATGGTAGAAACCAAACTGTCTGATTAGATTCCTAATCTAAATGATTTTGTAGTTGTTGAAAGATGAAACAGAAAAACTGAATTGTGTTCACAATCCAGAGGTTCTTATTACTACTCTGAAATATACAAACAATATGAAATACATACCGCACTTAGTTTTTGTCTCTAAACTAACAGTGGAATGGCTTTGGCCTGACACAAACCTTTCAAACAATCACTAATAGATAAAAATTCTACTCTCTACCCTTCAAGTAGTAAAAAAAAAAAAAAAACTGGAAACCTTTAAAGCTTAGTGCATGAAGTAACTTTGCAATGCTCAGAAGTTAGTGTGAAAAACAATGCTTTTCCACCTCTTTCAGTTCACAATATGAAAGTATTTCTGAAATATGGCTACAATCTAAAAAATCATTTTATTGTGGTATTCAGAATAAATAAATTTTGCAACACATAAAACTACTCAAGTTGTTCAGTTTCTTATATCTTTTCTACTACCACACTGAGGAACTAAAAACTCTTTTGCAGCAACTCTTTTAAAAATATACCATAATATCAACCACTGTTTTCATATAAGATTAAAGTAATTTATAGGGTGCCACTCAAAAATAATTTGTAACAGGGTATTTAAAATTAGGTCTGTGACATTTGTAAAATACACTGTCTTGTTCCATCTAAAGATTAAACCATTTTTCTTACCCTTTCTCGGAACACAAATGTTACTTCTTCACTTGTAGAACTCTGTTGAAAATATAAGCCTTTCATAGTCACCTGAAAACAATAAAAGAAAAAATATACATGAAATATACTAACCAACAAAACATGCCAGATCAACTGAAAGCATAAATTGAAAAATAGTTCTAAAGGATAAAATGACAATTTAAGTGTAGTCTTCAAATGAATTTAGGTAATAGTTCTTGAAAGCAACCAAACAAGAGAAGATGCAATAACCTCAGGTACGTATTTGAAGGCTTATAGTTCAGCCTTCACACCAAGGTGAGACTGTGCTTAACTTCATCTCACTATTCAACAAAAATTATGAGATGTACCTGAAAAAAAAACCGTGCAGGCCAGAGGGCTCAATTTTAATAACCAAAAGTGTCATTTAAAGGGCTTTCAAAAAAAAAATAAATAAAGGGCTTTCAAAGTCTTAAAAAAGTCCATTGGAAAGCAAAAAGTGGACAATCAAGACAGTCGTTGAAATTGTGTCCCTAATTCCTCTGTATCCATTTGTAAGACATTTGTTGTTTTCAGTCGCTCAGTCGTGTCTAACTCTTTGTGACCCCATGGACTGCAGCACGCCAGGCTTCCCTGTCTTTCACCATCTCCCAGAGTTTGCTCAAACTCATGCCCATTGAGTCAATGATACCATCCAACCATCTCGTCCTCTGTCATCCCCTTCTCCTCCTGCCTTCAATTAAACCTGTATTCTGTGGACATCTTGAAGCATCTCTAAGGATTCCACAGTTGTTTCTTTAATTTCCATAGTAATTGTATGACAAGACTATTTTTTAATGTAAATTTCATAGAGGTACCATATAAAATCAGAGAAAAGTTCACAGATCTGAAGTATATAGCTTGGTGAACTTTACAAAGTGAACATGGCCATGTCATAGCAGGAAACATGTCACTAGAACTCCAGAAGCTCCCTGGTTCCCCTTCTAGTCACTGTCCCCCTTTTAAGGATATCAATATCAATATCCTGATATTCAAGCAGAGTTAAGCTTTGTCTGTTTTTGACTTTATATAAATGAATTATGCTCCTTCTCTCAGTATTATAAGTTTCACTCATGCTGTTGCCTGCAGTTGTATCTATTTCATTCAGTTACATAGTATTCCACTGTATGAATTACTAAATGTCCATTGCACTGAAGATAGACATCTGATGGTTTCCAGTTTAACACATTTACAAATTATCCTAAGAACATTCTTATACATATTTTTTTATGAAAGTACTACATTATTATTGAATTTATTTTATGAATGAGGAAACTGAGACTTACAGAGGTACATTCCTAGGGTCTAATAGCTCCAGCTGGGCCAGAGCTGAGACAAATCAGATGCTACCAACTCCAAAGTCATTTACCTTTACCATTATACTTAATGGTTTTTACTGAACTACTAACATTAGATGTAAAACTAGAACCCTATCTCCTTTAGTTCAGGACTGATAATCAGTAAGTGCTTGTTGACAGAACTAGCTACATAACTTGCAGGGTTCACTGCAAAATGAAAATGTGGGGAACCTTGTTCAGAAACTAAAATTTCAAGACGGTAACAGCCAAGCATCAAACCAAGCATGTGTGCCGTCTGACTGTGAGGTCCAGTGTGACTGCAGAGGTCTTGTTCTTATGAAGCTGGCCCTGCAAGCTGATCTTAATGGATCTAAAGAATCTTTATAGAGGGTTTTTACTGAGTAGTTCAGTAATGGTTGCTACTTTCCAGAAGGTGGTAATCAAATGCTGGAACTAACAGAAATGAGTACACATTCCAGACACAGAGAATTTATGTGTCTCTAGCCTTCTGGTTAAGGAAGGTGTGTGTGTGTGTGTGTGTGTGTACACATCAATAAGTTTGTCAGGGTGGTAGGGGTGAGGGGAAGAACCTAACCTTTGACAGAAATCTAACTTCTCCTTCTCAGCTGTCAGGCCATCTAAAATGCATACCCACTGTCCCTAGTTTACCTTACTTCTTCATTCTTCAAACACATCCCCTGTCTGCTCTAGGCAGTATGTGTGCGTGTATGCTCAGTCGTATCTGACTCTTTGTGACCCCATGACTGTAGTCTGCCAGGCTCTTCTGTCCACGGGATTCTCTAGGCAAGAATACGGGAGTGGGTTGCCACTTCATTCTCAAGGGGATCTTCCTGACCCAGGGTCTGTGTCTCCTGCATTGGCAGGCAGATTCTTTACCGCTGTGCCACCTGGGAAGCCCAGTGTGACTTCATACCATATGGCCACTGCTGTCTCCAGGCTCCAGGCCCTGCTTGCTCTCTGAGACTGTGCTGTACTTACTCTACAGATTCTGCAAAGTAAACAAAGCTCAAGTTATACTCCCTCTCTGAAATCACCTCCCAGTGACACGCAATCTACTCCATCTGTTCCATGCTTCTAGATTTCATTACATACTGACAAAACCTTGCTTTATTCACTCAACTAGTGGGTTTTCCCAGCTTCGAAGAATCAATATCCATTATTATTGAATAAATAAAACTCTGCTTCTACTCAATCTGGAGCTACTAGAATTGCCTTTTTGAGGAATGAAATCATTACACATCAACACCTTGATTTCAAAACATCTCCCTTTGTAACTCTGGAAGCCAACCATCTTCGCTGTCCACGGCGTCTGAAAACATATAGCATGTCTCTCAGATCAGTAGTCACATGAATCTCATACTGTATGCACCCCAATTTCAAAGATCCTGGAAGCTGTTTGTATGTACCGTAGTGTCCCTTAAGATGACTATTATATACATAGTAATGCCCATAGTTTTGGTCAGATCATCTAAATAGTTCCTCCAAATTAGGTTACAATCAGCCTGGCTGGTAGAAAAAAGTAATGTTTAGTTGTTGGTTTAATAAGGAACCATGTGGGAACAAAAACCACTCCTCAAAGTTACAAGGTGAAGAAAAAGAAGTATTTTTATAAAAGTGACCAGAAGAAAATTGAGGAAATATTATTTGTTTTGCAAGCCCAAAAAGGAATACTGAGTTCTTAACACAGAGAAAATGGTACAATGAATGGTATTCAAAACCCACTTAATTTCTTAGGCAGTGGTCCAGATTAAATGGAACACTTAATCCATTATTTAATAAAATTTTTATTGAACATAAAGATATTTGCACACAGGAAATAAAATAACTGAACACTTCATAAAATAAAAATATAAATGAAATATATACTATTTATCATGCTATTTCCAAAAATGAATGTCATTAACCTCAAAATTATATATTCTACTATAACCTTGCCTTTATCAGAAAAGTGCTACATAAAACTTTTAATTGAAAATAAACCTGTTTAAAAAATATAGGTTGATGTAAAGAGCCCTAAAAAGCCCTGTAAAAAGCATAAAGTTTTAAATTCTTCAGGTACATCCAACTTTAAATATATTTAACATAAGGCCTCAAATTGAAGATTATGTTCATAATACTTTAAGTTTTTATAATATCAACATATTAAATCTATTATAAATCTGGAGAAACAAAAATTAAGACACCTGTTTTAAATAATTTTTGGTATGAAAGCAGAATAAGGACTTTGCATAAATTAAACACTTACCATAAATAATACCAAGAAAGTATTAATCTCTTAAAGATTAATCTCTTAATGAAAGTACTAATCTCTTAAAGGATTTCTAAAAAAAAATCAATGGGAAGACATTTCAAATGGTTTCCTCTTAGTTATAACAACATGAACCTCACTTGCTCTTCCCCTGCTATACTTACTCCCCCAAGGAGCTCATCTATTAATAATTGTAAGTAAAACCTCTACAGATCAATCCTTCTCTATACGTTCAAACCAAAAGTGTTCTGAGTATCAGCTCAACCTCAAATTCAACAGTCATAAAACTAGACTCACTTTTCCTGCCCGCAAACAAGGTTCTGTTGTGCCAACTTCAGCCCTCGAGGATATCTCAGAATCTCTCATAATTCCCTCCTCTAGGCTTCCTTCTCCTTTACAATCTCCTGGCTTAAGTGCTTCTCTTGGATGTAAGCACAATTACAGGCCCAAACTGTGAAGCCTGAGGCCTGGGCAACAGCTTCCTTCTCTCCCTGCGGACAACTTCAAAGTCCAGACTCTTCTTATGCGCTCAAACTTTCATTATTCCCAACACAAACTTCATAATATGGTGAAGTATTATGCTTCACCCACCCTCATTTTTGTTTTAAAGAAAGCAGACAAACTGTCAAGCAGCTGGGCTACTGAAAAAAAAAAAAAAAAAACAGATGAAGTCAGCTCTGAAATGAGGCTCATCATCTTGCTCGGCTGAGTGGATAGTATTACAAAGCTAGCGGATTACTAGGGGTAAATCTTCAGTTATATTGAAGAGGTGCTTAAGTTTTAACCATGTTCTTACCCACCTGTGAGACTTTTCATACATATCCACATATCAGATAAAGAAGAATGTTAAACCATGTACCCATAAAACCTATTATGGTCAGTATAATCAAAGTAACTAGCTGGAGGTCTGGTTCAAATACCATATACTTTGCAGGCTGCAGAGGAGACTGGTAGTCCTAACTGGACAGGCCAGCTCTGCTTCTTAAAGAGGGAGGGACGTCTCTACATTGTGCTGGAGATAGTCTCCAGAAATCTATAAATTCTAAGGACACTTGACATAAACAAGGAGTACACTGGCGTTATACACTGTACTTCTCTCCTGTGCCTGTTACAAGATGGGCATGGGAAACACTGTGACAGTGGCTTACACCTAGCTAAACTCTGCAAAGCATTTCTAGCTAGTAGCACATATCCTAAGAACTTTTTACTTTCACATTTTGGTGGTGGTGGTTTAGTCACTAAGTCGTGTCTGACTCATTGTGACCCCATGGACTATAGCCTGCCAGGCTTCTCTGTCCATGGGATTCTCCAGGCAAGAATACTGGAGTGGGTTGTCATTTCCTTCTTCAGGCGATCTTCCCAATCCAGGAATCGAACCCGGGTCTCCTGAATTGCAGCCAGATTCTTTACCAACTGAGCTATGACTTAGGAAAATGCATGAAGTGACATGGTCCCTATTAGTAGATGGATTTAAATCAGAGGCTGGATACACATTTACAGCAGCATCATAAGGGAGATTCAAGCATCAGTTGAGGGGGATGGGAATGAGATTACCATATCAAAGTCTCTTCTGATTATGAGAGTCTAGATTTATATGGACATTATCAAGACATACTTGATTGAATTTTTATACAAGTGGGGCGTCCTCTTTACATCTCACATAAGTTGAGATCTAAAGCTAGGTGAAGAATTAGGAAAGGAAAATAATTTTTTGGTAAAGGCTTTATGTGGAAGCAAGACAAGAGACATTTAATTAGCTATGTCAAACTGTTGCCTATCCATGCAACAAGTGGCTTCCAACAACGACCTCTTCTGAATATCAAAAGAATTTTTGATTAATTCTCCTCCCTCCAAGAGAGCTTAACTTTTGTTATTTGTTGATTTACAAAATACCTTTTCACTTAAGAATTCTTTTTTTTTTTTCCACTTAAGAATTCTTATTAGTGGACCCCCTTGCCAGTACTGCTGGAGGGTGGGTAGTGGGTGGTTTGGGGAAGTGGGATGGTCATTAATCACAGATTAGAAGTCATTGCTCCAGTTTCTATTTGCTGTAGGGCCATTTGATACAGTAAGATTCAGAACAACAGAAACTTAACCTTCATTTATATTTCTGAGTTAGCGTCCTATTTTCCCATGTTGTACTACTGGGGAACAGTGCAGCCAATGGTGTCATGAATGGCAGTCTTCCCTTCCTGCTGGCTTGATCATGTGATACTGGGACAAGGCAAGGGATGAGGAAGATAAACTGAGGGATCCTCCCTACATTTTTACTACATTCTCCCTCCTTTCCAACTGACTTAAGGGATCATCTTCTCCATACACCAATATAATTGCAGTCTGTCAACACTTAATTCTCTAAATCACTATAGGGTCTTTAATCATTACTTACTTCAGATGCAAAGTAGGAACTGTACTTTTGATTAAATATTTACTAATAAATTCACCATCAAGGGAAAATAATTTCACAAGATGTCATCTTTACTACAATGTATAAAAAGACCTAACAGAAGCAGAAGATATCAAGAAGAAATGGCAAGAATACACAGAAAAAACTGTACAAAAAAGATCTTCACAATCCAGATAATCACAATGGTGTGATCACTCCCCTAGAGCCAGACATCCTGGAATGTGAAGTCAAGTGGGCCTTAGAAGGCATCACTATGAACAAAGCTAGTGGAGGTGATGGAATTTCAATTGAGCTATTTCAAATCCTGAAAGATGATGCTGTGAAAGTGCTGCACTCAATATGCCAGCAAATTTGGAAAACTCAGCAGTGGCCACAGGACTGGAAAAGGTCCGTTTTCATTCCAATCCCAAAGAAAGGCAATCCCAAAGAATGCTCAAACTACCGCACAACTGCACTCATCTCACACGCTAGTAAAGAAATGCTCAAAATTCTTCAAGCCAGGCTTCAGCAATACGTGAACCGAGAACTTCCAGATGTTCAAGCTGGTTTTAGAAAAGACAGAGGAACCAGAGATCAAATTGCCAACATCTGCTGGATCACTGAAAAAGCAAGAGAATTCCAGAAAAACATCTATTTCTGCTTTATTGACTACGCCAAAGCCTTCGACTGTGTGGATCACAATCAACTGCGGAAAATTCTGAAAGAGATGGGAATACCAGACCACCTGACCTGCCTCTTGAGAAACCTGAATGCAGGTCAGGAAGCAACAGTTAGAACTGGACATGGAACAGCAGACTGGTTCCAAACAGGAAAAGGAGTACGTCAAGGCTGTATATTGTCACCCTGCTTATTTAACTTATATGCAGAGTACATCATGAGAAACGCTGGGCTGGAAGAAGCACAAGCTGGAATCAAGGTTGCCGGGAGAAATATCAATAACCTCAGATATGCAGATGACACCACCCTTATGGCAGAGAGTGAAGAGGAACTAAAAAGCCTCTTGATGAAAGTGAAAGAGCAGAGTGAAAAAGTTGGCTTAAAGCTCAACATTCAGAAAACTAAGATCATGGCATCTGGTCTCATCACCTCATGGGAAATAGATGGGGAGACAGTGGAAACAGTGGCTGACTTTATTTTTTTGGGCTCCAAAATCACTGCAGATGATGATTGCAGCCATGAAATTAAAAGACGCTTACTCCTTGGGAGGAAAGTTATGACCAACCTAGACAGCATATTAAAAAGCAGAGACATTACTTTGCCAACAAAGGTCTGTCTAGTCAAAGCTATGGTTTTTCCAGTAGTCATGTATGGATGTGAGAGTTGGACTGTGAAGAAAGCTGAGTGCCGAAAAATTGATGCTTTCGAACTATGGTGTTGGAGAAGACTCTTGAGAGTCTTGGACTGCAAGGAGATCCAACCAGTCGACCCTAAAGGAGATCAGTCCTGGGTGTTCACTGGAAGGGCTGATGCTGAAGCTTTAGTACTTTGGCCACCTCATGTGAAGAGTTGACTCATTGGAAAAAGCCCTGATGCTGGGAGGGATTGGGGGCAGGAGGAGAAGGGGACGACAGAGCATAAGATAGTTGGATGGCATCACCAACTTGATGGACATGGGTTTGAGTAAGCTCTGGGAGTTGGTGATGGACAGGGAGGCCTGGTGTGCTGCGATTCATGGGGTCGCAAAGAGTCAGACATGACTGAGCGATTGAACTGAACTGATAAAAAGAATTATTTTGCAAAAATACTAAAGTTGTATTTGAACTATTCTATGTGAAGTTTGCATGAGCAAGAAAAGATTCACTTTTATCAATGAATAAAAGATTTCACCAAAAACAAACCCCAAAACATTGTGATTGCAAGGTGAAACGTTTTAAGAATTCCCAAGCCTTCCCACTTTCCTCCTTCAAGGTGGTACACAGATGAACCAAGACACACTGTCCAGGGTATAGTCCTGGGTACAGTACAGTACAGTATAGTACAGGGTAAAGCCTATATATCTCCTTGAGGTTTGGAACACTCTTCTTCAATTTAGAACTTTGATATTGAATGGACACCACAGAGAGTTGTAAGACTATCCAAATATTTCACTACAACTGAGGGAACTGTGCCTTCTATGGTGAACCCTCTGTTTGACATCTGAATGTCTCAGGATTAGCTGTAAACTAGAGCAGAGGCATCAATGAATTGAAATTAGTGAAAAAATGTAATAATTATACACTACGGTGATTGATGGATTTAGAAGTCCTAAGTGACCCTACTCTGAATCCTGGCTTTTCCACTTATTCAGAGTATGACCTACATATACTAGGTAATTTTAACCATCTGGGCCTTAAATTCCACACCTGTAAAACAGGAGAGTAACAGTAAGGCTTAAATAATACATGTAAAGCACTCAAGTACAATACCTGGCACAAAGGAAGTGTTGAATAAATGCTGGCTGTTTGCACTATTATTTCTGTAAATTGAGTGGGGATCTGGTAAAGTACTTCCAAAATCCATCTCACAGAGCAGTAAGGGGTTTTGTCAGAGGCAACCCAAGATTTAATACCTTTTAATTTCTGCAGTGGGTTGTATCATCCTGAAGCCCGTGAACTGTGCCTAGTCAGAACTGAGATGTACTGTTAGCATAAGATGTCCATCAGGTTTCTTCAAATGTGAAGAAAATGAATGTACAAAATCTCGATTTTTAAACATTTGATTACGTTCTGATATGATATTTTAGATATACTTTAAATAAAACTCTAGCATTAATTTCACATATTTCTCTTCATTTTTTTTTTTTTAAGTGGCTTCCATTAAATATGCAAAACCTTGGTGCCTGTAACCTGGACTGGCAGCACCTGAGGGCTTGTCAGAAACGGAGATTCTCAGGACCCGCCCACACCCTCAGCATCACCGTCTGCACTTCAAAACGGTTCTAGGTGGTTCTCACGCGTTGCTCCAGAGTATTCCTCCCTTTAGCTTAATCTGGAGGGCAAATCTGGCCCTAGAGTTACACAAACCCGAATGCCCCTGCTTTAGGTAATTGTCCCCGGCGAGGGGGCGGGGGTGGGAGTGACGGAGGAGAAAGCAGTCGTATAGAAGCAGTAAGGCAGAAAGAAAAAGAAACTCATGTATAGAAACAAAAAGACGCGGGAGTGGGTAAAATCCAACCTGGGAGTCTCGGTGGAAGGAAACTTCCAGACTTTTGCTTCCATGAAAGTGGAGGAAGATGCAAGCTGAAATAACATCCACCATCAAAACCAGTAAAGACCAGGAAATCGTCAGGCAAATCAAGTATCTCCCGCCCCTCAGCGGCCTCAGCTAAGCCAGCTAGGCCTGAGCCCGAGAAGTGTTAATAAGGTTGGGGTACTACGGGAACCACCCTGCGCCCCAGGGCTGGACGGTCCCTCTGGGCGTCTCCCGAGCTTCCGCCCAAAGCCCGGTTTCCCAAGACTCGTAGCGCGTCTCTTTGCGCTCACCTGCCTCGGAGCGGCTCCAACGGCCTGCAGTTTCACCTCCGCCACCTTCGAGCCCCTCAGTAGAGGACCCGCCCCCTAAGCGCCAGGGCCTGTTCCCATTGGTCAGGTCGCTCGTCAGTCTCGCACTCTAGAGACCGCCACAGCAACCGAACGCGGAACTACATCTCCCGGCATGCTCCAAGGCGACGCGCCTGGGGCTTCCAATCAATGCGCGGAGACGGCCATAGCAACCGAACGCGGAACTACATCTCCCGGCATGCTCCACGGCGACGCGCCTGGGGCTTCCAATCAATGCGCGGAGACGGCCATAGCAACCGAACGCGGAACTACATCTCCCGGCATGCTCCACGGCGACGCGCCTGTGGCTACCAATCAATGCGCGAAGTCCTAGAGGCCGACGGGTTCAGCTTTATGTAAATTTGTTCAAGACCACACCCTTCCTCATTCCAACCGTATCCCCATCACCTTCCTGGGACTGTGCCCCGCCCTCCTTGTGCCTCTACATTGTTCTCTCCTGTGACACCTGCCGTTAGTTAGTTGAAGACGCCTAACTTGTACCTCGCCTCGCACAGCAACGGCCAAATGGCACCGAGACCGTGGAACAAAACGTTCTGAAGCCCGACACAGACGCTTCTATGCCCGTCGGGAAACCCTACGCCAGAGGCCTGCTTCGGGAAAGGGGGCGGGACGGCGGGGGAGGGGGGGTTAGGGCGGCCAGGCCCCGCCCCCTCTGAGCTTGCTGATTTGTCGATCCGGCTGTCACTCCGTCCTCCTCCAGATTTTTTTTTTTTTCAGTTGCGTTTCCCCCGCGGTGGGCGGGGCTAGAAGGAGGGGGGCGGGAGGAGGTGTGAACCCTTTCTTTCGATTGGTTGTTTTTTCATTGTCCCCACCCACCCCCCGTGGGCGGAGACGAAGGGGCGGAGAGGGCGCGGGGGAGGCAGGTCCCCGGGGAGATGAGGAGATAGGCGGGAGCGAGGGACAGAGGGAGGGGAGCGAAGGGAGGCAAAGAGCTGAGGTGGAGACGGGAGGGCGCGCAGCTTGGTTGCTCGGTAGTACGGCGGCTCGCGAGGGAGAATCCCGGGCGGACTCCGGGACGCCCCGAGAGGCGGGCGGGGATGGTGTGCGGGGCTGCGGCTCCTGCGTCCCCTTCCCGCGGCGACTGAGCTGCACTGATTTTTTTTGTCCCCCTGAGGCGGCAGCGTGGACCCGCCTGGAGATGAGGTGAGGAGAGAGCTGGACCGCGTCGGCTTTCCTTGCACCGGGCAGGCGGCGGGGGCGAGGGTGGGCGCGATGGCCGCCCGGGACGCCCGTCCATCCCCTTCCGACCCCGGGGCCAGTGTGCGCGTCCCTCCCAGCGCCCTTCACCCTGAGCCGCGCGCCCTGGAGACGCCCGTGTGTCTCGTCCTTCCCATCCTCCCGGGCCGCCGGGGGTGGCTGGGTGGGTGGTGGGTGGTGGCGGCCGGCTGGCACGCGCCGGGAGGCCGGGGCTCCGCGGCGGACCGAGGCTGGGGGGTGGGCGGCGGCCGCGGGACGGGCTTCGGGGGGTTGAATGGGCATTGGTCGCCGTGGCCGGCCGAGCGTGGGGGAGGTCCCGTCCTTTCTCTAGGGGCACGCGGGCGGTGGGGTCCCTTGCAGGGCTGACCTCGCTGCCCGCGGTCGCCCGAGTGGGGCGGGCGGGCCGAGCCTCGCCTCCTCCGCCAGCCTGCCGGGGATCCGGAATGCCCGGCCTCTCCTCCCCGGCTCATCCCTTCTTTTCTCTCCTCCGCCCGCAAGGAAAAAAAAAAAAAAACCAACCCTGTCAGTGAAGGGCAGTCAATGCCGTTTTGGCCCCGCGTCCTCCTGCTGGGACTGACTTGACTCCGGTGGTATTTCACAGAAAGCGGCTCTTCCTTTCAAGGGGGGAGCGCGTCCCCGGCATCGGCCGCTTCCCTTTCCCCTTCTTTACGCACTGACACGGTTTTACGGTGTGGACCGGAGGCACAGTTGCCAGGCTCTGTCTGGCTTGACCGAGGAAAATGCAGTCAGAATCCCCAGGAAGAGGAAACCGACGAGGAATGGGGTTGCGCCTTTCCCTCTTACTTCTTGTTTGCCTTTTGGATTAGGAAGCACCTTCGTAGATTACATTTCCTGTGGGCATCTTTTGTTGTGATGCATACTAAAGGTTTTGCTTTTGAAGAAAACAGTTAGGGGCTTCTGCGTTGAGTTAGAGGCTCTGGAGATTTTTTTGCCAGCCTCTTAATATGAAAGTTTCCTTTAGAACTTTGCCATCCTCAGTGCTATTCTGGAGGCAGCACCAGCCAGAAAATTTAAATAGATGCGACTCCTAATAGGTTTCTTTGTGCTTTATCTGCTGGCATCCTGCTCTTAATGTTTACGTGGTCGGGACGTCCAAATAATAAAAGCAAGTGCAATAAAAAGTGTAGATAATAAAAAACAAGTACCGTGCCAAAAATACATCTGGAAAATCTCAATTCTGTCATCGGAGAGGCAGTTTTTACTAATCCCTTTGAATGGATGAAGACCAGGCTCAGTGTTTATGTAGTGGACAGGATCTGAGGGTAGGAATTGGGACATGGAGCCAGCAGGCCGGCTGGTTTATGTAGTGCTACACTTACCGTCTGAAATAGGAGTATATTTCTTGGGATACCTTTATTTTTATATGACTTAAGGTGCAGAAGCTTAGTACCCATCCAAAGTTATGATTTCTACTTATCATGGAGAACAAAATGCTGTGTTTTGTTTTTAAATTTTTAATAGTTCACCTGAAACATTTATGTTATTTTTATGATTGTTTGCTTATAACAAAAGAAGAAAAACATTTTTCAATATTGAGTCCTTTCTGTAGGACAGTTGTAAAGAAGCCAAAAACTTTAGGTAATCCAAATTCGGAAATGAAGGACACTAATTTAGTGATGGTCCAAAAGCTATTTAAGACTTCTATAAGTAGCTCCAGTAGGGTGAATTTCTGATAGAATTGTTTTTGAAGGCTATTTTCTTTATTTAAGAATGTATCTATTGAAATTTCTGAGGCACATGGTACCTTCACAAAAGTCTATTATTATTCTGCCTGAGTAAGAGAGGAAATGAACACATTTTTGATGTACTTTGGAACCCTGTGGATTGTTCAGATACTAAGCATTGTGAAATAGGGCATAAAATGAGTGGTAGCAAGTTAGTTCCGTGAAATGTTTGTCTCTCTTAGCTTTTTTTTTTTTTTTTTGCAATTGACTAGCAGTTTCCTTTGTCTTAATGCTTATCCCTCTTATCGGAAATAAAGCTCTGCTTAAGTTCATGTTTTCTCAAAATAACTAGATTGAGGCAAACTCAAATCTCCATAAAGGGGGTTAAGGAGGAGGTGCCGTTAAATTCATCTACTCTTACTCAGCTTTTTAATGTGGGCTTGTGAATTACAGGTAATTAATTACAGGTCAGTCGGGTTTATATTCCTCAGTTCACATCCCACTGCCATAGGGCTCTTCTCTTGTGAGTGATCTTTCTCTTCTGAATGGTTCCACTTACTGGCAGGTTTCTCAATGTCTAGACCTCAGATCACTTACATCAACATAACGTGAAGTTCTTGGTAAAAATACAGACTCCTGGGATCTGATATCCAACTTCTCCAGGAAGTTTTCTTACACAGTAGCATTGGAGAACCACTGGCATTGTGGTTCCTTATCACTGTGTGTCCCCAGACCGTGTCCTGAAGAGGATGGCATGTTTTTCAAATGACAGAGTAACTTTCATACCTTGGACGTCTAGTAAAAAACCATGACCTTCAGATATGTAAGGCACCTGTAATAATATATCTCAGAAGGGCAGAGATCACTGTACCTCCTAGAGTAGTGCCTGGAGGAACTCTATGAAATATTTGAGTGAATTACATCACAGTGAGCCCACACCTTTAAACTTTTACTTGTAAAGTTAATCTTATCATTTCATAGTCACTTTATATAAACTGGGAGCCATAAGTACCACACCCCAGTCATTTCTGTAAGTTTGGTTCTGAAAGGAGAGAACCTTTCCCAAGCATAACTCAAGAGGATAAGCTGAAAAGAAGGCTCCTAGCAAAATGTTTGCTTAGACTCAAAATGTAAATTTAAGTCACAGCATAATGGTAAATTATTTGCTATCAGTACATCAGAATGCCATTTTATAACCTATGATAAGACCAATATAATGTAATAAAAATTGGATTTTCCCAAAAGAAAGAAAATTGGTAATTTTCCAATTTTATTGTTCATACTCCTAATATATGATCTTCACTCCTTTCTGTTAGAGCCCAGCATAGGCCCCATAAATAACAGCTTCTGCTGTGTAGTTGAGGGTATGGATAGTTAAGAGTGCAACCTCTAGAGAATATTGGGTTTGACCATACATAGTCTGTGACTTGGGGCTTCCCTAGTAGCTCAGCTGGTAAACAATCTGCCTGCAATGCAGGAGACCCCAGTTGGGTTCCTGGGTGGGGAAGATCCTCTGGAAAAGGGATCGGCTACCCACTCCAATGTTCTTGGGCTTCCCTTGTGGCTCAGATGGTAAAGAATCTGCCTGCAATGTGGGAGATCTGGGTTTGATCCCTGGGTCAGGAAGATCCTCTGGAGGAGGGCATGGCAACCCACTCCAGTATTCTTGCCTGGAAAATCCCCATGAACAGAGGAGCCTGGAGGGCGACAGTCCATGGGGTCGTGAAGAGTCAGACAGGACGGAGCAACTAGGCACCACACAGCATGGTCTGTGACTTTGATCTGGTCACCTAACCTCTCAGTGCCTCAGTTTTCTCAGCTGAAAATGGGAATTGTTGTAGTAAAATGTAATACTTCTAGGACTTCTGTGGTGGTCCAGTGGTTAAGAATCCACCTGTCAATGCAGTGGACGTGGGTTCAATCCCTGGTCCGGGAAGATTCCACATGCCACGCACGGCACAGCTAAGCCCAGTGTGACGCAGCGGCTGAGCCCACATGTCCTGGAGCCTGTGCTCCGCAGGAAGAGAAGCCTCACAGAGAGAAGCCCGCGCACCACAACTATAGTTGTGCAGTGCTGGGCTGCGCTGTGTTTTAGCCCTCACCCTCACCCTTCACCTCTGGAGCCACCAGGGCCGCCCTGGTTGCGCCCACTGACGCAACTAAAGAGAGCAGCACAGAAGACCCAGCTCGGCCAAAATTTTAAAAATCAAATTCAAAAAAGGAAATTATTTTAAAAATTTAATACTTCTAAATTCTCACTTAAGTTCTTGAGACGCATTATTTAATATATGTTAGTTATGATGATAAAATATTGAGATATATAAAAATGTATGAAACTCTAGCTAGTCTGTTCAGTTTTTGTACTAATGTACTTTATGGTAGTAAGTAGAAATCCTTTGCTTAAAAAGAAGTCTCTTGCTAATTTCCTGGCACTGAATATGTATAATTTTAAAATTACAGTAATAATTAAACATTAAAGTAACTAATAAAACATCAGGTTCTAGGCAGATTTTTTTCTAAGTAAAAATAAGCCTGTCATGCCTCTCAGCTTAATTGTACTATTTCAGAAAGAATCTGTTAATCACTTTAGATGATCCCTTGTATTTTAAAGAATTACATGTTTGTGGTAGAACAATTGAAATATAGGAAAGTAAAGAGTAGAAAACCATAAAATACTTAGAGGTCCACTACCTGAATACATTTCTCCAAACAGTTTTTTCTCTGTGCTATTTGTCAGTATATGAAATTTTGGTTAGCAAATATGGGATCCTGGTATACATATGGTTGTTTCCTAACCTGTGCTTCTTAACATCTCATTATGAATCATTTCTTCTCTATGTAGTCAGTTGTAATGTTGACTGAATAATATTCCATTTTGTGAATCTATGATTTATTTATTTATTTATTTGGCTGCATCGGGTCTTCGTTGTGGAATACAGCCTCCGTTGCCCAAGGCATGTGGGATCTTGGTTCCCTGACTAGGGATTGAACCCGCATCCTCTGAATTGGAAGGTGGATTTTTTACCTCTGGACCACCAGGGAAAGTCCCCAACCAATTTGTTTTTATTAAACATTATTTTTCTCCCACTGCTATTATCATCATCTCTGCAATAACTGTCCTCCATGCATCTCTATATATACCTTTGAGAATTTTTTTTTCCCTTTAGGATAAATTTCTAGAGGTGTGATTGTAAGATCAAAGTACATATTATGGTTTAAGGGTTTTTGATACATCCTTTCAGTTAGTCATTTAGAAAGGCTGTAGCAATTTACACTCAGCATGTTGTATAAGAGTTCCGTTTCCCTCCCCCTTCCTTTTTTTGAGGAATGACTTATTAAGTGACCAACCTAGGGAATTGTTTTATCTTTAGGAAGAAGAGTGGGTTGTTATTGTGAACATGTTGATGATGTGATCTGGAAGCTGGAAATTCATACACCTGGAAGAATAATAGCTAAAACTTATCAAGTCCGTTTATAGCATTTTATAAGCATAAACTTGCTTAAATTTTACAAATTCTCAGTTTTTTAGATGAATGTGACTTGAGAACCAAAATACCCTCTGTTAAATCACAGGAGCCAGCAAGTGACTCTGCAGAATGGTCACTCTAGAGCCCAAACTCCACAGTGCTGGACTGCCTCTTGCCTGCAAATGTTGTACGGGTATTGGGGTACTTTTTGCATTCCTGATTTCTGTTTGAGACTAACCTAGCAGTTTCTTGGCATGTATTCATTTATAAAGTAGGTGGCACACAGATTCAAAGCCCTCTCAGTGAGGAGTTAGTCTCAACTTAGCTCACAAATAAGCCTCCTGTCCTGTCTAGCATTCACCTCTGAAAGCACTATGCTACCCTTTACTCTGTAGTAGTTTTCCTAAAACACCCCCATATGAAAAACAGGATCAGAGTCACAGAGCACAGTTGGAAAAGGCAGTTTACTTGGTGTGGACTTGCCTTGGAAATGCAAGACAAGTGGGCTTAGGGACAGAAGTCAGCTTAGGGAGGCAGCTGGGAACCTGTACAAACATTTCCACCTCAGCCTGGTTGGAGAATTGAAGTGTCTGGTGGAAGTTCAGGAATACAAAGGCCTTACTGTAGAGATGTCACCCATCCACTGGGAGATTGTTTTTTTGTTTTTTTTTTTTTAAAAACCCTTCTAAAGTGTGATGGTAGAAGATCATTGATGTTTCCTTGCTAATGACTAGCCTGCTAACAAGGTGAATTTCCAGTAAGCTAATCTGTTTGATACTTTGGCCACCTGATGCGAAGAACTCAGTCCTTGGGAAAGACCCTGATGCTGGGAAAGATTGAAGGCAGGAGGAGAAGGAGACGACAGAGGATGAGATGGTTGGATGGTATCACTGACTGAATGGACATGAGTTTGAGTAAACTCTGGGAGTGGGTGATGGACAGGGAGGCCTGGCGTGCTGTAGTCCGTGGGGTCGCAAAGAGTCAGACACAACTGAGTGACTGAACTGAACTGAATCTGTTTGAATTTGCCATCGCTCTCTTTTTCTAGTAGGATTAATGATTGGCAGCTTACCTTGCCAGCTTGTCTCCCAGAGAGAGGGTTGGTGAAATCGTTTTGGCTTCAGCTCTCTGGCCTGAGTTTGTGCTGCTGAGCGAGGCAGGCTCACTGTTGGGCTGGTCACCAAAACCCTTCTCAGCATTGTGTGGGCCAGGGCTCCACCCAGCCGGGTGGGAGTGGTCCTGAGACCCCTTCATTCCTCATCCAGTGGTGGAGCCAGGAGCTGAACTGAGGGATGTGATAGTTTCAGACTCACCTGAATTTGAATGTGAAAATTACAAGGTCACAGCAGTTGGTCAGAATTTTTGTTTTATTCTTGGTTAAAATTAAACAGCCTCTCCTTCATGCAGGAGGACCAGCTTTGGATCCTCTGTGCCTTGGGGAGCATTTTGACTGGCTTCTTTTTCAGGGATGGTTCTATTCATCCTTGCAAGTCCCTTTGGTGACCGGTGAGGTGATACAGCTGCAGGAAATGGGCAAAGCCAACTGGCTTTTCTGCCATGTTTTCACCAGCCTGGTTAAGGAGAACACTGATTCTTGTGATAAAAGCTGGGGGACAAGATGCCATTGGAGCCATTTGTTGTGTTTGTGTAGAGGCCTACTCACCTCTCTCTGAGGCAAATTTTCTGACCAGCTTTATTCTAACAAGGGTGAAAGTAAAGCATTAATTGCTCAGTTGTGTCAGACTTTTTGCGATCCCATGGACTGCAGCCTGCCAGGCTCCTCTGTCCATGGAATTCTCCAGGCAAGAATATTGGAGTAGGTTGCCATTCCCTCTCCAGGGGATCTTCCTGACCCAGGGGTTGAACCCACATCTCCCGCATTGCAGGCAGATTCTTTACCACTGAGCCACCAGGGAAACCCTATATCAAGGGTAGTGTGTTGTTTTATAAGCCATTGAATAAACACACACATGTACTCATTCCTGTGCACTATCTATAACAAGAGTATTTGTTGTGCATCCACTGTTTTATAAAAATCAATTCATTTCTCCTGTAATCTTAAAGATAATAGATTTTAGAAGCAAGTAGCCTTTCAGTTTCTGGACTCATTTGGAAGTCAACTGCTCCATTCTTACAGAATTGGAATATCCCATTTTGATCACTGACATATAAAAACTGTACAGCTAGTAATTAGAGAAACCTTGAAAAGTTGACCAAACAATTTAGTGGTATATTCCTGGTATGTATACCAGGCTTCAGTGATGAAAATTCCCTCCTCCTCTCTTCTTCCCTTACAAAAAAGTATTGTTAAACAAAGTCAGTCAGTGATAATGTCTGTTATAGGTAGTACTGCTTATATTTTCAGATACCTTGAGATATAGTTAATAAAATTGCTGTTTTAGTATTTTGAAGAATCCTCCCGTTAGTGCAAGATACATGTGTTTGATCCCTGATCTGGGAAGACCCACACGCCATGGAGCAACTAAGCCTGTGTGCCGCAGCTACTGAGCCCACGTGCCAGCTACTGAAGCCTCCACGCCCTAGAGCCTGTGCTCCGCAACAGGAGAGTAGCCCCTGCTCTTTGCAACTAGAGAAAGGCCCTCTCAGCCACGAAGACCAAGCATGGCTGAAAATAGATACATAAATCAAATTATAAACAAATGTAAGCGCTCTCAAAACAAAACAAAAAAGAAATGAAAAAAAAGATGATCAGAGAAACTGAGGAGGAGGAGAACTTGGTAGAGGGGTTGAATAGGGGGTGGGTTCCACGAGAGAGGAAGGGTTGTCCTCACGACCTGGAACAGGGTCCAGTGCATGGTGGCCACTCAGCAGTCATGCTGGCGTACTGAATAGGTTAGTGTTTGAGGCTCTGTTTACCTGGAGACCTAAGTCACCCGGGGGGAGGTGAGCACTGGAGAGACAGGTGAGGTATAGAGCAGACAGGTGCCGGCTTGGATTTTACTCGGAGTCAGAGGAGGTAGATGCTGATGTCAGTTTTAAGCAGGTGAGACCCTTTTGTTTGACTAGATCCCTCTGGATGTTATGTGGGAGTGACTTGGAGGGCAGTGAGAGGGAAATGTTGAATTAACAGGCGCCCCCTCCCCCCATCCCCCCGCTGTCGGTTACCTGAAAGTTGACATTTCTACCTGTCCTTGTACTCTTTCTTTACCGTGAGGGTAGTATGATTTACTCTTTGATGGGGTGACTTTTCAAAGTTCTCTGAGGAAGAGAACCCCTTAAAATCATTATTCTTATGGATCAAGGAAAACAACACCATGTAAAATAAAGAT
This sequence comes from Cervus canadensis, assembly GCF_019320065.1. Lineage (NCBI taxonomy): Eukaryota > Metazoa > Chordata > Mammalia > Artiodactyla > Cervidae > Cervus > Cervus canadensis. The sequence goes on along the minus strand of NC_057412.1, from coordinate 1,163,493 downwards.
CGGGAATCATTTAACTTCTTAGCCATTAACTTAACTGAGGTTATGGCTATAGATTTCTGGTAGCAGAGATTTTTCTGTTTGCATTTTTTGGTGAAAAAAACTTAATATACGGAAACGAATCCTTAGAATAGGGTTTTATGAATTGAATGTCTATAGAAGCTATGCACTTGGAGGAAGATCCAGTTTGTAAAGTGCTAATATTGTCTGTCCAATCTGGTGTTTTAATTAGTATCAAAGGAAGGGAAATACTGCCGTAATTGTAACCTTACGTTACTCCCTTAGTTCAATTAGTTTTAAACCATAGTCATTATCTGTTATCTTTAGTTGTTGTGATCTCATTAGATGAAGTGATATTGTAGTTGTGATTTGGGAGATTAAAAAAATAACATGTTTTTTCTTATTACCAAAACGATATATGTTTATTGAAGACAGCTTTGGAAAATACAGGTAATGAAGTAAAAAAGCATACTCCAAATCTCCTTGACCAGAAATGATGCCTGTCCATATGCTGGGAAGGGTCAGCTTTGCTCAGATTGCCTGGGAGACTCGCAGGCCTGTTTGGGACTCTGGGACCTGGAGATGGGACAGCGCAGGGTCAGGCAGCCTACACATTCGTGGCCCTGGGAACATGTGTCTTGGTGCTTCTACACCTTCTAGGTCTTTAAGAGAAGTTGAAAATTTAGAAATATGGATTTAATGTGAAATCTCAAATTTTTATGTGAGCCACAACTACTAATAACACACTGGGATTCAAGCAGAGCAGACCTGAGGGCTGCATTCAGTCTTTGTTGCCTTGCCAGCTTATAACCTCAACCACGTATAGTTGTGTAGCCTGTGTTTCTCTCTCAGTTCAGTTCAGTTCAGTCGCTCAGTCATGTCCGACTCTTTGCGACCCCATGGACTGCAGCAGGCTAGGCCTCCCTGTCCATCACCAACTCCCAGAGCTTGCTCAAACTCATGTCCATTCAGTCACTGATGCCATCCAACCATCTCATCCTCTGTCGTCCCCTTCTCCTCCCGCCTTCAATCTTTCCCAGCATCAGGGTCTTTTCCAATGAGTCATTTCTTTGCATCAGGTGGCCAAAGTGTTGGAGTTTCAGCTTCAACATCAGTCCTTCCAATGAATATTCAGGACTGATTTCCTTTAGGATGGACCAGTTGGATCTCCTTGCAGTCCAAGGGACTCTCATGAATCTTCTCCAACACCACAGTTCAAAAGCATCAGTTCTTCGGCACTCAGCCTTCTTTATGGTTCAACTCTTACATCCATATGTGACTCCTGGAAAAATAATAGCTTTGACTAGACAAACCTTTGTTGGCAAAGTAATGTCTCTGCTTTTTAACATGCTGTCTAGGTTGGTCATAGCTTTTCTTCCAAAGAGTAAGTGTCTTTTAATTTCATGGCTGAAGTCACCATCTGTAGTGATTTTGGAGACCAAGAAAATAGTCTGTCACTGTTTCCCGTCTATTTGCCATGAAGTGATGGGACTGGATGCCATGATCTTTGTTTTTTGAATGTTAAGTTTTTTTTTTTTAATGCTTTCAGTATTCTTTTCCAGTTTTATTTATTTATTTTTTTCATTTATTTTTATTAGTTGGAGGCCAACCATTTCACAGCATTGCAGTGGGTTTTGTCATACATTGACATGAATCAGCCATGGAGTTACATGTATTCCCCATCCCGATCCCCCCTCCCACCTCCCTCTCCACCCGATTCCTCTGGGTCTTCCCAGTGCACCAGGCCCGGGCACTTGTCTCATGCATCCTACCTGGGCTGGTGATCTGTTTCACCATAGATAGTATACATGCTGTTCTTTTGAAACATCCCACCCTCACCTTCTCCCACAGAGTTCAAAAGTCTGTTCTGTA